>NC_079312.1:6094320-6694320 GCF_029931775.1 Euleptes europaea
GGTTGAAGTTTTTTGGGGGTGGAGAGTACAGTGAGCTTTATACATTTAGAGTTCTAATTGTGTCTCCTTAGTTCAGGTGTAAAGCACTGCTCCAAAATCACTGTCCAGTGAACAGTCAGTTCTGTGTTCAAATATAGAGATTTGCTAGAGGTGCCTCTAGTCCAGCCTCCTGTTTCACACAGTGTTCAACTAGAGTCCCTGGAAAGTTCACAAAAAGAGCAGAACCTAAGCATCCCTCTTCCTATAGAGACTGCCTCTGAACATGGAGGTTCCACTGGGCTACCTTGTCTTCTGGAACTACCCTCCAAGGAAGTGTCAACAGCTGATAAATACAGGGCAGAATTTGTCTTTCCTTTAAGTGATTCCGGTTCTTTCGTTATGAAGAGTAGTTAATGACCTTTATTTTGCTTTTGCTTGAAGGTCTTACCAGGCATTTCTCTTTATTGCAGTGGTTGATGGTCCCCAGAAAAAGCCTGATGGTGAACCACAACACCTTCTATTTGATGGAAGAGAGCAGAAGAGAAACGCTGGAACAAAAAAGGAGAGTGGGAATGAATGCTGTGCTTCTCAGGCTGCTGAATCCCAGGTGTTTGATACACACTGGAAAATCCACACAGGGGAAAAACCTGATAAATGCTTAGAGCATAGAAGGAGCTTTGCTTGGAAGGGAGAACTTTCTGGCCATCAACGTATTCACACAGGGGAAAAACCTTATAAATGCTTGCAGTGTGAAAAGGGCTTTGATGAGAGTTCAGAGCTTTCTAGACATCAGCGTATCCACACTGGCGAGAAACCTTATAAATGCTTGCAGTGTGAAAAGAGCTTTGCTCGGAGTTCACAGCTTAATATCCATCAGCATATTCACACTGGGGAGAAACCTTATAAATGCTTCCTGTGTGGAAAGAGCTTTGCTCGTAGTTCACAGCTTACTAGACATCAGTATATCCATACTGGGGAGAAACCGTATAAATGCTTGAAGTGTGAAAAACGCTTTGCTGAGAGTTCAATGCTTATTATCCATCAGCGTATCCACACTGGGGAGAAACCTTATAAATGCTTGCAGTGTGGAAAGAGCCTTGTTTGGCGTTCAGAGCTTACTAAACATCAGCGTATCCACACTGGTGATAAACCCTATAAATGCTTGCAGTGTGGAAAGAGCTTTTTTTGGCGTTGTGAACTTATTAAACATCAGCGTATCCACACGGGGGAGAAACCTTATAAATGCTTGCAATGTGGAAAGAGCTTTGCTTGGTGTTCAGAACTTACTATCCATCAGCGTATCCATACGGGGGGGAAATCTTATAAATGCTTGGAGTGTGGAAAGAGCTTTGCTAAGAATGCAAATCTTTCTGTCCATCAGCGTATCCACACAGGGGAGAAACCTTTTAAATGCTTGCAGTGTGAAAAGGGCTTTCCTCAGAAAGCACATCTTATTATCCATCAGCGTATCCACACTGGTGAGAAACCGTATAAATGCTTGGAGTGTGGAAAGAGCTTTGCTCAGAGTTCCCACCTTACTATCCATCAGCATATGCACACTGTGGAGAAACCTTATAAATGCTTGGAGTGTGGAAAGAGCTTTCCTCAGAGTTCAGAGCTTACTAGACATCAGCGTATCCACACGGGGGAGAAACCTTTTAAATGCTTGGAGTGTGGAAAGAGCTTTACTCAGGGTGCACACCTTACTATCCATCAGCGTATCCACGCTGTGGAGAAACCTTATAAATGCTTGCAGTGAGGAAAGGGCTTTTCTCAGAGTTAACACCCATTGATGAATTCACTCTTCAGAAACTATATCAGCGTGTGGGTTTTGGAAAGCATTTCCTTGGAGTGGCAAGGTAATTGTTGCTGAAAAATCCACACCAGAGGAGGAGCCACGTCATTGCTTGGAATGTGGAAGGGACCATATGAGTCATAAGGAATCATATGGATTTTGCCAGTTTTACAAGATCTTCAGTCTCCAACCAGGTGTCATAATCTAGACTTTGGTGCTAAATTCAGCTTTCGCTTGTTAGGCTGGAAATAAGAATAATTGTTAGTGTCAAAATATTGTCGAAGGCTTTCACGGTCAGAGTTCATTGGTTCATGTAGGTTATCCGGGCTGTGTAACCGTGGTCTTGGAATTTTCTTTCCTGACGTTTCGCCAGCAACTGTGGCAGGCATCTTCAGAGTAGTAACACTGAAGGACAGTGTCTCTCAGTGTCAAGGGTGTAGGAAGAGTAATATATAGTCAGAAAGGGGTTGGGTTTGAGCTGAGTATTGTCCTGCAAAAGTATTGTCCTGTAAGTATCAAGATAATGTGCTAATGAGGGTATGGTATGGAACCATTGTATCCTGAAGTGATCTGTTAATGTGTGTAATCCAAAGCTAATCTGTATGGCTATTGTTGAATGTTGTCTTTGTCTGGAGGTTTTTCAGGGCAGGAAGCCAAGCCTTATTCATTCTTAAACTCTCCTCTTTTCTGTTAAAGTTGTGCTGATGTTTATGAATTTCAATGGCTTCTCTGTGCAATCTGACAAAATAGTTGGTAGAATTGTCCAGTCTTTCAGTGTCTTGGAATAAGACCCTGTGTCCTGTTTGTGTCAGTCCATGTTCAGCCACTGCTGATTTCTCAGGTTGGCCAAGTCTGCAGTATCTTACATGTTCTTTTATCCTTGTTTGTATGCTGCGTTTTGTGGTTCCGATGTAAACTTCTCCACAGCTGCAAGGTATACGATATACTCCTGCAGAGGTGAGGGGGTCTCTTTTGTCTTTTGCTGATCGTAGCATTTGTTGTATTTTCTTGGTGGGTTTAAACACTGTTTGTAGGTTATGTTTTTTCAAAAGTTTCTCCATCCTATCAGTGACTCCTTTAATAAATGGCAAGAATACCTTTCCTATGGGAGACTGTTTTTCTTGAGTTTTCTGATTTTTGTTTCTTCTCTCAAGGAAGAAACTAATCATCTAAATCACGCACTGCTAGCAAACGGCTACTCCAAGAATGAAATCAGAAGGGCCATTAAACCAAACAAAAATCAGAAAACTCAAGAAAAACAGTCTCCCATAGGAAAGGTATTCTTGCCATTTATTAAACGAGTCACTGATAGGATGGAGAAACTTTTGAAAAAACATAACCTACAAACAGTGTTTAAACCCACCAAGAAAATACAACAAATGCTACGATCAGCAAAAGACAAAAGAGACCCCCTCACCTCTGCAGGAGTATATCGTATACCTTGCAGCTGTGGAGAAGTTTATATCGGGACCACAAAACGCAGCATACAAACAAGGATAAAAGAACATGAAAGATACTGCAGACTTGGCCAACCTGAGAAATCAGCAGTGGCTGAACATGGACTGACACAAACAGGACACAGGGTCTTATTCCAAGACACTGAAAGACTGGACAATTCTACCAACTATTTTGTCAGATTGCACAGAGAAGCCATTGAAATTCATAAACATCAGCACAACTTTAACAGAAAAGAGGAGAGTTTAAGAATGAATAAGGCTTGGCTTCCTGCCCTGAAAAACCTCCAGACAAAGACAACATTCAACAATAGCCATACAGATTAGCTTTGGATTACACACATTAACAGATCACTTCAGGATACAATGGTTCCATACCATACCCTCATTAGCACATTATCTTGATACTTACAGGACAATACTTTTGCAGGACAATACTCAGCTCAAACCCAACCCCTTTCTGACTATATATTACTCTTCCTACACCCTTGACACTGAGAGACACTGTCCTTCAGTGTTACTACTCTGAAGATGCCTGCCACAGTTGCTGGCGAAACGTCAGGAAAGAAAATTCCAAGACCACGGTTACACAGCCCGGATAACCTACATGAACCAATTGTTAGTGTCGTTTATTTTAAACTAAACTTTTTAAAATGGATACTGCTTGAGGGACCTGTAAAATATGCACAGTAGCCCAGGGAGGTTTTTGTCACTGAGCTGATAATTGTAGTCAAAGGCCTTCCTCCATTGCCAGACAAATAGATTCTACAGTGACACCCACTCTGTTGACATCTTTGCATTGATTGGCAACAGGATGGGAACATTATACATGTTCCCGCTTCCCTTCATAAAAGACATCAGAAAAATGTAATTTAATTCTATATGAGAATGTGTCTAAAATATCTGTTTCAAGTTACAGAAATCCATGTAGAAATGGTTAAACAATTTATTTTTGGTGGGAAGAAGCATGTCACATGTTGTTGCACACTTTGGGACCTAACTGCTCAATACACTATTCCAGTGTTCTGAAAAATAGACATGCACTGAGGATTCACAGGGGCATGTGGGCTGATTCAGAGCATGTGGGGGAAGGGGCTTAAGCCTCCCAATCTGATATGGCTAGAGTTTGCTTCAGTGTGGAAAGCTAAGTTTTCAGGAGCTCTGCATGCAAGTTCCCCGTCTCTGTCTTGGTCACAATTGTGCCGCTGTGCACCCTGGAATTTTGTTGTAAACATGAAATTCCCAGAGGTGAGATGATAGCCATCTTCAAGTATTTGAAGGGCTGTCATATAGAAGATGGAGCGGGGCTGTTTTCTGTTGCCTCAGATGGTCAGACCAGAACCAACGGGTGGAAAGTAAATCGAAAGAGGTTTTTGCTCAGCATTAGAAAGAAGTTCCTGACAGAGTGATTACTCTGTGGAACAGGCTTCCTCAGGAGGTGGTGGGCTCTCCTTTGGAGGTATGAAAACAGATCCTAGATGGCCATCTGACAGCAATGCTGATTCGGCGAACTTAGGCAGCTCATGAGAAGGAGGGCAAAAAGGGAGGAGTCAATGCTCGGCTCTCATGGCCCTTCCTTACATGCCCAGGGTAGTACCGATCGCCACTTTAGAGTCAGGAAGGAATTTTCCTCCAAGCCAGATTGGCCAGGGATCCTGGAGGTTTTTTGCCTTCCTCTGGGCATAGAGCAGGGGTCACTGGGGAAGCTGGGGTGGGGGGGAGGTCATCGTGCTCTTCCTGCATTGTGCAAGAGGTTGGACCAGATGACCTTGGAGGTCCCTTCCAACTGTATTCTTCTATGTTTTTAAATGAGGCCCCGATTATACAGCTGTTGAACTGGTATTGGTTTATGGCATGTTCAGTTCTCATCTAAGGTATTTGGAATAAAATTTATTACAAAATGGGAGTTATTTTTCTTACCCCATGAAGTCATCTTATTGAGGGGTGTCACAGACCTTGAGGGTTAATAGATTATGTTGTTTATGTTGTCTCTTGATTCTGGATGGGCAGGTTGGCCAGAACACTTGTTTTGGACTTTGAAACTCTGAAGGGACTCAGTCATGTCAGCTTAACATCTGGATTTCTTTTTATTAATTTATCCTTGTTGTTCACTGCTCTTTTGTTGTCTATTTCTGCACATCCCATTAATAAATGCTATTCACTGTATTTTGTGTTGTTGACCTTAGACAGGGGACGGTTGCAGACTTTGTCCTTTGGTGTCTGGGTGGCGGGTTAGTAAAGGAGCTGGTGGTAGTGTTACCTTGGGGTTGTGAGGATTCACACATCAGCACTTTGTGGTTTTGTTTCTGATCAGCAGGTCACTCCTCAGGAGATGCCTTTAAAGTCTTTGACACCATCTGTATGCCAGGCCAATAACACAGTCCCAGGTTTGTGGCAGAGCGGGGAATATAGGTCTCCCATCCAGCTCTCTGCTATATGCTGCCGGTCTGGAAACCAAGTCCTATGAGGAAAGGTTGAAGGAGCTGGGTATGTTTAGCCTGAAGAGGAGAAGACTGAGAGGGGATATGATAACAATATTCAAGTACTTGAAGGGCTGTCATATGGAGGATGGTGCCGAGTTGTTTTCTGTTGCCCAAGAAGGTCGGACCAGAACCAATGGGTTGAAATTAAATCAGAAGAGTTTCCGTCTAGACATTAGGAAGAATTTTCTATCAGTTAATGTGGTTCCTCAGTGGAACAGGCTTCCTTGAGAGGTGGTAAGAGAGGCTTCCCTGGAGGTTTTTAAGCAGAGGCTAGATAGCCTCCTGTCAACAATGCTGATTCTATGACATCGGGCAGTTCATGGGATGGCATCTTGGCCATCTTCTAGGCATGGAGTAGGGGTCACTGGGGTATGTGTGGGTGGTATTTGTGAGTTTCCTACATTGTGCAGGGGGTTGGACTAGATGACCCTGGTAGTCCCTTCCAACTGTAGGATTCTATGCTATCTGGGGAGTTGGAAGGAACCCTGAAGGCCATCTAGTCCAGCTCCCAGTTCAGGCAGAGGCAACTTACGGAGCCTTCTCAGGAGGGCTCCCAGCCAGATGCCGACATGCTTAGCTTCCTGAGGGTGGCTTCATCAAGCCTTTCAGTTGTGCCCTTAGAACACTGGTTCCCAACCGGGGGTCCGTGGACCCCCAGGGGTCTGTGAGAACTAAATTAAGGTCCGCGAAACAAAGTTATAAACCCATAATAAATATTTTCAATTAAAAGTTCTCTATTATAAAAATATATATTCAAATATTATTCTAAGTTTAATGTTTAACTAACAGTTATGATTAAAGTTTATTTTCAAATTCTCGGAATTTTTATTTTGAACCTTGGGGTCCCTGCACCGAACAAAAAAGTCCTAGTAATCCCTGGTCAAAAAAAGGTTGGGAACCACTGCCTTAGAACAACATGGCAAGAAACAGCTGAGGGCTTAGAACAAAAGGGTCCCCAGACCCGGAAACCCGACTCCCTCCTATGCACATCTGGATGGGGTGGGGGTGTCACACCACCTCCTCATTCTCTCACCCCACCATCAAGTCACAATCCAGTACAAATTCTCCTATGAGGTTCAGAAGGGTAGCTAACGAGGAGGCACTGAATGTGGTACCCCCCCCTTTAAATATGCTGGGTAATACCCTCTTGTGATCCCTAAGAACCACATGGAGGAAGGGGAGAAGCTTCTGGCCGGGCTCACTGTCTTGAGCCACGTATATAGAGAGCCTTTCCCAGGCATCGGCTGCGCTGCTCCCTCTTTAGGATCCCTCCTTGGAGGCAAGAACGAGCATCAGCTGGGATGAAAAAAAGGGGGGGGAATCCTGCCTTCCCTTTGCTGCGCTTTGCAGGGAAATAGGTGTTATGTATGCAATAAACCTAGGGAGTAGGAGCGGCAACCTCTTTTTGTAAATTTTTATTGATTTTTATAACATCAAACAAACAAATACAATAATAAAAATTTTTAAAAAAGATAATACAAAAGAGTATCTATATATACTAATCAATACATTCATGGTTACAAAATAATAAGGTTCAAAAAAATACCCTTCCGACCTCCACCCACCATAAAAAGTGACCCATCCCCCGACTTCTGAAGAAGTGTCTATAAACAGTTTTAAAAATATCTATTAACAATAAAATATAAAAAGAATAAAACTAGTTTCTATAACTCACTCATTAAAGTAGTAAAACCCATTTTTGCCAGTTTATCCCAATATGTGGCGGCCTTTACCCAAGTTTTTTTTACATTCTTCCATATATTTTCCATGTAGGAATTCCGTTAATTTGGCCATCCTCATATACATCCATACTTTCTCTCCCCAGTCACTTTGTCCTCACTTTCGCCATGCCGTTCCTGCAATAAAGGTGTTGTACCCTGACACACACACACTCTCTCTCTCTCTCTCTATATATATATATATAGAGAGAGAGAGAGAGAGAGAGAGAGAGGTTACAAAAAAAGAGGTTGCCTACTCCATATATATATATATATATACACACACACACATATATATATATATGTGTGTGTGTATGTGTGTGTGTGTGTGTGTGTATATGTATGTGTGTATATATATATATATATATATATATATATATATATATATATATATATATATATATATATATATATATAAAAAGGTCAACTTGTGCAGCCTCCGGCCGAAGCAAGGGAGAAGCCCATGTTGCCTTCTGGAGAGAGGCAGCCTAAGGGTTAAATGGAAGGAGTCCCCATTCCTAGAGCGGCATCAACAGAGAAGGCCACCTGACTTGGGGCACTCACTTCCGGTTCCGTTGTGCCGCGTGACTGGGGAGTTGTGAGTGAGGCTGGGAGAGGGACAGAGGAGGAAAGCACGGGGGGGGGCACTTTTTAAAACTATTGGTAAGCGAGAAGAGAATATTTCCTTTGCAAAAACCTTCCCTGGGTTTGAGAGTGGGAGAGTCCCGGGTTGGGGGCGTTTTGGGTGTGGGCAAAATTTGGGTGGGCAAAATTCAGACTCCGCAGTGAAGCAGTAATATTCCCTTGACATGATTAACCAGCAGGCTCCATTTTCCCAAGAGTGTTCTTGCTTTTGCTCTCCGGAAGCTCTTCTCTCCCCTGGAGGCTGAGCTCAGCTCGTCCTCAGTACTCTGTCGGCTCCATTGTGCTGTTTGTTTCTGTGCCTTCGGCTGCAGTCTGCAAACTAGCGAAATCGATCCTTTTGCGGTGCAGACGAGGTCCCCAAAGGCCTCCTGCCGGTTTTCTTCTTGCTGTTCTGGAAAAGCAAACTTGGGGGGGGGTTTGGGGGGTTCCCCTCTCCCCCCTCCCCTGCTATGGCTCTTTCCTCCTGCCAGCAAATCTTCTTTTCTGGGTGCCCTCTGTGGGTTGGCACACTTCAGCGGCCTCGGCTAAAGTACCATCTTTTCTTTCTAGCAGTCTTCCTCTCCTCGCAGTGTGGGGCGCCCGGGAGGATCCGATCCCTTCTTGATGAGCCGCCAAGTTCTCGAAGGTCGGCCTTGGGTTTCTGAAATCAGCCACAAACCCTGAAAGATGCTTGCATTCTTGTAGGACAAACGTTTAATTTGAGAATTTTTTTATGCTGGCTCTCCAGGGAACCTGCCTGAGGTGGCATAAAAAGTAAAATATAATAATAAACCTAAAAGATTAATATTCATCAATTAAAGGCCAGCATACCCCCCTGCCGGAGCATAGAACATAGATCTTGGAGCAGCTTAAAATAGACAACAGTTTCCAGACCAAAAGCACCCTATAAAGATTAACTCCCTATTCCCAACTTTCTGCTTGATCTCTAGAAGGTGCAAGGTCAGAAAAAAATGGGAACCGGAGGGGTCCTGACTAATTCAGGCTCTGTGGGCTGCTGCACTCTTGAGCCTGATCTTCATCTTTATTTAATGTTTTCAAATCTCATTTATACCCCACTTTTCTCCCCAGTGGAGGCCCAATGTGGCCTGCCATGTTCTCCCCTTCTCCACTTTCTCCTCACAAGACCCCTGTAAAGTATGTCACCCTAGAAGGGGGTGACTGGCCCAAGGACACCCAGGTAGCTTTTGTGGCAGGGTAGGGATTCGAACCTGCGTCTCCCAGACTTAATCTGACTTTCTAACTACTGCACTATTTGCTTCCTCCTCCTAATTATTCACTCATTTTAATGTTTGTTTATCGTACTAAAAACAGGAGGGCAGACTGACACCCTTGATTCTAATATAAGCTTTTGTGAATCAGAGCTCACTTCTTAAAATGCGGATGTCATCTGTGTTTGTGTGTGTATAAAATCTCAATGCAAAAAACAGTCTTGCCTTCTCAGGAGGTTACAGATCTGGCACTTGTCTTTACAGAAGAATCTGGCAGCGGATGAAGGTGAACTGCTAGTCCAGCTGGAGGCTCTTTGTAGCAGAAGGAAGGAAGGAGAGAGCCAGACTTAGCTGTCCCTGAATCAAGAAAAGACCTTGATGCCATCAAAGTTGGGAGGACAGCGGAGATGTGGGAAGGAGCCGTGCTGAAGAGCCTGGGAGACAATGATGTCCTCCCACCAGATGTGCATCGCCAGCAATTCAGGCACTTCTGCTACCTGGAGGCCAAGGGGCCCCGAGAGGTCTGTAGCCGACTCCACTATCTTTGCCACCAGTGGCTGAAGCCAGAAAGGCACAGCAAGAAGGAGATGCTGGACCTGGTGATCCTGGAGCAGTTCCTGGCTGTCCTTCCTCTGGAGATGCAGAGCTGGGTCATGGAATGGGGGCCGGAGACGAGTTCCCAGGCAGTGACCCTAGCAGAAGGCTTCCTCCTGAACCAGGCGGAGGATAAGAATCGGGACCAACAGGTGACAAATTTGCATCTCAGTAGTGTGCTGGAGCATAGGATAAGAACAAACATTCCCTCGAAATCGACAGGGGTTGTCGCAACTCTTTGGAAACCACCTTTGCATGTTTTCCTCTTTCTTTCCCACTTATGTTTCAGGTGCAGGAGAGGATGGCACAGGAGCGTTACCACAAAGCAGCTTTACCAGGTAAGATCAAAAGGGGTGCTGTTCCCACTGGGTGGCCTCCTTGAGCGTAGGGAGGGCGGCTCTAATTCCCCCTCCACCTCAGTCCTGTGTGGGAAAGATGCTCCACTCCAGTCTCTCAGTTTAGAAATTCCATTTGGGGATGTAGAAACCTAGAATCGATTTAAAATCGCTGCAGAATAATTGGACCAATATAGTAATGTAGTTGAAGACAGAACTGCCTCCAAACTCAAATGATGATGAGTAATGTCAAAAATTTGGAAAATACTGCATTAGGCCAATACAAAGAGCTACAAAGTCATAAGATTTCAAGAGCTCTTAGGCCATAGTAACTTCCAGTACTTTAAATTCAAGAGCTTTTTGCTACCCAGTTATCAATAAGGCAAGAGTAAAATATTGTCAAAGGCTTTCACGGTCAGAGTTCATTGGTTCTTGTAGGTTATCCGGGCTGTGTAACCGTGGTCTTGGAATTTTCTTTCCTGACGTTTCGCCAGCAACTGTGGCAGGCATCTTCAGAGTAGTAACACTGAAGGACAGTGTCTCTCAGTGTCAAGGGTGTAGGAAGAGTAATATATAGTCAGAAAGGGGTTTGGTTTGAGCTGAGTACTGTCCTGCAAAAGTAATGTGCTAATCATTGTCCTGTAAGTATCAAGATAATGTGCTAATGAGGGTGTGGTATGTTGATATGGAACCATTGTATCCTGAAGTGATCTGTTAATGTGTGTAATCCAAAGCTAATCTGCATGGCTATTGTTGAATGTTGTCTTTGTTAGTCTGGAGGTTTTCAGAATAAGGCTTGGCTTCCTGTTCTGAAAACCTCCAGACTAGTGAGCTGAGGAGGCTGCTGCTTTGAGGAAGCAGAGATTTGCTGCTTTCGGATGCTTGTGTAGGAAGACAATCGTCTATGTTGTGGGCCTCCCCCCTCCCCATTCTCTGGTATGCAAATACAGGCTGACTTCTTATCGGAGCGCTGGGCATGCAGGGGAGGTGAGCGTCTTTTGGGCTACAGTTCTGAGGCTTTCTTTTTGCTGGGGCTTTCGGGAATTGACTTTTTAAAACCGGAGCGTTGGGCACGGTTGATCTAACAAAATTCCTGACTGACGTGCCGGCTGGGTACAGGCTTATGTTAAACGTTGGGGAGGCATACAGACGCCGCCTGGATATAGGGGCAGCAGGGGCCGCACGGCGTGGGACTTGCTCTTCCTCCGGCTGGCTTTGGAGGAGTGAGTCATAAAACCATGACACGGCACTAATTCTCATGAGCCCGAAAAGCAGATTTTGGCAACTTTCTTGTAACAGAGTCACTCCACCCATCAATATACGGGACCTTATTCAAACGGAGAAACCCTTCCCCAGTAAATACCAAGCTCAACACTTCTGACATTTACCAGTTGCTTTACACCACTATTGTACAATGCAAATCACACAAGACAGTTATTGCTATGCCCTCAGTCTGTGACTGAGAACAGAGAACAATCAGTTGAAAAAACTATAACACACTACCTTCGGACCAGCCGACCCTATATGCAACACAGTCCAGTTCACAAAATATACGAAGGGCCACATTCTGATAGACTTTTGGAAAGTTGCGTGGCACCCACTGAGGTGACACTACAGAGCTTTCTTTCCACCCATTCCTCCCAAAATGTGTACAAATGTATGCAAAAGTGTTCCACAACAGTCTCTCTCACAATCAATCCACCCCTTCAATCAAACACAAAACCACTCACTCACTCTCACACACCACCCACCATTTCCAAACCTTTTCCTGTCAGACCTAAGATCTCTGCGGTTTCCAACCAAACCTGATGGCTGTACTAGGGCAGAATCTGGAAGTTGATCAGACCTCCCTTCCTCTGATTGCAGAGGGCACCAGAACTGAACTAAAACCCCTTTCCTGATTCTCACCTGCCTTCTGTGATTTCCTCCGGAGGTGCTGGGCTGGTTCTTGTGATCCTGTTGGGTTCCAACGACACCCTACCAGGGTGAGTGAGGCCAGGGTGTCCATGCGTAACTCTCTCAACCAAAAAAGGTCGTGCCGGCAGAAAGGACTCAAAGGCACCCTGGTCCAGCACTCCAAGCCGGGTGGGTAAGAGGGGGGCAACACCCCATCTCTCCCCCCTTCACGAGCACGGCACCAGAAATGATACGGCAAACAAGGGTTCGTGGGGGGAGAGAGAGACCTGAGATCAATATTACAAGAAAACAGTTTATTGCAGCTGCTGACTCAGAGGCCCTAATGGGCAGAAATCTCTGAGCCCCGATCATACTGAGGAAGGGATATTTATCCAAATTCAAGATATGACAACCCATCAACATTCAGGGTAGGCTGATAACACTCCAGACATCGAGGCGGCAGTGGAGTAATAGTTTCACCCAGTTCTTGTTATGGTTTACTGTAACCCTCCATGACTCTTGCCCCAGTTACTAGCTCACAGACACACAGGGAGATTCTGCCCAGCAACAAGCTATTCCCTGGTTGCCCTAATACATTTTACAGAAAGGAAAAGAGATTATTACAAATTGCTAAATCAGTGGATCTTCCATAGTCAGGGGAAATCTACCTGCTGTCACAGTATTAGATTTGATAAGAATGTTTGAATTTAAGAACCCAGAATCTTTGGAAGATGGAATAAAGTATTGGAAGATAGAATAAAGTATTTAAGCTAGAATTGCCGACTGGTGGTGACATCTCAAAGAAGGCTCGAAAATAGAATAAAGATGTGTCAGTAGCATCTCAAACCTTGTCGTCTCAGTACCATGTCAAGAGGGTAACTGCTGGTCCTTCACCAAAAGCAAGGCTGCCTTTTTCTGGATGAGCTAATAGTCTTGCCACATGGAAGGAGATTCTGGGATTTTCTGTCTGTTTTTGTGTCCTTCTTTACCATTGCCAGTTCCTTGCACTGCAGAGTTCTTCCTTATATCTGTGAATTCTGACCCATCAGACAAACATACAAATAGTTTTGTATATGATAACAGGACCAAGATGATCTTCTCAGGACCTCATATCTTCGGGACCACCTCTCCTGGTATACCCGCTGAAGGACATTACGATCGTCAGATGATAATTTGCTGGTGGTCCCTGGCCCTAAGAATGTGCAGCTGTCCTCGACGAGAACCAGGGCTTTCTGGTGGAATGCTTTGCCTACTACCATCAGGGCCTTGTGGGGGGCTTACAGTGTTCCGCAGGGCCTGCAAGAAAGAGCTTTTCTGCCAATCCTACAGTTAAGGACGGTCACGGGTACCATCTTTACTTGCCTCCCTCCCCCTCCCATACATATATTGTGTGGTTTCGTAGGGGAGACTGCCTGCTCTACAATCAGCACAAGGGGCACTGCACGCCATCTCTAGTTCTGATTTTTAATTTCAATGATTTTATGCCTTAGGGTTTTATATCAACTGCTCTACAGATGTTTTATAGTTGTTAGGCATTTTTGTATGGTTTTAGAGATTGCTACCTGCCCTGAGCTGGCTGGGGCCAGGGAGGGCAGGTTAGAAATACGACAAATAAATAAAATAAAGATTAGATTTGGCAAAAGTGTGGAGGCAAATAAGGATGTGGAGACAGCTGTGATCATGAGCCAAGAGAGGGACATTCTAATCCCCCCACCAAGGAAGTATAACACAAAGTACTTGGAAAGTATAGAACACCTTCCATTGACCTTCTTATTCTTCCAGGTGATGCCATAAAACCAATGATACCTTCTTTGCCATCTCTTCGTGATGGAGAAAAAGCGGTTTCCGTGCATTCAGATCGGGTAAGTGTGGACATCTGGATCATGCCTGTGGGTGTCCCCCTGCCCTTCCCTATGCCAGGTTTGAACCCTGCAATCAAACATCTAATTATAGTCCTTTTGGAATGCCCCTAAGAAGGGAGAAAGTTGTTACATTATCTGCGATCTTCACTCTCTTTTCAGGGTCTGGGGACCTTTCAGGAGGTATCTGTTCATTTCACTAAGGAGTTGGCCCTGCTGAATCCAGACCAAAGAAGGCTTCACAAGGAAGTCATGGTGGAAAATCATGAGAATGTGGCCTCCCTGGGTAAGGCTCTCATTTCCCTTGATTCAGAAATGCTGAAGGCAGAAACCATTCCTTTTAAGGACTCCAGCTCTGTCCTGAATAGCCCAGACTAGCCTGATCTCAACAGCTAATGGAAGCTAAGCAGGGTGGTTCCAGGTGTGTACTTGGATGGGAGACCACCAGGGAAGTGCAGTGTCACTATGCAGAGGAAGGCAATAGCAAACCACCTCTGTTCGTCTCTTGCCTTAAGGGTTGTCATAAGTCAGCTGTGACTTGACAGATTTAAAGGCAGGCAAAGGAAAGGGTTCTGCATACTTACTAGACTCAAATATTGGTTGGTAAACTAAAAGGAACATGGCAGAGGAGAAAGGCCACCCCCTGACTACTCTATTGAGGACTATGCGACCTCATTGTTCTTCAGGGCTGAAAATCCATTGAAAAGAGGGCAGGAGGGGGATTGGCCTCCATAACGGTTTATGAGAGAGCAATGAGGCCTCCTTTTGGGCCTTTCAGAGCAGCCATGGAAAAAAGCATTTGATATAATAACAATAATAATATTTGCATAGAGCCCTCAATATGCATTTTCCAAAGTTCAAAAAGACCTTTGCTTGCCCTGAGAACATTACACCCACCCCTGGGAGTTAAGGAGGGTAAGTGTGGGGCAGAGGAGGAAGATATTATGAATTGGGGCCCTCCTGCTGTGTTCATTCTTGTTACACCAGTATAGGCTTAGTCCTGGATCCAGAATCAGTAAAATGAGGAGGCAGAGTCCTAAGGTAACAACAACAGGATTTCAGCAGGTGAAGTTCGGCTCTTATGTCCTGAAGAGCTTCACTTGCTGAATTCCTGCCTCTGAGGCATCTCTGGAATCCAGTTGGGCAGGAGCACTTTTCCCGTTGTAAGTTGGAGGGAAAGGGTGGCTCTGTCTATACTCTAGTCTGGTTTAAAATCTGAATTATTTCTTAGAGTTGGAATGTCTGGAAATCACTGGTCTGTTTCTTTCCCCCAAAGAAGGACTTCTGCTTCTCCAACCTGATTCCATGTCCCAAGTGGAAGAAGCAGGAGATCCACTTGTCCAAGATGCAGAAGAAATAGAGAGATCAGAAGGTATCTGCCTATTTGTGTGGTGGAAGCGGGTAGAACGTCTCTTGGGCTAAATTTCACCAAGAGGAATTTCTCAAGAGGCAACAGCTGGAGAATGGCCAGGAAAGCTTTCTCAAGTGTGAAAGAGAAGCTAAAACAGGGAACAAAATGCTGGGTGGTGTGTACCTAAGATGGCAGGAAATGTTTATTGAGTGCTCTGCTTTATTTATATGCTGTCTGCTCACAGACCTGCTCAAATTGGCGCGAAACTCAAAACAATACAATAAGATCCTAAATACTGTCTATACAATCAGTTTAAAAATCCAACAACACATGAAGAGCATAAAAAAAACACCAAGGTGCCTCAAAAACTTCCTGAGAACGTTCTTTAACGAAGATCCTAAAACAGCTAGAAAGATAAACCCCCAAGTTAAAGCCTGATTGGAAAGAAATGTTTTCACCTGGCTAGGTCAGCTCCAGGCAAGTTTAAAAGAAGAGGGGGGAATTCCCCAGATGAGGGGCCACCACTGGAAATGCCTAGTCTCCTGTCACCACCTGCCTCAGCTCAGCAGGTTGGGAGGCCAACGGGGTTTGGGAGGCCAAATTTTTCAGGGGCGTGGAGAGTATGATGAGCTTTATAAGTTTGAACCTCA
The DNA here is from genome assembly GCF_029931775.1 of Euleptes europaea. NCBI lineage: Eukaryota > Metazoa > Chordata > Lepidosauria > Squamata > Sphaerodactylidae > Euleptes > Euleptes europaea. The sequence goes on from NC_079312.1 coordinate 6,110,288, forward strand.
GACTGGATCTCTGTAGCTCAGTTGTAAAGCTCTGCTCCAAACTCATTATCCAATGAAGACGATGCTCCGTCAGCTGAATGGACTCCAGATTAAATACCGAATCAACTTCATGGTGCTGGTTCTGACTTTTAAAGCCCTACCCAGCCAAATCTAATAATAAACTGTAATAAATGAAATTATTAATAACACCAACAGTGTTTTCCTTTCTAACTAGGACTCAAGGCAGAGTGTATCTACGATAAAAAGAAACACAATCAGTAAACAGGTTAGATGAGAGTGTCAGGCAACCAGTGGATTACAAGGTAGAACAACAGTATTAGATTCGATAAGAATATTTGATTTTAACAACACAGAACCTTTGGAAGATGGAATAAAGTATTTGGTCTAGGATAGTTGATTGGGGCTGAAACATCAAAGAAGGCATGCAAACAGAATAAAGTTGATGTGTCAGTGGCGTCTCCCACTGTGTCCCACTCAGTACCTTGTCAGGAGGGTAACTGCTGGTCCTTCACCAAAAGCAAGGCTGCCTTTTTCCAGATGAGCTCATAGTCTTGCCACATGGAAGGAGATTCTGGGATTTGGTGGCGGTTTTTGTGTCCTTCTTTACCTCTGCCAGTTCCTTGCATTGCAGAGTGCTTCCTTATATCTGTGAATTATGACCCATCAGACAAACACACAAATAGTTTTGTAGATGATAACAGGACCAAGACTATGCTAAATGAGGATGCAGGGAAAGTTGAGATCATGAGCCAAGAGAGGAATATTCGAATCCCCCCACCAAGGAAGCATAAAACAAAGTACTTGGAAAGTATATAACGCTTTCCGTTGATCTTCTTGTCCTTCCAGGTGATGCCATAAAACCAATGATATCTTCTTTGCCATGTCATTGTGATGGAGAAAAAGCGGATTCCATGCAGCCAGATCAGGTAAGTGTGGAACTCAGGATCATGCCCTTGGGTGTCTCCCTGCCCTTCACTAGGCCAGGAAGAATTTCTCTATCTCTCCCTCAGCTGCTATCTGTATTGCTCACTGGATAGAAAATCTAAAAGATATGATGATGTTCTAAACACACTAAAACCAAACATCTAATTATAGTCCTTTTGGATTATAGTCCCTATGAAAGGGGTTGTTACATTATCTGTGATGGCAGAGTTCTTCTTTCTCTTTACATGGTCTGTTGACCTTTCAGGAGATATCTGTTCATTTCACGGAGGAGGAGTGGGCCCTGATGGATCCAGACCAAAGAAGGCTTCACAAGGAAGTCATGGTGGACAGTTATGAGAATGTGTCCTCCCTGGGTAAGGCTCTTATTTCCGTTGATGCAGACATGCTGAAGGTAGAAACCATTCCTTCTAAGAAGGACCCCAGCTCTGACCTGAATGGCCCAGGCTAGCCCGGTCTCAACCTCTAATGGAAGCTAAGCAGGGTGGTTCCAGTGTCACTAAGCAGAGGAAGGCCATGGCTAACCACCTCTGTCCATCTCTTGCCTTGAAAACCTTACAGGGTTGCCATACGTTGGCTGTGACTTGACAGCACTTTCTATCACCACCACCAATCAGGACCATGGTAGGGCTCTTCCAATGAAGACTGAATAGGGGAACGTAGAAGGTCCAAACGTAGGCAAGGGAGGGGGTTCTGAATACTTGCTGGACTCCAATAGTATTACTGTGGAAGCGAAAATATTGGTTTTTAAAGGAAAAGCTCTCCCCACATCCCTGACTGCCCATTGAGTACTGAGCAATGTAATTGTTCTTCAGAGGGGAAAATCCATTGAAAGGAGGGCAGGAGGGAGATTGGCCTCCATAACAGTTTGTGGGCTGTCAATAAGGCCTCCTCTTGGGTCTTTCGGAGCAGCCATGGAAAGGAGCATTTGAAATAACAACAATAATAATACAATAAATAATAATAAAACAACAATAATATTTGTATAAAGCCCTCAATTTGCTTTTTCCAAAGTACAAAAAGACCTTTGGTTGCCCTGAGGACATTACACCCTCCCCTGGGACTTGAGGATGATACGTGTGAGGCAGAGGGGGAAGATAGTATGAATTGGAGGGCTTCTGCTATGTTTATTCCTGTTACACCAGTGTAGGCTTAAGCATGACTCCAGATTCAGTAAAATGAGGTGGCAGAGCCCAGAGGTAACAATTAAAAAAAAACACCAGGATTTCAGCAGGTGAAGTTCAGCTCTAAGTTCTGATCAGCTTGTTGAATTCCAGCCTCCGAGGCTTCTCTGGAATTCAATTGGGCAGTTCCAAGTTGAAGGGAAACGGTGGCTCTGTCTACATTCGAGTCTGCTTTAAAATCTGAATATTTCTTAAGAGTTGGGATGTCTGGAAGTCACTGGTTTGTTTCTTTTCCCTGTAGAAGGACTTCTGCTTCTCCAACCTGATTCCATGTCCCAAGTGGAAGAAGCAGGAGATCCACTTGTCCAAGACGCAGAAGAAACAGAGAGATCAGCAGGTATCTGCCTACTTGTGTGGTGGAAGGGGGTAGGACTTCTCTTGAGCTAAATTTCAGCAGGTGGGGATTGGAGGGATTTCTCAAGAAGCAACAGCCTGAGAATGGCCAGGAAAGCTTTCTCAAGTATGAAAGCCAAGTTAAAACAGGAACAAAATGCTGGCTGTTTTGTACCTAAGATTGGCAGGAAATGTTTATTGGGTGCTCAGCTTTAATACACATTAATTTATTTCATTTCTATGCTGCCTGTTCACAGACTTGCTCAAGTTGGTACAAAACTCAAAACAATAGCATAAGATCCTAAATATTGACTGAAGACTTAGTTTAAAAATCCAAGGTCACACAAGTGTGAAAAAGCTACAAAGTTGCATCAAATATTTTCTGACAACACCCCTCAAGTTCAAAGAAGACCCTAAAACAACTTAAAAGATCAATCCCCAAGTTAAAGCGTGCTTGGAAAAGAAACATTTTCACCTGACTAGGTCAGCTCCAGGCAGGTTTAAAGGGGGGAGGACATTCCCCAGACAAGCGGCCACCACTGGAAATGCCCAGTCTCCAGTCACCACCTGCCTGTGCTCTGCAGGCAGGGCCACAGAACACAGGGCTTAGGAGGTTGAAGTTTTTTGGGGGTGGAGAGTACAGTGAGCTTTATACATTTAGAGTTCAAATTGTGTCTCCTTAGTTCAGGTGTAAAGCACTGCTCCAAAATCACTGTCCAGTGAACACAGTCAGTTCTGTGTTCAAATATAGAGATTTGATAGAGGTGCCTCTAGTCCAGCCTCCTGTTTCACACAGTGTTCAACTAGAGTCCCTGGAAAGTTCACAAAAAGAGGAGCAGAACCAAAGCATCCCTCTTCCTATAGAGACTGCCTCTGAACATGAAGGTTCCACTGGGCTACCTTGTCTCTGCTGGAACTACCCTCCAAGGAAGTGTCAACAGCTGATAAATACAGGGCAGAATTTGTCTTTCCTTTAAGTGATTCCGGTTCTTTCGTTATGAAGAGTAGTTAATGACCTTTGTTTTGCTTTTGCTTGAAGATCTTACAAGGCATTTCTCTTTATTGCAGTGGTTGATGGTCCCCAGAAAAAGCCTGAGGGTGACCCACAACACATTCTGTTTGACGGAAAACAGCAGAAGAGAAACACTGGAACAAAAAAGGAGAGTGGGAATGAATGCTGTGCTTCTCAGGCTGCTGAATCCCAAGGGTTTGATACACACTGGAAAATCCACACAGGGGAAAAACCTGATAAATGCTCAGAACATAGAAGGAGCTTTGCTTGGAAGGGAGAACTTTCTGGCCATCAACGTATTAACACTGGGGAAAAACCTTATAAATGCTTGCAGTGTGGAAAGAGCTTTCTTCAGAGTTCATATCTTGCTGCCCATCAGCATGTCCACACTGGTGAGAAACCTTATAAATGCTTGCAGTGTGGAAAGAGCTTTGTTCGGAGTTGCTATCTTACTGTCCATCAGCGTATCCATACGGGGGAGAAACCTTATAAATGCTTGCAGTGTGGAAAGAGCTGTGCTTCAAGTTCAGAGCTTACTGTCCATCAGCGTATCCACACGGGGGAGAAACCTTATAAATGCTTGCAGTGTGGAAAGAGCTTTGCTCAGAAGTCACACCTTAATAGACATCAGTATATCCACACTGGGGAGAAACCTTATAAATGTTTGCAGTGTGAAAAGGGCTTTGCTGAGAGTTCAGAGCTTAATATCCATCAGCGTATCCACACTGGGGAGAAACCTTATAATTGCTTGCTGTGCGGAAAGAGCTTTGCTCGGAGTTCACAGCTTACTATCCATCAGCATATGCACACTGGGGAGAAACCTTATAAATGCTTGCTGTGTGGAAAGAGCTTTGCTCGGAGTTCACAGCTTAATATCCATCAGCATATACACACTGAGGAGAAACCTTATAAATGCTTGCAGTGTGGAAAGAGCTTTGTTCGGAGTTCACAGCTTAATATCCATCAGCATATGCACACTGGGGAGAAACCTTATAAATGCTTACTGTGTGGAAAGAGCTTTGCTCGGAATTCACACCTTACCAGACATCAGTATATCCACACTGAGGAGAAACCTTATAAATGCTTGCAGTGTGAAAAGGGCTTTGCTGAGAGTTCAGAGCTTACTATCCATCAGCGTATCCACACTGGTGATAAACCTTATCAATGCTTGCAGTGTGGAAAGAGCTTTTTTTGGCGTTCAGAGCTTACTAAACATCAGCGTATCCACACAGGGGAGAAACCTTATAAATGCTTGCAGTGTGGAAAGAGCTTTGCCTGGTGTTCAGAGCTTACTACCCATCAGCGTATTCACACAGGGGAGAAACCTTTTAAATGCTTGCAGTGTAAAAAGGGCTTTACTCAAAATTCACATCTTATTGTCCATCAACGTATCCACACTGGTGAGAAACCTTATAAATGCTTGGAGTGTGGAAAGAGCTTTGCTCAGAGTGCACACCTTACTATCCATCAGCGTATCCACACTGTGGAAAAACCTTATATATGCTTGCAGTGAGGAAAGGTCTTTGCTCAGAGTTAACAAACATTGATGAATTCACACTTCAGAAACTATATCAGTGCTTGGATTGTGGAAAGGGGTTCCTCGGAGTGACAGGCTAATGGTTCATGAATGAGTCTGTCATAGGCTGAGACAATTATGCCAATAGAAGCACATGTATTTTGCAGACTTTCACTATTTAAAGTTGAATGCAATTGTGGACTCCTCAGCTAAGAATGTTAGCTGTAAATCATTTAGTCTTGAAATATATACAAGTTGTTTGTAGTAACAACAGAAATGATGTTGTCCTTGAAATGCCAGGCTGTGTGTAGGATTTTCCTCTGTTACAAGCCTTACTGTAGAAACTTGGCAGGCCTAGACAAGTCTGACCATGTGACCCTGTTTGGAATCCAGGCAAAAGATCTGTTGAGCTAAGCACTCGGTGATCTTTTGAAATCTTCCTGGAATCCAAACTGTAGCTGAGCAAACTGCCTGACTAAGCAGAACTGCAAAGATACTGCTTAAGGTGTAAAATGAAGACATAAACTGGCTATTAAACAGCAAGCGGTTATGATCAGCAAGAGACCAGGAAGAGGCTCTCCTTATATGGTGACCAGTAAGAGGATTTCCTTAGCTGGTGTCCATATGGAATCCATCCATACAGCAAAGGTTGCTCTCCTACAGAATAAAGCAGTGTTGCACAACTACAGAACAATCCAGAAGGGAGGCTGTAGTTATGTGCAAATTCAAAACAAATCAGGAAAACCAGGTCTCAAAAAACATATAAAAGGAGGGACTTTCTGACCAAGAGTTAGAGTTCCTAGCAGGTTAATACCTGATTGCCTGAATGGATTTCTCCATCCCTTGCATGGGATGTGGGCTCTCAGACCTTAATTCTTGCATGGATTAAGGCTCTAAGACCTTCCATATGGGCTAGGACTTGCCTAAAAAGTGTCTCTGAGTGTTCAGCCCTTGTGTGTACTGGATACTTACAGATTTCTCCAACATTTACAAGTCTTCCTGTGAGACTGGAGAATTCCCTAAATGGGGGATTCTTTTCAGATATCTAGCCCTTGTTAGGACTGGGTGTCTGGGCTGAATGCCTACAAACTTCTCCATCTTTAAGTAAGATGGAGACTCTTAGAGTCCATCAACCTTTGTGTGATTCTAAGGCTTAGATCTCTCCATCCTTTGTATGGAGGCATTGAGATCTCATTGATTCTAGCAGGGATTAATGAGTTTTCACTAAAATCGATCTCTCTAACAACCAGAGAGGCTTCTGAACTCAGTTCTTACACAGACTAAGGTCTTACATAGAACTCTTTAACATTTACACAGCTTTAAACTTTTATATAACTACACATAGCTTTAAGCTTTGCATAGCTTTCTGGTTCTGACAAAACTAAAGATGGCATGCACACACATAGATCTCCCTGATCTTCACATAAACCAGAGGCCTTTCATAGGCTAAAAACACTCAGAGATTTCTCTATGGTTTCATGAACTCAGTCCTGGCATGGACTGAAAATATGCTTCAAAGGCTCATAACTTCAGCTCTTACATGAACTCATGGAATCAGAGATTTCTCTAACCTTTGCATACACTGAAGATACTAAAATACTAAAATAACACATAGCAGACAAAGGTCTATTCATCCTTAACATGGATTGGGAACTTTTCAGATATCTCTAGTCCTGCTGTACTGGGGAGGTTCACAAATGAATGATTGGGTAAAGTATGCCTGCATATTATTATGATATTCTAGATACTTTGAATTAAAATACTTTTAACTAAATCAGATTGTATGTACTGAACTAACCATTATTACAAGATTTCAGTAACTTATTTTATGAATGAAATATTACTGTTTTAAGGTTTGAAACTCATATAGAGATTGTTTAAGATTGCTTGCAACATGAACATGTTTGAGACTCATAATGTCTGAACTTGTGTAACATTTTAAGACTTTGTAACCATCTACATACATATATACTATGTAAAATAAACTGTACATACATTTATATCCTTTTCATAATTTATTGGAGCACTTCAAGAGAAAGGTTACTTCGGTAAGAAGCATTGAGTCCTGTTTATTAGGTGTCTAACTGAATAAGATAACATACAGTGTGAGGGGAAAAAAGTATTTGATCCCCTGCTAAATTTGCCCGTTTGCCCTCTAACGAAGAAATGACCAGTCCATAATTTTAATGGTAGGTTTGTTGTAGCTGTGAGAGACAGAATAACAACAGGAAAACCCCCAGAAACCCAGAAGACAAAGTCAGAGCTTGATGTGCATTATAATGAGGGAAATAAGTATTTGATTCCCCATCAACCAGCCAAATCCTAACCCTAATCCTCAACCTCCCTCGGTCTGGGGCTCCATGCAAGATCTCATCTCATGGAGTTGCAATTATAATGAGAACGGTGATGAAGCAGCCCAGAAATACACGGGGGGAACTTGTCAATTATCTCAGGGCAGCTGGGACCATAGTCACCGTGAAAACTGTTGGTAACACACTACGCCGTGAAGGACTGAGATCTTGCAGAGCCCACAAGGTCCCCTTGCTCAAGACAGCACATTATGTACAGGCCCATCTGCAGTTTGCCAATGCACATCTGAATGACCCAGAGGAGAACTGGGTGATTCAGATGTGCATTGGCAAACTGCAGATGGGCCTGTACATGTGCTGTCTTGAGCAAGGGGACCTTGCGGGCTCTGCAAGATCTCAGTCCTTCATGGCGTAGTGTGTTACCAACTGTTTTCATGGTGACTATGGTCCCAGCTGCCCTGAGTTCATTGACAAGTTCCCCCCATGTAGTTCTGGGCTGCTTCATCACCGTTCTCATGATCATTGCAACTCCAAGAGATGAGATCTTGCATGGAGCCCCAGACCGAGGGAGGTTGAGGGTTAGGATCTGGCTGGTTGATGGGGGATCAAATACTTATTCATTATAATGCACATCAATCTCTGACTTTTGTCTTCTGGGTTTCTGGGGGTTATTCTGTCTCTCACAGCTACAAGGAGGTTGAGGGTTAGGGTTAGGATCTGGCTGGTTGATAGGAAATCAAATACTTATTTCCCTCATTATAATGCACATCAATCTCTGACTTTGTCTTCTGGATTTCTGGGGGTTTCCTGTTGTTATTCTGTCTCTCACTGCTACAACAAACCTACCATTAAAATTATGGACTGGTAATTTCTTCGTCAGAGAGCAAACTGGCAAATTTAGCAGGGGATCAAATACTTTTTTTCCTCACTGTACTTCTCAGGAAAGGGTCAATTCTAAGAGCATAGGCACTGAAACGCACTGACCTGCAACAAATCCACACCACAGACGGAGCCACATCATTGCTTGGAATGTGAAAGGGACCATATGAATCATAAGGAACCATATGAATTTTGCCAGTTTTACAAGATCTTCAGCCTCCAGCCCAACCTTGCCAGGTGTCATAATCTAGACTTTGGTTCTAAATTCAGCTTTCACTTGGTAGGCTGAAAGTAAGAATAATTGTTAGTGTCATTTTCTTTAAAAGAAACTTTTTAAAATGGATACTGCTTGAGGGACCTGTGAAAATATACAGTTAGGCCAGGGAGCTTTTTGTGACTGAATTGGTAATTGTAGTCAAAGGTCTTCCTCCATTGCCAGACAGAGAATAGATTCTACAGTGACACCATCTCTGTTGTCATCTTTGCATTGATTGGCAATGAAGTGCCTGTATTATCGTATTAATATCCAATGACAATAACACAGTAGGAGGTTGAGAGTTCAAAGCAGTTGTTTATTAGGCCCAATACACACACCGGGTGAAAACTGCCCAAAGCACAGGACAATTCACACAGGGAACAAAGGATTACAACAACGTTTATAACTTTGGGTTAGGGATGTTACAATTATGTAGATTTACTGCCCATTGGTTGTCTATTTCATTCTAATTAGCACAGTGTCTTAGACATTGGCTGAAGCTGTCTTGTGACCACATCCCTAAGTGTGAAGGTAAGATGAACAGTCGTACCAGGCAGCAATGTAGTCTTTGTTCTGGCAGCTAATAATGGCGTTTGCCAGACTCATGCTAACTAATATGTCACACATCAGGGCATTTGTTCCAAGGATCAACACTTCACCCCTTATACCTGGGGCTGCATGTCAATTATATACATGTGCTCTCACATGGCATTGTGCTAAATGCTAACCCTTTTTCTGAGCTTAGCATTTTTATAAGTGCGAGTATGCGGACTGAGCATAAAGCATGCATTTCCAATACTTTCCCCATAGCATATAATGATTTCAGGCATTACAGCAACAGGATGAGAACATTATACATGCTCCCACTTCCCTTCATAAAGGACATCAGAAAAATGTAATTTAATTCTACATGAGAATGTGTCTAAAATACCTGTTTCAATTTACTGAAATCCATATAGAAATGGTTAAACAATTCTTTTTGGTGGGAAGAAGCATGTCACATGTTATTGCGAGCTTTGGGACCTAACTGCTCAATGCACTATTCCAGTGTTGTAACGAATGTCGCGGGAATTTTCTGTATTGAACATTAGTTCATATTCAATATATTATTAATTCATATTAAATGAGTTTGGGTCAACAAAAATAACCACATGCATACCTTAACATTATAACCTATAAGTCACACAAAAACCTGACTTTCAGAAAGCAGCCTTTTAGCTGACATCAGCCCCAATCAGGACTCTGACCTAAAGGGTCATAAGAAATTGCATTGCTAGCAGTTAATCACCCACAGCACATCAGATGCCCCAAAATTTATGTAAGGTTATTAAAACAGACAACAAATCATCTGTCCACTTAAGGGAGGAGATTGTTTTGGGACACTGATGGATGGACAGGACAATCAGTTAACAGACCCGGACACTGAAAGAATTATTATGGAACAAGATATTTCTAAACAATTTTAGTCATGATTTGTGAAAACTCATTTCCTAAGAATGTGACAGGGAGGGGTCATTTGTGACCCTCTCCTGACGATCAGTCCTTATAAAAAGACTGCAAATGTCCAGGTTTTGTCCTTCCCAGGGAGAAAGCATTCTCTCTCTACCTTGGAATGACCCAAAGTACTTTGCTAAGTGTTGTCTGTCTGTGTACTGGTCTCTATGTGGGGTATTGTTAAATCTGTCTAAGTACTATTCTTCTCTATGCCTTACAACCTTTGTAAGTTCAATAAACCTATATGCTTTACTGCTATGAATGTGTGGTCTGAGACTGTCCTAAGAACATGGTTTGTGGTTTCCTATTACATTCTCTGGCTTTGCTTTGGTAAGAGGCAGGCAGAGAGAAGGCCATACACAACGAACTTAGGTTTTCTCGCAACAACGAATAGACATGCATTGAGGATTCACAGGCCCAGGGGCACGTGGGCTGATTCACAGAATGTGGGGAGAAGGGGCTTAAGCCTCCCAATCCCATATGGCTAAAGTTTGCTCCAGTGTGGAAAATTACACATATTGAGGAGCTCTGCTTGCAAGTCCCCCCTCTCTCTGTCTCAGTCCCAATTGTGCCACTGTGCACCCTGGAATTTTGTTGTAAACATGAAATTCCCAGAGGTGAGATGATAGCCATCTTCATGTATTTGAAGGGCTGTCATATAAAAAATGGAACCAGCCTGTTTTCTGTTGCCTCAGATAGACCAGAACCAATGGGTGGAAAGTAAATCGAAAGAGGTTTTGGCTCAGCATTACAAAGAACTTCCTGACAGAGCAGTTACTCTATGGATCAGGCTTCTTCGGGAGGTGGTGGGCTCTCCTTCTTTAGAGGTATGAAAACAGAGGCTAGATGACCTTCTGAGAGCAATGCTGATTCTGCGAACTTAGGTGGCTCATGAAAAGGAGGGCAGGAAAGGAGGAGTAATTGCTCGGCTCTTGTGGCCCTTTCTTACATGCCCAGGGTAGTGCTGATCGCCACTTTAAAATCAGGAAGGAAAGTTCCTCCAGGCCAGATTGGCCAGGATCCTGGAGGGTTTTTGCCTTCCTCTGGGCATAGAGCAGGGGTCACTGGGGAAGTGGGGGGTGGGAGGCCGTTGTGATTTTCCTGCATTGTGCAAGAGGTTGGACCAGATGACCTTGGAGGTCCCTTCTGACTCTATCTTCTATGTTTGTAAATGAGGCCTGGATTATACAGCTGTTGAACTGGTATTGGTTATGGCATGTTCAGTTCTCATCTAAGATATCTGGAATATAATTTATTACAAAATGTGAGTTATTTGTCCTACTCCATGAAGACATTTTATTGAGGGGCGTCATAGACCTTGAGGGTTAATAGATCATGTTGTTTAGAAACAGGTTCTCTGCCCTTCTTGCTCCACTCGCCAGATTTAGTGATCGTTTGACTACTGAAAGTGCAGTTCTGCCTCCTGCCAAGAGAGTGGCAGGATGAACTCGTTGCCTGTACATTCATCCTTTTTGCCAAACTGTACCCAAATTTTTATTAATAACAAACATCCTAGCCCACCTTTTCCCCCAATGTTTACCCATTTTCCTCCCTTCCCCCAGCAGGGACATTTGGAAAACTGAGAGCCAGCATGGTGTAGTGATTAAGATTGGTGGTTTGGAGCGGTGGACTCTGATCTGGAGAACCGGGTTTGATTCCCCACTCCTCCACATCAACGGCAGAGGCTAATCTGGTAAACAATTTATTTTCCCTCTCCTACACACGAAGCCAGCTGGGTGACCTTGGGCCAGTCATGCTCTCTCAGCCTCACCTACCTCACAGGGTGTCTGTTGTGGGGAGGAAAGGGAAGGTGATTGTAAGTTGGTTTGATTCTGCATTAAGTGGTAGAGAAAGTTGGCATATAAAAACCAGCTCTTCTTCTTCTGAGTGCTGTTCTGGTTGTAATCAAAGGCCGCATATGTCGCATTGCCACCTGCTTGGGGATCATGGTGGGGGGCAGCCGACCGTTCCCTTTGTACGATGTTGGTTGGTTTCTCAAAAGGAGATGGCTAGCCACTGTAGGAAGTGGGATGCTGAACCAGGTGGGTGCCAAGTTCATTGTTTGTCCAGGGCTATGGCTGTTTGGGGAGGGGATGTGGCTCAGTGGTACAGCATCTGCTTGACAATCAGAAGGTCCCAGGTTCAATCCCCAGCATCTCTAGGGTCTCAGGCAGGGGTCTTTCACATCACGTACTTGCCTAGACCTTTTAACTGGAGATGCCAGGGAGGATTAGGGAGGACCCAACCCTGCCCTAAGTCCCCCTCTCCTCCTCCAGGACTATCTCCAACCCACCCTCCCCCACCAAGAAACTTACTGGAGTAACCATCAGGACACCTTTTAAGGATCAACATTTCTGCGAAGTGAAGAATAATAAAAACCAATGCATGGCTCGGAAGAGACTGTTTCCAGGGTCAGATCTTGGTTTCCAAAAGACAAGAGGGCAAAGGAAAGGGCAGGGGTGGCCAGGAGGGAGGGCTGTCCCTCGCCAACACACTTGCAGAGGCTTAGAATCATAGAATAGAATCATAGAATCGTAGAGTTGGAAGGGACCACCGGGGTCATCTAGTCCAAACCCCTGCACAATGCAGGAATTTCACAACTACCTCCCCCACACACACCCAGTGACCCCTACTCCATGCCTAGAAGATGGCCAAGATACCCTCCCTCTCAAGAACTGCATCTCATAAACTGCCTAAGGTCATAGAATCAGCATTGCTGACAGATGGCCATCTAGTCTCTGCTTAAAACCCTCCAAGGAAGGAGAGCTTACCGCCTCCCGAGGAAGCCTGTTCCACTGTGGAACTGCTCTGTTAGAAATTTCTTCCTAATGTCTAGATGGAAACTCTTTTAATTTCAACCTGTTGGTTCTGGTTCGACCTTCTGGGGCAACAGAAAACAACTCGGCACCCTCCTCTATATGACAGCCCCTTCAAGTAGGTTATCCGGGCTGTGTGACCGTGGTCTTGGTATTTTCTTTCCTGACGTTTCGCCAGCAGCTGTGGCAGGCATCTTCAGAGGATTAACACTGAAAGACTCTCCTTCAGTGTTACTCCTTTGAAGATGCCTGCCACAGCTGCTGGCGAAACATCAGGAAAGAAAATACCAAGACCACGGTCACACAGCCCGGATAACCTACAAGAACCAATGAACTCAGACCGTGAAAGCCTTCGACAATATTTTAGCCCTTCAAGTACTTGAAGATGGTTATCATATCCCCTCTCAGCTTTCTCCTCTTCATGCTAAACATACCCAGCTCCTTCAACCTTTCCTCATAGAACTTGAGTCTCCAGACCCCTCATCATATTTGTTGCCCTCCTCTGGACATGTTCCAGCTTGTCTACATCCTTGTTAAATGTTGGTGCCCAAAACTGAACACAATACTCTAGGTGAGGTCTAACCAGAGCAGAGTAAAGTGATACCAGCACTTTGCATGATCTGGACTCTATACTTCTGTTGATACAGCCCAAGATCCCATTTGCCTTTTTAGCTACCGCATCACACTGCTGACTCATGTTCAGTGTTTGGTCTACTAAGATCCCAAGATCCTTTTTGCACACGCTACTGATAAGACAAGTCTCCCCCATCCTATACTTATGTCTTTGGTTTTTCTTGCCTAGATGCAGAACTTTACATTTATCTCTGTTGAAATGCATTTTATTGGTTTTAGCCCAATTCTCCAGCCTGTCAACATCAGCCTATATTCTGGTTCTGTCTTCTGCCGTATTTGCTACCCCTCCCAATTTAGCATCATCTGCAAATTTAATAATCATCCCTTTATTCATCCCAAATCATTTATAAAGATATTGAACAATATAGGGCCCAAGACAGATCCCGAGGCACTCCACTAGTTACTCCTCTCCAATTGGATGAGGAAGCGTTAACAAGCACTCTTTGGGTTTGACCTGTCAATCAATTAAAGATCCACCTAACAGTAAAAGGATCTAAACCACATTTCCCAATTTGTCAACTAGAATATTTTGAGGAACCTTATCAAAAGCCTTATTGAAATCAAGATAAACCATGTCTACTACATTCCCCTGATCCAGCAAGGTAGTAACTTTCTCAAAAAAGATTAGTCTGACATGATGCAAAAAAAGATTTTGAGGGGCATATTGCTAAACACATCAAAACAAACAATAAGAAATTCTTTAAGTATATTAGGAGTAGGAAACCAGCTAGGGAAGCGGTTGGACCATTGGATGACAATTGGAGTAAAGGAACTCTAAGGAAGGATAAAGCAATTGCTGAAAAACTAAATGAATTCTTCTCACCTGTCTTCACTGTTGAAGATACAGGGCAGATTCCTTCTCCTGAACAGAGATTCTGGAGAGGGGAAAATGAGGAACTGAGGCAAATAGTGGTAACAAGGCAGGAAGTCCTAGAACGACAAACTGCAAACTAACAAGTCACAGGGACCACACGGTATTTATCCTAGAGTTTTTGAAGAACTCAAATGGGAAATTGCTGAACTTCTAACAAAGATATGTAATATGTCCCTTCGATCAGCCTCTGGACCAGAGGACTGGAGAATGGCCAGTTTAACACCCATTGATAAAAAAGGTTCCAGGGGGGACCCAGGAAATCACAGGCCAGTTAGCTTAACGTCTGTTCCGGGTAAATTAGTGGAAAGCATTACTAAGTTTGATTCCACCTCATGTATTGCTGACCAGGCTCTTAAGCAGGAAATTCTTCAGTCAACGGCAGGGCAACCTTGAAGGTCATCTAGTCCAGCCCTCAGGTCAATGCAGGAGCAGGCAGCTACAGAGCGTCCTCAGGAGGGCTCCCAGCCAGACTCTGACCAGACATAGACGTGCTGAGAAGACTCCCTCCTACGCACATCCCGGCAGTAAATTTGCAAGTAAATTGGAGTAGGGCTCACAGGGTGAAAGGAAGATGCGCAGGGCCGGCGTGCGTTGGGGTGTGTGTGGGAAGGCTTTTCTCTCTTCCTCTTTTTCTGTCACTCTTTCTCCTTTCTCTCCCTCTCTTTCTCTGTCTCTTTCTTCCCTCAAGGCTGCTCCCTACAGCCGTGGCATGCAGGAACGCCACGACCCATTGTAAGCCCCTCTCGCTGCCTGTCAGCTGTTGAGCAGCTCCAGCTGCTTTCCCCCCACTCGGCCGCCCATGCAGGGTTGCCAGCCTCCAGATAGTAGCAGGAGATCTGCTATTTCAGTTCATCTGGAGAAAATGGCCGCTTTGGCAATTGGACTGTATGGCATTGAAGTCCCTCCCCAAACCCCACCATCCTCAGGCTCCGCCCCCAAAACCTCCCGCAGGTGGCAAAGAGGGACCTGGCAACCCCTAGTCCCATGTGAACTTCTAGCTGTGTTGGCACTTTGCAATAAATAAATGGGTTTTGGGTTGCAGTTTGGGCACTCGGTCTCTAAAAGGTTCGCCATCACTGTGTTAGGCAGTGCTTTAGATGTTTTTGTTGTTTCCCCACATGAAGCTTGCTGGGTGACCTTGGGCTAG
Organism: Euleptes europaea; assembly: GCF_029931775.1. Classification (NCBI taxonomy): domain Eukaryota; kingdom Metazoa; phylum Chordata; class Lepidosauria; order Squamata; family Sphaerodactylidae; genus Euleptes; species Euleptes europaea. The sequence goes on from NC_079312.1 coordinate 6,125,683, forward strand.
TCACAGTTCTCTCCAAACTCTCTCAGCCCCACCTACCTCACAAGGTGTCTGTTGTGGGGATGTGAAGACAGGAGAACCATTTTGTTCCTGACATCAGCTTGCTATCTGTTTGCTATCTGTTTATTCTCTTTTGTGTGCCTAGATTTTGCTTTGTAGTTCGCAGAGGCCCAGCACATCTCATAGTTAACAAGTTGCCCCTGCAGATAGTTGCCCCAGCAGATAGCGCGTGCTCAAGGACAGGACAGCATACCAGCTTAACTGTGACATTCGATTCATCTTTGGGAAGATGAGAGGGGGGAATGATCTCACTCCTTACTCCTGAGAGCCTTATTCTGGCCTAGACCACTTTGAATCATCCTGAGACTTCTCCCAGGCAACAACTTTGTTTGGAAGTCATAGGTCATCTGATTTAGGTTCACTTTGCCATAAGTTCAGCTATGCTCATGGTGCAGAGCACACCTTCACCTTCTGTTGCTATTCACGTTACTCTGACTAAGCTGCAACGCAAGCAAGAATGACCTGAACCTGCTTAAGTCTATAGCAACAACATCCGTTACGTAATAGTGTAGTAACTATATTTAGCCAGCATTTATTATTTTCTTTGCCAACATGCCTTAAGAATGCATAAACCTGTGTTTTAACTTATTTGAACTTTTTATTCTTTAATAAACCCTTTACACTGAAAGGTGGTTTTGAGTTTACTGACCTGACTCGGTTACGTTACAAACAAGGCTGGAGCTCAGGAGAGGTCGGCCAGTCTTGACAGGGGAGAGGTAGGGAAGGTGACTGTAAGCCACTTTGAGACTCCTTAAGGTAGGGAAAAGCAGGATATAAAAAAGCAACTCTTCTTCTGTTGCTTCCTTTAGAGAACGTATAGGTCACCTCTCCAGAGATCTGCTCAAGGTAGCTCACCGCTAAACAATAAAACCAAACTCAACTGCAGTTGACAACAAGTCAGGAGATAAAGCAAAGACTGAACAGCCTAAAGCATATCCATAAACAGTCCTCAGGCCAAGAGCAGACCGTGAATGGAGCCCCTTAGAGAAAAGCCAGGGTCAAGAGAAGCCTCTTCAAGGCACCAGGAGGCCAAGAGAAAATGTAGTAGAGGGTGTCCCATTAGTCTGGAGTCCTCCATCTGCACGGAGACTTGGATTGCAAAGGCCTAAAGCTGGAGAGAGACTAACTCTAAAAAGGGGGATGGGTTTGAGAGATTTTTTGCAAGTTTTCAGTAATCACCCACAGCCTCTTTATTCCAGGTAAAAGCAGGACAGTATCCCCCCCCCCCCCGCACACACAACAGAGGGGCCATGGCTCAGTGGTAGATCACTTGCTGTGAAGAGGAGGGAGGAAGCAAATGCGCAGGCACTGAACGTGGTGCCACCCCTTTATATATGCTGGGTAATATATACCCTCTTGTGATTCCCAAGAACTGCATGGAGGAAGGGGAGAAGCTTCTGGCCGGGCTCACTGTCTTGAGCCACACATACAGAGCATCGGCTGCGCTGCTCCCTCTTTAGGATCCCTCCTTGGAGGCAAGAAGGAGCATCAGCTGGGGTGGAAAAGGAGGGGGGGCGAATCCTGCCTTCCCTTTGCTGCACTTGGGCAGGGAAAGTGGGGCTCGCAGGGGTGCAAGGAAGGTGCGGCCTCTGGCAGGGCGAAGCAAGGAGGGGGCCCCTTTTGCCTTCTAGAGAGAGACAGCCTAAGGGTTAAATGGAAGGAGTCCCCATTCCTAGAGCGGCGTCAACCAAGAAGGCCGCCTGACTTGGGGCAGGCACTTCCGGCTCCGTGGTGCCGCGTGCCTGGGGGGAGAAGGAGAGGCAGGAAGCGCCGGTGGGGACTTTTTAAAAAGAACTGGTAAACAATAAGAGAATATTTTATTTGCAAAAACCCTCCCTGGTTTTGACAGTGGAACAGCCCAGGAGGGGGGGGCGCTTGAGGCGTTGCAAAGACCCCCTGCAACAACAACAACAACACCCCCCCCCCCCCAAAAAAAACCATACGATTAACCAGCCGGGGCCCCATGTCCCCAGGCGTCCTCGTGCTTTTCCCCTCCGGACGCTCCTGTGTCCCCTGCAGGCAGAGCCCAGCTCTTCCTTAGTGCTCCGCCGGCTCCACCGGGCTGCCTGTTTCTCTGGGCCTCTTCGGCTGCAGCCTGCAAACTCCAGCAAAACCCCCCCCCTCTTTTTTGGCGTTTTGTTCCGACCCTTCCCATCAGCCAGGCGTTGTTGTGGTGCAAAGGAGGTCCCCAAAGGCTCCTGCCCGTTTTCTTCTTGCTGTTCTGGAAAAGCAAACTTGGGGGGGGGGTCCCTTTCTCCACCCTGCTGTGGCTCTTTCCCCCTGCCAGCAAATCTTCGTTTCTGGCTGCCCTTTGTGGGTTGGCATGCCTCAGCGGCCTTGGCTGAAGTACCACCATTTGTTTCTAGCGATCCTGCTAGCAGTCTGGGAGTCCTGGGAGGATCCGGTGATCCCTTCTGGATGAGCCACCAAGTTCTTGAAAGTTGGCCTTCGGTTTCCTGAAATCAGCCACAAACCCTGAAAGATCTCTGCCTTGCTTTGCATTCTTGTAGGACATAAGAAAGGCCCTGCTGGATTAGACCCAGGCCCATCAAGTCCAGCAGTCTGTTCACACAGGGGCCAACCAGGTGCCTCTAGGAAGCCCACAAACAAGACGACTGCAGCAGCACCATCCTGCCTGTGTTCCTCCGCACCCAAAAATAATAGGCATGCTCCTCTGATACTAGAGAGAATAGGTATGTAGCATGACTAGTATCCATTCTAACTAATAGCCATGAATACCCCTCTCCTCCATGAATATGTCCACTCCCCTCTTAAAGCCCTCCAAGCTGGCAGCCATCACCACATCCTTGGGCAGGGAGTTCCACAATTTAACTATGCGTTGTGTGAAAAAATACTTCCTTGAATCGCTCCCCCTCCAGCTTTAGCAGATGACCCCGTGTTCTAGTATTATGGGAGAGGGAGAGGGAGAAAACTTCTCCCTGTCGACTCTGGGTGTTACATTGGCCATTCTCCAGTCCTCTGGTAGAGACTGATAGAAGGGACATATTACATATCTTTGTTAGAAGTTGAGTAATTTCCCATTTGAGTTCTTGAAGAACTAGGATGAATACCGTCTGGTCCCTGTGACTTGTTAGTTTGCAGTTAGTCGTTCTAGGACTTCCTGCCTTGTTACCACTATTTGCCTCAGTTCCTCATTTTCCCCTCTCCAAAATCTCTGTTCAGGAGAAGGAATCTGCCCTGTATCTTCAACAGTGAAGACAGGTGAGAAGAATTCATTTAGTTTTTCAGCAATTGCTTTATCCTTCCTTAGAGTTCCTTTACTCCCATTGTCATCCAATGGTCCAACCGCTTTCCTAGCTGGTTTCCTACTGCTAATATACTTGAAGAATTTCTTATTGTTTTGTCGAAGGCTTTCACGGTCAGAGTTCATTGGTTCTTGTAGGTTATCCAGGCTGTGTAACCGTGGTCTTGGTATTTTCTTTCCTGACATTTCGCCAGCAGCTATGGCAGGCATCTTCAGAGTAGTAACACTGAAGGACAGTGTCTCAGTGTCAAATGTGTAGGAAGAGTAATATATAGTCAGAAAGGGGTTGGGTTTGAGCTGAGTCATTGTCCTGCAAAAAGTAATGTGCTAATCATTGTCCTGTAAGTATCAAGATAATGTGCTAATGAGGGTGTGGTATGTTAATATGGAACCATTGTATCCTGAAGTGATCTGTTAATGTGTGAAATCCAAAGCTAATCTGCATGGCTATTGTTGATTGTAGTCTTTGTTAGTCTGGAGGCTTCCTGTCCTGAAAACCTCCAGACTAACAAAGACTACAATCAACAATAGCCATGCAGATTAACTCCCCATTCCAATTTTTCCAACCACTTGTGTAAATTGGCCACCTGCTCCCATGGGGGGTTCCTCTGGTTGGGGAATGCTGCAGGAATCTTTCATTTAGCTTTACCAACTTGTATTAAGCAGACAATAACCTTTTAAAGAAGGCATTTCTGCTTGACTCATGACTGGAATATTAAGATTGAGGGGTACAACTTGTTTAAAAGGGATAGACAGATAAGGGGGGAGAGGAGTAGCATTATATGTCAAAGATGTGTACACTTGTGAAGAAGTACATGAATCTGAGCATGGTACATCAGACGAGTCTATGGATAAAAATAAAAGGAGTAAGAAATAATAGTCATATTATGGTGGGGGTCTGCTATTGACCACCAAACCAGGCAGAGGACTTGGATGGGACGCTCCTAGACAAGTTCTCAAAGAGACGAAACATGGTGGTCATGAGAGATTTTAATTACCCGGATATCTGTTGGAAGTCCAACTCTGCTAAAAAAGCCAGATCCAATAAATTCCTGAATTGTCTTGCTGACAACTTCCTATTCCAGAAAGTGGACAGGTAAACAAAGGGATTTGCTATCTTAGACTTGATTCTCACCAACAGGGAAGAACTGGTCGATGAGGTTAAAGTAGTAGGCACTCTGGGTAGTAGTGATCACGTACTCTTGGAATTTACAATCTTGGGGAAAGGGAAAACTACGTAGTCAGACATATAGGTTGGACTTTAGGAAAGCAAATTTTAACAAGCTTAAACTTATGCTGGGTAGCATTCCATGGTCAGAAATACTTAAGGAGAAGGGAGTTCAAGAAGGGTGGAAGTTTCTTAAAAATGAAAGATTGAAGGGGCAATCTCAAACCATTCCTATGAGAAGAACAAATGGGAGGAGCCTAAAGAGGCCAGAGTGGCTCCATACACAGCATTTTAAAGAGTTGAGAAATAAAAAAGACTCTTAGGAAGCAGAAGGAGGGCCTTATAGCCAAAGCGGAATACAAACAAATGACTAGTGCTTGTAGGGAGAGTGTTAGGAAAGCTAAAGCTCAGGATGAGCTTCGGCTAATGCGAGATGCTGAACACAACAAAAAAGGATTTGTCGAAAGCTTTCACGATCAGAGTTCATTGGTTCTTATAGGTAATCCTGGCTGCGTCATCATGGTCTTGGTATTTTCTTTCCTGACGTTTCGCCAGCAGCTGTGGCAGGCATCTTCAGAGGAGTAACACTGAAGGACTGTGTCTCCTTCAGAGAGTGTCTCTTTCAAGGACACTGTCCTTCAGTGTTACTCCTCTGAAGATGCCTACCACAGCAGCTGGCGAAATGTCAGGAAAGAAAATACCAAGACCACGGTCACACAGCCCAGATAACCTACAACAACCAACAACAAAAAAGGGTTCTTTTCCTATGTGCAGAGTAAGAACAAGGACAAGATAAGCCCATTGTGGGGACCGGAAATTGAAATTGTAACAGGAGATGAAGAGAGGGCAGAACTGCTCAATTCCTACTTTTCCTCAGTCTTTTCTTGCAAGGCAAATGGTGCTCAACATGGCATAAACAGAACACATGATGAGGGAAGGGAGTTGCAGCCTAGGATTGGGATTGGGGTAGTGCACAAACACCTAGTTTCTTTGAATGAAACAAAGTCCCCAGGGCCAGATGAATTGCATGCAAGGGTACTTAAGGAACTTGCAGATGTAATTTCTGAGCCTCTCACCATTATTTTTGAGAATTCTTGGAGAATAGGTGAGGTGCCAGAAGACTGGAGGCGGGCAAATGTTGTCCCCATCTTCAAGAAGAGGAAAAAGGAAGATTACTAAGAGCCAGCACGGGTTTCTCAAGAACAAGTCATGTCAGACTAATCTTATCTCCTTTTTTGAGAAAGTTACTACCTTGCTGGATCAGGGGAATGCTGAAGATATAGTTTATCTAGATTTCAGTAAGGCTTTTGTTAAGGTTCTCCATAATATTCTTGTTGACAAATTGGAAAAATGCAGTTTAGATACTGTTAGGTGGATCTGTAATTGGTTGACAGATAGCCCCCAAAGAGTGCTTATTCATGGCTCCTCATCCACTTGGAGAGGAGTGACTAGTGGAGTTGTTCAGTGTTTTTATAAATGATTTGGATGAAGGAATAGAGGGGATGCTTATTAAATTTGCAGATGATACTAAATTGGGAGGGGTAGCAAATACGGTTGAAGACAGAGCCAGGATACAGGATGATCTTGACAGGCTGGAGAATTGGGCTAAAACCAGTAAAATGCATTTCAAGAAATAAATGTAAAGGTCTGCATTTAATTATAGGATGGGGGAGACTTGTCTTAGGAGTAGTGTGTGTGAAAAGGATCTTGGGGTCTTAGCAGACTGAACATTACTCAGAAGTGTGATGCGGTCCCTAAAAAGGCAAATGTGATCTTGGGCTGCATCAACAGAAGAATAGTGTTCAGATCACGTGAAGTGATGGTATCACTTTGCTCTGCTTAGACCTCACCTAGAGTATTGTGTTCAGTTTTGGGCACCACAGTTTAAGAAAGATGTGGACAAGCTGGAATGTGTCCAGAGGAGAGCAACAAAGATGGTGAGGGGTCTGGAAACCAAGTCCTATGAGAGAAGGTTGAAGGAGCTGGGTATGTTTAACCTGAAGAGGAGACGACTGAGAGGGACATAATTATCTTCAAGTACTTGAAGGGCTGTCATATAGAGGATGGTGCCGAGTTGTTTTCTGTCACCCCAGAAGGTCGGACCAGAACCAACGGGTTAAAATTGAAATCAAAAGAGTTTCCAACAGTTAGTGCGGTTCCTCAGCGGAACAGGCTTCCTCAGGAGGTGGTAAGTGCTCCTTCCCTGGAGGTTTTTAAGCAGAGGCTAGATGGCCATGTGTCAGCAATGCTGATTCTATGACCTAAGGCAGTTCATGAGAGGGAGGGCATCTTGGCCATCTTCTGGGCATGTAGTAGCGTCGCTGGAGGTGTGTGGGGGAGGTAGTTGTGAAATTCCTGCATTGTGCAGGGGGTTGGACTAGATGCCCCTGGTGGTCTCTTCCAACTATGATTCAGTGATCTCTGGAAGGCAGAAGGTCAGAAAAAATGGGAACCTGAGGAATCATTACTACTTCAGGCACTGTGTGCTCTTGCTGTTCTCTTGGGTCTGATCTTCATCTGGGTTTAATGGTTTAAATCTCATTTAAAGTCCACTTTTCTCCCGAGTGGGGGCCCAAAGTGGCCTGCCATGTTCTCCCCTTCTCCACTTTCTCCTCACAAGACCCCTGTAAGGTATGTAAGCCTGAGAAGATGTGACTGGCCCAAGGACACCCAGGTAGCTTTTGAGGCAGGGTGGGGATTCGAACCAACATCTCCCAGACTAATCTGACATTCTAACCACTGCACTACTTGCTCCCTTCTGCAAATTATTCACTCATTTCAGTGTTTGTCTATCGTAGCAAAATAAAACAGGAGTTCAGAAGACTGACACCCTTGATTCTAGTATGAGCTTTCGTGAATCAGAGCTCACATCTTCAGATGGAGATATCACGTGTATGTGGGTGTTTGTGTGCATATAAAATCTCAATGCAAAAATCAGTCTTGGCTTCTCAGGAGGTCCACATTTGTCTTTACAGAAGAATCTTTACAGAAGAATCTGGCAGTGGAGGAAGGTTAACTGTTAGTCCAGCTGGAGGCTCTTTGTAGTGGAAGGGAGGATGAGGAGAGAGCCAAACTCAGCCTTCCCTGAATCAAGAAAAGACCTTGATGCCACCGAGGTTGGGAGTAGTGCGGAGATGTGGGGAGAAGCTGTGCAGAAGAGCCTGGGAGACAACGACCTCCTCTCTCAAGATGCACATCGAAAACAATTCAGGCACTTCAGCCACAAGGAGGCCGAGGGGCCCAGAGAGATCTGCAGCCGACTCCACCATCTTTGCCACCAGTGGCTGAAGCCAGAAAGGCACAGCAAGAAGGAGATGCTGGACCTGGTGATCCTGGAGCAGTTCCTGGCCGTCCTGTCCCCAGAGATGCAGAGCTGGGTCAGGGAATGTGGGCCGGAGACCAGTTCCCAGGCGGTGTCCCTGGCAGAAGGCTTCCTCCTGAGCCAGGCAGAGGACAAGGACTGGGACCAACAGGTGAGAAGTTTTCATCTAGGTAATTTTGGGGCACATAGGATAAGATCAAAGATCTCCTTGAAATTGACAGGGATTGCTGCAACTTTTTGGAAACCACCTTTTGTCTGTTTTCCTTTTCTCAACAGCCTCCCCTTTCACGTATCCCCACTTCTGTTTCAGGTGCAGGAGTGGATGGCGCAGGACTCTTATCACAGAGCAGCTTTTCCGGGTAAGATCAAAATGGTTGTCGTTCCCACTGGATGTCCTCCTTGAGCATAGGGGGGCTGCTCTGATTCCCCCCACAGTCCTGTGTGGGAAAGATGCTCCACTCCAACCTCTCAGTTTAGAAGTTCCGTCTGGGGAAGTAGAAACCTGTTAACAGAAATCTGTTAAAAATCTCAGCAGGAAAGTTGGACAAATACAGTAATGGAGTTGGATATAACAGCCTCCGAACTAGCCACGGAAAACAGGATATAATAAATAAATAAATAGTGGTTAATGTCAGTAATTGGGTGCATGGAGCAAATAACAAGAATCACAAAGTCATAAGCTTTCAGGAGCGCTTATGCCGTAGAAACTTCCAGTACTTTTAATTCGAGAACTTTTTGCTACCCGATTATCAACAGGGCAAGGAGCGTCCAGAGTTGATAAATCAGGGAAGGATGGTTTTGGGAGGTGGCAGTGGGTGGTTTTACAACTATGTTGTATCAGACTGGGTGTTAAATGCCAGGATATGTGATGTTTTGTCAAAAAATGATCTTGGATCATGTGTGGAAGTATGACTTCACTGGGCTCTTCATTCTTAGTGAATATGATCTTCTGTTATTATTATCAATAACAATACAGTGCAGCTATACTAGTCCTTACTGTGACCTCGTGAAGAGCACATATATGACCAGTGCTCCATCACCTGAATGGACTCCAGATTAAATACCGCATCAACTTCATGGTGCTGGTGCTGACTTTTAAAACCCTACCCTTCCAGGACCCCCGTATTTACGGGACCGTCTTTCACGGTATAGCATTCAGAGAGGTGTTACACTCGTTACACTCAGATAATCTCCTAGTGGTCCCTGGCCCAAGGATCATCCTCAATCACAGCCAGAGCCTTCCCAGCGGTGGCCCCTATCTGTTGGAACTCTCTGTCTAGGGAGCCCTGAGAGACCTGGCTCAGTTTTGCAGGGCTTGCAAGACAGATGTTCCCCTGTTCCATATCAGTCCCTACATTACATCATTCTTATCCAGACTTTGTTCTCTGTTTTGTATGGTTTATTTCAACCCTCGTTTTGTTGTATTTTAATCAATTTCTACAGGGACAGCTGTGATATAAGGCTCCATCATCAGACAGGTTTCATAAATTTGGGAATTTGGTCTTGCATTATACTTTTATTCATATTATTTAATTTTATATTGGGATTAGTGTGTACGTTTATATATAGATGTTTTTGTTTACATGTTGTAAGCCACCCTGAGGCTTGTTTTGGCAGGGAAAGATCAGGATAAAATTCTAATAATAAACTAATACAGGAAATTATTAATAATACTAACCCAAATGTAATTTCTATTCTACTTTTTTAACTGGGACTCTCAAGGCAGAGTATATGTACGATAAAAAGAAACACATTCAGTGAACAGATTAGATCAGAATGTCAGTCAACCAGTGGATTGCAAGATAGGACAACAGTATTAGATTCGATAAGAATATTTGAATTTAACAACACAGAATCTTTGGAAGATGGAATAAAGTGTTGGAAGATGGAATAAAGTATTTGGGCTAGGATTGTTGACGGGGCAGGGGGGTGAAACCTCAACGAAAGCATGCAAACATAATAAAGATGATACGTCAGTAGCATCTCTCACCATGTTGTCTCAGTACCATGTCAAGTGGGTAAGTGCTGGTCCTTCACCAAAAGCAAGGCTGCCTTTTCCCGGATGAGCCAATAGTCTTGCCACATGGAAGGAGATTCTGGGAAATGGTGGTTGTTTTGGTGTCCTTTTTTATCCCCTGTCTGTTCCTTGCATTGCAGAGTTCTTCCTTCTTATCTGTCAATTCTGATCCATTAGACAAACAGACAAATAGTTTTGTATATGATAAAAGGACCAAGACTAGATCTGACAAAAGCATGGAGGCAAAAAATGTACGTGAAATGAGGATGCACGGACAGTTGTGATCTTGAGGCCAGAGAGGGAGAATCTAATCCCCCCCCAGGAAGTATAACGCAAAGTACTTGGAAAGTATAGAACCCTTTCCTTTGACCTTTTTATCCTTCCAGGTGATGCCGTTAAACCAATGATAACTTCTTTGCCATTTCTTTGTGATGGAGAAAAAGCAGCTTCCATGCAGCCAGATCAGGTATGTGTGGAACTCTGAATCATGTCCTTGAGTGTCTCCTTGCTCCCTCCCTAGGCTGGGAGGAATCTCTTTCCCTCAGCTGCTATCTGCTCTTCTCACTGAATAGAAAATGAAAACGTCTGATGAAGGTTTGAACCCTGAAATCAAACCTCTAAGTATAGTCATGTTGGAAGGAGAAGGGTTGTTACATTATCTGTGATGGCAGAGGAGTTTCTTCTTTCTCTTTACAGGGTCTAGTGACCTTTCAGGAGGTATCTGTTCATTTCACTGAGGAGGAGTGGTCCCTGCTGGATCCAGACCAAAGAAGGCTTCACAAGGAAGTCATGGAGGACAATTATGAGAATGTGGCCTCCCTGGGTAAGGCTCTCATTTCCCTTGATTCAGAGATGCTGAAGGCAGAAACTATTCCTCTGACATGAATGGGCCAGGTTAGCCCAATCTCAGCAGCCCATGGAAGCTAATCAGGGTCATTCCAGGTGGGTACTTCAATGGGAGATCCCCAAGAAAGTTCACGATTGCTATGCAGAGGAAGGCAATGGCAAACTACCTCTGTCCGTTTATTGCCCTGAAAACCCTACGGGGTTGCCATAACTCAGCTGTGACTTGACAGCACTTTCCACCACCACCAGTAAGGGCCCTATTAGGACTCTTCCAGTGGAGACTCTGAATAAGGGAATGTAGAAGATTTCACGGTAGGCAAGGGAGGGGGTTCTGCATACTTCCTGGACTCTGTTAGAATTCGTGTGGAAGCGAAAGAAAAAATGCATTTGTAAAGAAAAACAACTACGACAGAGGAGGAAGATCCACCCTCACACCCCCTGACTGCCCATTGAGGAACTGAGCGACTTCATTGTTCTTCAGAGATGAAAATCCATTGAAAGGAGGGCAGGAGGGGGATTGGCCACAGTAACAGTTTGTGGGATGTCAACGAGGCCTCCTCTTGGGCCTTTTGGAGCAGCCATGGAAAGGACCGTTTGAAATAATAACAACAATAATAATACTCGTATAGGGCCCTTAATATGCATTTTCCAAAAGTTCGAAAAGACCTTTGCTTGCCTTGAGGACATTACACCCCTCCCCTGGGACTTGAGGAGCATAAGTGTGGGGCAGAGGAAGAAGAAGGGATGAATTGGGGCCCTTCTGTGCTCATTTCTGTTACACCAGTATAAGCTTAGGCATGGTTCCTGATTCAGTTAAAAGAGATGGCAGAGCACTAAAGGAACAAAATAATAATAATTACAAAAAAAGAACAGGATTTCAGCAGGTGAAGTTTGGCTCTATTTCCTGATGAGCTTCACTTGCTGAATTCCTGCCTCTGAGGCTTCTCTGGAATTCAGTTGGGCGGGTGCACTTTTCCCGTTCTAGGCTGGAGGGAAACAGTGGCTCTGTCTACGCTCAAGTCTGGTTTAAACATCTGAATATTTCTTAGAGTTGGAATGTCTGGAAGTCACTGGTGTGTTTCTTTTCCCTGTAGAAGGACTTCTGCTTCTCCAACCTGATTCCATGTCCCAAGTGGAAGAAGCAGGAGATCCACTTGTCCAAGATGCAGAAGAAACGGAGAGATCAGCAGGTAGCTGCCTATTTGTGTTGTGGAAGCGGGTAGGACTTCTCTTGGGCTAAATTTCACCAGTTGGGAAACACAGGGATTCCTCTCAAGGCAACAGCCTGAGAATGGCCAGGAACGCTTTTTCAAGTGAAACTTAAAACAGGAACAAAATGCTGGCTAGTTTGTACCTAAGATTGGCAGGAAATATTTATTGTGCTTGGCTTTAATACACATTAGTTTATTTGTATGCTGCCTGTTCACAATCCAATCCAAAGAAAAACAATTTTCTTCAATAAGTACTGGCTTGTAATGATGAATCTTTAATAGTTTAATTAATAGACTTAAACTGTTCACAATATATGCGCATCTAGTACGATAAGAATAATCCTTAGATAAGCAAGTAGTATTGTTGTACATAAATCTAACAACGGTGCAGATAACAGTCCAAATTAAACAGCTGAGAAAGCTGGTGGTTATCTCAATTTTCTCATTGATAATTATGTCAGTCCATAGAAGGGTCGGGTTGCAAACAATGAAATGTGTCATAGAACAGCACCAGTATAATAGCAGGCAGTAATTGCAGGTGGTAGTCCCAATGGTGTACTCGTGCCAGGATGAATTGCAGGATGAATTGCAACAGGAGGGTTACTCTGATGCAAGAATAATTAATTGCTGATTTAAAGCAGGTCTGGCGGTCCGGAACATATCAACCATTTCGTTACACACAACCTCATCAGCCAAGGTTACTACAAAATTCATAACGGCTTTCAGTATTACAATCCAAGTACTAAGTAGAACATTGCAATATTGGCTATCTTAACATAAGAAGTGAGAATGAGAATGAATATACTAAGTTGTAACGAAACAGTTGATATATTCCGGACCACCGGACCTGCTTTAAATCAGCAATTAATTATTTTTGCATCAGAATAAGTAACCCACCTCACATAAGTATCAGTGAGCACATTGAGAGAACCACCACCTTTCTCAACTGTTTAATTGGGACTATTATCTGCACCGTTGTTAAATTTATGTACAGCAGTACTACTTGCTTATCTAAGGGTTATTCTTATCATACTAGATGTGCATATATTGTGAACGGCTGAATCTTTAATAGTTTAATAGACATAATCATTACAAGCCAGTACTTACTTAAGGTAATTGTTTTTCTTTGGGTCTGTTCAACTTCTATATTTATTGGCAACCTTTATGCTGTTGTTTTGTTCTTAAGTATTAGTGTTTCAGCATTTAGTTTTTTCCTCTTTTGCTAGTGTGTTCACAAAACAATAGCATAAGATCCTAAATACTGTCTAAAAAACAATCGGTTTAAAAATCCAGGAGCACAAGAAGAGCATAAAAAAGCCACTCCTCAAGTTTAAAGAAGATGCTAAAGCAACTAAAAAGATAAACCCCCAAGTTAAAGGCAGGTTGAAAAGAAATGTTTTCACTGGGCAAGGTCAGCTCCAGGTGAGTTTAAAGGTGGGGAACATTCCCCAGATGAGGGGCACCCCTGGAAATTCTCAGTCTCCAGTCACCACCTGCTTCTGCTCTGCAGGCAGGGCCACAAAACACAGGGCTTGGGAGACCGAACTTTTGGGGGAGTGGAGAATACAGTAAGCTTTTACTAGTTTGGTGCTCAGATGGGGTCTCCATATTTCAGGGATAAAGCTCTGCTCAAAACTCACTGTCCAGTGAACACAGTCAGTTCTGAGTTCAAATATAGAAAGAGATTTGCTAGCGGTCCCTCTAGTCCAACCTTTTATTTCACACAGTGGTCAACTTGAGTCCTAGGAAGTTTCACAAATAAAGGAGCAGCTCCAAAGCCTCCCTCTTCAGAGAGACTACCTCTAAACATGGATGTTCCGCTGGGCTACCTTGTCTCTGCTGGAACTACCCTCCAAGGAAGCATCAACAGCTGATTCATACAGGGCAGGATTTGTCTCTCCTTTAAGTGATTCCAGTTCTTTCATTATGAAGAGCAGTTAATGATCTTCTTTACTTGATTCCACTTTTGCTTGAAGTTCTTAACACGTAGTTTCTCTTTATTCCAGTGGCTGATGGTTGCCAAAAAAACTCCGAGGGTGAACCACAACACCTCTTATTTGACGAAAAACAGCAGAAGAGAAATGCTGGAACGAAAAGGAAGAGGGTGAAAGAATGCTCTGCCTCTCAGGCTGCTGAATCCCAGGTGTTTGATACACACTGGAGAATCCACACAGGGGAGAAACCTGGTAAATGCTTAGAGCGTAGAAGGAGTTTTGCTCAGAGTACAAAGCTTACTAGACATCACTGTATCCACACTGGGGAGAAACCATATAAATGCTTGCAGTGTGGAAAGAGCTTTGCTCAGGGTTCATATCTTAGGGTCCATCAGCGTATCCACACTGGGGAGAAACCTTACAAATGCTTGCAGTGTGGAAAGAGCTTTACTTCAAGTTCACAGCTTACTAGACATCAGCGTTTCCACACTGGGGAGAAACCTTATAAATGCTTGCAGTGTGGAAAGAGCTTTGCTCAGGGTTCATATCTTAGGGTCCATCAGCGTATCCACACTGGGGAGAAACCTTACAAATGCTTGCAATGTGGAAAGAGATTTGCTAGGACTTTACAGCTTACTAGACATCAGCTTTTCCACACTGGGGAGAAACCTTATAAATGCTTAGAGTGTGGAAAGAGCTTTGCTGAGAATGCAAAGCTTACTAGACATCAGCGTTTCCACACTGGGGAGAAACCTTATAAATGCTTGGAGTGTGGAAAGAGCTTTGCTCAGGGTTCATATCTTAGGGTACATCAGCGTATCCACACTGGGGAGAAACCATACAAATGCTTGCAATGTGGAAAGAGATTTGCTAGGAGTTTACAGCTTACTAGACATCAGCATATTCACACTGGGGAGAAACCTTATAAATGCTTGGAGTGTGGAAAGAGCTTTGCTGAGAATGCAAAGCTTACTAGACATCAGCGTTTCCACACTGGGGAGAAACCTTATAAATGCTTGGAGTGTGGAAAGAGCTTTGCTCAGGGTTCATATCTTAGGGTCCATCAACGTATCCACACTGGGGAGAAACTTTACAAATGTTTGCAATGTGGAAAGAGATTTGCTATGGGTTTACAGCTTACTAGACATCAGCGTTTCCACACTGGGGAGGAACCTTATAAACGCTTGGAGTGTGGGAAGAGCTTTGCTTATGGTTCATATCTTAGAGTCCATCAGCGTACCCACACTGGGGAGAAACCATATAAATGCTTGCACTGTGAAAAGGGCTTTGCTTCAAGTTCCCTGCTTACTATCCATCAGCGTACCCACACTGGAGAGAAACCTTATAAATGCTTGCAGTGTGGAAAGAGCTATACTCAGAATTCAGAACTTACCATACATCAGCATACCCATACTGGGGAGAAACCTTATAAATGCTTGCAGTGTGAAAAGGGCTTTACTCGGAATTCACAGCTTACTAGACATCAGCGTATCCACACTGGGGAGAAACCATATAAATGCTTGCAGTGTGGAAAGAGCTTTACTCGGAGTTCACAGCTTACTAGACATCAGCGTATCCACACTGGGGAGAAACCTTATAAATGCTTGGAGTGTGGAAAGAGCTTTGCTGAGAATGCAAAGCTTACTAGACATCAGCGTATCCACACTGGGGAGAAACCTTACAAATGCTTGCAATGTGGAAAGAGATTTGCTAGGAGTTCAACGCTTACTAGACATCAGCGAACCCACTCTGGGGAGAAACCATATAAATGCTTGCACTGTGAAAAGAACTTTGCTTCAAGTTCTCTGCTTACTATCCATCAGCGTACCCACACTGGGGAGAAACCATATAAATGCTTGCAGTGTGGAAAGAGCTTTACTCAGAATTCAGAACTTACCATACATCAGCGTACCCACACTGGGGAGAAACCTTATAAATGCTTGGAGTGTGGAAAGACCTTTGCTCAGGGTTCATATCTTAGGGTCCACCAGCGTATCCACACTGGGGAGAAACCTTACAAATGCTTGCAATGTGGAAAGAGATTTGCTAGGAGTTTACAACTTACTAGACATCTGCATATTCACACTGGGGATAAACCTTATAAATGCTTGCAGTGTGGAAAGAACTTTGCTTCAAGTTCAGAGCTTACTATCCATCAGCGTACCCACACTGGGGATAAACCTTATAAATGCTTGCAGTGTGGAAAGAGCTTTACTCAGAATTCACAGCTTACTAGACATCAACGTATCCATACTGGGGAGAAACCTTATAAATGCTTGGAGTGTGGAAAGAGCTTTGCTCAGGGTTCATATCTTAGGGTCCACCAGCGTATCCACACTGGGGAGAAACCTTACAAATGCTTGCAATGTGGAAAGAGATTTGCTAGGAGTTTACAGCTTACTAGACATCTGCATATTCACACTGGGGAGAAACCTTATAAGTGCTTGGAGTGTGGAAAGAGCTTTACTTCAAGTTCAGAGCTTACTAGACATCAGCGTATCCACACTGGGGAGAAACCTTATAAATGCTTGGATTGTGGAAAGAGCTTTGTTCAGGGTTCATATCTTAGGGTCCATCAACGTATCCACTCTGGGTAGAAACCTTATAACTGCTTAGTGTGTGGAAAGACCTTTGCTCAGAGTTCACAGCTTAACACCCATCCATAAATTCTCACTTGAGAAACTATCAGCGTGTGGGTTGTGGAAAGAGTTTCCTCGGAGAGACAGGCTAATCGTTCATGAATGAATCCACACCAGAGGCGGAGCCACATCATCGCTTGGAATGTGGAAGGAGCCATATGAATGTTGCCGGGCTAAATTCAACTTTCTCTTGGTAGGCTGGAAGTAAGAATAATTGTTAGTGTTTTCTTTTCTAGAGACTTTTTAAAATGGACACCACTGGAAGAGAGAGAGGAACATGTGAAAATATGCACAGTAGGCCAGGGGGCTTTTTGTCACTGAGCTGATAAATTGTAGTCAAAGGCCTTCCTCCAGTGCCAGTCAGAGAGAGAACAGATTCTATAGTGATACCATTTCTGTTGTCGTCTTTGCATTGTTGGGCTACAGGATGGGAACATTACAGATTCTCCCGCCTCCCTTAATTAACAAAAACATCAGAAAAATGGCTTTTTTGCTCAACACCGCTGGCTCAAATATCTGTTTCAAGGTGCTAAAATCCATATAGAAATCAGTAAACAGTTCTTTTGGGTGGGAATAAACAGGTCCCAAAGCTCGCAACAATATGTGACAAGTCCTCAATGCACTATTCCTGTGTCCTGACAGATGTGTCCTGAGGATTCACGGGCATGGGGCTGATTCCCCTAGCATGTGGGGAGAAGGGGCTTAAGCCTCCCAATCTGATATGGATTTTGTTCCATTGCGGAAACTTACACGTCCTGAAGAGCTCTGCATGCAAGTTCCCCCTGTCTCGGTCCCAATTGGGCTACTAGGCACCTTGGAATTCAGTTCCAAGCATGAAATTCCACAAGGTGAAACAATAACCACCTTCAAGTACTTGAATGGCAGTCATATAGAGGATGGGGCGGCTGTGTTTTCTGTTGCCTCAGAAGGTCAGACCAGAACCAATGGGTGGAGGGTAAATCAAAAGGTTTTGTCTCAGCATTAAAAAGAACCTCCTGACAGTGGCTACTCTGTGGAACAGGCTTCCTCGGGAGGTGGTGGGCTAGATGGCTATCTGACAAGAACACTGATTCTGTGAACTTAGGCAGCTCATGAGAAGGAGGGCCACGAAGGGAGGAGTCAGTGCTCGGCTCTTCAGGCCAGATTGGCCAGGGATCCTGGAGGTTTTTTGCCTTCCTCTGGGCACACTGCTGAGGTGGTAGGGGGGTGTTGTGATTTTCCTGCACTGTGCAAGGGGTTGGACCAGATGATCTTGGAGGTCCCTTCCAACTCTACTGTATTTCTAAATGAGGCCCTGATTATACAGCTGTTGAACTGGTATTGGTTATGGCATGCTCAGTTCTCATCTAAGATATTTGGAATACAATTTATTACAAAATGGGAGTTATTTTTCTTACCCCATGAAGACATCTTTTTTTGGGGGGGGTCACAGACCTTGAGGGTTAATAGATTATGTTGTTTCGGACAGGTTCTCTGCCCTGCTTGCGCCACTTGCCAGATTTATTGATTGTTTGACTACTGATTGTGCAGTTCTGCCTCCTGCCAAGAGAGTGGCAGGATGAAATCATGGCCTGTGCATTCATCCTTTTTGCCAAACTATCCAAAATTGAATTAATAACAAACATCCTACCCCACCTTTTCCCCCAGCGTTTGCCCATTTTTCTCCCCTCCCCCAGTAGGAACATTTAGAAAACGTTTTTAAATATATAAATATTTACTCAAATTTTACATGAAGAAAAAGAAAAAAACAAAGTAAACAGTTTGAGTGTATATGATAATAATAAAATAATAAAAGAGAAAAGAGAACAGCAAAATATATATAAACAGTACCTTCACCACCTACCAAACCCTCCATCCCCACCCGTGAATGACTTCCGTTAGAGTAACTCTTAGGAAAATTCCCATGATCTTTTTATAACCTGTTTTGGTATGTATTCTTTACAACCCCTTTCATAAGTATTGAACAGTTTGCTTTTGCCGTATTTGTCCAGTATACAAAGGCCTTTTCCCATTGTTTTTTAAATATATCAATATCTTTGCCTTGTATAGAATTGGTTAATTTAGCCAAATGTATATAGTCCAAAAGTTTAATTCTCCAGTCTCTTTTATATAACTTTTTGTCTCCTCTCCAAGATTTAGCTATTGTTATTCTGGCTGCAGCCAAACTGTATTGGCAGACAATTTTGTCCTCTTTCGCTAATTCTTTTGGTAATAAACCTAATAAGCAGTATTCTGGTTTACTTTTTATATTGCCTTGTATTAAATTTTGCGTTTCCATTAATATTGATTTCCAAAAATTTTAACCACTTTACAAGTCCACCAAGCATGGAAAAATGTACATTTTGGAAAACATTTTTGGAAAACTGGGTGCTGTTCTGGTCATGTATCTCAAAATGGACCTAAGTTCACAGTGCTGGGAAAAAGAAGAGAAGAGGGGAAGCAAAGTGATTGGGGGGTTGGATCACCTTCCCTGTGAGGAAAGGCTGCAGAGTGTGGGCCTTTTCAGTCTAGAAAAGAGATGGCTGAAGGCGGGACCTGATAGAGATTTTTGAAATGATGGCCAATTTTGAATCTTTTTCTTCTGGAAGCTTCTGGGAGTAAGCCCCATTGAACAGAGAAAGGTTTTGAGTGGACCCACTCAGGATTGCTCTCTTTGTTCTATTGTGTTATCAGGAAACACCACAGGATCCAACATGTCTTTCAATCCTACTGAACACACTGTGTGAACTTTCCTGCTTTGAAATAAAATCTAGTGCCTGTAAAATTGCTTTCCATTACCACCACAACGATGTACTGCAAAGATCAGCTTGGCCATTATTTCAGTTTTGTGCTCTCTCTTCCTCTAATTTCAGTCTCCCTCCACCCGCCAATACTTCTGGGAGATCTTTCTATGATATTCACTCCTCTAATTTTTCCTTCCATTTGCTGGTCTCTGGCAGACAGCTGCAGTCAGATTCCAATTTCCTCATTTGTTAGGCAGTGCTTTAGAATGATCTCACTCCTTACTCCTGAGAGCCTTATTCTGGCCTAGACCACTTTGAATCATCCAGAGACTTCTCCCAGGCAACAACTTTGATTGGAAGTCATAGGTCATCTGATTTAGGTTCACTTTGCCATAAGTTCAGCTATGCTCATGGTGCAGAGTTCACCTTCCCCTTCTGTTCTTCTGTTGCTGTTCACGTTACTCTGACTAAGCTGCAACGCAAGCAAGAATGACCTGAACCTGCTTAAGTCTATAGCAACAACATCTGTTACGTAATAGTGTAGTAACTATATTTAGCCAGCATTTATTATTTTCTTTGCCAACATGCCTTAAGAATTCCATAAACCTGTGTTTTAACTTATTTGAACTTTTTATTCTTTAATAAACCCTTTACATTTAAAGGTGGTTTTGAGTTTACTGACCTGACTCGGTTACGTTACAAACAAGGCTGGGCAAGGGAGAGGTAGGGAAGGTGACTGTAAGCCACTTTGAGACTCCTAAGGTAGAGAAAAGCAGGATATAAAAACCAACCCTTCGTCTATTGCTTCCTTTAGAGAATGTATAGGTCACCTCTCCAGAGATCTGCTCAAGGTAGCTCACCGCTAAACAATAAAACTAATAAAACAATAAACAACTGCAATTGTCAACAAGTCAGGAGATAAAGCAAAGACTGAACAGTCTAAAGCATATCCATAAACAGTCCTCAGACCAAGAGCAGACTGTGAATGGAGCCCCTTAGAGAAAAGCCAGGGTCAAGAGAAGCCTCTTCAAGGCACCAGGAGGCCAAGAGAGAATGTAGTAGAGGGTGTCCCATTAGTCTGGAGTCCTCCATCTGCACGGAGACTTGGATTGCAAAGGCCTAAAACTGGAGGGAGACTAACTCTTTAAAGGGGGATGGGAAGTGGTTTGAGAGAGATTTTGCAAGTTTTCAGTAATCACCCACAGCCTCTTTATTCCAGGACAGTATTCCCCCTCACACACACACACACCAGCAGAGGGGCCATGACTCAGTGGTAGATCACTTGCTGTGCTCAGTATGATGGGGTCACCATAAAGTCTCCTGGGTAAGATTTGATGGGCCAACTAGAATCCTGCTAATGCAGCTTGTTGGGTATAAAGACCGATCCTTCATTCTCCTCTTAGCCTTGATTGTGGGGGGGCCAGGTTGGCCAGAACACCTGTTTTGGACTTTGAAACTCAGGGGACTCAGTCATGTCAGCTTAACATCTGGATTTCGAGAACCAATGCTTGATTTAGCTTTTTATTTATCCTTGCTGTTCACTGCTCTTATGTTGCATATTTCTGCACATCCCATTAATAAATGCTATTCACTGTATTTTGTGGTGTTCTTGGGTTTGGGGGCTTCAGTCTGTATCCAGTACATTCACCTTCCTTGGTGATAGCTTCTAGAGCAGTGGTTTCCAATGTGGGGCACATACCTCACAGGGGAGCAATTTGGTTTTTAAGGGGGGCAATTCGAGAATGAGTTATTAACAGTGAATTTTTTGCATTTCTTATGGTTCTAGGGGCCTCATATACAGTATATAAATATAAATTGTGACATACACATTTTAAAAATTAAAATCAGAATGCACACAGCGGTCAGCTGGTGACAGTGGAGAGGGGGAAAGCTTGTTTAGATCAGGCTAATGGCCTTGAATAGGAGTTTACTTTTTGAATAATAAGAATTATGTCACAGGAGGGCATCAGGATTTTAGAGAGGCTTAGGTGGGGCATGGCCAAAAAAAGGTTGGTCTCTGGGTGGCAGGTTAGTAAAGGGGCTGGTGGTAGCGTTACCTTGGGGTTGTGAGGATTCACATCTCAGCACTTTGTGGTTTTGTTTCTGATCAGCCGGTCACTACTCAGGAGATGCCTTTAAAGTCTTTGACACCTTCTGTATGCCAGGCCAATAACACAGTCCCAGGTTTGTGGGAGAGCGGGGAATAGAGGTCTCCCATCCAGCTCTCTGATATATGCTGCCGAATGAATGATGGCAGTCCCAGTCTACAGCCAGTTGCACCAGAATGTACTGGAAAAGTCCCGTGACCAACAGGGTTGAACTGTCTGCAAACAGCCACTTGGCTCCATGTTCTCAACTAGTGAACAGAAGGGGAGCTGAACTGGCCAGTATTCGAGCTTCCCTACCGCACGGGTGAAGTTGTTCTGACGCAGAAGTACATGGCGTCAACCTATAAACATACCCTTCGCAGGCTCAGTAACGACCCTGCTTGCATTTCAGCTGAACTAGGTTTGATTCCACCTCAGGTTTTGCTGACCAGGCTCCTAAGCAGGAAATTCTTCAGTAAACAGCAGGGTTGGAAACAGTTGAGAGTAACCTTGAAGGTCATGTAGGCCATCCCCCAGGTCAATGCAGTAGTAGTCAGCTACAGAGCGTGCTCAGGAGGGCTCCCAGCCAGACTCTGACCAGACGTAGACTGCTTAGCTTCCCCAGGGTTGCTACATAAGTGATCCAGATGAACATAAGAACATAAGAAAGGCCCTGCTGGATCAGACCCAGGCCCATCAAGTCCAGCAGTCTGTTCACACAGTGGCCAACCAGGTGCCTCTAGGAAGCCCACAAAGAAGACGAGTGCAGCAGCACCATCCTGCCTGTGTTCCACAGCACCCAAAATAATAGGCATGCTCTTCTGATTCTAGAGAGAATAGGTATGCAGCATGACTAATATCCATTCTAACTAACAGCCATGAATACCCCTCTGCTCCATGAATATGTCCACTCCCCTCTTAAAGCCCTCCAACCTGGCAGCCATCACCACATCCTGCGGCAGGGAGTTCCACAACTTAACTATGCGTTGTGTGAAAAAATATTTCCTTTTATCTGTTTTGAATCTCTCATCCTCCAGCTTTAGCAGATGACCCTGTGTTCTAGTATTTCTCCCTCTAGGAGAGGGAGAAAAACGTCTCCCTGTCCACTCTCTCCAAACCATGCATAATTTTATAGACCTCTATCATGTCTCCCCTCAGCCGCCTTCTTTCCAAGCTAAACAGCCCTAAGCATCTTAACCGCTCCCCATAGGACAGTTGCTCTAGTCCCCTAATCATTTTGGTTGCTCTTTTCTGCACCTTCTCAAGATCTGTAATATCCTTTTTTAGGTGTGGTGACCAGAACTGTACACGGTATTCCAGTGTGGTCTCACCACAGATTTGTGCAAGGGTAGTATGATATCAGCAGTTTTATTCTATATTCCTCGTCTAATTATGGCCAGCATGGAATTTGCCTTTTTTACAGTAGCCGCACACTGGGTTGACATCTTCATTGAGCTATCCACTACCACCCCAAGATCCCTTTCTTGGTCTGTCACTGCCAGCACAGATCCCATCAGTGTATATGTGAAGTTGGGATTTTTTGTCCCACTATGCATCACTTTACACTTACACTGAATCTCATTTGCCATTTTAATGCCCATTCTTCCAGTATGCAGGGATCCTTCTGGAGCTCTTCACAGTCCGATTTTGTTTTAACCACCCAAATAATTTGGTGTCATCTGCAAACATGGCTACTTCACTGTTTAACCCTAACTCCAGGTCATTGATGAACAGGTTGAAAAGCTCCGGTCCCAACACAGATCCCTGAGGCACCCCACTGCTCACATCCCGCCACTGTGAGAACTGACCATTGATTCCTACTCTCTGCTTCCTATTTTTCAGCCAGCTCTCAATCCATAAGAGGACTTGTCCTCTTATCCCGTGACTATGAAGTTTGCTTAGCAGTCTTTGGTGGGGGACTTTGTCAAAAGCTTTTTGGAAATCCAAATACACAATATCCACAGGCTCATTCCTGTCCTCATGCTTATTGACGCTTTCAAAAAACTAATAGGTTAGTGAGACAGGACCTACCTTTACAGAAGCCATGTTGGGTTTTGCCCAGCAGACCTTGCCTTTCTATATGCTTGACAATTCTATCTTTAATAATGCTTTCCACTAATTTACCCGGAACAGACGTTAAGCTAACTGGCCTGTAATTTCCTGGGTCCCCCCTGGAACCTTTTTTTATAAATGGGTGTCACATTGGCCATTCTCCAGTCCTCTGGTACAGAGGCTGATCGAAGAGATATATTACATTCCCATTTGAGTTCTTGAAAAGAACTCTAGGTCCCTGTGACTTGTCTGGTCCCTGTGACTTGTTAGTTTGCAGTTTGTCTAGGACTTCCTACCTTGTTACCACTATTTGCCTCAGTTCTTCATTTTCCCCTCTCCAGAATCTCTGTTCAGGAGAAGGAATCTGCCCTGTATCTTCCACAGTGAAGACAGATGAGAAGAATTCATTTAGTTTTTCAGCAATCGCTTTATCCTCCCTTAGAGTTCCTTTACTCCCATTGTCATCCAATGGTCCAAAGGCTTCCCTAGCTGGTTTCCTAATATACTTAAAGAATTTCTTATTGTTTGTTTTGATGCGTTTAGCAACATGCCCCTCAAAATCTTAGATAATCTCTAATTATCTGCTTGCATTTCCTTTGTGCAAGTTTGTTTGCTTCTGTTCGCCTCGTTTGGGCAAACCTTCCAGTCTCTGAAGGCTGACTTTTTTTTCTCTAATTGCTTCCTTCACCTCACCTGTTAGCCATGGTGGTGACCTCTTGGACTTATTACTACCTTTCCTGACCTGCGGTATACAAGCTAGCTAAGCCTCTAGTAATGTGGACTTGAGTAACCCCCAAGCCTTTTCAAGAGATTTAACCCTCCTAACTGTTCCTTTCAACTTCCTCTTTACCAGTTTTCTCATTTTAGAGAAGTTCCCTCTTTTAAAGTCAAAGGTAATTGTGTGAGATTTCCCAGTCACTTTCCCATTTGCATATAAATTAAATTTGATGCCATTGTGATCACTATTGCCAACTGGCTCAACTACATCCACATCCCGCACTAAATCACTGGCAGCACCACAGAGTATTAAATCCAGAATCGCCTCCCCTCTGATTGGGTCTATGACCAACTGTTCGAGGGCACAGTCATTTAGGATGTCTAAAATTTTTATCTCTTTGGCTTGACTGGAGCATACATTTATGCAATCAATATGAGGGAAGCTGATGTCTCCCATTAGTACTACTTTATTACCTTTACATGCTTCCCTAATTTCATTCTCCATCTCAAGATCACCCTGAGCCATTTGGTCAGGGGGCCGATAGAACGTCCCCAGTACTAAATCTCCTTTGGGGCCCGGAACCATCACCCATGAAGATTCTGTGGACGAGTCTGCCCTTTTTATGGTCTCTAGCTTATTAGACACTATGCCTTCCTTGATATACATAGCAACACCCCCTCCAATACACCCTTCCCTGTCATTTCTATACAGTTTATAACCAGGGATGACTGTATCCCACTGGTTCTCTCCCCTCTACCAGGTTTCTGTAATGCTCACTATATCTATGTTTTCTCTTAAAACCATGCACTCTAATTCCCCCATTTTTGCTTGGAGGCTTCTAGCATTAGCATAGAAACACCTCCACACAGTTTCTCTCTTTCGACTTGCCTGGCATGTGCCTTTGGGCATCTTTAAGTAGCTATCCATCATTGTTCCCCATTCCCTTTCATGTCCAAGTAATTCCCATGTGGGCAATCTGAAGCAATTTTCCCTTTGTCTGTATGCATTGAGTTTGTCCGAACCGGATGCTTCTCAGCTCCTGTCGGCTTTCCTCGCAGGTTCAGTTTAAATGCTGCTCTGCCACCTTTTTTATATTACTCACCAGCAGTCTGGTTCCATTCTGGTTCAAGTGGAGCCCATCCCTTTTGTATAGGCCCAGCTTGTCCCAAAATGTTGCCCAGTTCCTTACAAATCTAAAGCCCTCTTCCCTGCACCACCGTCTCATCCATGCATTGAGACTCACCAACTGTGCCTGCCTAGCTGGTCTTGCATGTGGAACAGGTAGCATTTCTGAGAAAGCTACCTTGGAGGTCCTGGCTTTTAGTCTCCTGCCTAGCAACCTAAATTTGGATTCCAAGACCTCCGGACTACATTTCCCGTGCCAACATGCACCACAACCACTGGCTCCTCCCCCGCACTACCTACCAGACTACCTATATGACGGGTAATGTCCGCAACCTTCGCACCAGGCAGGCAAGTCACCATGCGGTCCATGCACCCGCCAGAAACCCAGCTATCTACATTCCTAAGGATTGAATCCCCCACTAAAGAAGCCCCCCTCCCCTCTGAGGCATATCCTCGGTACGAGAGGATATCTGTTCATCCACCAAGGAAGAGGTCCCTTCTAAGGTACCACATCCCCCTACCTCAGTGAGATGGTCTCCTTCCCCAAGGGCTCCATCATCCGTGACCTGAGAGACCTGGCTCAGTTTCGCAGAGCTTGCAAGCCCTGTTTCGCAGGGCTTGTTCCCCTGAGAGAATGGTGAGCTTTATAAATTTGGACTTCAAATTGGTTCTGCTAAGCTCAGGTGTAAATCTCTGCTCCAAAATCGCTGTCCAGTGAACGCAGTCAGTTCTGTGTTCAAATACAGAAAGAGATTTGCTAGAGGTGCCTCTAGTCTAGCCTCCTGTTTCATACAGTGGTCAATAGAATCCCTGGAAGTTTCACAAACAGAGGAGCAGCACCAAAGCATCTCTCTAGAGACATTCTGCCTGTAAACATGGAGTTTCCACTGGACTACCTTGTCTCTGCTAGAACTATCCCCCAAGGAAACATCACTAGCTAATTCATACAGGGCAGGATTTCTCTCTCCTTTCAATTATTTTGGTGCTTTCGTTATGAAGAGCAGTTAATGGCCTTCTTTACTTGATTTTGCTTTGGCTTGAAGGTCTTACAAGGCATTTCTCTTTATTGCAGTGGTTGATGGTACCCAGAAAGAGCCCGAGGGTGAACCACAACACCTTCTATTTGACGGAAAACAGCAGAAAGTAAACACTGGAACAAAAAGGAAGAGGGGGAATGAATGCTCTACTTTTGGGGCTGCTGAATCCCAGGTGTTCAATACAAACTGGAGAATCCACACAGGGGAGAAACTTGATAAATGCTTGCAGTGTGGAAAGAACATTGTTCAGAATTCAGAGCTAAATAGACATCAGCATTTTCACACTGGGAAGAAACTATATAAATGCTTGAAATATGAAAAGGGCTTTGCTTCGAATTCAGAGCTTACTATCCCTCAGCATATCCACACTGGAAAGAAACCTTATAAATGCTTGGAGTGTGGAAGGAGCTTTGCTTGGCGTAAAGATCTTTCTATCCATCAGCATATCCACACTGGGGAGAAACCTTATAAATGCTTGCAGTGTGGAAAGAGCTTTGCTCAGAATTCAGAGCTTACTAAACATCAGCATATCCACACTGGAGAGAAACCTTATGAATGCTTGCAGTGTGGAAAGAGCTTTGCTGCATGTTCACAGCTTACTAAACATCAGCGTATCCACATTGGAGACAAACCTTATAAATGCTTGGAGTGTGGAAAGAGTTTTCCTCGGAATTCAGAGCTTACTAAACAACAACATATGCACACTGGGGAGAAACCTTATGAATGCTTGGAGTGTGGAAAGAGCTTTGCTGAGAGTTCAAATCTTATTATCTATCAGTATATCCATACTGGAGAGAAACGTTATAAATGCTTGCAGTGTGGAAAGAGCTTCACTCACAATTCACACCTTACTAGACATCAGCATTCCCACACTGGGGAGAAACCTTACAAATGCTTGCAGTGCGAAAAGAGCTTTACTTGGAGTTCCAGGCTTACTAGACATCAGTATATCCACACTGGGGAGAAACCTTTTAAATGCTTGGATTATGGAAAGAGTTTTGCTGAGAATTCAAAGCTTACTATCCATCAGCGCATCCACACTGGGGAGAAACCTTATAAATGATTGCAGTGTGGAGAGACCTTTGCTCAGGGTTCACACTTTACTGCCCATTGACGAATTCTAACCTGAGAAACTATATCAGCACTTGGGTTGTGGAAAGAGCTTTCCTCAAAGTGACAGGCTAATTGTTCATGAATGAATCATTACCAGAGGAGGAGCCACCTCATCGCTTGGCATGTGGAAGAAACCATATGAATGTTGCCAGCTTTGCAAGATGTTCAGCCTCCAATCCAACCTTGCCAGATTTTTGGTGCTAAATTCAGTTTTAGCTTGGTTTTGTTTTCTTTAAGTTAAACTTTTTAAAATGGATACCACTGGAGGACAGAGAGGGACCTGTGAAAATATGCACAGTAGGCCAGGGAGCTTTTTGTCACTGAGCTGATAATTGTAGTCAAAGGTCTTCCTCCGTTGCCAGTCAGAGAGAGAACAGATTCTGTTCTAGTAGAAAAGGGTAAGAGTCCAGTAGCACCTTAAAGACTAACAAAAATATTTTCTGGTAGGGTATGAGCTTTCTGTTCTGTTCTGTTCTGTATTCTGTTCTGTTCTGGAGAACTCCCTAAACTGAGGATTCTCTCTAGATATCCAGCCCTTGCGAGGACTGGGTGTCTGGACTGAATACCTACAGACTTCTACATCTTTTATGTAAGATGGGAGCTCTTGGAGTCCATCAACCCTTGCGTGGATTCTTGGAGCTTACCAGTCCTCATGGACTGAAGGAGCTTAGATTTAGGTCTTACATAGAACTCTTTTGATCTTTACATGGCTTTAAGCTTTGCATAGCTTCCTAGTTCTGGCAAAGCTAAAGATGGCATGGACACACACACAGATCTCCCTGGTTTCAGCATAGATCAGAGGCCTTTCAAACAAATGGAAAGACTCATAGACTCAGTCCTCTCATAGGCTGAGAACACTCAGAGATTTCTCAATGGTTTCATGAATCTGGTCCTGGCATGGACTGAAAATATGCTCTAAAGACTTCAGTTCTTACATGAACTCATGGAATCAGAGATTTCTCTAACTTTGCATACACCAAAGACATTTAAAGACTAAAATAACACATAGAGGACCTTAAAGGTCTAGTCATCCTAAACATGGATTAGGAATTTCCAGATCTCTCTAGTCCTGCTGTACTGGGGAGGTTCACAAATGACATGACTGGGTAAAGTATGTCTACGTGTTTTATGATATTCTAGATACTTTGAATTAAGATGCTTTTAACTAAATCAAATCTTATTCATTGAACTAACCATTTTTATATGATTTCTGTAACATATTTTCTGAATGAAATATTATTACTGTTTTAAGGTTTAAAACTCTTATGTATAGTTTAAGATTGCTTGCATACATGAACATGTTTAAGAATCATGATGTCTGAACTTTGTAACATTTTAAAGACTTTGTAACCATCTACATGCATATATACTATGTTAAGTAAACTGTACTTCATATTTTTTGAAGCAATTCAATAAAAAGCTTACTCCGGTAAGAAAGTAGTTCTGCTTAGTAGGTATCTAACTGAATAAGATAACATACTTCTTCTCAGGAAGGGGTCGATTCTAAGAGCATAGGCACTGAAAAGCCTTGGCCCCTCTTCAGGGGGGAGCTCACCACCACCCTTGAAAGGATGGCTGCAAATGAGTTAAATACTATCTTTAATGGTGAGTCAATGGAGGGGGTGTAGTGGTTAAGAGTGGGGGACTCTGCAGAACCGGGTTTGATTCCCCAGGGTGGTGTAGTGGTTAAGAACCGTGGTTTGGAGCGGTGCAGTTTGATCTGGAGAAGCGGGTTTGATTTCCCACTCCTCCACATGAGCGGCGGAGGCTAATCTGGTGAACTGGATTTGTTTCCCCACTCCTACACACAAAGCCAGCTGGGTGACCTTGGGCAAGACACTCTCAGCCTCACCTATCTCACATGAGTGGTGGAGGCTAATCTGGTGAACTGGATTTGTTTTCCCACTCCTACACACAAAGCCAGCTGAATGACCTTGGGCAAGACACTCTCAGCCTCACCTACCTCACATGAGTGGTGGAGGCTAATCTGGTGAACTGGATTTGTTTCCCCACTCCTACACACAAAGCCAGCTGGGTGACCTTGAGCAAGTCACTCTCAGCCTCACCTACCTCACAGGGTGTCTGTTGTGGGGAGGAGAAGGTAAGGTAATTTTAAGCCGGTTTGATTCTCCCTTAAGTGGTAGAGAACGTCGGCATATAAAAGCCAACTCTTCCTCTTCACTCCTCCACGTGAGCGGCAGAATCTAATCTGGTTGAACCGGGTTGGTTTCCCCACTCCTACACATGAAGCCAGCTGGGTGACCTTGGGCTAGTCACAGTCCTCTGAACTCTCTCAACCTCACCTATCTCACAAGGTGTATGTTGTGGGGAGAGGAAGGGAAGGTGATTGTAAGACGGCTTGATTCTTCCTTATAAGTGGTAGAGAAAGTTGGCATATAAAAACCCACTCTTCTTGGAGCGACCTGACTGCAGTCTGACTTAAGAGTGCACGATGTCCCCTTATACACATATCTCTCTCACAGACACAGATCTGTTGGCTGTCCAAGTCTCCGGCTGAAGTCTTTCAAATTATGTATCTTAAAACGATCCCTAAATTGGAGATGCCACAGTTTGCAGAGGGTTCAAGGGGAGCGAGTCTCGCCGGGGCAACAGGCGCAGCCTCTGGCCGGGGGCGAAGCCAGGGGAGGTGGGTCCTTCTAAGGGTTAAAGGGAAGGAGTCTCCATTCCTAGAGCGGCATCATCAAGGAACACCCGCCTGACTCGCCACAGTCACTTCCGGCTCCGTTGTGCCTCCTGATGGGGGGGGGGTCGCGAGGGCGGAGTGGGGGAGCCACGGAGGAGGAAAACACCCGGGGGGGCTTTAAAAACATCAACAGGTGAGCAAGAAGAGAATATTTCCTTTGCAAAATATCTCCTCGGTTCTGGCAGCGGAAGAGTCGGGGGTGCGTTGGGGGTGTTGCAAAGACTCCTGCAAAATCCCCCCCCCAAGACCCCATAGTGAAGCACTAATATTCTCTTGCCACGGTGAACCGGGGGCGGGGGGCTCCATTTCCCCCAAAGGGGGGGGCTTCCCATTTCCCATCTGGCAGCTCCTCTTGGCTGGAGGCAGAGCTGAGCCCTCCCTGGGATCCGGTCTCTGCCCCTTGGGCTGTTAGCGTCAGGGCTTTCGGCTTAGGGTCGCCAGCTGTGGGTTGGGGAAGACCTGGAGGTTTGGGGGAGGGGGAGGTGAAGCCTGGGGAGGGTGGGATTTTGGGGAGGGGCCTCAGCAGGGCGCCACCCTGGAAAGCAGCCCTCTTCTCCGCAGATCCTGATCTTTTTTTCTCTGGAGATCCATTGTCATAGTGGGAGAGCGCCAGGAAACCCCTGGAGGTTGGCAACCCTAATTCGGCTACTCTAGTAAAACCGATTCTCTTTTGGCATTTTGTTCCGATCCTTCCCATCAGCCTGGCGTTGTTGTGGGGTAGGAGTGGTCCCAAAAGTCCTGCAGGTTTTCTGCTTGCTGCTCTGGAAGAGCAAACTTGGGTTTTTTTTGGGTGGGCGGGGGTGTTTCCCCTCTTCACTCATCTGTGGTTTTCTGAGGACACAATTCTGTCTTTTTTACTTCTGCCCATAAACCTTCTTTTTTGGGAGACTTCTGTGGCTGGCACACTTTGGGCAGCCTTTATACTTTTATCAAGCCGTGGACGACCTTTTCAGAGTGCCTTTTGCTGTGATCTCTGGAAGGTCAGAAGAAATGGGAATCAGCAGAGTATTACTAATTCAGGCTCTGTGGGCTGCTGCTGCTTTCCTCTTCATCTGTGTTTAACATTTTAAAATCTTATGTACACCCCACTCTTCTCCCCAGTGGAGACCTGAAGTGGCCTGCCACGTTCTTCCCTTCCCCGCTTTCTCCTCACAAGACCCCTGAAAGGTATGTCATCCTGAGAAGGTGTGTCTGGCCCAAGTTCACCCAGGTAGCTTTTGTGGCAGGGTGGGGATTCTAACCTGCATCTCCCAGACCTAATCTGACATTCAAATTACTGCACTACTTGCTCTCTCCTGCTCTTTAGTCGCTCATTAGTTTGTCTGTCGCAGCAATATTAAACAGGAGTTCGGAAAACTAACACCCTTGATTCTAATATGAGCTTTCGTGAATCAGAGCTCACTTCTTAAGATACAGATGTCACATTTTTGTGTGTGTGTTTGCGTGTGTATAAAATCTCAATGCAAAAATCAGTATTGGCTTCTCAGGAGGTCACAGATCCAGCACTTCTCTTTACAGAAGAATCTGGCAGCGGAGGAAGTGGATCTGCTAGTCCAGCTGGAGGCTGTTTGGAGCAGAAGGGAGGATGAGGAGAGAGCCGGACTCAGCCTTCCCTGAATCAAGAAAAGGCCTTGATGCCATCAAGGCTGGGAGCAGAGCGGAGATGTGGGAAGGAGCTACGGGAAGGAGCATGGGACACAACCACCTCCCCCCTCATGATGTGCATCGACAGCAATTGAGGCACTTCTGCTACCAGGAGGCCGAGGGTCCCCGAGAGGTTTGTAGCCAACTCCACCATCTTTGCCACCAGTGGCTGAAGCCAAAAAGGCGCAGCAAGAAGGAGATGCTGGACCTGGTGATCCTGGAGCAGTTCCTAGCCGTCCTTCCTCCGGAGATGCAGACCTGGGTCAGGGAATGTGGGCCGGAGACCAGTTCCCAGGCGGTGGCCCTGGCAGAAGGCTTTCTCCTGAGCCAGGCAGAGGACAAGAAATGGGACCAGCAGGTGAAAAATTTTCATCTAGGTAGTGTGGGGGCACATAGGATAAGGTCAAAGATCCCCTCAAAATTGACAGGGATTGCTGCAACTTTTTGGAAAATCCCTTTTGCCTGTTTTCCTCTTCCTTTTCTCACCAGCCTCCTCTTTCACGTATCGCCACTTCTGTTGCAGGTGCAGGAGAGGATGGCGCAGGACTCTTATCACAGAGCAGCTTTTCCGGGTAAGATCAAAATGGGTGTCGTTCCCACTGGATGGCCTCCTTGAGCATAGGGGGGCTCCTCTGATTCTCTCCCCCCCCCCCGGTTTTGTTTGGGAAAGATGCTCCACTCCAGCCTCTCAGTTTAGAAGTTCCGTTTGGGGAAGTAGAAACCTATAATCTGTTAAAAAAATCTCAGCAGGATAATTGGACGAATACAGTAATGGAGTTGAAAGCAGAACAGCCACCAACAGCGGGATTAAATAAATAAATAAATAAATGATGGCTAATGTCAAAAATTGTGGAAATGGTACATGGAGCGAATAACAAGAGTCACAAAGTCATAAGCTTTCAGGAGCTCTTATGCTGTAGGACTTCCAATACTTTTAAGTCACAAGCTTTTTGCTACCCAATTATCAACAGGGCAAGGTGCGTCCAGAGTTGGTAAACAGGAGAAGGATGATGGAAGGTTGCCGTCGGTGTTTTTAAAACTATGTTAAATAGAACTGGGTGTTAAATGCCAAAATAGGTGAAATATGATATCACTGGGCTCTTCATTCTTAGTTAATACGGTATTGTTATTATTATCAATAACAACACAATGCAGCTATATGGGTCCTTACTGGGACACCATGGAAAGCACATATATGACCAGTTCTCCGTCAGCTGAATGGACTCCAGATTAAATACCGGATCAACTTCATGGTGCTGGTGCTGACTTTTAAAGCCCTACCCAGCCATCTAAATCTGATAATAAACTGTAATAAATGAAATTAATAATAATACTAACAGTGTTTTCATTTCTACTCTGCCTTTCTAACTGGAACTCAAGGCAGATTATATCTATGATAAAAAGAACACAATCAGTAAACAGATTAGATGAGAATGTCAGGCAACCAGAGGATTATAAAATAGGACAACAGTATTAGATTTGATAAGGATATTTAATTTTAACAACACAGAACTTTGTAACATGGAATAAAGCATTTGGGCTAGGATTATCGATTGGGGGTGAAACTTCAAAAAATACATGCAAATAGAATAAAGTTGATTTGTCAGTGGCGCCTCCCATTGTGCCGTCTCAGTACCATGTCAAGAGGGTAACTGCTTGTCCTTCACCAAAAGCAAGGCTGCCTTTTTCCGGATGAGCTAATAGTCTTGCCACATGGAAGGAGATTCAGGGATTTGGTGGCTGTTCTTTACCTCTGCCAGTTCCTTGCATTGCAGAGTTCTTCCTTCTTATATTTGTGAATTCTGACCCATCAAACACAAATAGTTTTGTATATGATAACAGGACCAAGACTAAATTTGGCAAAAAGGGTATACGAAATGGGGATGCAGGGACAGTTGAGATCATGAGCCAAGAGAGGAATATTCGAATGCCACTGCCAAGGAAGCATAACACAAAGTACTGGGAAAGTATAGAACCCTTTCCGTTGACCTTCTTATCCTTCCAGGTGATACCATAAAACCAATGATACCTTCTTTGCCATCTCTTTCTGATGGAGAAAAAGCGGCTTCTGTGCAGCCAGATCAGGTAGGTGTGAACTCAGGATCGTGCCCTTGGGTGTCTCCCTGCCCTTCCCTAGGCCAGGGAGAATTTCTATCTTTTCCCCTCAGCTGCTATCTATGCTGCTCACTGGATAGAAAATAAAAAAGATCAGATGATGTTTTAAACACTAAAACATCTAATTACAGTCCTTTTGGACTATAGTCCCTATGAAAGGGAAGGGTTGTTACATTATCTGTGATGGCAGAGGAGTTTCTTCTTCATCTTTACAGGATCTGGTGACCTTTCAGGAAGTATCTGTTCATTTCACTGAGGAGGAGTGGACCCTGCTGGATCCAGACCAAAGAAGACTTCACAAGGAAGTCATGGAGGACAATTATCAGAATGTGTCCTTCCTGGGTAAGGCTCTTATTTTCGTTGATTCAGACATGCTGAAGGCAGAAACCATTCCTTCTAACAAGGACCCCAGCTCTGACCTGAATGTCCCAGGCTAGCCCGATCTCATCAGCTAATGGAAGCTAAGGAGGGTGGTTCCAGGTGGGTACTTGGATGGGAGACCACCAAGGAAGTCCAGGGTCACTATGCAGAGGAAGACCATGGCAAACCACTTCTGTCCATCTCTTGCCTTGAAAACCTTACAGGGTTGCCATACGTGGCTGTGACTTGACAGCACTTTCTACCACCACCACTACCAATCAGGACCATGGTAGGGCTTTTCCAATAAAGACTCTGAATAGGGGAATATAGAAGATCCAAACGCAGGCAAGGGGTGGGGGGTTCTGCATACTTACTGGACTCCATTAATAATAGTGCGGAATCGATAATATTGGTTTGTAAAGGAAAAACTCTCCCCACGTCTCTGACTGCCCATTGAGTACGGAGCAATGTTATTGTTCTTCAGAGAGTAAAATCCATTGAAAGGGCAGGAGGGAAATTGGCCTCCATAACAGTTTGTGGGCTGTCAATGAGGCCTCCTCTTGGGCCTTTCGGAGCAGCCATGGAAAGGAGCATTTGAAATAACAACAACAATAATTAATTAAATAAATAATAACAACAATAAAACAACAATAATTTGTATAGAGCCCTGAATTTGCTTTTTCCAGAGTACGAAAAGACCTTTGGTTGCCCTGAGGACATTACACCCCTCCCCTGGGACTTGAGGATACGTGTAGGGCAGAAGGGGGATATAGGAAGAATTGTGGCCCTTCTGCTGTGTTCATTCCTGTTACACCAGTGTAGGCTTAGGCATGACTCCAGATTCAGTAAAATGTAGTGGCAGAGCCCAGAGGTAACAAATTGTTTTGAAAAAACAAGATTTCAGCAGGTGAAGATCGGCTCTAAGTCCTGATGAGCTTGTAGAATTCCTGCCCCTGAGGCTTCTCTGGAGTTCAGTTGGGCAGTTCCAAGTTGGAGATAAACGGTGGCTATGTCTATGCTCGAGTCTGCTTTATAATTTGAATATTTCTTAGAGTTGGGATGTCTGGAAGTCACTGGTTTGTTTCTTTGCCCTGTAGAAGGACTTCTGCTTCTCCAACCTGATTCCATGTCCCAAGTGGAAGAAGCAGGAGATCCACTTGTCCAAGACGCAGAAGAAACAGAGAGATCAGCAGGTATCTGCCTACTTGTGTGGTGGAAGCGGGTAGGACTTCTCTTGGGCTAAATTTCAGCAGGTGGGGATTGGAGGGATTTCTCAAGAGGCAACAGCCTGAGAATGGCTAGGAAAGCTTTCTCAAGTATCAAAGCCAAGTTAAAACAGGAACAAAATGCTGGCTGGTTTGTACCTAAGATTGGCAGAAAGTTTTTATTGGGTGCTGAGCTTTAATACACATTGATTTATGTCTATACTGCTTGTTCACAGACTTGCTCAAGTTGGTACAAAACTCAAAACAATAGCATAAGATCCTACATATTGTCTAAAGAATCACTTTAAAAATCCAAGGTCACACAAGTGTGAAAAAGCTACAAACTTGCATCAAACTTTTTCTGGCAACACCCCTCAAGTTCAAAGAAGACCCTAAAACAGTTTAAAAGATAAATCCCCAAGTTAAAGCGTGGTTGGAAAAGAAACGTTTTCACCTGACTAAGTCCGCTTCAGGCAAGTTTAAAGGGGTAGGGGTGGGGATATTCCCCAGACAAGCAGTCACCACTGGAAATACCCAGTCTCCAGTCACCACCTGCCTGAACTCTGCAGGCAGGGCCACAGAACACAGGGCTTAGCAGGCCGAAGTTTTTTGGGGGTGGAGAGTACAGTGAGCTTTATATGTTTAGAGCTCAAATTGTGTCTCCTTTGTTCAGGTGTAAAGCGCTGCTCCAAAATCGCTGTCCAGTGAACACAGTCAGTTCTGTGTTTGAATATAGAAAGACATTTGCTAGAGGTGCCTCTAGTCCAGCCTCCTGTTTCACACAGTGTTCAATTAGAGTCCCTGGAAAGTTCACAAAAAGAGGAACATAACCAAAGCATCCCTCTTCAGAGAGAGACTGCCTGTGAACATGGAGGTTCTACTGGGCTACCTTGCCTCTGCTGGAACTACCCTCCAAGGAAGTGTCAATAGCTGATAAATACAGGGCAGAATTTGTCTTTAAGTGATTCCGGTTCTTTCGTTATGAAGAGTAGTTAATGACCTTCTTTAATTTATTTTGCTTTTGCTTGAAGGTCTTATAAAAAATACAAACAGCAAAATGCACAAATATATACAACAAAAAATTCCCATTGGTTCTTGTGGGTTATCCGGGCTGTGTAACTGTGGTCTTGGTATTTTCTTTCCTGACGTTTCGCCAGCAGCTGTGGCAGGCATCTTCAGAGGAGTAACACTGAAGGACAGTGTCTCTCTTCAGTGTTACTCCTCTGTCCTTCAGTGTTACTCCTCTGAAGCTGCCTGCCACAGCTGCTGGCGAAACGTCAGGAAAGAAAATACCAAGACGACGGTTACACAGCCCGGATAACCCACAAGAACCAATGAACTCTGACAGTGAAAGCCTTCAACAATAAAAAATTCCCAGCCTAGACAATTCAAACAATCGTCAGAAACTGATATGATATAACAAGTTCAAAGGTAAGTATCTTGTATTTCTCTTTTGCAGGAAGAAGTAAACAGAAGGCTTGGGAACAAACATCAAGAATTAATCCATAGCTTCATTGATAGGACGTGTTGTCTAGATCATGTGACTATCAATGAAGCTATGGATTAATTCTTGATGTTTGTTCCCAAGCCTTCTGTTTACTTCTTCCTGCAAAAGAGAAATACAAGATACTTACCTTTGAACTTGTTATATCATATCAGTTTCTGACGATTGTTTGAATTGTCTAGGCTGGGAATTTTTTGTTGTATAAATTTTGCTGTTTGTATTTTTGCTTATTTCACCTTTTCACTTGTCACTTTAATATGTTTATATTTATATCATATTGTTCTTGTGTGCTGTTTCTGGTTTGCCTTCCCTACTATACAGCACGGAGCCTTTCCTTTTTTTTAAGGTCTTATCAGGCACTTCTTTTTATTGCAGTAGTTGATGGTCCCCAGAAAAAGCCCGATGGTGAACCACAACACCTTCTATTTGACGGAAAACAGCAGAAGAGAAATGCTGGAACAAAAAGGAATGAATGCTCTGCTTCTCAGACTGATGAATCCCAGGGGTTTGATACACACTGGAAAATCCACACAGGGGAAAAACCTGATAAATGCTTAGAGCATAGAAGGAGCTTTGATTGGAAGGGAGAACTTTCTGGCCATCAACGTATTCACAGTGGGGAGAAACCTTATAAATGCTTACAGTGTGGAAAGAGCTTTCTTCAGAGTTCATATCTTACTGTCCATCAGCGTATCCACACTGGTGAGAAACCTTATAAATGCTTGCAGTGTGGAAAGAGCTTTGTTCGGAGTTGCTATCTTACTGTCCATCAGCGTATCCACACGGGGGAGAAACCTTATAAATGTTTGCAGTGTGGAAAGAGCTGTTCTTCAAGTTCAGAGCTTACTGTCCATCAGCGTATCCACACGGGGGAGAAACCTTATAAATGCTTGGAGTGTGGAAAGAGCTTTGCTCAAAATGGACACCTTACTAGACATCAGTATATCCACACTGGGGAGAAACCTTATAAATGTTTGCAGTGTGAAAAGGGCTTTGCTGAGAGTTCAGAGCTTACTAGACATCAGCGTATCCACACTGGGGAGAAACCTTATAAATGCTTGCAGTGTGGAAAGAGCTTTGCTCGGGGTTCACAGCTTACTATCCATCAGCATATGCACACTGGGGAGAACCCTTATAAATGCTTGCAGTGTGGAAAGAGCTTTCCTCGGGGTTCACAGCTTACTATCCATCAGCATATGCACACTGGGGAGAAACCTTATAAATGCTTGCAGTGTGGAAAGAGCTTTGCTTGGAGCTCACAGCTTGATATCCATCAACATATACACACTGGTGAGAAACCTTATAAATGCTTGCTGTGTGGAAAGAGCTTTGCTCGGAGTTCACACCTTAGTAGACATCAGTATATCCACACTGGGGAGAAACCTTATAAATGCTTGGAGTGTGGAAAGGGCTTTGCTGAGAGTTCACAGCTTACTATCCATCAGCATATCCACACTGGGGAGAAACGTTATAAATGCTTGGAATGTGGAAAGAGCCTTGTTTGGCGTTCAGAGCTTACTAAACATCAGCGTATCCACACTGGTCATAAACCTTATAAATGTTTGCAGTGTGGAAAGAGCTTTTTTTGGCGTTCGGAGCTTACTAAACATCAGCGTATCCACACAGGGGAGAAACCTTATAAATGCTTGCAGTGTGGAAAGAGCTTTGCTTGGTGTTCAGAGCTTACTATCCACCAGCGTATCCACACTGGTGAGAAACCTTATAAATGCTTGCAGTGTGGAAAGAGCTTTGCTGAGAATGCAAAGCTTACTGCCCATCAGCGTATCCACACGGGGGAGAAACCTTTTAAATGCTTACAGTGTGAAAAGAGCTTTGTTCAGAATTCACATCTTATTGTCCATCAGCGTATCCACACGGGGGAGAAACCTTATAATTGCTTGGAGTGTGGAAAGAGCTTTGCTCAGGGAGGACA
Source organism: Euleptes europaea (assembly GCF_029931775.1). Classification (NCBI taxonomy): domain Eukaryota; kingdom Metazoa; phylum Chordata; class Lepidosauria; order Squamata; family Sphaerodactylidae; genus Euleptes; species Euleptes europaea. The sequence goes on from NC_079312.1 coordinate 6,164,462, forward strand.
CCTTACTATTCATCAGCGTATCCACACTGTGGAGAAACCTTATATATGCTTGCAGTGAGGAAAGGGCTTTGCTCAGAGTTAACACCCATCGATGAATTCACACTTCAGAAACTATATCAGTGCTTGGATTGTGGAAAGGGTTTCCTCGGAGTGACAGGCTGATTTTTTATGAATGAATCCACGCCAGAGGAGGAGCTACATCATTGCTTGGAACGTGGAAGCGACCATATGAATCATAAGGAACTATATGAATTTTGCCAGTTTTACAAGATCTTTAGCCTCCAGCCCAACCTTGCCAGGTGTCATAATCTAGACTTTGGTGCTAAATTCAGATTTTGCTTGGTAGGCTGGCAGTAAGAATAATTGTTAGTGTCGTTTTCTTTAAAAGAAACTTTTTAAAATGGATACTGCTTGAGGGACCTGTGAAAATATGCACAGGCCAAGGAGCTTTTTGTCACTGAGCTAATAATTGTAGTCAAAGGCCTTCCTCCATTGCCAGACAGAATAGATTCTACAGTGACACCATCTTTGTTATACATGTTCCCGCTTCCCTTCATAAAAAATATCAGAAAAATGTAATTTAATTCTATGTGAGAATGTGTATAAAATATCTGTTTCAAGTTACTGAAATCCATATAGAAATAGTTAAAAATTCTTTTTGGTGGGAAGAAGCTTGTCACGTGTTGTTGCGAGCTTTGGGACCTAACTGCTCAATACACTATTTCAGTGTTCTGACAAATAGACATGCATTGAGGATTCACAGGGGCATGTGGGCTGATTCAGAGCATGTGGAGACAAGGGGCTTAAGCCTCCCAATCTGATATGGCTGGAGTTTGCTCCAGTGTGGAAAGTTACACATATTGAGGAACTCTGCTTGCAAGTTCCCCCTCTCTCTGTCTCAGTCCCAATTGTGCTGCTGTGCACAATGGAATTTCATTCTAAACATGAAATTCCCAGAGGTGAGATGATAATCATCTTCAAGTATTTCAAGGGCTGTCATATAGAAAATGGAGCGGGGCTGTTTTCTGTTGCCTCAGATAGTCAGACCAGAACTAACGGGTGTAAAGCGAATCAAAAGAGGTTTGGGCTCAGCATTAGAAAGAACTTCCTGACCGTTAGAGCAGTTACTCTGTGGAACAGGCTTCCTCGGGAGGTGGTGGGCTCTCCTTCTTTGGAGGTTTAAAAACACAGGCTAGATGGCCATCTGAGAGCAATGCTGATTCTGTGAACTTAGGTGGCTCATGAGAAGGAGGGCAAAAAGGGCTCTCGTGGCCCTTTCTTACATGCCCAGGGTAGTGCCGATCGCCACTTTAGAGTCAGGAAGGAATTTTCCTCCAGGCCAAATTGGCCAGGGATACTTCAAGATTTTTGCCTTCCTCTGGGCATAGAGTAGGGGTCACTGGAGAAGTGGGGGGTGGGAGGTCGTTGTGATTTTCCTGCACTGTGCAAGGGGTTGGATCAGATGACCTTGGAGGTCCCTTCCAACTCAGTTCTTCTATGTTTCTAAATGAAGCCCTGGTTATACAACTGTTAAACTGGTATTAGTTATGGCATGTTCAGTTCTCATTGAAGATATTTGGAATAAAATTTGTTACAAAATGGGAGTTATTTTTCTTACTCCATGAAGGCATCTTATTGAGGGGTGTCACAGACCTTGAGGGTTAATAGATCATGTTGTTTAGGAACAGGTTCTCTGCCCTGCTTGCTCCACTCGCCAGATTTAGTGATCGTTTGACTACTGAAAGTGCAGTTCTGCCTCCTGTCAAGAGAGTGGCAGGATGAACTCGTGGCCTGTGTATTCATCCTTTTTGCCAAACTGTCAAAAATTTATTAATAACAAACATCCTACCCCACCTTTCCCCCCAATATTTACCCATTTTCCTCCCCTCCGCCAGCAGCGACATTTGGAAAACTGAAAGCCAGCATGGTGTAGTGGTTAAGATCGGTGGTTTGGAGCGGTGGACTCAGGTCTGGAGAACCAGGTTTGATTCCCCACTCTTCCACATGAGCAGCGGAGGCTAATCTGGTGAACTGGGTTGGTTTCCCCACTCCTCCACATGAAGCTAGCTGGGTGTCCTTGGACCAGTCATGCTCTCTCAGCCTCACCTACCTCATAGGGTATCTGTTGTGGGGAGGGGAAGGGAAGGTGATTGTAAGCCAGTCTGAGTTTTACTCTGCTCTGGTTAGACCTCAACTAGAGTACTGTGTTCAGTTTTGGGCACCACAATTTAAGAAAGATGTAGACAAGCTGGAACGTGTCCAGAGAAGGGCAACAAAGATGGTGAGGGGTCTGGAGACCAAGTCCTATGAGGAAAGGTTGAAGGAGCTGGGTATGTTTAGCCTGAAGAGAAGACTGAGAGGGGATATGATAACCATGTTCAAGTACTTGAAGGGCTGTCATATAGAGGAGGGTGCCGAGTTGTTTTCTGTTGCTCAAGAAGGTTGGACCAGAACCAACGGGTTGAAATTAAATCAAAAGAGTTTCCGTCTAGACATTAGGAAGAATTTTCTAACAGAGCGGTTCCTGAGTGGAACAGGCTTCCTCAGGAGGTGGTAAGCTCTCCTTCCCTGGAGGTTTTTAAGAAGAGGTTAGATGGACATCTGTCAGCAATGCTGATTCTGTGACCTTAGGCAGATGATGAGAGGGAGGGCATCTTGGCCATCTTCTGGTCACTAGGGGTGTGTCTCCAATCTTCTGGCACCTCACCTGTTTGCCAAGACTTCAAAAATAATGAACGAAGGTTCAGAAATAACATCTGCAAGTTCTTTGAGTACCCTTGGGAGCAATTCATGTGGCCCAGAGGATTTTATTTCATTTAAAGAAACCAGGTGTTGGTGCACTACCCCAGTGCCAACTCTAGGCTGCAATTCCCTTCCCTCATCACATGTTCTGTTTATGCCATGTTGAGCACCACTTCCCTCACGAGAAAAGACTGAGGAAAAGTAGGAATTGAGTTTTGCCCTGTCTTCATCACCTGTTACAATTTCACTTTCTGGTCCATGCAATGGGCTTATCTTGTCCTTGTTCTTACTCTTACTCTGTACATAGAAAAAGAACCGTTTTGTTGCGTTTAGCATCTCTTGCTAGCCTAAGTTCATACTGAGCTGTAGCTTTCCTAACACTCCCTACAAGCACTAGTTATTTGTTTATATTCCTCTTTGGTTATAAGGCCCTCTTTCCACTTCCTAAATGAATCTTTTTTATTTCTCAACTCTTTAAAAAGCTGTTTATGGAGCCACCCTGGCCTCTTTAGGCTCCTTCCATTTTTCCTTCTCATACGAATGGTTTGGGATTGCACCTTCAGTATTTCATTTTTAAGAAACGCCCATCCTTCTTGAACTCCCTTCTCCTTAAGTATTTCTGACCATGGGATTCCACCTAGCATAAGTTTAAGCTTGTTAAAATTTGCTCTTTTAATATTGGCGAAGGCTTTCTTGATACTTACAGGACAATGATTAGCACATTACCTTTGATACTTTTTGCAGGACAATGATTCAGCTTAACCCCCCCTTTCTGACTATATATTACTCTTCCTAAACACTTGACACTGAGAGACACTGTCCTTCAGTGTTACTCCTCTGAAGATGCCTGCCACAGCTGCTGGAAGGAAAATACCAAGACCACAGTCACACAGCCCGGATAACCTACAATAACCAATTGCTCTTTTAAATTCCAACCTATATGTCTGACTACATACAGGTTTTCCTTTCCCCAAGATTGTAAATTCCAAGAGTACATGGTCACTACTGCCCAGGGTTCCTACTACTTTAACCTCATCGACCAGTTCCTCCCTGTTGGTGAGAATCAAGTCTAAGATAGCAGACCCCCTTGTTTCCCTGTCCACTTTGTGGAATAGGAAGTTGTCAGCAAGACAAGTCAGGAATTTATTGAATCTTGGATTTTTAGCAGCGTTGGACTTCCAACAGATATCCGGGTTACCACCATGTCCTGTCTCTTTGAGAACTTTGTGATGTGGTCTAGGAGCATCCCATCCAAGTCCTCTGCCTGGTTTGGTGGTTTATAGCAGACCCCCACCAGGTAGATCACCTGCAGTGCACAATTTGATGGGGTCACCATAAAGTCTCCTGGGTAAGATTTGCCATGTCAACTAGAATCTGCCAATGCAGCTCAATCTTCTCCAAGAATTCTCAAAAATAATGGACAGAGGCTCAGAAATGATACCTGCAAGTTCTTTAAGTATCTTTAAGAATATTATGGATTGAGAGCTGGCTGAAAAATAGGAAGCAGAGAGTAGGAATCAATGGTCAGTTCTCCCAATGGTGGGATGTGAGCAGTGGGGTGCCTCAGGGATCTCTGCTGGGACCGGTGCTTTTCATCCTGTTCATCAATGACCTGGAGTTGGGGTTGAAGTAGGCAAGTTTGCAGATGACACCAAATTATTTAGGGTGGTTAAAACAAAATTAGACTGTAAAGAGTTCCAGAAGGATTTCTACATACTGGAAGAATGGGCATTAAAATGGCAAATGAGATTCAGTGTGAGTAAGTGTAAAGTGATGCATATTGGGGCAAAAAATCCCAACTTCACATATACACTGATGGGATCTGTGCTGGCAGCGACAGACCAAGAAAGGGATCTTGGGGTGGTAGTGGATAGCTCAATGAAGATGTCAACCCAGTATGCGGCTGCTGTAAAAAAGGTAAATTCCATGCTGGCCATAATTAGACGAGGAATAGAGAATAAAACTGCTGATATCATACTGCCCTTGTACAAATCTATGGTGAGACCACGCTTGGAGTACCGTGTGCAGTTCTGGTCACCACACCTAAAAAGGATATTACAGAGCTTGAGAAGGTGCAGAAAAGAGCAGCCAAAATGATTATGGGACTAGAGCAACTGTCCTATGGGGAGCGATTAAGATGCTTAGGGCAGTTTAGCTTGGAAAGAAGGCAGCTAAGGGGAGACATGATAGAGGTCTATAAAATTATGTATGGTTTGGAGAGAGTGGACAGGGAGAAGTGTTTCTCCCTCTCTCATAATACCAGAATGTGGGGTCATCTGCTAAAGCTGGAGGGTGAGAGATTCAAAACCGATAAAAGGAAGTATTTTTTCACACAACGCATAAATTGTGGAACTCCCTGCCCAGGATGTGGTGATGGCTGCCAGCTTGGAGGGCTTAGACCAGACGTGCTTAGCTTCCCTAGGATTTGCACATTAGCATTCCAGATGTACCCGTAAAACAATATGCCAAGAACCTGTGGGCAGGGAAGAACTGGACCCACAGACTGTTGTGTATGTATGTATGTTAACAGTAAGCAGGGGAAACCCACTGAGCTTGGGGTTCTCCAAGGCTCCTAAGTCTGTAAGGGCCACTAGGGTTGTTCCCCCCTCATCACGGTATGGGGGAGTGGCCACAAGTGGCCAGGGGGGCATATAAGAGGGGGGGTCTGACCACTGTAGTTCAGTTCTGTTCTTATTTGCAACAAAGCGGTTGCCATTGGAACTCCGTCTCCGTCCTCGTGTGTCCTCCCCACACGGACTTAACAAAGACCACGAAGACTAACGAAGACTAACAAAGACTACAGTCCACAATAGCCATGCACATTAGCTTTGGATTTCACACATTAACAGATCACTTCAGGATACAATGGTTCCACATTAACATACCACACCCTCATTAGCACATTATCTTGATACTTACAGGACAATGGTTAGCACATTACCTTTGATACTTATTGCAGGACAATGATTCAGCTCAACCCAACCCCCTTCTGACTATATATTACTCTTCCTACACACTTGACACTGAGAGACACTGTCCTTCAGTGTTCCTCCTCTGCAGATGCCGGCCACAGCTGCTGGCGAAACGTCAGGAAAGAAAATACCAAGACCACGGTCACACAGCCCGGATAACCTACAAGAACCGGTAAAGGTGGAGTTCCCCTGTGCAAGCACCAGGTCATTCCTGACCCATGGGGTGACGTCACATCACAACGTTTGCTAGGCCGACTTTGTTTTTACGGGGTGGCTTGCCAGTGCCTTCCCCAGTCATCTTCTCTTTACCCCCAGCAAGCTGGGTACTCATTTTACCAGCCTCGGAAGGATGGCAGGCTGAGTCAACCTTGAGCCGGCTACCTGAAACCGACTTCCGCTGGGATCGAACTCAGGTTGTGAGGAGAGGTTGGACTGCAGCTTGCCTTCTGGAGAGAAACAGTCTAAGGGTTCGACGGAAGGAGTCCCCATTCCTAGAGCGACATCAACAGAGAAGGCCACCTGACTTGGGGCAGCCACTTCCGGCTCCGTGGTGCCGCCTGGCTGGGGAGTCGTGAGCGAGGCTGGGAAAGGGACCGTTGGCAGGGAAACGGGAGCGAGCCTCGCCGGGTCAACAGATGCAGCCTCGGGCGGGGCGACGCAACGGGAGGCGCCTTCTAAGGGTTCAGTGGAAGGAGTCCCCATTCCTAGAGCGGCATCAACAGAGAAGACCACCTGACTTGGGGCAGCCACTTCCGGCTCCGTGGTGCCGCCTGGGTCAACAGATGCAGCCTCGGGCGGGGCGACGCAACTGGAGGCGCCTTCTAAGGGTTAAGTGGAAGGAGTCCCCATTCCTAGAGCGGCGTCAACAAAGAAGACCCGCCTGACTCGCCACAGTCACTTCCGGCTGCATTGTGACGCCTGATTGGGGCGTGGAGAGGGCGGGTGGGCGAGCTGCAGAGCAGGAAAGCACCGGGGGGGCTTAAAGACAACCACAGGTGAGCAAGAAGAGAACGTTTCCTTGGCAAACTATCTCCTTGGTTTTGACAGTGGAAGAGTCGGGGGTGCGTTGGGGGGGGGGGTTGCAAAGACTCCTGCAAAATCGCCCCCCCCCGACTCCATAGCGAAGCAGCCAGAGACAGGGTGAAAGCCGGAATGGGCATGAAACAAATAATGCTTCTGCAAAGAACAGTGGCTGGTGCTGCAGATACTCCAGAACAATATTTGAGAAATCAAAACGCAGAGAGAGAGAGAGAGTGGGGGGGGGGGAGGCATTTATTGACCCTTTGCAGGCCAAAATGCCTCCGGAACACCCTGGAATGGCCGAGGACGGGCCTTAAACTAATTATAGTTCTGCAAAAAAAACCAGTGGCATGCCTTAAAGGCGCTCCAGAACAATAGTTGAGAAACCAAAAGGCGGGGAGAGCATGTCGCGGTTCATTCTGTTGATGTGACTAGGCTCTTAGAAAAGACCATTTCCTGAGAAATGATATATTGTCTTATTCAGCCAGTCACCAAAGCAAGAATCAATGATTTCCTTACTTGTAAGAAGCAAGTCTTTTTCTTGAAGTGTGCCAAATAAATTTATAAACCGTGAGTTTCATTTTACCATTTATATATCTGCATGTGAATATTTACACACTTAAAACATGTCATAATTATGATTCTTTACATGTTCATTTATGCAAGCAGTTTCAAACAATCTTTATAAGCATTTTCCATGTTTCTTTATATTTCTCCATATGAGAGTTCAAACCTTGAACTTGTAACTTCATTTCATTCAAGAATATAACAGTTACAGAAATCCTGTCAAAATATGATTAGTACAATGGGAAAAGACCTGTTATAGTTAAAAGCATCTTAATTCAGAGTACCTAGAATATAAAACATAAGTTGCATTAAACCAAGTACAACCTTATACTATTTCTAAATCTCTCCAGCTCATATGCTTAGCTTAGGGAGATTTGTAAAGGACCTAACTCATGTTTAGGATATTCAAACCTTTTCTGTAAGGACATAGAATCTTTCCCATATTTCTATGTTCTTGCATTATCTTTGGTATATGCAAAGGTCAGAGAATCTCTGGTTCCTAGTTCATATAAGAGCTGAAGTCCAAAAGCTCTTTAAGTATTTCATGCTAGTTTAGGTTCACGAAAATATCGAACTGCATTGTCTTGAAGTCTATGTATCAGCTTCTGATCCATGTTAGGAACAGGTTTTATGTGTATGCAAAGCTGAAGTCAGTCAGTGCTTTGTAGCTAGCTATGTGTAGCTTTTATATTCAAGAGTTGTTCTTAAAACTCTCTCTATATGCCAATATTCAAGAGAACCTTGTATGAACCTCTAGTTCAGTGCAAGAGTTTCTGTATAAGCACTCTGTGTATGCACTATCATTGTCACTGAGTGCAGAAGTGTCCCCTGCCCGTTGGGGAAACCTCTGGCTTATACCCTGAGAGATATCTCTGGTTGTTTAGAGGAATCTCTAAGAGTGTCTCAAAGAATCATGTTCCTAGTCTCTTCAACTCTGTGAAGGACTTGTATGTTGGAAAGCCAAGTCAGACTATATAGATCTTTGTGAGAACTCATTAATCCTTGCTGGAATTAATGAGATGTCAGTATTCCAAATATGGAAAGATCCCATTACTCTTAGACCCACGTTAAGGTTACCAGGAATTCTAAGAGTCTCCATCCTATTCATAGGAAGGAATAGTCTGCAAGCATCCATTTCAGACATCCAGCCATAGCAAGTCTTCTTGAAATGAATCTCCTTCAAAAAGGAGTCTTTTCCAATTTCATAAGAAGTTTTGTGAAATGTCAGAGTTACATATCATGCAAGATATGAAACAATAGAATGAGCCATGGCCAGACAACCAGTGTTGCCCTCCAATACCTCAATTCTTACATCTCACGCAAGAGATGAGGAAAGCTAATGGCCAGACAATCAGTGTTGTCTTCCACTAACACTCCTAGGTTTTACTTCTTGGAGATGTGGAGAAAGTGAAGTCAGACAGACGAAGCCGTCCTCCGTCAACCCTCTCTCCCTTCTGCATGCTCGGCTCTGCCTTATATCCTCTCCAGATCAGTGATTATCTGATCTAAGGTGAGATGCTTCTGCCCCTCTGGAGCAAAGGATAAAGCACCAGCTGCCTTGGAGTGCTTGTCTTCTGCACCTGTGGAATGGAGGGTTATAATGGAGTCAGTCCTTGTCCTTGACAATACTTTAGCACTGCATCCTTGTCAAGTTTATTCCTCTAGGTCAGCAGCTGGGGGAAAGGCTGTAGGAACCCATTACACTATTACATCATACAGTTCACAGTCAGCACTTTCACAAGGAAGCTATATTCCACACTTATTTTATCTGACCTCTCTCTCTCCTAAACAAGAAAGACCTTCTAGTTAGTGAACTGAGTTGCACTAGCTTAACTCATACGAGGAAGAGAATCCCTTTGCCTCTGATAAGTAGTGCTGATGTCCCCTCATATCCATATGGCAGGCAACTATATTACCTTATACATCTCATAACCTTGCAGCTGCACCGTGCCTATCTCAGAGGAGTACTGAGAACAAGTATTGAATAGCCTTCAATCGCACATTACAGCATGACATTATTATTTATACATTTGAAATTTATATGGGATTCTATGGGCATGTGGCTATTGGCATCCTAGCCCACGACAAGTGTGCATTTATTAACCCTTTCCAGGCCAAAATGTCTCCGGAACACCCCAGAACTGCCCGGAACGGGCATTAAACAAATTATAGTTCTTCAAAACACTTTTTTAAAAAGAAGAAAGCAGGGAATTTGGAGAACCAGAGACGCACTGTTATGTCATAATGATATATTCAACTGCTATTTTAAAAATGAAAGATGAACGTTCTGGGGCATTTTGGCCTGGTACGGGTTAATAAATGCACACTATTTGTGCTTATTAGTTTCCAAATATTGTTCTGGAGAGCTTTTAACACATCCTCTCAAGACCCCTGAAAGGTATGTCATCCTGAGAGGGTGTGACTAGCCCAAGGTCACCCAGATAGCTTTTGTGGCAGGGTGGGGATTCTAACCTGCATCCCCCAGACCTAATCTGACATTCAAATTACTGCACTACTTGGTCTCCCTTGCTTTTTAGTCACTAATTTCAGTGTTCGTCTATTGTAGCAATATTAAACAGGAATTCAGAAGACTAACACCCTTGATTCTAATATGAGCTTTTGTGAATCAGAGCTCACTTCTTCAGATGCGGATGTCACGTGTGTGTGTGTGTGTGTGTGTGTGTGTGTGTGTGTATAAAAATCTCAATGCAAAAATCAGGAGGTCACCGATCCGATAATTGTCTTTACAGAAGAATCTAGCAGCGGAGGAAGGTGATCTGCTAGTCCAGCTGGAGGCTCTTTGGAGCGGAAGGGAGGATGAGGAGAGAGCCGGACTCAGATGTCCCTGCATCAAGAAAAGGCCTTGATGCCATCGAGGTTGGGAGAAGAGCGGAGATGTGGGAAGGAGCTGTGCAGAAGAGCCTGGGAGACAATGGCGTCCTCCCTCATGATGTGCATCGACAGCAATTGAGGCACTTTTGCTACCAGGAGGCCAGGGGTCCCCGAGAGGTTTGCAGCCAACTCCACCATCTTTGCCAACAGTGGCTGAAGCCAGAAAGGCACAGCAAGAAAGAGATGCTGGACCTGGTGATTCTGGAGCAGTTCCTGGCTGTCCTTCCTCCAGAGATGCAGAGCTGGGTCAGGGAATGTGGGCCGGAGACCAGTTCCCAGGCGGTGGCGCTAGCAGAAGGCTTCCTCCTGAGCCAGGCAGAGGACAAGAAATGGGACCAGCAGGTGAAAAAATTTCATCTAGGTAGTGTGGGGGAACATAGGATAAGATCAAAGATCTCCTCAAAATCGACAGGGATTGCTGCAGCGTTTTGCCTGATTTCCTCTTCCTTTTCTCCCCAGGCTCCCCTTTCACATATCCCTACTTCTGTTTCAGGTGCAGGAGAGGATGGTGCAGGACTCTTATCACAGAGCAGCATTTCCAGGTAAGATCAAAGTGGGTGTCATTCCCACTGGATGGCCTCCTTGAGTGTAGGGAGGCTGCTCTGACCCTCCCCACCCCCGGTTTAGTTTGGGATAGATGCTCCACTCCAGCCTCTCAGTTTAGAAATTCTATTTGGGGAAGTAGAAACCTATAATCTGTTAAAAATCTCAGCAGGATAATTGGACAAATACAGTAATAGAGTTGAAGAAAGAACAGCCTCCGAGAGCAGGATATCATTCATACATACATACATACATACATACATACATACATACATGATGGTTAATGCCACAAATTGGGGAAATGGTGCATGGAACGAATAACAAGAGTCACAAAGTCATAAGCTTTCAGGAGCTCTTATGCTGTAATGCTTCCAATACTTTTAAGTCAAGAGCTTTTTGCTACCCAGTTATCAACAGGACAAGGTGCGTCCAGAGTTGGTAAACCAGAGAAGGATGGTGGTGGAAGGTAGCAGTGGGTGGTTTTAAAACTAAGTTGTATCCAACCGGGTGTTAAACGCCAGAATAGATGAAATTTTGTCAAAATAGGATCTTGGATCATTCTGTAAATACCCACCTTTGGCAGTATGATGCCACTGGGCTCTTCGTTCTTAGTGAATATGATATTCTGTTGTTGATAATAACAATACAATGCAGCTATACGGGTCCTTACTGGGACCCCATGGAGAGCACGTATATGACTGGTGCTCCGTCAGCTGAATGGACTCCAGATTAAATACCGGATCAACTTCATGGTGCTGGTGCTGACTTTTAAAGCCCTACCCAGTCATCTAAATCTAATAATAAACTGTAATAAATAAAATGATTAATAATACTAATAGTGTTTTCATTTCTACTCTGCCTTTCTAACTGGGACTGAAGGCAGATTATATCTATGATAAAAAGAAACACAATCAGTAAACAGATTAGATGAGAATATCAAGCAACCAGAGGATTATAAGATAGGACAACAGTATTACATTCGATAAGGATATTTGATTTTAACAACACAGAACTTTGTAACATGGAATAAAGTATTTGAGCTAGGATTGTCGATTGGGCGAGAAACGTCAAAGAAGACATGCAAATAGAATAAAGTTGATTTGTCAGTGGTGTCTCCCACTGTGTTGTCTCAGTACCATGTAAAGAGGGTAACTGTTGGTCCTTCACCAAAAGCAAGGCTGCCTTTTTCTGGATGAGCTCATACTCTTGCCACGTGGAAGGAGATTCAGGGATTTGGTGGCTGTTTTGGTGTCCTTCTTTACCTCTGCCAGTTCCTTGCATTGCAGAGTTCTTCTTTCTTATATCTGTGAATTCTGACCCATCAGACAAACACACAAATAGTTTTGTATATGATAACAGGACCAAGACTAGATTTGGCAAAAGCATAGAGGTAAAAAGGGTACGCAAAATGAGGATGCAGGGACAGTTGAGATCATGAGCCAAGAGAGAGAGATTCGAATCCCTCCACCAAGGAAGCATAACGCAGAGTACTTGGAAAGTATAGAAAACCTTCCGTTGACCTTCTTATCCTTCCAGGTGATGCCATAAAACCAATGATACCTTCTTTGCCATCTCTTTGTGATGGAGAAAAAGCGGCTTTTGTGCAGCCAGACCGGGTAAGTGTGGAACACAGGATAGTGCCCGGGTGTCTCCCTGCCCTTCCCCAGGCCAGGGAGAATTTCTCTCTGTCTCTTTCCCTCGGCTGCTAGCGGTGCTGTTCACTGGATAGAAAATCAAAAAGATCTGATGATGTTTTAAACCCTAAAATCAAACATCTAATTATAGTCCTTTTGGACTATAGTCCCTATGAAAGGGAAGGGTTGCTACATTATCTGTGATGGCAGAGGAGTTTCTTCTTCGTCTTTACAGGGTCTGGTGACCTTTCAGGAAGTATCTGTTCATTTCACTGAAGAGGAGTGGGCCCTGCTGGATCCAGACCAAAGAAGGCTTCACAAGGAAGTCATGGAGGACAGTTATCAGAATGTGGCCTCCCTGGGTAAGGCTCTCATTATTTCCCTTGATTCAGACATGCTGAAGGTGGAAACCGTTTCTTCTATGAAGGACCCCTGCTCTGGTCTGAATGGCCCAGGCTAGCCCGATCTCCACAGCTAATGAAAGCTAAGATGGGTCTTACCAGGTGGGTACTTGGATGGGAGACACTAAGGAAGTCCAGGGTCGCTATGCATAGGAAGGCCATGGCAAACCATCTCTGTCCGTCTCTTGCTTTGAAAACCTTACAGGGTTGCCATATGTTGGCTGTGACTTGACAGCACTTTCTACCACCACCACCAATCAGCACCATGAGGTCTCCCCACGTCCCTGACTGCCCATTGAGTATTGAGCAATGTAATTGTTCTTCAGAGGGAAAAATGCATTGAAAGTAGGCAGGAGGGGAATTGGCCTCCATAACAGTTTGTGGGCTGTCAACGAGGCCTCCTCTTGGGCCTTTTGGAGCATCCATGGAAAGGAGCATTTGCGATAACAACAACAACAATAAAATAAATAATAACAATAAAACAACAATAATATTTGTATAGAGCCCTCAATTTGCTTTTTCCAAAGTACGAAAAGACCTTTAGTTAAACCTGAGGACATTACACCCCTTGGACTTGAGTAGGATATGTGTGGGGCAGAGGGGGGAGATAGGAAGAATTGTGGCCCTTCTGTTGTGTTCATTCCTGTTACACCAGTGTAGACTTAGGCATGACTCCAGATTCAGTAAAATGTGGTGGCAGAGCCCAGAGGTAACAATAAAATAATTTAAAAAAACCAGGATTTCAACAGGTGAAGTTCGGCTCCAAGTCCTGATGAGCTTGTTCAATTCCAGCCTCTGAGGCTTCTCTGGAATAAAGTTGAGCAGTTCCAAGTTGGAGATAAATGGTGGCTATGTCTATGCTCGAGTCTGCTTTATAATTTGAATATTTCTTAGAGTTGGGATGTCTGGAAGTCACTGGTTTGTTTCTTTGCCCTGTAGAAGGACTTCTGCTTCTCCAACCTGATTCCATGTCCCAAGTGGAAGAAGCAGGAGATCCACTTGTCCAAGACACAGAAGAAACAGAGAGATCAGCAGGTATCTGCCTACTTGTGTGGTGGAAGCGGGTAGGACTTCTCTTGGGCTAAATTTCAGCAGTTGGGGATTGGAGGAATTTCTCAAGAGGCAACAGCTTGAGAATGGCCAGGAAAGCTTTCTCAAGTATGAAAGCCAAGTTAAAACAGGAACAAAATGCTGGCTGGTTTGTACCTGAGATTGGCAGGAATTTTTTATTGGGTGCTCAGCTTTAATACACATTAATTTATTTCTATGCTGCCTGTTCACAGACTTGCTGAAGGTACAAAACTCAAAACAATAGCATAAGATCCTAAATATTGTCTAAAGAATCAGTTTAAAAATCCAAGGTCACATTAGTGTGAAAAAGCTACAAACTTGCATCAAAATTTTTCTGACAACACCCTTCAAGTTCAAAGAAGACCCAAAAACAGCTGAAAAGATAAATCCCCAAGTTAAAGCGTGGTTGGAAAAGAAATGTTTTCACTTGGCTAGGTCAGCTCCAGGCAAGTTTCAAGGGCGGGGGGGGGGACATTCCCCAGACAAGCGGCCACCACTGGAAATACCCAGTCTCTAGTCACCACCTGCCTGAGCTCTGCAGGCAGGGCCACAGAACACAGGGCTTAGGAGGTTGAAGTTTTTGGGTGGTGGAGAGTACAGTGAGCTTTATACTTTCAGAGCTCAAAGTGGGTCTCCTTAGTTCAGGTGTAAAGCGCTGCTCCAAAATCACTGTCCAGTGAACACAGTCAGTTCTGTGTTTGAACTTAGAAAGAGATTGGCTAGAGGTGCCTCTAGTCCAGCCTCCTGTTTCACACAGTGGTCAACTAGAGTACCTGGAAAGTTCACAAAAAGAGGAACAGAACCAAAGCATCCCTCTTCAGAGAGAGACTGCCTGTGAACATGGAGGTTCCCCTGGGCTACCTTGTCTACTGGAACTACCCTCCAAGGAAGTGTCAACAGCTGATAAATACAGGACAGAATTTGTCTTTCCTTTAAGTGATTCCAGTTCTTTCGTTATGAAGAGTAGTTAATGGCGTTTATTTTGCTTTTGCTTGAAGGTCTTACCAGGCATTTCTCTTTATTGCAGTGGTTGATGGTCCCCAGAAAAAGCCCGATGGTGACCCACAACACCTTCTATTTGACGGAAAACAGCAGAAGAGAAACGCTGGAACAAAAAGGAAGAGGGGGAATGAATGCTGTGTTTCTCAGGCTGCTGAATCCCTGGTGTTTGATACACACTGGAAAATCCACACAGGGGAGAAATCTGATAAATGCTTAGAGCATAGCTTTGCTTGGAAGGGAGAACTTTCTGGCCATCAACGTATTCTCACTGGGGAGAAACCTTATAAATGCTTACAGTGTGGAAAGAGCTTTCTTCAGAGTTCATGTCTTACTGTCCATCAGCGTATCCACACTGGGGAGAAACCTTATAAATGCTTGCAGTGTGGAATGAGCTTTGTTCGGAATTGCTATCTTACTGTCCATCGGCGTATCCACACTGGGGATAAATCATATAAATGTTTGCAGTGTGGAAAGAGCTGTTCTTCAAGTTCAGAGCTTACTGTCCATCAGCGTATCCACTCTGGTGATAAACCTTATAAATGTTTGCTGTGTGGAAAGAGCTTTTTTTGCCGTTCAGAGCTTACTAAACATCAGCGTATTCACACTGGGGAGAAACCTTATAAATGCTTGCAGTGTAAAAAGGGCTTTGCTCAGAATTCACATCTTATTGTTCATCAGCGTATCCACACTGGTGAGAAACCATATAAATGCTTGGAGTGTGGAAAGAGCTTTGCTCAGAATGGACACCTTACTAGACATCAGTATATCCACACTGGGGAGAAACCTTATAAATGCTTGCAGTGTGAAAAGGGCTTTGCTGAGAGTTCAGAGCTTACTAGACATCAGCGTATCCACACTGGGGAGAAACCTTATAATTGCTTGCAGTGTGGAAAGAGCTTTCCTCGGGGTTCACAGCTTACTATCCATCAGCGTATCCACACTGGGGAGAAGCCTTATAAATGCTTGGAGTGTGGAAAGAGCCTTGTTTGGCGTTCAGAGCTTACTAAACATCAGCGTATCCACACTGGTCATAAACCTTATAAATGCTTGCAGTGTGGAAAGAGCTTTTTTTGGCGTTCGGAGCTTACTAAACATCAGCGTATCCACACAGGGGAGAAACCTTATCAATGCTTGCAGTGTGGAAAGAGCTTTGCTTGGTGTTCAGAGCTTACTATCCATCAGCGTATCCACACAGGGGAGAAACCTTATAAATGCTTGCAGTGTGGAAAGAGCTTTGCTGAGAATGCAAAGTTTACTGCCCATCAGCGTATCCACACGGGGGTGAAACCTTATAAATGCATACAGTGTGAAAAGGGCTTTGTTCAGAATTCACATCTTATTGTCCATCAACGTATCCACACGGGGGAGAAACCTTTTAAATGCTTACAGTGTGAAAAGAGCTTTGTTCAGAATTCACATCTTATTGTCCATCAACGTATCCACACGGGGGAGAAACCTTATAAATGCTTGGAGTGTGGAAAGAGCTTTGCTCAGGGTGCACACCTTACTATTCATCAGCGTGTCCACACTGTGGAGAAACCTTATATATGCTTGCAGTGAGGAAAGGGCTTTGCTCAGAGTTAACACCCATCGATGAATTCACACTTCAGAAACTATATCAGTGCTTGGATTGTGGAAAGGGTTTCCTCGGAGTGACAGGCTGATTGTTTATGAATGAATCCACGCCAGAGGAGGAGCTACATCATTGCTTGGAACGTGGAAACGACCATATGAATCATAAGGAACTATATGAATATTGCCAGTTTTACAAGATCTTTAGCCTCCAGCCCAACCTTGCCAGGTGTCATAATCTAGACTTTGGTGCTAAATTCAGATTTCGCTTAGTAGGCTGGCAGTAAGAATAATTGTTAGTGTCGTTTTCTTTAAAAGAAACTTTTTAAAATGGATACTGCTTGAGGGACCTGTGAAAATATGCACAGGCCAAGGAGCTTTTTGTCACTGAGCTGATAATTGTAGTCAAAGGCCTTCCTCCATTGCCAGACAGAGAATAGATTCTACAGTGACACCATCTTTGTTATACATGTTCCCGCTTCCCTTCATAAAAAAATATCAGAAAAATGTAATTTAATTCTATGTGGGAATGTGTATAAAATATCTGTTTCAAGTTACTGAAATCCATATAGAAATAGTTAAAAATTCTTTTTGGTGGGAAGAAGCGTGTCACATGTTGTTGCGAGCTTTGGGACCTAACTGCTCAATACACTATTTCAGTGTTCTGACAAATAGACATGCATTGAGGATTCACAGGGGCATGTGGGCTGATTCAGAGCATGTGGGGACAAGGGGCTTAAGCCTCCCAATCTGATATGGCTGGAGTTTGCTCCAGTGTGGAAAGTTACACATATTGAGGAACTCTGCTTGCAAGTTCCCCCTCTGTCTCACTCCCAATTGTGCTGCTGTGCACAATGGAATTTCATTCTAAACATGAAATTCCCAGAGGCGAGATGATAATCATCTTCAAGTATTTCAAGGGCTGTCATATAGAAAATGGAGCGGGGCTGTTTTCTGTTGCCTCAGATAGACCAGAACCAACGGGTGTAAAGTGAATCAAAAGAGGTTTGGGCTCAGCATTAGAAAGAACTTCCTGACCGTTAGAGCAGTTACTCTGTGGAACAGGCTTCCTCGGGAGGTGGTGGGCTCTCCTTTGGAGGTTTAAAAACACAGGCTAGATGGCCATCTGAGAGCAATGCTGATTCTGTGAACTTAGGTGGCTCATGAGAAGGAGGGCAAAAAGGGCTCTCGTGGCCCTTAGTGCCGATCGCCACTTTAGAGTCAGGAAGGAATTTTCCTCCAGGCCAAATTGGCCAGGGATACTTCAGGTTTTTTGCCTTCCTCTGGGCATAGAGTAGGGGTCACTGGAGAAGTGGGGGGTGGGAGGTCATCGTGATTTTCCTGCAGTGTGCAAGGGGTTGGATCATATGACCTTGGAGGTCCCTTCCAACTCAGTTCTATGTTTCTAAATGAGGCCCTGATTATACAGCTGTTAAACTGGTATTAGTTATGGCATGTTCAGTTCTCATCAAAGATATTTGGAATAAAATTTGTTACAAAATGGGAGTTGTTTTTCTTACTCCATGAGGGCATCTTATTGAGGGGTATCACAGAGCTTGAGGGTTAATAGATCATGTTGTTTAGGAACAGGTTCTCTGCCCTGCTTGCTCCACTCGCCAGATTTAGTGATCGTTTGACTACTGAAAGTGCAGTTCTGCCTCCTGGCAAGAGAGTGGCAGGATGAACTCGTGGCCTGTGTATTCATCCTTTTTGCCAAACTGTCAAAAATTTATTAATAACAAACATCCTACCCCACCTTTCCCCCCTGCCCCAGGATGTGGTTATGGCTGCCAGCTTGGAGGGCTTTAAGAAGGGAGTGGACATTTTCATGGAGGAAAGGGGTATTCATGGCTATTAGTTAGAATGGATACTAGTCATGGATCCCTATTCTCTGTCAGTATCAGAGGAGCATGCCTATTGTTTTGGGTGCTGTGGAACACAGGCGGGATGGTGCTGCTGCAGTCGTCTTGTTTGTGACTTCCTAGAGGCACCTGGTTGGCCACTGTGTGAACAGACTGCTGGACTTGATGGGCCTTGGTCTGATCCAGCAGGGCCTTTCTTATGTTCTTATCCTCGGCTCCTTCGGCTGAGCACCATTTGGAGTCACCAGAAAGTCTCCTGGGTAAGACTTGACTGGTCAACTAGAATCCTGCCAATATATCTCACTGGGCATAGAGAAAAATCTCCTTGTAGCCTTGGGACACCTCTCTTTGGGACACCTCTTGATTCTAGATGGGCAGGTTGGCCAAAACACCTGTTTTGGACTTTGAAACTATCAAGGGACTCAGTCATGTCATCTTAACATCTGGATTTAGTGGACCAATGCTTGTAAGTGCTGACGTGATTTAGCTTTTTATTAGTTTATCCTTGCTGTTCAGTGCTCTTACGTTGTATAATTCTGCACATCCCATTAATAAATGCTATTCACTGTACTTTGTGATGTTCTTGGCTTTGGGGGCTTCAGTTTGAAACCAGTAGATTAACCTTCCTTGACGACACCTTCTAGAGTAATGTGTTTTGGTTCTCAACTTGCAAGTGTCCTGCTTTTCAGGGTTGACTTCTTGATGTTAGGCAGGGGACGGTTGCACACTTTGTCCTTTGGTCTCTGGGTGGCAGGTTAGTAAAGGGGCTGCTGGTCCCATTCAGCCCTCTCAGCGGTTTCCAACCACACAGGGGAAGTTGTTCTGATAAAGACGTACATGTCGTTGCCCTATTAAGATACCCCTCGCAGGCTCAGCAAGAACCCTGCTTGCATTTCAGCTGAACTAGGTTTGATTCCACCTCAGGTATTGCTGACCAGGCTCCTAAGCAGGAAAGTCTTCAGTCAACAGCAGGGTTGGAAACCGTTGAGCGTAACCTTGAAGGTCATGTAGTCCAGCCCCCAGGTCAATGCAGTAGTAGTCAGCTACAGAGCGAGCTCAGGAGGGCTCCCAGCCAGACTCTGACCAGACGTGCTTAGCTTCCCTAGGATTTGCACATTAGCATTCCAGATGTACCCGTAAAACAATATGCCAAGAAGAACTTGTGGGCAGGGAAGAACTGGACCCACAGACTGTTGTGTATGTATGTAAGTATGTTAACAGTAAGCAGGGGAAACCCGCTGAGCTTGGGGTTCTCCAAGGCTCCTAAGACTGTAAGGGCCCATTGGCCACTAGGGTTGTTCCCCCCCCCACCACAATCACACAATCACGGTCTGGGGGAGTGGCCACAAGTGGCCAGGGGGGCGTATAAGCGGGGTGGGTGGGTCTGACCACTGTAGTTCAGTTCTGTTCTTATTTGCAACAAAGTGGTTGCCGTTGGAACTCCGTCTCCGTCCTCGTGTGTCCTCCCCACGCGGACTTAACACAAGACCACGAAGCCTGACTTGCTCCCATACTATCTGGGGAGTTGGAAGGATCCCTGAAGGTCATCTAATCCAGCTCCCGGGTCCGTTCAGGCGTTGGCAACTTAGGGAGTCTTCTCAGACGGGCTTGCAGCCAGACTCCGACCAGCTTAGCTTGCTGAGGGTTGCTTTGTAAGCCTTTCTGTCCTGCCCTTGGAACAACATGGCAAGAAACAGCTGAGGGCAGGGAGCAAAAGGATCCCCAGACAGGGAAACCCGACTCCCTCTTACGCACATCCCGGCAGGGGGTCACACCTTCTCTTCCTCTCACCCCACATCAAGCCACAACCCAGTACAAGTGAGGTTCAGAAGGGAAGCTAATGCGGAGACACTGAATGTGGAAAAAAGGTAAAGGTGGAGTTCCCCTGTGCAAGCACCAGTCATTCCTGACCCATGGGGTGACGTCACATCACAACTTTTACTACGCAGACTTTGTTTTTACAGGGTGGCTTGCCAGTGCCTTCCCCAGTCATCTTCTCTTTACCCCCAGCAAGCTGGGTACTCATGTTACCGACCTCGGAAGGATGGCAGGCTGAGTCAACCTTGAGCCAGCTACCTGAAACCGACTTCTGTCGGGATCGAACTCAGGTCGTGAGCAGAGCTTGGACTGCAGCTTGCGCCACAAGGCTCTGAATGTGGTACCCCCTCCCTTTAAATATGTTGGGAAATGCCCTCTTGTGATCCCTAAGAACCACATGGAGGAAGGGGAGAAGCTTCTGGCCGGGCTCACTGTCTTGAGCCACGTATATAGAGAGCATTTGCCAGGCATCGGCTGCGCTGCTCCCTCTTTAGGATCCCTCCTTGGAGGCAAGAAGGAGCATCAGCTGGGGTGGAAAAGGAGGGGGGCGAATCCTGCCTTCCCTTTGCTGCACTTAATTCACAGTGGGTCGCCGTGTTAGTCTGTCTGCAGTAGTAGAAAAGGGCAAGAGCCCAGTAGCCCCTTAAAGACTAACAAGAATATTTTCTGGCAGGGGATGAGCTTTCGTGAGCCACAGCTCTTCAGATACCTGAAGAAGTGAGTTGTGGCTCACGAAAGCTCATCCCCTGCCAGAAAATATGTTTGTTAGCCTTTAAGGGGCTACTGGGCTCTTGCTCTTTGCTGCACTTGGCAGGGAACTCGGAGCTTGCAGGGTAAATGGATGCAGCCTCTGGCAGGGCGAAGCAAGGAAGAAGCCCCTCTTGCCTTTTGGAGAGAAACTGTCTAAGGGTTCAATGGAAGGAGTCCCCATTCCTAGAGCGGCATCAACAGAGAAGGCCACCTGACTTGGGGGTGTCACTTCCGGCTCCGTGGTGCCGCCTGGCTGGGAGTCGTGAGCGAGGCTGGGAAAGGGACCGTTGGCAGGGAAACGGGAGCGAGCCTCGCCGGGTCAACAGATGCAGCCTCGGGCGGGGCGACGCAACGGGAGGCGCCTTCTAAGGGTTCAGTGGAAGGAGTCCCCATTCCTAGAGCGGCGTCAACAAAGAAGACCCGCCTGACTCGCCACAGTCACTTCCGGCTGCATTGTGACGCCTGATTGGGGCGTGGAGAGGGCGGGTGGGCGAGCTGCAGAGCAGGAAAGCACCGGGGGGGCTTAAAGACAACCACAGGTGAGCAAGAAGAGAACATTTCCTTGGCAAACTATCTCCTTGGTTTTGACAGTGGAAGAGTCGGGGGTGCGTTGGGGGGGGGGGTTGCAAAGACTCCTGCAAAATCGCCCCCCCCCCCCCCGACTCCATAGCGAAGCAGCCAGAGACAGGGTGAAAGCCGGAATGGGCATGAAACAAATAATGCTTCTGCAAAGAGCAGTGGCTGGTGCTGCAGATACTCCAGAACAATATTTGAGAAATCAAAACGCAGAGAGCGAGAGAGAGTGGGGGGGGGGGAGGCATTTATTGACCCTTTGCAGGCCAAAATGCCTCCGGAACACCCTGGAATGGCCGAGGACGGGCCTTAAACTAATTATAGTTCTGCAAAAAAAAAAAACCAGTGGCATGCCTTAAAGGCGCTCCAGAACAATATTTGAGAAACCAAAAGGCGGGGAGAGTGTGTCGCGGTTCATGCTGTTGATGTGACTAGGCTCTTAGAAAAGACCCATTTCCTGAGAAATGATATATTATCTTATTCAGCCAGTCACCAAAGCAAGAATCAATGATTTCCTTCCTTTTAAGAAGCAAGTTTTTTCGTGAAGTGTGCCAAATAAATTTATAAACAGTGGGTTTCATTTTACCACTTATTTCACATAAAATATATCTGCATGTGAATATTTACACACTCTTAAAACTTAAACTATATAGCTAGGTACACTATTAACTTAGTAAACTTTAATTAAAGTTTTAAGTCTTACTTAAACTATAGGTACACTGAATAAAACTTGATATCATACTTAATAGTGATCTTATTTATTGATAAAAATTAAATTGCAAGTCCCTGCCGTTTCCCCCTCCCTATCTGGAATCCTCGTCTGGAGGCCTGGTCTACCGCCATAAAAGCCTATTGGTAGACCTGGCCTCCGGCTGGGTCCCATTGGGAGGCCAGGTCTACCCACTGGTTTTCTTGGCAGTAGACCTGGTCTCCGGAGGCCCATAGAAGCCAATAGGTAGATCTGGCCTCTGAAGGGGGACTTTTTTTCCTCCTCGGAGTCTAGTTCTACCGCCAAGAAAGCCAGTGGTCAGACATGGTCTCCCAACGGGACTCAACCGGAGGCCAGGTCTACCAAAGGAAGCCCGCCCCGCCCAACAGCTGATGGGCAGGGCTGACAAGAACCGCCGAGCCACCTACCCAGCAATCGCGCGGCTAGAGGGGAGGCTTTAGCCTCCCAACCATTGAGGAAAAGGGGGACCTGGCCATTCTCCACGGCAGCGGGGGGAGAGAGACAGCACGCCCTCTCGCCTGCTCTCTCGCGCTCGCTCGCTCTCTCAGGCGCGCCGGCTCCGCAGCCCGGCTGCCGGCGTGAGATCAGGGGCTCCGAACCAAGTTCTGAGAGCCGCATGCAGCTCAGGAGCCGCAGTTTGCAGACCCCTGTTCTAGTTAGTGAACTGAGCTTCACTAGCTTAACTCATACGAGGAAGAGAATCCCTTTGCCTCTGATAAGTAGTGCTGATGTCCCCTCCTTGCAGCTGCACCGTGCCTATCTCAGAGGAGTACTGAGAACAAGTATTGAATAGCCTTGAATAGCACATCACAGCATGACATCATTATTTATACATTTGAGATGTATATGGGATTCTATGGGCATGTTCTATGGGCATGTGGCTATTGGCATCCTAGCCCACGACAAGTGTGCATTTATCAACCCTTTCCAGGCCAAAATGTCTCCGGAACACCCCAGAACTGCCCGGAACGGGCATTAAACAAATTATAGTTCTTCAAAACACTTTTTTAAAAAGAAGAAAGCAGGGAATTTGGAGAACCAGAGACACACTGTTATGTCATAATGATATATTCAACTGCTATTTTAAAAATGAAAGATGAACGTTCTGGGGGCATTTTGGCCTGGAACGGGTTAATAAATGCACACTATTTGTGCTTATTAGTTTCCAAATATTGTTCTGGAGAGCTTTTAACACATCCTCTCAAGACCCCTGAAAGGTATGTCATCCTGAGAGGGTGTGACTAGCCCAAGGTCACCCAGATAGCTTTTGTGGCAGGGTGGGGATTCTAACCTGCATCTAATCTGACATTCAGATTACTGCACTACTTGCTCTCCCTTGCTTTTTAGTCACTAATTTCAGTGTTCGTCTATTGTAGCAATATTAAACAGGAATTCAGAAGACTAACACCCTTGATTCTAATATGAGCTTTTGTGAATCAGAGCTCACTTCTTCAGATGCGGATGTCACGTGTGTGTGTGTGTGTATAAAACCTCAATGCAAAAATCAGGAAGTCACAGATCCGATAATTGTCTTTACAGAAGAATCTAGCAGCGGAGGAAGGTGATCTGCTAGATTCTGCTGGAGGCTCTTTAGAGCTGAAGGGAGAATGAGGAGAGAGCCGGACTCAGATGTCCCTGCATCAAGAAAAGGCCTTGATGCCATCGAGGTTGGGAGCAGAGCGGAGATGTGGGAAGGAGCCGTGCAGAAGAGCCTGGGAGACAATGGCATCCTCCCTCATGATGTGCATCGACAGCAATTGAGGCACTTTTGCTACCAGGAGGCCAAGGGTCCCCGAGAGGTTTGCAGCCAACTCCACCATCTTTGCCAACAGTGGCTGAAGCCAGAAAGGCACAGCAAGAAAGAGATGCTGGACCTGGTGATTCTGGAGCAGTTCCTGGCTGTCCTTCCTCCAGAGATGCAGAGCTGGGTCAGGGAATGTGGGCCGGTGACCAGTTCCCAGGCGGTGGCGCTAGCAGAAGGCTTCCTTCTGAGCCAGGCAGAGGACAAGAAATGGGACCAGCAGGTGAAAAAAATTCATCTAGGTAGTGGGGGGCACATAGGATAAGATCAAAGATCTCCTCAAAATCGACGGGGATTACTGCAACGTTTTGCCTGTTTTCCTCTTCCTTTTCTCCCCAGGCTCCCCTTTCACATATCCCCACTTCTGTTTCAGGTCCAGGAGAGGATGGTGCAGGACTCTTATCACAGAGCAGCTTTTCCAGGTAAGAGCACCTCCCAGCTGGCTGTCAGGGCGGGGAACGCCGGCTCGCGCCGTCCCAATGCGCCCAGCTCTGTGTGCCCCGCCCGCCTCCCAGCGCGCTGTCCCACTGCTCCCAGCTCTGTGCACCCCACCTGCCTCCCAGCGGGCCACCGGGGCGGGGAACGCCGGTTCGCGCTGTCTCCACGCGCCCAGCTCCATGCGCCCCGCCCGCCTCCCAGCTGGCCGTCGGGGCGGGGAACGCCGGCTTGTGTTGTTCCGGTGCATCCAGCCGGTTGGCGGGATGGGCGGGGGTCCCACCGTCCGGCTCTGGGAGTCCCGGATGGACCATGCTAGGGCCCATAAGACGCACATTCACTCCATAAGACGCACAGACATTTCCCCTCACTTTTGAGGAGGAAAAAAGTGCGTCTTACGGAGCAAAAAATACAGTAATCTGTTAAAAATCTCAGCAGGATAATTGGACAAATACAGTAATGGAGTTGAAGAAACAACAGCCTCTGAGAGCAGGATATCATACATACATACATACATACATACGTACATATATACATACATGATGGTTAATGCCACAAATTGGGGAAATGGTGCCTGAAACGAATAACAAGAGTCACAAAGTCATAAGCTTTCAGGAGCTCTTATTCTGTAATGCTTCCAATACTTTTAAGTCAAGAGCTTTTTGCTACCCAGTTATCAACAGGACAAGGTGCGTCCAGAGTTGGTAAACCAGAGAAGGATGGTGGTGGAAGGTAGCAGTGGGTGGTTTTAAAACTAAGTTGTATCCAACCGGGTGTTAAACGCCAGAATAGGTGAAATTTTGTCAAAATAGGATCTTGGATCATTCTGTAAATACCCACGTTTGACAGTATGATGCCACTGGGCTCTTCGTTCTTAGTGAATATGATATTCGGTTGTTATACAACAATACAATGCAGCTATACGGGTCCTTACTGGGTCCCCATGGTATATGACTGGTGCTCCGTCAGCTGAATGGACTCCAGATTAAATACCGGATCAACTTCATGGTGCTGGTGCTGACTTTTAAAGCCCTACCCAGTCATCTAAATCTAATAATAAACGGTAATAAATGAAATGATTAATAATACTAATAGTGTTTTCATTTCTACTCTGCCTTTCTAACTGGGACTGAAGGCAGATTATATTTATGATAAAAAGAAACACAATCAGTAAGCAGATTAGATGAGAATGTCAAGCAACCAGAGGATTATAAGATAGGACAACAGTATTAGATTCGATAAGGATATTTGATTTTAACAACACAGAACTTTGTAACATGGAATAAAGTATCTGAGCTAGGATTGTCGATTGGGCGAGAAACGTCAAAGAAGACATGCAAATAGAATAAAGTTGATTTGTCAGTGGTGTCTCCCACTGTGTTGTCTCAGTACCACGTAAAGAGGTTAACTGCTGGTCCTTCACCAAAAGCAAGGCTGCCTTTTTCTGGATGAGCTCATAGTCTTGCCACATGGAAGGAGATTCAGGGATTTGGTGGCTGTTTTGGTGTCCTTCTTTACCTCTGCCAGTTCCTTGCATTGCAGAGTTCTTCCTTATTATATCTGTGAATTCTGACCCATCAGACAAATACACAAATAGTTTTGTATATGATTACAGGACCAAGACTAGATTTGGCAAAAGCATAGAGGTAAAAAGGGTACGCAAAATGAGGATGCAGGGACAGTTGAGATCATGAGCCAAGAGAGAGAGATTCGAATCCCTCCACCAAGGAAGCATAACGCAGAGTACTTGGAAAGTATAGAAAACCTTCCATTGACCTTCTTATCCTTCCAGGTGATGCCATAAAACCAATGATACCTTCTTTGCCATCTCTTTGTGATGGAGAAAAAGCGGCTTTTGTGCAGCCAGACCGGGTAAGTGTGGAGCACAGGATAGTGCCCGGGTGTCTCCCTGCCCTTCCCCAGGCCAGGGAGAATTTTTCTCTGTCTCTTTCCCTCGGCTGCTAGCGGTGCTGTTCACTGGATAGAAAATCAAAAAGATCTGATGACGTTTTAAGCCCTAAAATCAAACATCTAATTATAGTCCTTTTGGACTATAGTCCCTATGAAAGGGAAGGGTTGTTACATTATCTGTGATGGCAGAGGAGTTTCTTCTTCATCTTTACAGGGTCTGGTGACCTTTCAGGAAGTATCTATTCATTTCACTGAGGAGGAGTGGGCCCTGCTGGATCCAGACCAAAGAAGGCTTCACAAGGAAGTCATGGAGGACAGTTATCAGAATGTGGCCTCCCTGGGTAAGGCTCTCATTATTTCCCTTGATTCAGACATGCTGAAGGTGGAAACTGTTTCTTCTATAAAGGACCCCAGCTCTGGCCTGAATGGCCCAGGCTAGCCCAATCTCCACAGCTAATGAAAGCTAAGGTGAGTCGTACCAGGTGGGTACTTGGATGGGAGACCACCAAGGAAGTCCAGGGTCACTATGCATAGGAAGGCCATGGCAAACCACCGCTGTCCGTCTCTTGCCTTGAAAACCTTACAGTGTTGCCATATGTTGGCTGTGACTTGACAGCACTTTCTACCACCACCACCACCAATCAGCACCATGAGGTCTCCCCACGTCCCTGACTGCCCATAGAGTACTGAGCAATGAAATTGTTCTTCAGAGGGGAAAATGCATTGAAAGGAGGGCAGGAGGGGAATTGGCCTCCATAACAGTTTGTGGGCTGTCAACGAGGCCTCCTCTTGGGCCTTTTGGAGCAGCCATGGAAAGGAGCATTTGCAATAATAACAACAACAATAATAAATAACAACAACAATAAAACAACAATATTTGTATAGAGCCCTCAATTTGCTTTTTCCAAAGTACGAAAAGACCTTTAGTTTAGCCTGAGGACATTACACCCCTCCCCTGGGACTTGAGGAGGATACGTGTGGGGCAGAGGGGGAAGGTAGGATGAATTGGGAGCCTTCTGCTGTGTTCATTCCTGTAACACCAGTGTAGGCTTAGGCATAACTCTAGATTCAGTAAAATGTGGTGGCAGAGCCCAGAGGTAACAATAAAATAATTAAAAAAACAGGATTTCAACAAGTGAAGTTTGGCTCTAAGTCCTGATGAGCTTGTTCAATTCCAGCCTCTGAGGCTTCTCTGGAATTCAGTTGGGCAGTTCCAAGTTGGAGATAAATGGTGGCTATGTCTATGCTCGAGTCTGCTTTATAATTTGAATATTTCTTAGAGTTGGGATGTCTGGAAGTCACTGGTTTGTTTCTTTTCCCTGTAGAAAGGCTTCTGCTTCTCCAACCTGATTCCATGTCCCAAGTGGAAGAAGCAGGAGATCCACTTGTCCATGACGCAGAAGAAACAGAGAGATCAGCAGGTATCTGCCTACTTGTGTGGTGGAAGCGGGTAGGACTTCTCTTGGGCTAAATTTCAGCAGTTGGGGATTGGAGGGATTTCTCAAGAGGTAACAGCTTGAGAATGGCCAGGAAAGCTTTCTCAAGTATGAAAACCAAGTTAAAACAGGAACAAAATGCTGGCTGGTTTGTACCTAAGATTGGCAGGAATTTTTTATTGGATGCTCAGCTTTAATACATATTAATTTATTTCTATGCTGCCTGTTCACAGACTTGCTCAAGTTGGTACAAAACTCAAAACAATAGCATAAGATCCTAAATATTGTCTAAAGAATCAGTTTAAAAATCCAAGGTCACATTAGTGTGAAAAAGCTACAAACTTGCATCAAAATTTTTCTGACAACACCCCTCAAGTTCAAAGAAGACCCGAAAACAGCTTAAAAGATAAATCCCCAAGTTAAAGCGTGGTTGGAAAAGAAATGTTTTCACTTGGCTAGGTCAACTCCAGGCAAGTTTCAAGGGCGGGGGGGGGGACATTCCCCAGACAAGCGGCCACCACTGGAAATACCCAGTCTCTAGTCACCACCTGCCTGAGCTCTGCAGGCTTAGGAGGTCAAAGTTTTCGGGGGGGTGGAGAGTACAGTGAGCTTTATACGTTTAGAGCTCAAATTGGGTCTCCTTAGTTCAGGTGTAAAGCGCTGCTCCAAAATCAGTCAGTTCTGTGTTTGAACTTAGAAAGAGATTGGCTAGAGGTGCCTCTAGTCCAGCCTCCTGTTTCACACAGTGGTCAACTAGAGTACCTGGAAAGTTCACAAAAAGAGGAACAGAACCAAAGCATCCCTCTTCAGAGAGAGACTGCCTGTGAACATGGAGGCTCCACTGGGCTACCTTGTCTACTGGAACTACCCTCCAAGGAAGTGTCAACAGCTGATAAATACAGGACATAATTTCTTTCCTTTAAGTGATTCCAGTTCTTTCGTTATGAAGAGTAGTTAATGGCCTTTATTTTGCTTTTGCTTGAAGGTCTTACCAGGCATTTCTCTTTATTGCAGTGGTTGATGGTCCCCAGAAAAAGCCCGATGGTGACCCACAACACCTTCTATTTGACGGAAAACAGCAGAAGAGAAACGCTGGAACAAAAAGGAAGAGGGGGAATGAATGCTGTGTTTCTCAGGCTGCTGAATCCCTGGTGTTTGATACACACTGGAAAATCCACACAGGGGAGAAATCTGATAAATGCTTAGAGCATAGCTTTGCTTGGAAGGGAGAACTTTCTGGCCATCAACGTATTCTCACTGGGGAGAAACCTTATAAATGCTTACAGTGTGGAAAGAGCTTTCTTCAGAGTTCATATCTTACTGTCCATCAGCGTATCCACACTGGGGAGAAACCTTATAAATGTTTGCAGTGTGGAATGAGCTTTGTTCGGAGTTGCTATCTTACTGTCCATCAGCGTATCCACACTGGGGAGAAACCTTATAAATGTTTGCAGTGTGGAAAGAGCTGTTCTTCAAGTTCAGAGCTTACTGTCCATCAGCGTATCCACACGGGGGAGAAACCTTATAAATGCTTGCAGTGTGGAAAGAGCTTTGCTCAGAATGGACACCTTACTAGACATCAGTATATCCACACTGGGGAGAAACCTTATAAATGCTTGCAGTGTGAAAAGGGCTTTGCTGAGAGTTCAGAGCTTACTAGACATCAGCGTATCCACACTGGGGAGAAACCTTATAATTGCTTGCAGTGTGGAAAGAGCTTTCCTCGGGGTTCACAGCTTACTATCCATCAGCGTATCCACACTGGGGAGAAACCTTATAAATGCTTGCAGTGTGGAAAGAGCTTTGCTTGTAGCTCACAGCTTGATATCCATCAACATATACACACTGGGGAGAAACCTTATGAATGCTTGCTGTGTGGAAAGAGATTTGCTCGGAGTTCACACCTTAATAGACATCAGTATATCCACACTGGGGAGAAACCTTATAAATGTTTGGAGTGTGGAAAGGGCTTTGCTGACAGTTCAGAGCTTACTATCCATCAGCGTATCCACACTGGTGAGAAGCCTTATAAATGCTTGGAGTGTGGAAAGAGCCTTGTTTGGCGTTCAGAGCTTACTAAACATCAGCGTATCCACACTGGTGATAAACCTTATAAATGCTTGCAGTGTGGAAAGAGCTTTTTTTGGCGTTCAGAACTTACTAAACATCAGCGTATCCACACAGGGGAGAAACCTTATAAATGTTTGGAGTGTGGAAAGAGCTTTGCTTGGTGTTCAGAGCTTACTAGACATCAGCGTATCCACACTGGTGATAAACCTTATAAATGCTTGCAGTGTGGAAAGAGCTTTTTTTCCCGTTCAGAGCTTACTAAACATCAACGTATTCACACTGGGGAGAAACCTTTTAAATGTTTGCAGTGTAAAAAGGGCTTTGTTCAGAATTCACATCTTATTGTCCATCAGCGTATCCACACTGGTGAGAAACCATATAAATGCTTGGATTGTACAAAGAGCTTTGCTCAGAGTGCACAGCTTACTATCCACCAGCGTACCCACACTGGAGAAACCTTTTAAATGCTTGCAGTGAGGAAAGGGCTTTGCTCAGAGTTAACACCCATCGATGAATTCACACTTCAGAAACTATGTCAGAGCTTGGATTGTGGAAAGGGTTTCCTCGGAGTGACAGGCTAATTGTTTATGAATGAATCCGCACCAGAGGAGGAGCTACATCGTTGCTTGGAATGTGGAAACGACCATATGAATCATAAGGAACCATATGGATTTTGCCAGTTTTATGAGATCTTCAGCCTCCAGCCCAACCTTGCCAGGTGTCATAACCTAGACTTTGGTTCTAAATTCAGCTTTCATTTGGTAGGCTGGAAGTAAGAATAATTGTTAGTGTCATTTTCTTTAAAAGAAACTTTTTAAAATGGATACTGCTTGAGGGACCATTGCTCGGCTTTCGTGGCCCTTTCTAACATGACCAGGATAGTGCTGATCGCCACTTTCGGGTCAGGAAGGAAATTTCTTCCAGGCCAGATTGGCCATGGATACTACAGGTTTTTTGCCTTCCTCTGGGCATAGAGCAGGGGTCACTGGAGAGGTGGGAGGTCGTCGTGATTTTCCTGCACTGTACAAGGGGTTGGACCAGATGACCTTCGAGGTCCCTTCCAACTCTATTCTATGTTTCTAAATGAGGCCTGGATTATACAGCTGTTGAACTGGCCCGTTATGGCATGTTCAGTTCTCATCTAAGATATTTGGAATACAATTTATTACAAAATGTGAATTATTTGTCCTAATCTGTGAAGGCATTTTATTGAGGGGTGTCACAGATCTTGAGGGTTAATAGATCATGTTGTTTAGGAACAGGTTCTCTGCCATGCTTGCTCCACTCGCCAGATTTAGTGATTGTTTGACTACCGAAAGTGCAGTTCTGCCTCCTGCCAAGAGAGTGGCAGGATGAACTCGTTGCCTGTGCAATCATCCTTTTTGCCAAACTGTACCCAACTTTTTATTAATAACAAACATCCTACCCCACCTTTCTCCCCAATGTTTACCCATTTTCCTCCCCTCCCCCAGCAGGGTCATTTGGAAAACTGAGAGCCAGCATGGTGTAGTGATTAAGATCGGTGGTTTGGAGCTGTGGACTCTGATCTGGAGAACCGGGTTTGATTCCCCACTCCTCCACATCAATGGCAGAGGCTAATCTGGTAAATGATTTATTTCCCCTCTCCTACACATGAAGCCAGCTGGGTGACCTTGGGCTAGTCATGCTCTCTCAGCCTCACCTACCTATGCCTATTGTGGGGAGGGGAAGGGAAAGCGATTCTAAGTTGGTTTGATTCTGCCTTAAGTGGTAGAGAAAGTTGGCATATAAAAAACCAGCTCTTCTTCTGAGTGCTGTTCTGGTCACATATCTCAAAACGGACATCACAGTGCTGGAAAAAATAGAGATGAGGGCAACCATGATGATGGGCGGGCGGGGGGGTTGGAGCACCCTTCCTGTGAGGAAAGGTTGCAGAGGGTGGGCCTTTTAGTCTAGAAAAGCGATGACTGAGGGAGGGACCTGATAGCGGTTTTTGAAATTATGGCCAATTTCGAATCTCTTTGTTTCTTCTGGAAGCTTCTGGGAGTAAGCCCCATTAAATACTCTTGAGTAAGTTTTTGAATGGACGCACTCAGGTTTGCTTCAAATAAAATCTAGTCACTATAAAATTGCTTTCTGTTACGACCACAGCTATGTACTGCAAACAGACGTGCTTAGCTTCCCCAGGACTGGCACATTAGCGTTCCAGATGTACCGCTAAAACAATATGCCAAGAAGAACTTGTCAGCAGGGAAGAACTGGACCCACAGACCATGAAGCCCGACTCGCTCCCTAGTGAGTTTGGGGTTAATTGCTGGCTTTGCTCTCTGCTGTTGAAGGATGGGACGGAGAGCTCTTCATTTGGAAGGCTCCTCTCCTCAGAGGCAGAAGCGGAGGCAACTGGCTGAGAGTCTGCAGGACCCACAGTTTCTAAAGAGTTGCTGTTTCCGGAGTGAGGAGGGCTAGCGTGTTTGGGGCTCCGCCCTTTGCTGTTGGCTGTTGAGGGGTGGGACTGACAGCTCTTCATTTGGAAGTCTCTTCTCGCCAAAGGCGCGAGCCGAAGGGCGAGAGCACAAGGGCTCTTAGCCTGGGGGCCCTGTAAGCAGCTGACAAGTTTCTATATTTTTTAAAATGTGTTGAGTATTTTTGTTGGGAGCCTTGAGAAGCAGTTTGTCAGGGGAAAAAACTTCAGCAATGGATCACAGTAGTGTGGCTAGTGAGGGAGCTGAGGCAGTAACATGCAAGGTCTGTGGCTTGAGTCTGGTGTAAAAATCTGAATATTTCTTACAGTTGGGATGTCTGGAAGTCACTGGTTGGTTCTTTCCCCCCAAGAAGTACTGCTGCTTCTCAAATCTGATGCCATGTCCCAAGTGGAAGAAGCAGGAGATCCACTTGTCCAAGATGCATAAAAAACAGAGACATCAGCAGGTATCTTCCTACTTGTGTGGTGGAAGCGGGTAGGACTTTTTGGGCTCAGTTTCACCAGTTGTTGAACGAAGGATTTCTCAAGAGGCACCAGCTGGAGAATGGCCAGGAAACTTTCTCAAGTGTGAAAGAAGCTAAAACGGGGGAAAAAATGCTGGGTGGTTTGTACCTAAGATTGGAGGAAACTCTTTAAAAGGGGGTGGGGAGTGGTTTGAGAGAGATTTTCTCCTTCCCACAAAGAGCACATAGATTTCTTTCTCTGTTAGCCAAATTGCTCGGTTATGAATATTTATATGGGGGAATTAGCAAATCAATAACCAGCAAGGGGCATAACCACAAGATCTAAACCTATGTCTACGGGAGTCCGTTCCAAGGTTCAAAGACTAAGGCGGAAGCAATTGGATTAAAATTAAAAGATGTTTACTTGGTTATATGTTCACACACAAACAAAACAGATTCTTACAAAACACACAGAGCCTAGATAAGTAAAGGTGGTAGAGTAGAGACGTTTGCCAATGTGGTAGTTTCCCTTTGAAGAGTGGTAATACTACACCTGATCCAGTAGAGGGGACATCCGGGGTTCCGTGCGGATGATAAGTAAAAGGGGGAACGGGGACAGGGATTCCTGGGGCTTGAACAGCAAGTCAGGGGAGTATAGTGGCTGGGCTGTGCAAAACCCACACCAGCAGAGTGACAGCAAGTATGAGAGGGGAAAAGGAAGGTAGGTTATGGCTGAAAGCGACCCCAGTTATACTCTTTGGGGGTGGGGGGATGATGGGCTTACCCCCTCGTGGTTCCCGTGACAAAGGCAGACAATAGCGTTAATGGTCGGCTACTAGGGTGGGGAGATGGGTGATTTAGACGGGCTAACTTGGACCTATGGACTTGTGCAATTCTGGGATGGGTTTATTGAGTTTGACACAAAGGCGCAAACGGCTGCGTCCGAGGTGAGTCATTTCCTGGTTGCCTGAGGTGCGATCTTCTTGGTGCTGATATCCCGGGGGCTTCTGACGGATTGTTAGTCATGCAGATGGAGGGGAGGCTGGCTACGTGTCTAGTTGTTCCTTGGGAAATGGCATCTGCTGGATACTCGAACGGGATTGCAGAAAAATGGATTCCCTCTGGTTCACTTGGAGGGGCCGCCCTGCCCATAGATCCTCCGTGCCTGTCTCGCGGGATGGTGTGTGAGCTCTCCTCTTTGGCGTCTGGGGCTTGCCGCATATCTGGAACGGTGGCAACACATATATTTGGTGTGGCCAGGTAACACAGTCTGGGAGAGGGCCACTGTCAGGTAACATCTCCTCCCTTCAGTCAAATAGAGTTTGCAAGTTTTCAGTAATCACCCACAGCCTCTTTATTCCACGTAAAAGCAGGACAGTATTCCCCCACCACTACCAGCAGAGTGGCCGTGGCTCAGTGGTAGATCACTTGCTGTGCACCATATGATGGGGTCACCATAAAGACTCCTGGGTAAGATTGGTCAGCTAGAATCCTGCCAATGCAGCTCGTTGGGCATAAAGAAAGATCCTTCATTCTCCTCTTAGCCTTACATCTCTCTTTGGGACACTTCTTGATTCGGGGGGCGGGGGCAGGTTGGCCAGAACACCTGTTTTGGGCTTTGAAACTGAGGGGACTCAGTCATGTCAGTTTAACATCTGGATTTAGAGAACCAATGCTTGCAAATGTGCTTAGGTTAGTGATTGAGCTTTTTATTAGTTTATCCTTGCTGTTCACTGCTCTTTTGTTATATATTTCTGCACATCCCATTATTAAATGCTATTCGCTGTATTTTATGGTGTTCTTGGGTTTGGGTATTTTTTGTTTCTGATCAGCTGGTCACTCCTCAGGAGACACCTTTAAAGTCTTTGACACCTTCTGTATGACAAGCCGATGCCATGGACCCAGGCTTGAGGGAGAGTGGGGAATATAGGACTCCCATCCAGCTCTCTGCTATACACCACCAGATGAGTGATGACAATCCCAGTCTACAGCCAGTTGAACCAGACTGAACTAGAAAAGTCCCCTAACCGACACGGTTTAACTGTCTGCAAACAGCCACTTTGTTGACAGCCAATCGGCTCCATGTTCTCAGCTAGTGAACAGAAGGGGAGCTGAACTGGCCGGTATTCGAGCTTCCCTACCGCACATGGGAAGTTGTTCTGACACAGAAGTACATGGCGTCAACCTATAAAGATATTCCTTGCAGGCTCAGCAACAACCCTGCTTGCATTTCAGCTGAACTAGGTTTGATTCCACCTCAGGTATTGCTGACCAGGCTCCTAAGCAGGGAATTCTTCAATCAACAGCAGGGTTTGAAACAGTTGAGAATAACCTTGAAGGCCATCTAGTCCAGCCCTCAAGTCAATGCAGGGGTAGTCAGCTACAGAGCATGCTCAGGAGGGCTCCCAGCCAGACTCTGACCAGACATAGACGTGCTTAGCTTCCCCAGGGTTGCCACATTAGCGTTCCAGATGTACCCTTAAAACAATATGCCAAGAAGAACTTGTGAGCAGGGAAGAACTGGACTCACAGACCATGAAGCCTGACTCACTCCCATGCTATCTGGGGAGTTGGAAGGAACCCTGAAGGTCATCTAGTCCAGCTCCCAGGTCATTTCAGGTGTAGGCAACTTATGGAGCCTTCTAAGGAGGGCTGTCAGCCAGACTCTGACCAGCTTAGTTTCCTGAAGGTTGCTTCATCAGCCTTTCAGTCATGCCCATGGAACAACATGGCAAGAAAGAGCTGAGGGCAGGGAACAAAAAAATCCCCAGACCAGGAAACCCGACTTCCTCCTATGGACAGGGAAACAAGGGGATCTGCTATCTTAGATTTGATTCTCATGAACAGGGAAGAACTGGTTGATGAAGTTCAAGTAGTAGGCACTCTGGGTAGTTGTCACCATGTAATCTTGGAATTTACAATATTTGGGAAAGGAAAAACTGTACATAGACATATAGGTTGGCGTTTAGGAGAGCAAGTTTTAACAAATTTAAACTTATGCTGGGTAGAATATAAAAATATAAATATAATATAAGAATATAATATAAAAAAGTTGGCAGAGCAGCTTTTAAACTGAACCTGGGGGGAAAGCCGACAGGAGCTGAGAAGCATCCGGTTTGGGCAAACTCAGTGCACACGGACAAAGGGAAAATTGCTTTAGGTTGCCCACATGGAAATTACTTAGACATGAAAGGGGATGGGGAAAAAAATGTGGGATAGCCATTTAAAGATGCCCAAAGGCACATGCTCCCTCTTTAGGATCCCTCCTTGGAGGCAAGAACGAGCATCAGCTGGGGCGGAAAAGGAGGGGGGCGAATCCTGCCTTCCCTTTGCTGCTCTTAATTCACAGAGGGTCGCCCTGTTAGTCTGTCTGCAGTAGTAGAAAAGGGCCAGAGTCCAGTAGCACCTTAAAGACTAACAAAAAATATTTTCTGGCAGGGGATGAGCTTTGGTGAGCCACAGCTCACTAAATATTTTTGTTAGTCTTTAAGGTGCTACTGGGCTCTTGCTCTTTGCTGCACTTGGCAGGGAAATCGGAGCTTGCAGGGTAAATGGATGCAGCCTCTGGCAGGGCGAAGCAAGGAAGAAGCCCATTTTGCCTTTTGGAGAGGGTCCTTCTAAGGGTTAAATGGAAGGAGTCCCCATTCCTAGAGCGGCATCAACAGAGAAGGCCACCTGACTTGGGGCAGCCACTTCCGGCTCCGTTGTGCCGCGTGAGTGCGGTCGGGAGAGGGACAGAGGAGGAGAGCGCCGGTGGGGACTTTTTAAAAAGAGCTGGTAAGCAAGATGAGAATATCTCCTTTGCAAAAACCTTCCCTGGTTTTGACAGTGGAACAGCCCGGGAGGGGAGGGGAGGCGTTGCAAAGACCCCTGCAAAATTCACCCTCCCAGCAATCTGCTTCTCCTCTTGCAGTCTGGGGCGCCTGGGAGGATCCGGTGATCCCTTCTGGATGAGCCACCAAGTTCTCGAAAGTCGGCCTTGGGTTTCCTGAAATGAGCCACAAACCCTGAAAGATCTCTGCCTTGCTTTGCATTCTTGTAGGACAAACGTTTAATTTGAGAAATTTTTTTATGCTGGTTCTCCAGGGAACCTGCCTGAGGTGGTGCAAAAAGTAAAATATAATAATCAACCTAAAAGAGTAATATTCCTTAATTAAAGGTCAGCATACCCCTCGCCCCCCCCCCCGCCAGAGTTTAAGAACATAGATCTTGGAGTAGCCTAAAATGGATAACATTTTCCAGACCGAAAGCACCCTATAACAGTGGTGGCGAACCTATGGCATGCGTGCCAGAGGTGGCAGCCAGAGCCCTCTCTGTGGGCACGCGAGCCGTTGCCCCAGCACAGAGTTTGCCTGAGTTCATTCCCCCAGCTGAGGAGGCTGGGGACCAGCGGTGCCTTCCTGGCTCCTCCGGGAAGTGCCGGGCTCTGGGCGCGTGCAGAGGGCTGTCCCCACCATCAGCCCCCCCCCGCATAATTCGTATGAACAGTTGGGAAAAGAACCAAACTGAAGGGGTGGGGGCTATGCTCCAGCTGCTTTCCTTCCCCCTCTCGGCCACCCATGCAGGGCTGCCAACCTCCAGGTAGTAGCAGGAGATCTACTATTTCAGTTCACCTGGAGAAAATGGCTGCTTTAGCAATTGGACTCTATGGCATTGAAGTCCCTCCCCAAACCCCACCATCCTCAGGCTCTGCCCCAAAAACCTCCCGCAGGTGGCAAAGAGGGGCCTGGCAACCCCATGTGGACTTCTAGCTGTGTTGGCACTTTGTGATAAATAAGTGGGTTTGGGGTTGCAGTTTGGGCACTCAGTCTCTAAAAGGTTCGCCATCACTGCCCTATAAAGATTAACTCCCTGTTCACAACTTTCCAGCCACTGTGTAAATTGGCCGCCTGCTCCCTTCTGGGGTTCTCTGGTTGGTGAATGCAACAGGAATCTTTCCTTTATGCTTTACCAACACTTGTATTAAGCAGCAGATAACCTTTTTAAGAAGGCCTTTCTGCTTGATACAGAATACAGGAAGGGGATTTTGACCTAATAGGCATTACTGAAACTTGGTGGGATGTCACTCATGACTGGAATATTACGATTGAGGGTTACAACTTGTTTAAAAGGGATAGACAGATAAGGAAGGGGGGAGGAGTAGCATTATATGTCAAAAATGTGTACACTTGTGAAGAAGTACGTGAATCTGAGCATGGTAGTTCAGTCGAGTCTCTATGGGTAAAAATAAAAGGAGTAAGAAATAATAGTGATATTATGGTGGGGGTCTGCTATTGACCACCAAACCAGGCAGAGGACTTGGATGGGACACTCCTAGACCAGATTACAAAGTTCTCAAAGAGATGGGACATGGTGGTCATGAGAGATTTTAATTACCCGGATATCTGTTGGAAGTCCAACTCTGCTAAAAAAGCCAGATCCAATAAATTCCTGACTTGTCTTGCTGACAACTTCCTATTCCAGAAAGGGGACAGGGAAACAAGGGGATTTGCTTTCTTAGACTTGATTCTCACCAACAGGGAAGAACTGGTCGATGAGGTTAAAGTAGTAGGCACTCTGGGTAGTAGTGACCATGTAATCTTGGATTTACAATCTTGGGGGAAGGGAAAACTACGTAGTCAGACATATAGGTTGGACTTTAGGAAAGCAAATTTTAACAAGCATAAACGTATGCTGGTAGCATTCCCGGGTCAGAAATACTTAAGGAGAAGGGAGTTCAAGAAGGGTGGGAGTTTCTTAAAAATGAAATAGTGAAGGCGCAATCCCAAACCATTCCTAGGAGAAGAAAAAATGGGAGGAGCCTAAAGAGGCCAGAGGGGCTTCATAAACAGCATTTTAAAGAGTTGAGAAATAAAAAAGACTCATTTAGGAAGCAGAAGGAGGGCCTTATAGCCAAAGCGGAATACAAACAAATGACTAGTGCTTGTAGGGAGAGTGTTAGGAAAGCTAAAGCTCAGGATGAGCTTAGGCTAGCAAGAGATGCCAAATACAACAAAAAAGGTTTTTTTTCCTATGTGCAGAGTAAGAATAAGAACAAGGCCAAGAGAAGCCCATTGTGGGGACCGGAAAGTGAATTGTAACAGGAGATGAAGAAAGGGCAGAACTGCACAATTCCTACTTTTCCTCAGTCTTTTCTTGCAAGGGAAATGGTGCTCAACATGGCCTAAACAGAACACATGATGAGGGAAGGGAGTTGCAGCCGAGGATTGGCATTGGGGTAGTGCACAAACACCTAGTTTCTTTGAATGAAACAAAGTCCCCACGGCCAGATGAATTGCATGCAAGGGTACTTAAGGAACTTGCAGATGTAATTTCTGAGCCTCTTACCATTATTTTTGAGAATTCTTGGAGAACAGGTGAGGTGCCAGAAGACTGGAGGCGGGCAAATGTTGTCCCCATCTTCAAGAAGGGGAAAAAGGAGGATTGCTAAGAGCCAGCACGGGTTTCTCAAGAACAAGTCATGTCAGACTAATCTTATCTCCTTTTTTGAGAAAGTTATTACCTTGCTGGATCTGGGGAATGCTGTAGACATAGTTTATCTAGATTTCAGTAAGGCTTTTGATAAGGTTTCCCATAATATTCTTGTTGACAAATTGGAAAAATGCTGTTTTGATCCTGTTACTGTTAGGTGGATCTGTAATTGGTTGACAGATCGCACCCAAAGAGTGCTTATGAATGGCTCCTCATCCACTTGGAGAGGAGTGACTAGTGGAGTCCCTCAGGGATCTGTCCGGGGCCCTGTGTTGTTCAGTGTCTTTATAAATGATTTGGATGAAGGAATAGAGGGGATGCTTATTAAATTTGCAGATGATACTAAATTGGGAGGGGTAGCAAATACTGTAGAAGACAGAGCCAGGATACAGGATGATCTTGACAGGCTGGAGAATTGGGCTAAAACCAATAAAATGCATTTCAACAGAGATAAATGTAAAGTTCTGCATTTAATTCTAGGATGGGGGAGACTTGTCTTAGCAGTAGTGTGTGTGAAAAGGATCTTGGAGTCTTAGTAGACCAAACACTGAACATGAGTCAGCAGTGTGATGCGGTCCCTAAAAAGGCAAATGTGATCTTGGGCTGCATCAACAGAAGAATAGTGTTCAGATCACGTGAAGTGATGGTATCGCTTTACTCTGCTCTGCTTAGACCTCACCTAGAGTATTGTGTTCAGTTTTGGGCACCACAGTTTAAGAAAGATGTAGACAAGCTGGAACGTGTCCAAAGGAGAGCAACAAAGATGGTGAAGGGTCTGGAGACCAAGTCCTATGAGAGAAGGTTGAAGAAGCTGGGTATGTTTAGCCTGAAGAGGAGAAGACTGAGAGGGGACATGATAACCTCCTTCAAGTACCTGAAGGGCTGTCATATAGAGGATGGTGCCGAGTTGTTTTTTGTTGCCCCAGAAGGTTGGACCAGAACCAACGGGTTAAAATTAAATTAAAAGAATTTCCATCTAGACATTAGGAAGAATTTTCTAACAGTTAGTGCAGTTCCTCAGTGATACAGGCTTCCTTAGGAGGTGTTAAGTGCTCCTTCCCTGGAGGTTTTTAAGCAGAAGCTAGATGGCCATGTGTCAGCAATGCTGATTCTATGACCTTAGGCAGTTCATGAGAGGGAGGGCATCTTGGCCATCTTCTGGGCATGTAATAGCATCTCTGGGTGTGTGTGGGGGAGGTAGTTGTGAAATTCCTGCATTGTCCAGAGGGTCGGACCAGAACCAACGGGTTAAAATTAAATCAAAAGAGTTTCCATCTAGACATTAGGAAGAATTTTCTAACAGTTAGTGCGGTTCCTCAGTGATACAGGCTTCCTTAGGAGGTGTTAAGTGCTCCTTCCCTGGAGGTTTTTAAGCAGAAGCTAGATGGCCATGTGTCAGCAATGCTGATTCTATGACCTTAGGCAGTTCATGAGAGGCAGTTCATGAGAGGGTAGGCATCTTGGCCATCTTCTGGGCATGTAGTAGCGTCGCTGGGTGTGTGTGGGGGAGGAAGTTGT
Organism: Euleptes europaea; assembly: GCF_029931775.1. NCBI lineage: Eukaryota > Metazoa > Chordata > Lepidosauria > Squamata > Sphaerodactylidae > Euleptes > Euleptes europaea. The sequence goes on from NC_079312.1 coordinate 6,205,157, forward strand.
GAAATTCCTGCATTGTGCAGGGGGTTGGACTACATGACCCTGGTGGTATGTCAGCCTGAGAAGGTGTGACTGGCCCAAGGACACCCAGGTAGCATTTGAGGCAGGGTGGGGATTTGAACCTACGTCTCCCAGACTCATCTGACATTCTAACCACTGCACTGCTTGCTCCCTTCAGCTAATTATTCACTCATTTCAGTGTTTGTCTATCGTAGCAAAATAAAACAGAGTAGTTCAGAAGACTGACACCCTTGATTCTAGTATGAGCTTTCGTGAATCAGAGCTCACATCTTCAGATGGAGATATCACGTGTATGTGGGTGTTTGTGTGCATATAAAATCTCAATGCAAAAACCAGTCTTGGCTTCTCAGGAGGTCACAGATCCGGCACTTGTCTTTACAGAAGACTCTGGCAGCAGAGGAAGGATAACTGCTAGTCCAGCTGGAGGCTCTTTGTAGTTGAAGGGAGGATGAGGAGAGAGCCAAACTCAGCCTTCCCTGAATCAAGAAAAGACCTTGATGCCACCGAGGTTGGAAGTAGTGCAGAGATGTGGGGAGAAGCCATGCAGAAGAGCCTGGGAGACAATGACGTCCTCTCTCAAGATGCGCATCGACAGCAATTCTGGCACTTCAGCTACAAGGAGGCCAAGGAGCCCCGAGAGGTTTGTAGCCAACTCCACCATCTTTGCCACCAGTGGCTGAAGCCAGAAAGGCACAGCAAGAAAGAGATGCTGGACCTGGTGATCCTGGAGCAGTTCCTGGCCGTCCTGGCCCCCGAGATGCAGAGCTGGGTCAGGGAATGTGGGCCGGAGACCAGCTCCCAGGCGGTGGCCCTGGCAGAAGGCTTCCTCCTGAGCCAGGCAGAGGACAAGAACTGGGACCAACAGGTGAGAAGTTTTCATCTAGGTAATTTTGGGGCACATAGGATAAGATCAAAGATCTCCTCAAAATCTACATGGATTGCTTCAACTTTTTGGAAACCACCTTTTGTCTGTTTTCCTCTTCCTTTTCTCACCAGCCTCCCCTTTCACGTATCGCCACTTCTGTTTCAGGTGCAGGAGAGGATGGCACAGGACTCTTATCACAGAGCAGCTTTTCCAGGTAAGATCAAAATGGTTGTTGTTCCCACTGGATGTACTCCTTGAGCATAGGGGGGCTGCTCTGATTCCCCCACAATCCTGTGTGGGATAGACTCTCCACTCCAGCCTCTCAGTTTAGAAATTCCGTTTGGGGAAGTAGAAACCTATAATCTGTTAAAAATCTCAGTTGTATTGTTGGACAAATACAGTAATGGAGTTGGATATAACTGCCTCCGAACTAGCCATGGAAAACAGGATATAATAAATACATAAATTGTGGTTAATGTCAATAATTGGGTGCATGGAGCGAATAACAAGAATCACAATATTGTCGAAGGCTTTCACGGTCAGAGTTCATTGGTTCTTGTAGGTTATCCGGGCTGTGTGACCGTGGTCTTGGTCCAAGACCACGGTCACACAACCCAAGACCACGGTCACACAACCCGGATAACCTACAAGAACCAAAGAATCACAAAGTTATAAGCTTTCAGCAGCTCTTATGCCGTAGAAACTTCCAATACTTTTAATTCGAGAACTTCTTGCTACCCAATTATCAACAGGGCGAGGAGTGTCCAGAGTTGATAAACCAGAGAAGGATGGTTGTGGGAGGTGGCAGTGGGTGGTTTTAAAACTATGTTGTATCAGACTGGGTGCTAAATGCCAGGATAGGTGATGCTTTGACTGTGCTCTTCATTCTTAGTGAATATCATATTCTGTTATTATTATCAATAACAATACAGTGCAGCTATTCTGGTCCTTACTGTGACCCCGTGCAGAGCACATATATGACTGGTGCTCCATCACCTGAATGGGACCCCCAGGGACCAGGGACCCCCGTATTTACAGGACCATCTTTCACAGCACAGCACTCAGAGTGTTACACTCGTCAGGAGATAATCTCCTAGTGGTCCCTGGCCCAAGGATCATCCTCAACCACAGCCAGAGCCTTCCCAGCTGTGGCCCCTATCTGTTGGAACGCTCTGTCTGGGGAGCCCTGAGAGACCTGGCTCAGTTTCGCAAGGCTTTCAAGACAGATGTTCCCCTGGGCTTATGGTTGGGGACACTGACAGTTCTATACTAAGGCGGGCCATTCGTTGGGACCACTTCCTGAACCCACCCTGGCTTGGTTTTGCTGGTCTCGATATCAGTCCCTACATTACATCATTCTCATCCAGACTTTGTTCTCTGTTTTGTGTGGTTTATTTCAACCCCCGTTTTGTTGTATTTTAATCAATTTTTACAGGGGCAAATCTGATATAAGGCTCCATCATCAGACAGGTTTTATAAATTGGGGAATTTGGTCTTGCATTATATTTTTATTCATATTATTTAATTTTATATTGGGATTAGTGTGTACGTTTATATATAGATGTTTTTGTTTATATGTTGTAAGCCACCCTGAGGCTTGTTTTGGCAGGGAAAGATCAGGATAAAATTCTAATAATAAACTAATACAGGAAATTATTAATAATACTAACCCAAATGTAATTTCTATTCTACTTTTCTAACTGGGACTCTCAAGGCAGAGTATGTACGATAAAAAGAAACACATTCAATGAACAGATTAGATGAGAATGTCAGTCAACCAGTGGATTGCAAGATAGGACAACAGTATTAGATTCGATAAGAATATTTGAATTTAACAACACAGAATCTTTGGAAGATGGAGTAAAGTGTTGGAAGATGGAATAAAGTATTTGGGCTAGGATTGTTGACGGGGTGGGGGGGTGAAACCTCAAAGAAAGCATGCAAACATAATAAAGAAGATGCGTCAGTAGCATCTCTCTCCGTGTTGTCTCAGTACCATGTCAAGTGGGTAACTGCTGGTCCTTCACCAAAAGCAAGGCTGCCTTTTCCCGGATGAGCCAATAGTCTTGCCACATGGAAGGAGATTCCGGGATATGGTGGTTGTTTTGGTGTCCTTTTTTATCCCCTGTCTGTTCCTTGCATTGCAGAGTTAACACAAAGTATAACACAAAGAACTTGGAAAGTATAGAACGCCTTCCATTGACCTTCTTATCGTTCCAGGTGATGCTGTTAAACCAATGATACCTTCTTTGCCATCTTTTTGTGATGGAGAAAATGTGGCTTCCATGCAGCCAGATCGGGTAAGTGTGGAACTCTGGATCATGCCCTTGGATATCTCCCTGCCCTTCCCTAGGCCAGGGAGAATTTCCCTCGGCTGCAGTCCGTGATGCTCACTGGGTAGAAAATGAAAACATCTGATGAGGATTGAACCCTGAAATCAAATGAAGTCCTTTTCGAATGCCCCTAAGAAGGGGAAGGGTTGCTACATTATCTGTGATGGCACAGGAGCTTCTTCTTTCTCTTTACAGGGTCTAGTGACCTTTCAGGAGGTATCTGTTTATTTCACTGAGGAGGAGTGGGCCCTGCTGGATCCAGACCAAAGAAGGCTTCACAAGGAAGTCATGGAGGACAATTATCAGAATGTGGCCTCCCTGGGTAAGGCTCTCATTATTTCCCTTGATTCAGAGATGCTGAAGGCAGAAACCATTCCTTCTGAGAAGGACCCCAGCTCTGACCTGAATGGCTCAAGCTAGCCCAATCTCAACAGCTAATGGAAGCGAAGGAGGGTGGTTCCAGGTGGGTACTTGGATGGGAGACCACCAAAGAAGTCCACTGTCACTATGCAGAGGAAGGCTATGGCAAACCATCTCTGTCCATCTCTTGCCTTGAAAACCCTACTGGTGTTCACAGTACTTTCCACCACCACCACCAATAAGGACCCTTGTAGGGCTCTTCTAGTGTAGACTCTGAATAGGGGAATGTAGACAATTAAAAGGCAGGCAAGGGAGTGGGTTCAGCATACTTGACTCCGGTAGAATTAGTGTGGAAGTGAAAAATATTGGTTTGTAAAGGAAAACGTCTACGACACAGGAGGAATGCCCACCCACACCCCCTGACTTCCCATTGAGGTCTGAGCAACCTCATTGTACTTCAGGGGTGAAAATCCATTGAGAGGAGGGCAGGAGGGGGATTGGCCGCAGTAACAGTTTGTGGGATGTCAATGAGGCCTCCTTTTGGGCCTTTCAGAGCAGCCATGGAAAGGAGCATTTGAAATAATAGCAATAATATTTGTATTTGTAGACAGCCCTCAATATGCAATTTCCAAAGGTCGAAAAGACCTGTGCTTGCTTTGAGGACATTACACCCTCCCCTGGGACTTGAGGAGGATACGTGTGGGGCAGAGAGGGCAGAAGGGATGAATTGGGATTCTGCTCTGTTCATTCTTATTACGCTCGTGTAGACTTAGACATGGCTCCAGATTCAATAAAACGAGGTGGCAGAACCCTGAGGTAACAAAAACACAGCATTTCAGCAGGTGAAGTTCAGCTCTATGTCCAGATGAGCTTCACTTGCTGAATTCCTGCCTCTGAAGCCTCTCTGGAATTCAGCTGGGCAGGTGCAGTTTTCCCATTCTAGGCTGGAGGGAAAGGGTGGTTCTCGCTCTGAGGGCTGGGCATCTGGAAAAGCTGTGGGTGGTGACCTTTGCTCTCTCGAGGAGGCAGGACTAGTTCAAACCTCTTGTCTTCCTGGGCGGGAGCTACCCTGACTTCCAGTTTTTCGTCCTGCCTTGATGGGGAGACACAGTTGCTGAGACGCTCAGCAATAGTTCAGTTATTAGGGACATTATTGCTGTTTTTTCTCTACTTGTTTGTCCTGTCCCACTCTGTACTTTACCTTTGTGTCTTTTAGTTGTCTTTTACCAGCTCTTTGTCCTCTCCCCCCCCTTCTGTGTTCTTTCCTTGTCCTCCTCGTGCCCGGTAAGGGAAGGAGGAGTCCTTGAAATGGTGGCCACTAGGGCCGGTAGGAGAGACGATTTTCTCTCACAAGAGGAGTCAGGCGGACAATTAATTACTTCTGCTGACCCTCAAGGGCAATCCTCTAACAGCCGCGGCTGTGGACTCGCAGAGGAAAACGAGCCGGAGGCCGGGCCAACAGAGCCCAAAAGGTCATGCACAGAGAAAAAAGGCTCAAAAGAGGCCCCGGCGGCAAAAGCGACTGCGGCTCCCGCCCAGAACGCTTCATCAGGCAACGATCGCCCCAGTGAGCACTCGCAGCAGAAAATGACTGGGCAAGAGAGGTCGGCACAGGGTAACGTAAACGATCCCTACTCAGTAACGGGGGTGGGTGGTGGTGGGACGGACAGATTTCTTACTGCAGCGGATGCCGATGCCTTAGTCACCAATGCCCTGCATAGGCAATATCAGATGTTTAGATCATTGCAGCCATATACAGGTGGGGGGCAGGTTGCAGCAGTTTGTACAACAATGGAATCTATTAAAACCAGAACCATGGGTCCTTCAAATTGTTTCAAAAGGTTATTTAATAGAGTTCAAAAGTGTGCCCCCAGACAGGTTTCTAGCGTCCCCCACTTCACGTCGTCCAGAAAAACATCTCAGAACGTTGGCAGCCATCAACCATCTGGACCAGATTGGGGCTATAGAGAAGGTTCCACTAAAAGAACGTCGCACAGGCGTATACTTGATATTTTTTACGGTACCAAATTAAAATGGCTATTGGAGAGCGATATTACTGAAGGCGCAATCCCAAACCATTCCTATGAGAAGGAAAAATGAGAGGAGCCTAAAGAGGCCAAGGGGGCTCCATAAACAACTTTTTAAAGAGTTGAGAAATAAAAAAGACTCATTTAGGAAGTGGAAGGAGGGCCTTATAACCAAAGAGGAATATAAGCAAATAACTAGTGCTTGTAGGGAGGAAAGCTAAAGCTCAGTATGAACTTAGGCTAGCGAGAGATGCTAAACGCAACAAAAAAGGGTTCTTTTCCTATGTACAGAGTAAAAACAAGGACAAGATAAGCCCATTGCGTGGACCGGAAAGTGAAATTGTAACAGGAGATGAAGAGAGGGCAGAACTGCTCAATTCCTACTTTTCCTCAGTTTTTTCTCGTGAGGGAAGTGGTGCTCAACATGGCATAAACAGAACATGTGATGAGGGAAGGGATTTGCAGCCTAGAATTGGCATTGGGGTAGTGCACAAACACCTGGTTTCTTTAAATGAAACAAAATCCTCTGGGCCACATGAATTGCACCCAAGGGTACTCAAAGAACTTGCAGATGTAATTTCGGAACCTATGTCCATTATTTTTGAAAAGTCTTGGCAAACAGTTGAGGTGCCAGAAGATTGGAGGCGGGCAAATGTTGTCCCCATCTTCAAGAAGGGGAAAAAGGAAGTTCGAGGTAACTACTGACTTATCAGCTTGACTTCTATACCAGGAAAAGTGTTCGAAGAAATCATCAAACATTCAGTCCTTGAGCATTTAGAAAGGATGGATCTGATCACTAAGAGCCAGCATGGGTTTCTCAAGAACAAGTCATGTCAGACTAATCTTATCTCCTTTTTTGAGAAAGTTACTACCTTGCTGGATCTGGGGAATGCTGTAGACATAGTTTATCTAGATTTCAATAAGGCTTTTGATAAGGTTCCACATAGTATTCTAGTTGACAAATTGGGAAAATGTGGGTTAGATCCTATTATTGTTAGATGGATCTGCAACTGGTTGGCAGATCGTACCCAAAGAGTGCTAGTTAATGGTTCCTCGCCCACTTGGAGAGAAGTGACTAGTGGAGTTCCTCAGGGATCTGTGCTGGGCCCTGTGTTGTTCAACATCTTTATGAATTATTTGGATGAAGGAATAGAGGGGATGCTTATTAAATTTGCAGATGATACTAAATTGGGAGGGGTAGCAAATACGGTAGAAGATAGAGCCAAGAAGCAGGATGATTTTGACAGGCTGGAGAAATGGGCTAGAACTAATAAAATGCACTTCAACAAAGACAAATGTAAAGTTCTGCATTTAGGTAGGAAAAATCAAATGCATAATTATAGGATGGGGGAGACTTGTTTGAGCAGTAGCGTGTGTGAAAAGGATCTTGGGGTCTTAGTAGACCAAACACTGAACATGAGTCAGCAGTGTGATGCTGTAACTAAAAAAGCAAATGCAGTCTTGGGCTGCATCAACAGAAGTATAGTGTCCAGATCACGCAAAGTGATGGTATCGCTTTACTCTGCTCTGGTTAGACCTCAGCTAGCGTACTGTGTTCAGTTTTGGGCACCACAATTTAAGAAAGATGTAGACAAGCTGGAACGTGTCCAGAGAAGGACAACAAAGATGGTGAGGGGTCTGGAGACCAAGTCCTATGAGGAAAGGTTGAAGGAGCTGGGTATGTTTAGCCTGAAGAGGAGAAGACTGAGAGGGGATATGATAACCGTGTTCAAGTACTTGAAGGACTGTCATATAGAGGAGGGTGCCGAGTTGTTTTCTGTTGCTCAAGCAGGTCGGACCAGAACCAACGGTTTGAAATTAAATCAAAAGAGTTTCCATCGAGACATTAGGAAGAATTTTCTAACAGTTAGGGCGGTTCTTCAGCGGAACAGGCTTCCTCGGGAGGTGGTAAGGTCTCCTTCCATGGAGGTTTTTAAGAAGAGGTTAGATGGCTATCTGTCAGCAATGCTGATTCTGTGACCTTAGGCAGATGATGAGAGGGAGGGCATCTTGGCCATCTTCTGGTCACTAGGGGTGTGGAGGAGGGAGGTAGTTGTGAATGTCCTGTATTGTGCAGGGGGTTGGACTTGATGGCCCTGGTGGTCCCTTCCAATTCTATGATTCTATGATTAGACCTGCAACGCCTCAACAGACACATAAAATCCAAGCACTTCAGGATGGAAACTCTTCGTTCCATTGTGGAATCACTAAACCCAGGGACCTTTGTGACTGCAGTGGACCTCACAGAAGCGTATCTACACATACCCCTACACCCGGACCATAGGCGCTTCCTGCGCTTCTGTTACATGGGAAGGCACTTGCAATTCAAAGCCCTCCCCTTTGGATTGACTTCCGCCCCTCTTCCAACATACTTTGACACTGAAAGACACTGTCCTTCAGTGTTACTCCTCTGAAGATGCCTGCCACAGCTGCTGGCGAAACGTCAGGAAAGAAAATACCAAGACCACGGTCACACAGCCCGGATAACCTACAAGAACCTATGAACTCTGACCGTGAAAGCCTTCGACAATACTGTTTATTACTGTTCATTATCATGCAGGACAATGACTCAGCTCAAACCCAACCCCCTTCTGACTATATAAATTACTCTTCCAACCTATGAACTCTGACCGTGAAAGCCTTCGACAATACTGTTTATTACTGTTCGTTATCATGCAGGACAATGACTCAGCTCAAACCCAACCCCCTTCTGACTATATAAATTACTCTTCCAACACACTTTGACACTGAGAGACACTGTCCTTCAGTGTTACTCCTCTGAAGATGCCTGCCACACATGGCTAGTTTGTTTTCCCGTAAGTTCTGTTCTCAAATAGCTCGGCAAGATTGAAAACTGGAAGGCTTCCACCCAGGAAGACAGGAAGTTTGAACTAGTCCATGCACCTCAGATGCCCATGCACCTCAGAGCAAAAGGAGCCCTCTTGGTGAGTAGTCAAGGCTCCGCTCTGTCTATGCTCGAGTCTGGTTTAAACATCTGAATATTTCTTCGAGTTGGAATGTCTGGAAGTCTCTGGTCTGTAGGACTTTTCTTGGGCTAAATTTAATCAGTTGGGGAACAGAGGGATTTCTCAGGAGGCAACAGCCTGAGCATGGCCAGGGAAGCTTTCTCAAGTGTGAAAGCGAAATTGAAACACGAACAAAATGCTGGCTGATTTGTACCTAAGAATGGCAGGAAATGTGTATTGTGTGCTCAGCTTTAAAACACATTAATTTCTTTATATGCTGTCTGTTCACAAAAAAATAGCATAACATCCTAAACACTGTCTAAACAATGAGTTTAAAAATCCAGGAGCACAAGAAGAGCATGAAAAAGCCACAAATTTGCCTCAAATTTCCTGACAACGCTCCTCCAGTTTAAAAAAGACCTTTAAACAGCCAAAATGAAAACAAACAAACCCAAGTTAAAGTCTAGTTGGAAAGAAATGTTTTCAGCTGGGTAGGTCAACTCCAGGCAAGTTTCAAGGGTGGGGGGAGACATTCCGCAGACATGGGGCCACCACTGGAAATGATCAGTCTCCAGTTACTACCTGCATCAGCTCTGCAGGCAGGACCACAGAACACAGGGCTTGAGATGCTGAACTTTTTCGGGGAGTGGAGAGAATGGTGAGCTCAAATTGGGTCTGCTAAGCTCAGGTGTAATAGGTTCTTGTAGGTTAACCGGGCTGTGTGACCGTGGTCTTGGTATTTTCTTTCCTGACGTTTCGCCAGCAGCTGTGGCAGGCATCTTCAGAGGAGTCACACTGAAGGACAGTGTCTCTTAGTGTCAAAGTGTGTTGGAAGAGTAATTTATATAGTCAAAAGTGGGTTGGGTTTGAGCTGAATCATTGTCCTGCAAAAGTATCAAAGGTAATGTGCTGATCATTGTCCTGTCCTCAGGTGTAAGTCTCTGCTCCAAAATCACTGTCTGGTGAACGCAGTCAGTTCTGTGTTCAAATACAGAAAGAGATTTGCTAGAGGTGCCTCTAGTCTAGTCTCCTGTTTCACACAGTGGTCAATAGAATCCCTGGAAGTTTCACAAACAGGAGCAGCACCAAAGCATCTCTCTTTAGAGAGATTCTGCCTGTAAACATGGAGGTTCCACTAGACTACCTTGTCTCTGCTAGAACTGTCCTCCAAGGAAGCATCACCAGCTAATTCATACAGGGCAGGATTTGTCTCTCCTTTCAATGATTTCGGTGCTTTCGTTATGAAGAGCAGTTAATGGCCTTCTTTACTTGATTTTGCTTTGGCTTGAAGGTCTTACAAGGCATTTCTCTTTATTGCAGTGGTTGATGGTCCCCAGAAAGAGCCCGAGGGTGAACAACAACACCTTCTATTTGACGGAAAACAGCAGAAAAGAAACACTGGAACAAAAAGGAAGAGGGGGAATGAATGCTCTGCTTTTCGGGCTGCTGAATCCCAGGTGTTTGATACACACTGGAGAATCCACACAGGGGAGAAACTTGATAAATGCTTCGAGTGTGGCAAGAACTTTGTTCAGAATTCAGAGCTAAATAGACATCAGCATTTTCACACTGGGAAGAAACTATATAAATGCTTGCAGTGTGAAAAGGGCTATGCTCAGAGTTCAGAGCTTACTGTCCATCAGCCGATCTACATGGGGGAGAAACCTTATAAATGCTTGCAGTGTGGAAAGAGCTTTGTTCGGAGTTCAGATCTTACTAAACATCAGCGTATCCACGCTGGAGAGAAACCTTATAAAAGCTTGCAGTGTGGAAAGAGCTTTGCTCAGATTTCACAGCTTACTAAACATCAGCGTATCCACACTGGATACAAACTTTATAAATGCTTGCAGTGTGGAAAGCGCTTTGCTTGGAGTTCACAGCTTACTAGACATAAGCATTCCCACACTGTGGAGAAACCTTATAAATGCTTGCAGTGTGGAAAGAGCTTTCCTGGGAATTCAGAGCTTATTATCCATCAGCATATCCACACTGGGGAGAAACCTTATAAATGCTTGGAGTGTGGAAAGAGCTTTACTCAGAATTCACACCTTACTAGACATCAGCATATCCACACTGGGGAGAAACCTTATAAATGCTTGGATTGTGGAAAGAGCTTTGCTTGGAGTTCACAGCTTACTAGACATAAGCATTCCCACACTGCAGAGAAACTTTATAAATGCTTGCAGTGTGGAAAGCGCTTTGCTTGGAGTTCACAGCTTACTAGACATAAGCATTCCCACGCTGCGGAGAAACCTTATAAATGCTTGCAGTGTGGAAAGAGCTTTCCTCGGAATTCAGAGCTTATTATCCATCAGCATATCCACACTGGGGAGAAACCTTATAAATGCTTGCAGTGTGGAAAGAGCTTTACTCAGAATTCACACCTTACTAGACATCAGCATATCCACACTGGGGAGAAACCTTATAAATGCTTAGATTGTGGAAAGAGCTTTGCTCAGAATTCACATCTTATTCTTCATCAGCGTATCCACACTGGAGAGAAACCTTATAAATGCTTGGCGTGTGGAAAGAGCTTTGCTCAGAATTCAACCCTTCATAACCATCAACGTATCCACACTGGGGAGAAACCTTATAAATGCTTGGATTGTGGAAAGAGCTTTGCTGTGAATGCAAAGCTTACTATCCATCAGCGTATCCACACTGGGGAGAAACCTTATAAATGCTTGGAGTGTGGAAAGAGCTTTGCTCATAATTCAGCCCTTAATACCCATCACCGTATCCACAGTGGAAAGAAACCTTATAAATGCTTGGAGTGTGGAAAGAGCTTTGCTCAGAATTCAACCCTTAATAGCCATCACCGTATTCACAGTGGAGAGAAACCTTATAAATGCTTGGAGTGTGGAAAGAGCTTTGCTCAGAATTCATCCCTTAATAGCCATCACCTTATCCACACTGGAGAGAAACCTTATAAATGCTTGGAGTGTGGAAAGAGCTTTGCTCGGCGTAAAGATCTTTCTATCCATCAGTGTATCCACACTGGGGAGAAACCTTATAAATGATTGCAGTGTGGAGAGACCTTTGCTCAGAGTTCACACTTTACTGCCCATTGATGAATTCTAACTTGAGAAATTATATCAGTGCTTGGGTTGTGGAAAGAGCTTTCCTCGAAATGACAGACTAAGTGTTCATGAATGAAACCTCACCAGAGGAGGAGCCATCTCATTGCTTGGTATGTGGAAGGAACCATAAGGAACCATATGAATATTGCCAGCTTTGCAAGATCTTCAGCCTCCAATCCAACCTTGCCAGATTGTTGGTGCTAAATTCAGTTTTCCTTTCCTTTTATCCCTTAGAAGCTCCTTGATCCATTGATCTTGAGCAGCATATATCTAGTGTTGGAGGGATATAAGGACTGAAATAAATCTTGCCACTTACAATGTAGCCTTGGAATCCCTATCACTTAGTAGAAAAGGCATTATGTCAGACACAGAGGCATTAGATTTGTATGTTAAAAGGGGGAGATATAATGTGATCGAAGTTCCTTGTAAAAGCGGCATTCCAAAAGGGCATGAGTTAGTGAATTGATAAAGCCAGAAGAGCAAGGACAGGTCCTGTCTGAATATGGTATATTCAGAATTCTGCCCTGCATAACCATAGAGGGGTTAGCATTCAATCTAGCTAAACAAAAAGCTCTAGAAGAGGAGTTGATAAAATAATATGTATAAGCAGGCAAACCACGTGGTGGTGGTATTCCGAAGAACTGGGATGAACAAACGCAGCAAGCACGAAAAGTAGTGCTGTTATAATCAATTCTTTAATGCGCTTTTTAATTTTGGTGAAAGCTTCAGTTTTCCCAAGATCTAATAACATATCCTGCGAGAAGCCCAACAATGACAGTTTCTCATCTCAGATTTTTTGCCATGAGGATTTAAAAGGGTCATGCTTCAGAGAAGCTAGGAACCCCTCAGTGCTAAAGCAGAGCATTTCCAACAGTTTGCCTGATTAGCTTTGTACATCTTCAGATCTTTTGGTGCATAATGCCATCTATAAAACATCTTATACCAGTTCTCTTTTACAGCTTGTGATCTGGTAAACTTAATATCTGTTTTCCACAATTTCTCCCAAGTTAGCATTGGAATCATCTCCCCAAAATTCTGCTTCCACTTCACCATACATTGTAGGTAAGTAGTTCGTTTTTCCTCCTACTTACATAGTCTGTATATGCTTCTATTGGCGACATCATTTTAGGTGGCAATGGACTAAGGAATCTCTTTAATGAATTCCATACTTTCATCATCTGCACTGGCAGATTCTCTGTGTTTACAGTCTTAGATCTTGTTATAGCTTTTTTCGTCCAAAGCCATTGGTGGAAACCATGTCCAAGATCCGCTTTTTCCAATCTAATCATTCGGTCTTCTGGACATATAATCCAGTCTGTCAATGCAGCAAGTGTAGCTGCCTGATGGTAAGGTTTAAGATTCGGTAAATTCAGTCCACCTCTGCTTTTCTCATCTTGTAAGACTGCAAACCTTACTCTAGATTTCTTGCCATTCCAGATGAACTTATTCAATCTTCTCTGCCATTTAGTCAATGTCATTTAACTTATGTAAATTGGGATAGTTTGAAAAAGAAAATTAAGTCTTGGCATAATGTTCATTTTCAACACCGCTATTCAACCCAACCATAATATTTGTAGTCTTGTCCATCTTTGAAGATCTTCTATTTTTCCCCAAACTACCTTGTAGTTTAAGTCAAAAAGTATATCTAGTCCCACTGGTATCTTGACTCCCAAATACTTCACGCTCCTCTTTGGTGTTGACCATTGAAATTTGTTATGAATATTGAGTTTTTCTTCTGCTGTAACATTATAAAGAATCATGCTTGTTTTAGTTTCGTTGAGCTTATATCCGGAATAATAACTGAATTGATCAATTTTTTGTCTAATTCCCATCAATGAAGTTACTGGTTTTCGACATATTAAAACCACGTCATCTGCATAACTTCTTATTTTGTATTCTTGATCTTCATATTTTATTCCTTCTATTTTAGAATCAGCTCTTATCTTATGTCGAAGGCTTTCACGGTCAGAGTTCATTGGTTCTTGTAGGTTATCCGGGCTGTGTAACCCTGGTCTTGGTATTTTCTTTCCTGACGTCAGGAAAGAAAATACCAAGACCACGGTTACACAGCCCGGATAACCTACAAGAACCAATGAGCTCTTATCTTGGTTCTTGTAGGTTATCCGGGCTGTGTGACCGTGGTCTTGGTATTTTCTTTCCTGACGTTTCGCCAGCAGCTGTGGCCGGCATCTTCAGAGGAGTCACACTGAAGGACAGTGTCTCTCAGTGTCAAGTGTGTAGGAAGAGTCAGAGAGGGGTTGGGTTTGAGCTGAGCACTGTCCTGCAGAAGTAATGTGCTAATCATTGTCCTGTAAGTATCAAGATAATGTACTAATGAGGGTGTGGTATGTTAATATGGAACCATTGTATCCTGAAGTGATCTGTTAATGTGTGAAATCCAAAGCTAATCTGCATGGCTATTGTTGACTGTAGCCTTTGTTAGTCTGGAGGTTTTTCAGGGCAGGAAGCCAAGCCTTATTCATTCTTAAACTCTCTTCTTTTCTGTTAAAGTTGTGCTGATGTTTATGAATTTCAATGGCTTTTCTGTGCAATCTGACAAAATAGTTGGTAGAATTGTCCAATCTTTCAGTGTCTTGGAATAAGACCCTGTGTCCTGTTTGTGTCAGTCCATGTTCAGCCACTGCTGATTTCTCAGGTTGGCCAAGTCTGCAGTATCTTTCATGTTCTTTTATCCTTGTTTGTATGCTGCGTTTTGTGGTCCCGATGTAAACTTCTCCACAGCTGCAAGGTATACGATATACTCCTGCAGAAGTGAGGGGGTCTCACTATTTTGTCAGATTGCACAGAGAAGCCATTGAAATTCATAAACATCAGCACAACTTTAACAGAAGAAAAGAGAGTTTAAGAATGAATAAGGCTTGGCTTCCTGCCCTGAAAAACCTCCAGACTAACAAAGGCTACAGTCAACAATAGCCATGCAGATTAGCTTTGGATTTCACACATTAACAGATCACTTCAGGATACAATGGTTCCATATTAACATACCACACCCTCATTAGTACATTATCTTGATACTTACAGGACAATGATTAGCACATTACTTCTGCAGGACAGTACTCAGCTCAAACCCAACCCCTCTCTGACTCTTCCTACACACTTGACACTGAGAGACACTGTCCTTCAGTGTTACTACTCTGAAGATGCCTGCCACAGCTGCTGGCGAAACGTCAGGAAAGAAAATTCCAAGACCACGGTTACATAGCCCGGATAACCTACAAGAACCAATGAACTCTGACTGTGAAAGCCTTCGACAATAGCTCTTATCTTGTTTGCGAGTATCTCCATTGCCAAATTAAACAGTAAAGGAGACAAAGGGCAACCCTGCCTTGTTCCTTTTTGTATTTCCAATTGTTCTGTTAACATCCCGTAGATCAATAGTCTAGCACTTTGGCTAGTATATATAGCTTTAACTGCTTTCAAAAATTGTGTACCACAGTTTATTTGTTGCAACGTTTCCACCAGAAAGTTCCATGAAACATTATCAAAAGCTTTCTCAGCGTCCAAATATATCATTGCCGCTTTTTCTTTTTTGTTCTTAATATGGTTTATTGCAGCCAGAACCACTCTGACGTGGTTTAATTGCCTCTTTGGAATGAATCCCGTTTGATTAGGATGTATAATCTTCGTGATACATCTCTGTAACCTTTGATCTAAGATTGAAGCGAAGATTTTATAGTCAACATTTAAAAGTGAAATTGGTCTGTATGCTTTGGGATAATCTCTCTCCTTTTCATCCTTCGGAATTAAAGAAATATGTGCTTCTTTCCATGTTTCTGGAACTTTACCTTCAAATAATAGATCATTAAAAACCTTTTGTAATTGAGGAATCAAAATGTTGTCCATCTTCTTGTAACAACTCACTGAGATTCCGTCAGGACCTGGTGCCTTGTCTGATTTTAAGTTTCTCAGAGCATCGGATATTTCTTGTACGGTGACTTTTTGGTTTAAATTTTTTTGATCTTCCTCAAATTTTTTAAGATTTGCCGATTGTACATAAGATTTTAGGTGCAGAGTTGTTTTCTGTTGCCTCAGAAGGTCAGACCAGAACCAATGGGTGGAGGGTAAATCAAAAGAGGTTTTGGCTCAGCATTAGAAAGAACTTCCTGACAGAGCAGTTCCTCTGTGGAACAAACATGATGTCCAAACATCCTTTCTCACAGAAGGGAGGGGCTGTGGCTCAGTGGTAAGCATCTGCTTGGCATGTAGAAGGTCCCAGGTTCAATCCCTGGCATCTCTAGTTAAAGGGACTAGGCAAGTAGGAGATGTGAAAGACCTCCACCTGAGACCCTGGAGAGCCGCTGCCGGTCAGAGTAGAGAATACTGACTTTGATGGTCCAAGGGTCTGATTCAGTATAAGGCAGCTTCATGTGTTCAAGCTTCCTCAGGAGGTGGTGGGCTCTCCTTTGGAGGTTTTAAAACAGAGGCTAGATGGACATCTGACAGAAATGCTGATTCTGTGAACTTAGGCGGCTCATAAGAGAGAGAACAGAAAGGGAGTACCCAGTGCTCAGCTCTTGTGGCCCTTTCTTACATGCCCAGGGTAATGCTTATCACCACTTTAGAGCCAGGAAGCAATTTTCTTCCAGGCTAGAGTGGCCAGGGATCCTGGAGGTTTTTTGCCATCCTCTGGGCATAGAGTAGGTGGTCACTGCTGAGATGGTGGGGGGTTGTCGTGATTTTCCTGCATTGTAATACAATTTATTACAAAATGGGAATTATTTTTCTTACCCTATGAAGACATCTTATGGAGGGGTGTTTAAGGGCCACCTGTTCCTGGCCTGCTTTTTCCAGAAGTTTCAGTAGTTAGAAATGAAGTCATTCCTTCTATCAAGAAAGCTTTTTACACTTCTGTTGGTGAGTTTACTGACCAAACCCAGAAACACTCAGTCACAATACCGGAAAGAATACAGAGTTTTTGTTTTCTTTCGTTTTGTTTTTTTTAAATTATGACCAATTTTTAATCTCTTTGTTTCTTCTGGAAGTTTCAGTATTCTGCCTTTTACTTCCACAGGTGATCATCTCCAGGCTACTGCTGGTCACATGAAATCACACTCTGATTTCTCCATGTGTTAGGAAATTGGGGTTGACATACATGTGTGTGGAGTGAGGTTGCTTTCTCCCCCTCCCCGCCCTGCATGTCCCTCTGTCTGCCACCATGGAAACTAAAATAGTGCCCTTCTATTTACCTGCAGTTGGGGGAACTTCTAACCTGCAGTAGGGTGTCTGTGTGCAGAACATGGTGGATGCTCCCAGTTTTCACTCCCCTTTCTCTGTGCTTGCATAAAAGAGTGACTGGGTGCTTTAGTGAAAGTCTTTTATCACTGTCCAAATTCTATCTTTATTCTATGCAGCTGTAAAATCGAGAGCATCAGCACATAGGGAAGGACTATCACAACCTAAAGGGCTATAGTAGATCTAGGGAAATAAAACACATGAGGCTAATCTAAACTTCCCAGTCATAAATGTAACCGTCACATCCCACCTGTGGGATGGGCATCTTGGCTTGTCAGTTGGCTGCATGACGCAAGGGCAGTCTGCCAGCACTCCCCAGTTCGGAGGGAACCAGATCTTTTGCCCCTGGGTGGGAGTCCCTTCTCTAATCCTGAGTTTGGGAAGGGAGGCCCTCAGGGTTCCCTGGCGTCCATTACCCCAATCTCGTTAGAGCACACGTCTCACTACGTTACTGCCTAGGTCAGGCTATCCAAATAGCAATCCATCTTGCCCTGCTCTAGCAGTGGGGCAAAGGGTCATTTTCTTGCATGAAATAAATCTGCTCTGGAAAGGGAAATCGAATGAAAGCCCTAACATAGAAGAATGGAGGAGCAAATTGGCAGAATACGCTGTGATGACGAAACTAACCAATTTAGTAAATTAAAGACCTGGATAAGAAATTTTCTCAAACTGGAGGCCGTATTATGCTTTTGCAAGAACAATATGTTATGAGGAGTTTGATGTGGAGAATACCAAAACTGTGTTATTAAAATGTATTTTTGTTTATGTTTAATAGAAATGTAGAAATAGACAATATATACAGTATACTTTAGAATTGTACCGGGATACAAGGGATATCCGACCAAGCCCTGTGGCTCAGAACGGTAACCTGCAGTACTGCAGTCCAAGCTCTGATCACGACCCGAGTTTGATCTCAACGGAAGTCGGTTTCAGGTAGCCGACTCAAGGTTGACTCAGCCTTGAATCCTTCCGAGATCGGTAAAATGAATACCCAGCTTGCTGGGGATAAAGGGAAGATGACTGGGGAAGGCACTGGCAAACCACCCCGTAAACAAAGTCTGCCTAGGAAACGTCGGGATGTGACCTCACCTCATGGGTCAGGAATAACCCAGTGCTTGCACAGGGGACCTTTACCTTTTTTTTTTTTTTTTTTACAAGGGATATCCACATCCAGGGTAGGTATGCATTTTTGTCACTATAATTGAACAGTAGATAAGATTTGTGAAGCATTACTGTAATCCCCATCCCCCATCTTTCTTTTTATGTTTAGCCTTTTATTCTTTTGAAAATAAAAAGAAAAAACTAATCTCTGCTCTACTGGCAATGTGGGCATTTTATTACTCTTCCCTAGGATAAAGCCTTGTTCCCAGAGTCTGGG
Source organism: Euleptes europaea (assembly GCF_029931775.1). Classification (NCBI taxonomy): domain Eukaryota; kingdom Metazoa; phylum Chordata; class Lepidosauria; order Squamata; family Sphaerodactylidae; genus Euleptes; species Euleptes europaea. Next base: position 6,223,437 of record NC_079312.1, read on the forward strand.
GAACTTCAGGGCTCCTTCCATCTTCCTTCCATCATGGCCCCCTCCACAAGCTGAGGGACCTTGACTCGGTGGTAGATCACCTGCTTCGCACGGCACAGCAGGGCCAACGTAACTTCTAGGACATCCATGTTGACATTCGGCAGTTGACCTGTGCTGCCTTTGCTGTTCTTCAGGGCACAGCTCCACAGTGTCCCCTTGGATTGCTTTCAAAACACACGGGAAGAAAATGCTCAGGTAGGGCCTAGTGGGGTTTGTGGGGGGGACCTACGGAAGGGTATAATGTCATAGATTCCCCCCTCCAAAGCAGCCATTTTCTCCAGGGGCCACAGCTCAGTGACAGATCATCTGCTCTGCACAGTACAACATGGCTATAAATTCCAAATCAATCCCAGTAGACTCCCAATTTATCCAGGAGGGTGGGCACCCTAGTATAAATAGAGAAGCCAGGAACTTCATAGCAAACTCCTTCAGTGGCTGAACATGCCTCATTTGACAACTACCAACCCCCACAAGCCAAATACTTGATCTATTTCTCTGCTGAAGTCTAGTGCTGAGATCTTTGCACTTGGGATCTTCTGTATGCCAAGCAGAAACTCTGTCATTGAGCCAAGGACCCAGATCTGGGCAAGAGGGGGAATGTGGGACTGTTTTCCAGCTCCTTGAGAATGTCAGTGTGTGAGCCGGTGCCATTTGCTGTGTTCCGTACTTGAAAAGTAAACCGAGGAACAAGCTGTACCTGTCTACAGACAGTGAAATAATGGATGGTTAATCAACTCTCCCTTTGCAGCTGTTAAAACAGATGATAAAATCGTAGAGTTGAAGGGGTCACAAAGGCCATCCAGTCCAGCCCCCTGCTCAAAGCAGGATCAGCCTAAAGCATCCTTGACAAGTGTTCGTCCATCCGATGCTTGAAGACTGCCACTGAGGTGGAGCTCATCACCTTCCTTGAAATGATGGCTGCAAATGGGTTAAATACTAGCGTTTATGGTGAGTCAATGGAGGAGGTGTTGGAGAGCCAGCGTGGTGTAGTGTTTAAGAGCGGTGGACTCTAATCTGCAGAACCGGGTTTGATTCCCCACTCCTCCACATGAGCAGCGGAGTCTAATCTGGTTGAACCAGGTTGGTTTCCCGAGTCTTACACATGAAGCCAGCTGGGTGACCTTGGGCTAGTCACAGTTCTCTGAACTTAGCCCCACCTATCCCGCAAGGTGTTTGTTGTGGGGAGGGGAAGGTGATTGTAAGCCAGTTTGATTCTTCCTTATAAGTGGTAGAGAAAGTTGGCATATAAAAACCAACTTTTTCTCTTGGAGCAACCCAACTGCGGTCTGACTTAAGAACATAGGAATACAAGAAATGCCCTGCTGGATCAGACCAAGGTCCCTCAAGTCCAGCAGTCTGTTCACACAGTGGCCAACCAGGTGCCTCTAGGAAGCCCCCAAACAAGACGACTGCAGCAGCACCACAGCACCTAAGATAATTGGCATGCTCCTCTGATCCTGGAGAGACTAGGTATGCATCATGACTCGTATCCATTTTAACTAGTAGCCATAAATACCCCTTTCCTTCATGAACATGTCCACTCCCCTCTTAAAATCTTCCAAGTTGGCAGCCATCACATTTTGGGGCAGGGAGTTCCACAATTTAACTATGCTTTGTGTGAAAAAAATACTTCCTTTTATCGGTTTTGAATCTCTCACCCTCCAGCTTCAGCAGATGACCCCGCGTTTTAGTATTATGGGAGAAAGAGAAAAACATCTCCCTGTCCACTCTCTCCAAACCATGCATAATTTTATAGACCTCTATCATGCACTATGTCACCTTATAAACATCTCTCTCACACACAGATCTGTTGGCTGTCTAAGTCTCAGGATGAAGTCTTTCAAATAATGGATCTTAAAATGATCCCTAAACTGGAAATACCATACTCTAAAATCAGGCCAACACTGAACTAATCAATGGACAATCGGCTCCCTCTTTACTTATCGGTATGGGGGGCAATGGGAATCCTTCCTTCCAAAATAAAACAAAAATCCAGTGTTAAAGACCAGAATTTATGGAAAGCCAAACTAGTAGACGAGAAAAAGAAGAGTTGGTTTTTATATGCTGACTTTCTCTGCCACTTAAGGGAGAATCAAACCGGCTTACAATCACCTTCCCTTCCCCTCCCCACAACAGACACCCTGTGAGGTGGATGACACCCTGTGAGGTGGATGAGGCTGAGAGAGTGTAACTTGCCCAAGGTCACCCAGCTGGCTTCGTGTGGAGGAGTGGGAAAACAAATCCAGTTCACCAGCTTAGCCTCCGCTGCTCTTGTGGGGGAATCAAACCCAGTTCTCCAGATCAGACTCCACCTCTCCAAACCACCATTCTTAACCACTACACCATGCTGGCTCTCTTAGGCTGTTACCGCACTAGGTATTCCCAGCGATGTATCAAGAGTTTGGAAATGTTATAAAAAACATCGCTTTAAAAGGGTTTTTGGATGCGAATGGTTGGAAGACATCTTCACAGTTAGGCCAAACAAAGTGCGAACAAAATATTGTCGAAGGCTTTCACGGTCAGAGTTCAATGGTTCTTGTAGGTTATCCGGGCTGTGTAACTGTGGTCTTGGAATTTTCTTTCCTGACGTTTCGCCAGCAACTGTGGCAGGCATCTTCAGAGTAGTAACACTGAAGGACAGTATTTTTTATAACATTTCCAAACTGTTAATACATCGCTGGAAATACCTAGTGCGGTAACAGCCTTAGTCCTGCATAACACCACTAACCCCCCCCCCCAAACACACACACAAAAACACAGACCAGTAAAATATGTTTGCACGGCAGAAGATCTCACTCTCTGATTCCACTTCATGTATTCCTGGCCAAGCTCCCAACCAGAGAATTCGTCAGTGAAGTGCAGGGTTAAGAAAAAGCCATCCTGGATCAGACCAAGGCCCATCAAGTCCAGCAGTCTGTTCACACAGTGGCCAACCAGGTGCCTCTAGGAAGCCCAAAAACAAGACCACTGCAGTAGCATTATCCTGCCGGTTTTCCAAAGCACCTAATGTTATAGGCATGCCCCTCTGATACTGGAGGGTTGGAAAAAAGAGAGCTGGAAGGAACCTGTGAGATTATCTAGTCCAGCCCCTGGTTCAATGCAGGAGGAGGCAGTTTACAGAGCATTCTCAGAAGGGATTCCAGCCAGACTAGAAGCAGATGTAGTTTTGCTTCCTCAGGGTTACCACGTTAGCCCTTCAGTCGCACTAGAACAGCACTTCCCAACTTTTTTGGTACGGTGAACCAAAAGTCCAAATTTACTTGGCATGGTGACCCAGCCAGGGCTGGCCCAAGGGTTTTCGGTGAACACAGACACATGAAGCTGCCTTACGCTGAATCAGACCCTCTCCAGGGTCTCAGGCAGGGGTCTTTCACATCACCTACTTGCCTGGTCCCTTGAACTAGAGATGTCGGGGACTGAACCTGGGACCTTCTGCATGCCAAGCAGATGCTCTACCACTGAGCCACATCCTTTCCCCAAACAGCTGCAGCCCTGGACAAACAATGACCTTGACACCCACCTGGTTCAGCATCCCACTTCCTACAGTGGCTAGCCATCTCCCTTAGAGAAACCAAGGAGCATCGCACAAAGGGCACGGCTGCCCCCCCCCCCCCATGATCCCCAAGCAAGTGGCAACGGGACAAATGCGGCCTTTGCATAGGGAGGATCCACCCCTGCCCTGGTTCCCCCTCTCCTCCTCCAGGGCTCTCTCCAACCGCCCCCCCCTCCCAAGAAACTAACTTGAGTAACCATCAGGTTACTCTGCAAAGTGAAGAAAAATAAAATAAAAACCAATGCATGGCTCGGAATAGACTGTTTCCAGGGTCAGGTCTTGGTTTCCAAAAGACAAAAGAGGGCAACCGAAAGGGCAGGGGCGGCCAGGGGGGAGGGCTTGCCCCCCCCCCCAACCTACTTGCAGAGGCTTGGTGGCAAACTTTGGGTCCTGACCCACAGGTTGGGAATCACTGCATTGGAGGCTCCTGGCAAGAAACAGGGAACCAAAGGGCCCCAAGAGCATGGAGCCCCATTCCCCCACCCCCAATGCACTTCTGGGGGAGCAGTCATCCCTCCCCCCACCCCCATCACACCCCACATCAAGCCACGACCCAGAACCAAGTCTCCCTCTTGGGGGGGGGGAGCAGCGCAGCCGAGGCCTGGGAAGGAAGCGCCCTGCATACGTGGCTCAAGCCAGTGAGCCCGGCCAGGCGTTTCTCAGCGGCCTCCCTGCGGCTCTTAGGGATGACAACAAGGGGTGGATCCGCTGCCCGGTTCTCTCCCCCCCCTCTCCCCCCCCCTCTCCCCCCCCTCTCCCCCCCTCTCCCCCCCTCCCCTCTCCTCTCCCCTCCCCTCCTGAACCGCAGGATCCCTCCTGAAGACCCCCTGGAGGCAGAAGGACCAGGATCATGGGGGTGGGGGGTGGGGAAAGGGGGTTGGGGGGGGGGACCCAGGCCCGTCTCTCCCCTCGGCCGCAGTTTGCAGAGGGTTAAAGGGGAGCGAGTCTCGCCGGGGCAACAGGCGCCGCCTCGGGCCGGGGGCGAAGCCAGGGGAGGTCGAAGGGTTAAAGGGAAGGAGTCTCCATTCCTAGAGCGGCGTCAACAAGGAACACCCGCCTGACTCGCCACAGTCACTTCCGGCTCCGTTGTGCCTCCTGATTTGGGGGAGGGGTCGCAAGGGCGAGGGGGGGGCGAGACACGGAGGAGGAAAGCGCCCGGGGGGGCTTTAAAAACATCAACAGGTGAGCAAGAAGAGAATATTTCCTTTGCAAAATATCTCCTCGGTTCTGACAGCGGAAGAGTCGGGGGTGCGTTTGGGGTGTTGCAAAGACTCCTGCAAAAAAAAAACCCCAAGACCCCATAGTGAAGCACTAATATTCTCTTGCCACGGTGAACCGGGGGTGGGGAGTGGGGGGCTCCATTTTCCCCAAAGGGTGGGGGGCTTCCCATTTCCCATCTGGCAGCTCCTCTTGGCTGGAGGCAGAGCTGAGCCCTCCCTGGGATCTGGTCTCTGCCCCTTCGGCTGTTTGCTCCTGGGCTTTCGGCTTAGGGTCGCCAGCTGTGGGTTGGGGGAGACCTGGAGGTTTGGGGGGGGGAGGTGAAGCCTGGGGAGGGTGGGATTTTGGGGAGGGGCCTCAGCAGGGCGCCACCCTGGAAAGCAGCCCTCTTCTCCGCAGAAACTGATCTTTTTTTCTCTGGAGATCCATTGTCATAGAGGGAGAGCGCCAGGAAACCCCTGGAGGTTGGCAACCCTATTTCAGCAGCTGTCTGCAAACTCTAGTAAAACCGATTCTCTTTTGGCATTTTGTTCCGATCCTTCCCATCAGCCTGGCGTTGTTGTGGGGTAGGAGTGGTCCCAAAAGTCCTGCAGGTTTTCTGCTTGCTGCTCTGGAAGAGCAAACTTGGGGGGGTTTTTTGGTGGGGGCGGGGGTGTTTCCCCTCTTCACTCATCTGTGGTTTTCTGAGGACACAATTCTGTCTTTTACTTCTGCCCATAAACCTTCTTTTTTGGGAGACTTCTGTGGCTGGCACACTTTGGGCAGCCTTTATACTTTTATCAAACCGTGGACGACCTTTTCAGAGTGCCTTTTGCTGTGATCTCTGGAAGGCAGAAGGTCGGAAGAAATGGGAATCTGAGGAGCATTGCTAATTCAGGCTCTGTGGGCGGCTGCTGCTGCTGCTCTCCTCTTCATCTGTGTTTAACGTTTTAAAATCTTATTTACACCCCACTTTTCTCCCCAATGGAGACCCGAAGTGGCCTGCCACGTTCTTCCCTTCCCCACTTTCTCTTCACATGACCCCTGAAAGGTATGTCGTCCTGAGATAGGCTGACCATACGTACCGTTTTAAACGGGACAGTCCCATTTTTGTCACATTTTCTGGCCGTCCCGTCTTTTTAATTAAAATGTCCATTTTGTCTCGTTTTGACTAAGCCAAGCCAATTTTGTTGCCTCCCCCTCACCACGCAGCTTTACTTTACACTCCGAAGGCACAACTTTCCAGCTTTGGGTAGAAGCAAAACGTGGTCCGTCAATCAACACGTTCCTACCCGCTGTGCTGTTGCAAACCTCTGAAGCTGCAAGCCAAACTATGCAGAAGTCTTGCCTTCCCCTCCCCTCTAGCCACCTCGGGATCAGCGCATCGAGTTTCTGGAAACAAGGAGGTGAGGCCAGGATGTACTAAAACGAACGACAGGCTAGCCAGTTAGAAACAATGTAAGAGGCTGCTCAGCCCATTACAGATAATGGGAGTCTGGATTGCCAGTCGCCTTGCATGAGCTCCATTGAAATACATTACAGCACAAAAAGAGTTGCAAAGAAAATGTGGAATGGATTTTCCAGTAAGGTCTCTAAACCCAGATACACTACTCTGGGACTGGATTACCAGCCCCAGGGGTGGAATGACAGCCCCTGGGATGAGCAGAAGTGTTCTGGGACTGGAATACCAGCCCCAGAGGTGGAATGATGCCCCCCCCCGGGACTAGCAGAAGTGTTCTGGGACTGGAATGTCAGCCCTTGAGACTAGCAGAAGTGTTCTGGGACTGGATTGACAGCCCCAGGGGTGGAATGCGTGGGACACAAAATGCCTTGGCTACACCTGCAGTTTTAGTTGTGGTTTTCCACACTGAGGTGCCTAATTCTGCAGTTAGTTGAACATTCAGAATACAGTTGATCATGTTCCGCATTTTGCTTCAAATTCCTTATTGCACATAAGAAGAACATGAAGTGGGTCGTGCTGTTCAGATGACAGGCTCTTAGAATGTATCACTTACTGAGAAGTGAAGTTATCTTATTCAGCCAGTCATCAAGTAAGCAGAACTCAACAACTTTACCTACTTTTAAAAAGCAAGTCTTTTTATTGATATACTTCTAGTAAAATATGTATAAATGCAGATTATCAAGTCTTTAACGCTTCTATAAAAACTCTTGTCAAAGTACAATGTATGTATTTACAATGTATGAAGTAAAAGCAAGCAAGTCTTACATACTATTCAGTTTCAAAATCCAACGTCTAAAATATAAGTTTCTGATTCAGTTCAAAGTATCTAATTCATAAAGTCTAGAGTAATGTATTTAAGCCATACATACCAGTCAGCCTTTTCTTGAGAGCCTTTGGAAGGTTCTGGTTCTCTGGGCTTACTGTGGCTGTATTTATACTGTTTCAGACTCATTAAGAGTGAAGGGATATCTTTATCCCCACTTTCAGACAACATCTTTATCCATCAGGAGGGATATCTTTATTCCCACTTCCAGATAACATGAGCAGTGCAATAATGTCTTAGTTGCAGCTGTTCAGGTTATTAGCTTCTCCCCATGACCAAATATGGGCTTCCTTTCCTTTCAGTCTATTTTGCCTAAAGTATAAACAATCATTTCTGAGCTCCATGATCACGCCATATACTCAATTTTCATACCATTCTCATCGTTAGTACAATACGCATTAAATGAGACTATTTAGAAATCTACAATACAATATATAACTATATAAATTATAAAACACAATTATTGCTTACATTGTAACATTTAACCATCTGGTCAGTAGGAAAACATAGCCTTCAGAAAGAGTATACAATATAGCCTTCAGAAAGTTTATAGAAAGCAAGAAGCTTACTGCACTTATAGCCTTGAGGTCTTTAATAGAACTTCTCAAAGAAAGCAGGACTTTTCTGCTCTTGAGATATGAGCAGCTGGCAGCTGAATCTGAAAGGGTGATTTTAGATACATCTTTCTGACACATAGTGAAGGGTGACCCTGTTCTTCTCCCTTCAAGGACAAGACCAAGGTAATATAGTTAGCTCTTGAAAGAATTCTGACCTTGAGAAAATTCAGTCAAATGTTCTAAGGACATTTGCATTTTGCAAGCTGTTGTCAGGCTTTTCATTACACAAACCTCTGCAGTTTGTGGTTCAGTTTTATATGTTGTGTTCAAGCTCTACATGGAATTAATTCTGCACATGTACACAAAATACCATAATTATGTCAGAGACAGTGACAAACATAAGAAAAGCCATGCTGGATCAGACTAAGGCCCATCAAATCCAGCAGTCTGTTCACACAGTGGCCAACAGGGTGCCTCTAGGAAACCCACAAACAAGACGACTGCAGCAGCATTATCTTGCCTGTGTTCCAATGCACCTAATGTAATAGGCATGCTCATCTGATCCTGGATAGAATAGATATGCATCATGATCATTTTAACTAGTAGCCATGAACACCCCTCTCCCCCATGAAAATGTCCACTCCCCTCTTAAAGCCTTCCAAGTTGGCAGCCATCACCACATCCTGGGGCAGGGAGTTCCACAATTTAACTGCATTGTGTGAAAAAATACTTCCTTTTATCAGTTTTGAATCTCTCACCCTCCAGCTTCAGCAGATGACCCACTTCCTAGTATTATGAGAGAGGGAGAAAAGCTTCTCCCTGTACCATGCATAATTTCATAGACCTCTATCCTGTCTCCCCTTAACCATCTTCTGTACCAGAGGACTGGAGAATGGCCAATGTAACACCATTTATAAAAAAAGGTTCCAGGGGGGACCCAGGAAATTACAGACTAGTTCGCTTAACCTCTGTTCCAGGTAAATTGATGGAAAGCATTATTAAAGATAGAATTGTCAAGCATATAGAAGGGCAAGGCCTGCTGAGCAAAACCCAACATGGCTTCTGTAAAGGTAGGTCCTGTCTCACTAACCTATTAAAGTTTTTTGAAAGTGTCAATAAGCATTTGGACAGGAATGAGCCTGTGGACATTGTGTATTTGGATTTCCAAAAGGCTTTTGACAAAGTTCCCCAACAAAGACTACTAAGCAAACTTCCTAGTTATGGGATAAGAGGACAAGTTCTTTTATGGATTGAGAGCCGGTGCTTTTCAACCTGTTCATAAATTACCTGGAGTTGAGGTTGTACAGTGAAGTAGCCAAGTTTGCAGATGACACCAAATTATATAGGGTGGTTAAAACAAAACCGGACTGCGAAGAGCTCCAAAAGGATCTCTACAGACTGGAAGAATGGGCATTAAAATGGCAAATGAGATTCAATGTAAGCAAGTGTAAGGTGATATGACAGACCAAGAAAGGGATCTTGGGGTGGTACTGGATAGCTCGATGAAGATGTCAACCCAGTGTGCGGCTGCTGTAAAACAGGCAAATTCCATGCTGGCCATAATTAGACGAGGAATAGAGAATAAAACTACTGCTATCATACTGCCCTTGAACAAATCTATGGTGAGACCACACTTGGAATACTGTGTACAGTTCTGGTCACCCCACCTAAAAAAGGATATTACAGAGCTTGAGAAGGTGCAGAAAAGAACAACCAAAATGATTAGGCTACTAGAGCAATTGCCCTATGAGGTGCGGTTAAAATGCTTAGGGCTGTTTAGCTTGGAAAGAAGGCAGCTAAGGGGAGACATGATAGAGGTCTAAAAAATTATGTATGGTTTGGAGAGAGTGGACAAGGCGAAGCTTTTCTCCCTCTCCCATAATACTAGAATGTGGGGCCATCTGCTAAAGCTGGAGGGTGAGAGATTCAAAACAAATAAAAGGAAGTATTTTTTCACACATCGCATAGTTAAATTGTTGCCCCAAAATGTGATGGCTGCCAGCTTGGAAGGCTTTAAGAGGGGAGTGGACATGTTCATGGAGGAGAGGGCTATCCATGGCTTTCCTACCAGTCATGATGCATACCTATTCTCTCCAGGATCAGAGGAGTATGCGTATTATCTTACGTGCTGTGGAACACAGGCAGGATGTTGCTGCTGCAGTCATCTTGTTTGGGGGCTTCCTGGGGGCACTTGGTTGTCCACTGTGTGAACAGACTGCTGGAGTTGATGGGCCTTGGTCTGATCCAGCAGGGCTTTTCTTATGTTCTTTTGTCTTCTTTCCAAGCTAAACAGCCCTAAGCGTTTTAACTGCTTCTTTTTCAAGCTCTGCAATATCCTTTCTTAGGTGTGGTGACCAGAACTGTACGTAGTATTCCAAGAGTGGTCTCACCACAGATTTGTACAAGGGCAGTATGATATCAGCAGTCCATTAATATTTATCATGTTGCTGTACAATTATATAAAATTATTACAATTAAATATTTTTATTTACTAGAGTGGATATTTCCTATATTTTCCTATTGCACATTATTTTTCTGAATATGGCATCCATGTACTATGTTGATGTTCCTATTGATGTATCGTTGGAACATATTGAGAAAACATGGCCCCAGGAGCATAAAAAGTACTTTTATTTAAGCTCTTGGTTTGAGAAATATAGTGATTAGCTAAAACTACTAAAATATAGTGAAATGTTGTATGTACTATAAAATAACAGTATTATTTTTAAATTTCTCAATTTGGTTTTAGCTAGTCCCCCTCTACGTCGACCTAATTTTTTGTATGGGTTCTGTCACTGAAGAAGCTCAATATGTTTGTGTAATAAAACTTTTTAAAATCATCTCGCTTTTTCATGATTACAGAATATTACATAACCCCTGTCCCGTTTTCGCCATCCCAATGTCCCGTTTTTGTCTCAAGGAAATATGGTCAGCCTACTGAGAGGGGGTGACTGGCCCAAGGTCACCCAGGTAGCTTTTGTGGCAGGGTGGGGATTCTAACCTTCATCTCCCAGACCTAATCAGACATTCAAATTACTGCACTACTTGCTCTCTCCTGCTCTTTAGTCACTCATTTGTTTGTCTGTCGTAGCAATATTAAACAGCAGTTCAGAGGACTAACACTTGAGCCTTTGTGAATCAGAGCTCACATCTTGTGATGCAGATATCACATGTATGTGTGTGTGTGTTTGTGTCTGTATAAAATCTCAACGCAAAAATCAGCCTTGGCTTCTCAGGAGGTCACAGATCTGGCACTTGTCTTTACAGAAGAATCTGGCAGTGGAGGAAGGTGAACTGCTAGTCCAGCTGGAGGCTCTTTGGAGCAGAAGAGGGGATGAGGAGAGAGCCGGACTCAGATGTCCCTGAGTCAAGAAAAGGCCTTGATGCCATTGAAGCTGAGAGCAGACCGGAGATATGGGAAGGAGCCATGGGAAGGAGCCTGGGAGATAATGCCTCCCTCCCTCATGATGTGCATCGCCAGCAGTTCAGGCACTTCTGCTACCAGGACGTTGAGGGCCCCCGAGAGGTCTGCAGCCGGCTCCACCGTCTTTGCTGCCAGTGGCTGAAGCCAGAAAAGCACAGCAAGAAGGAGATGCTGGACCTGGTGATCCTGGAGCAGTTCCTGGCTGTCCTGCCCCCGGAGATGCAGAGCTGGGTCAGGGAATGCAGGCCGGAGACCAGTTCCCAGGCAGTTGCCCTGGCAGAAGGCTTCCTCCCGAGTCAGGCAGAGGACAAGGACTGGGAACAACAGGTGAGAAGTTTTCATCTAGGTAGTGTGGGGGCACATAGGATAAGATCAAAGATCCCCTCGAAATCGACAGGGATTGCTGCAACTTTTTGGAAAACCCCTTTTGCCTGTTTTCCTCTTCCTTTTCTCACCAGCCTCCCCTTTCATGTATCACCACTTCTGTTTCAGGTGCAGAAGAGGATGGTGCAGGACTTTTATCACAGAGCAGCTTTTCCGGGTAAGATCAAAATGGGTGTCGTTCCCAGTGGATGGCCTCTTTGAGCATAGGGGAGCCGCTCTGTCCCCCTGCCCCCGGTTTTGTTTGGGAAAGATGCTCCACTCCAGCCTCTCTGTTTAGAAATTCCTTTTGGGGAAGTAGAAACCTATAAACTGTTGAAAATGTCAGCAGGATAATTGGACAAATACATTATTGGAGTTGAAGACAGAACTGCCTCTGAGAGCAGGATATAATAATAAATAAATAAATAAAGGATGGTTAACGTGAAAAATTGGGGAAATGGTGCATGGTGCGAATAACAAGAGTCCAAAGTCATAAGCTTTCAGGAGCTCTTATGCTGTAGTACTTCCAATATTTTTAAGTCAAGAGCTTTTTGCTACCCAACTGTCAACAGGGCAAGGTGCGTCCAGAGTTGGTAAACGGGAGAAGGATGGTGGAAGGTTGCCGTCGGTGTTTTAAAAACTATGTTATATAGAACTGGGTGTTAAATGCCAGAATAGGTGAAATATGACATCACTGGGCTCTTCGTTCTTAGTGAATATGAAATCCTGTTATTATTATCAATGACAACACAATGCAGCTATATAGGTCCTTACTGGGACCCCATGGAGAGCACATATATGACTTGTGCTCCGTCAGCTGAATGGACTCCAGATTAAATACCGGATCAACTTCATGGTGCTGGTGCTAACTTTGAAAGCCCTACCCAGCCTTCTAAATCTAATAATAAACTGTAAATAAATGAAATTATTAATAATACTAAAACTGTTTTCATTTCTACTCTGCCTTTGTAACTGGAACTCAAGGCAGAGTACATCTACAATAAAAAGAACCACAATCAGTAAACAGATTAGATGAGAATGTCAGGCAACCAGAGGATTACAAGAGAGGACAATAGTATTAGATTCGATAAGAATATTTGATTTTAACCATACAGAACCTTTGGAAGATGGAATAAAGTATTTGGGCTAGGATTGTCGATTGGGGGGTGAAACGTCAAAGAAGGCACGAAAATAGAATAAAGGTGATGTGTCAGTGTCGTCTCAGTACCATGTCAAGAGGGTAACTGCTGGTCCTTCACCAAAAGCAAGGCTGTCTTTTTCCAGATGAGCTCATAGTCTTGCCACATGGAAGGAGATTTTGGGATTTGGTGGCTGTTTTGGTGTTCTACTTACCTCTGCCAGTTCCTTCCATTGCAGGGTTCTTCCTTCTGATATCTGTGAATTCTGAGCCATCAGACAAACACACAAATACTTTTGTATATGGTAACAGGACCAAGACTAGATATGGCAAAAGCATAGAGGCAAAAAGGGTATGCAAAATGAGGATGCAGGCACAGTTGAGATCATTAGCTAAGAGAGGGAGATTCGAATTCCCCCACCAATGAAGCATAACACAAAGTATTTGGAAAGTCAAGAACACCTTCCGTTGACCTTCTTATCCTTCCAGGTGATGCCATAAAACCAATGATATCTTCTTTGCCATCTCTTTGTGATGGAGAAAAAGCGGGTTCTGTGCAGCCAGATCAGGTAAGTGTAGAACTCAGGATCGTACCCTTGGGTGTCTCCCTGCCCTTCCCCAGGCCAAGTAGAATTTCCGTCGGCTGCTAGCAGTGCTGTTCACTGGCTAGAAAATCAAAAATTTAGGGTCTGATGACCCTAAATTTTAAACCCTAAAATCAAACATCTAATTATAGTTCTTTTGGACATAGTCCCTAAGAGGGGGAAGGGTTGTTACATTATCTGTGATGGCAGAGGACTTTCTCTTTTCAGGGCCTGGTGACCTTTCTGGAGGTGTCTGTTCATTTCACTGAGGAGGAGTGGGCCCTGCTGGATCCAGACCAAAGAAGGCTTCACAAGGAAGTCATGGAGGACAATTATCAGAATGTGGCCTCCCTGGGTAAGGCTTTCAATCCCCTTGATTCAGACATGTTGAAGGCGGAAACCATTCCTTCTAAGAAGGACCCCAGCTCTGACCTGAATGGGCCAGGCTAGCCCAATCTCAACAGCTAATGAAAACTAAGGTGGGTCGTTCCAGGTGGGTACTTGGATGGGAGACCACCAAGGAAGTCCAGTGTCACTCTGCAGAGGAAGGCCATGGCAAACCACCTCTGTCCGTCTCTTACCTTGAAAACCCTACAGGTGTTGACAGCACTTCCCACCACCACCAAGAAGGACTCTCGTAGGGCTCTTCCAATGGAGACTCTGAATAGGGGAATGTAGCAGGTCCAAAGGTAGGCAAGGGAGGGGGTTCTGCATACTTACTGGACTCGGTTAATATTAGTGTGGAAGTAAAAATATTGGTTTTTACAAGAAAACATGATGGAGGAGGAAAGGTCTCCCAGTTTCCCCGAATGCCATTGTGGACTGAGCGACCTCAGTGTTCTTCAGGGGTTAAAATCCATTGAAAGAAAGGCAGGAGGGAGATTGGCCTCCATCCTTTTGGGCCTTTCCGAGCAGCCCTGGAAAGAAGCATTTGAAATAATAGCTCAATAACCTCAATATGTATTATCCAAAGTTCAAAAAGACCTTTTCCCTGAGGACATTACACCCTTCCCTGGGATTTGAGGAAAATAAGTGTGGGGCAGAGAGGGGACTTAGGATGAACTGGGGCCCTTCTGCTGTGTTCAGTCCTGTTACACCAGTGTAGTCTTGGGCATGGCTCCAGATTCAGTAAAATGAGGTGGCAAAGCCCTAAGATAAAAAAACAAAAAAACAACAGGATTTCAGCAGGTGAAGTTCGGCTCTATGTTTTAATGAGCTTCATTTGCTGAATTCCTACCTCTGAGGCTTCTCTGGAATTCAGTTGGGCAGGTTCACTTTTCCTGTTGGAGGGAAACAGGGGCTCTCTCTACAGTCAAGTCACTGGTCTGTTTCTTTCCCCCATAGAAGGACTTCTGCTTCTCCAACCTGATTCCATGTCCCAAGTGGAAGAAGCAGGAGATCCACTTGTCCAAGACGCAGAAGAAACAGAGAGATCAGCAGGTATCTGCCTACTTGTGTGGTGGAAGTGGGTAGGATTTCTCTTGGGCTCAATTTCACCAATTGGGGAACGGAGGGATTTCTCAAGAGGCAACAGCCCAAGAATGGCCAAGAAAGCTTTCTCAAATGTGAAAACGAAATAAAAACAGGAACAAAATGCTGGCTGGCTTGTACCTAAGATTGGCAGGAAATATTTATTACATACTAATTTATTTCCATGCTGCCTGTTCACAGACCTGCTCAAGTTGGTACAAAACTCAAAACAATAGCATAAGATCCCAATTATTGTCTAAAGAATCAGTTTAAAGATCCAAGGTCACAAGAGTGTAAAAAAGCTACCAACTTGCCTCCAAATTGGTCTCAGAAGCCTCTTCAGGTTTAAAGAAGACCCTAAAATGGCTAAAAAGATAAGCCTCCAAGTTAAAGCATAGTAGGAAAGTAAATGTTTTTACCTGGCTAGGTCAGCTCCAGGTGAGTTTAAAGGGGGGGGATTCCCCAGACAAGGGGCCACCACTGGAAATGCCCAGTCTCCGGTCACCACCTGCCTCAGCTCTGCAGGCAGGGCCACAGAACACGGGGCTTAGGAGGCCGAACTTTTTGAGGGGTGGAGAGTGCAGTGCTCTTTAGACGATTGGAGCTCAAAGTGGGTCAGGTGTAAAGCTCTGCTCCAAAACTCACTGTCCAGTGAACACAGTCAGTTCTGTGTTCAAATACAGAAAGAGATTTGCCAGAGGTGCCTCTAGTCCAGTCTCCTGTTTCACACAGTGGTCAACTAAAGTCCCTGAAAGTTTCACAAATAGAGGAGCAGCTCCAAAGCATCCCTCTTCAGAGAGAGACTGCCTCTAAACATGGAGGTTCCGCTGGGCTACCTTGTCTCTGCTGGAACTACCCTCCAAGGAAACATCAACAGCTGATTAATAAAGTGCAGAATTTGTCTCCCCTTTAAGTGATTCCAGTTCTTTTGTTATGAAGAGCAGTTAATGACCTTTACTTGATTTTGCTTTTGCTTGAAGGTCTTACCAGGAATTTCTCTTTATTGCAGGGTCTGATGGTCCACAGAAAAAGTCCGAGGGTGAACCACAACACCTTCAATTTGACAGAAAACAGCAGAAGAGAAACGCTGGAACAAAAATGAAGAGGGGGAATGAATGCTCTGCTTCTCAGGCTGCTGAATCCCATGTGTTTGATACACACTGGAGAATCCACACAGGGGAGAAACCTGATAAATGCTTAGTGCGTAGAAGGAGTTTTGCTTGGAAGGGAGAACTTTCTGGGCATCGACATATACACACTGCAGAAAAACCATATAAATACTTCGAATGCAGAAATATTTTTGCTTGGAGTTCACAGCTTTCTGGACATCAGTGTATATATACTGGGGAGAAGCCTTATAAATGCTTGCAGTGTGGAAAGAACTTTGCTCGGAGTTCACAGCTTACTATCCATAAGCGTATCCACACTGGGGAGAAACCATATAAATGCTTGCAGTGTGGAAAGAGCTTTGCTCAGAGTTCATATCTTACTGTCCATCAGCGTATCCACACGGGGGAGAAACCTTATGAATGCTTGCAGTGTGGAAAGAGCTTTGCTGGGAGTTCAAACTTTACTAAACATCAGCGTATCCACACTGGGGAGAAACCTTATAAATGCTTGCAGTGCGGAAAGAACTTTGCTCAGAGTTCAGAGCTTACTATCCATCAACATATCCACACTGGGGAGAAACCTTATGAATGTTTGCAGTGTGGGAAGAACTTTGTTCGGAGTTCACAGCTTACTGTCCATCAGCGTATCCACACGGGGGAGAAACCTTATAAATGCTTGGAGTGTGGAAAGAGCTTTGTTTGGCTCTCAGAACTTACTAGACATCAGCGTATCCACAATGGGGAGAAACCTTATAAATGCCTGCAGTGTGGAAAGAGCTTTGCTGGGAGTTCAAACTTTACTCTCCATCAGCGTATCCACACTGGGGAGAAACCTTTTAAATGCTTGCAGTGCGGAAAGAACTTTGCTCGGAGTTCAGAGCTTACTATCCATCAGCGTATCCACACTGGGGAGAAACCTTATGAATGCTTGCAGTGTGGAAAGAGCTTTTCTGGGAGTTCAAACTTTACTAGACATCAGCGTATCCACACTGGGGAGAAACCTTATGAATGTTTGCAGTGTGGAAAGAGCTTTATTTGGCTTTCAGAACTTACTAGACATCAGCGTATCCACACTGGGGAGAAACCTTATAAATGCTTGGAGTGTGGAAAAAGCCTTGTTTGGCGTTCAGAGCTTACTAGACATCAGCGTATCCACAATGGGGAGAAACCTTATAAATGCTTAGAGTGTGGAAAGAGCTTTGTTTGGCTTTCAGAACTTAGTAGACATCAGCGTATCCACACTGGGGAGAAACCTTATAAATGCTTGCAGTGTGGAAAGAGCTTTGCTGGGAGTTCAAACTTTACTCTCCATCAGCGTATCCACACTGGGGAGAAACCTTTTAAATGCTTGCAGTGCGGAAAGAACTTTGCTCGGAGTTCAGAGCTTACTATCCATCAGCGTATCCACACTGGGGAGAAACCTTATAAATGCTTGCAGTGTGGGAAGAGCTTTGCTGAGACTGCAAAGCTTACTATTCATCAGCTCATCCACATTGGGGGGAAACCTTTTGAATGCTTGCAGTGTGGAAAGAGCTTTGCTAATAATGCAAAGCTTACCATTCATCAGCGTATCCACACTGGGGAGAAACCTTTTAAATGCTTTCAGTGTAAAAAGGGCTTTGCTCAGAAAGCACATCTTACTGTCCATCAACGTATCCACACTGGTGAGAAACCTTTTAAATGCTTGCAGTGTGGAAAGAGCTTTGCTCAGAGTGCACACCTTACTATCCATAAGCGTTTGCACACTGTGGAGAAACCTTATAAATGCTTGCACTGTGGAAAGAACTTTGCTGACAATTCAAACCTTACTAGACATGAGCGTATCCACACTGGGGAGAAACCGTATAAATGCTTGCAGTGTGGAAAGAGCTTTGCTGACAATGCAAAGCTTACTGTCCATCAGCGTATCCACACGGGGGAGAAACCTTATAAATGCTTGCAGTGCGGAAAGAACTTTGCTCAAAGTTCAAATCTCACTGTCCATCAACGTAGACACACTGGAGAGAAACCTTATAAAGCAAGGGAAGCAAACCTTGCAAATTTGGGAAAAACCTTATAAATGCTTGCACTGTTGAAAGATCTTTGCTCGGAGTTCACAGCTTACAGTGAGGGAAAAAAGTATTTGATCCCCTGCTAAATTTGCCCGTTTGCCCTCTGACGAAGAAATGACCAGTCCATAATTTTAATGGTAGGTTTATTGTAGCTGTGAGAGACCGAATAACAACAGGAAAACCCCCAGAAACCCAGAGGACAAAAGTTAGAGATTGTTGTAGAGATTCACTCATTATAATGAGTGAAATAAGTATTTTATCCCCTATCAACCAGCCAGGTTAGGGTTAGGGTTCTGCTGTCGACAGAAGCAATCCATCAGATTCCAAACTAACCACCATGACCAAGACCAAAGAGCTGTCGAAGGATGTCAGAGGCAAGATTGTAGACCTGCACAAGGCTGGACTGGGATACAAGACTATTGCCAAGCAGCTTGGTGAGAAGGTGACAACCCTAACCCTCGGTCTGGGGCTCCATACAAGATCTCATCTCGTGGAGTTGCAATGATCATGAGAACGGTGATGAAGCAGCCCAGAACTACATGGGGGGAACTTGTCATTGATCTCAGGGCAGCTGGGACCATAGTCACCATGAAAACAGTTGGTAACACACTACGCCATGAAGGACTGAGATCTTGCAGAGCCCGCAAGGTCCCCTTGCTCAAGACAGCACATCTATAGGCCCGTCTGCAGTTTGCCAATGCACATCTGAATGACCCAGAGGAGAACTGGGTGAAAGTGTTGTGGTCAGATGAGACCAAAATAAAGCTCTTTGGCATCAACTCAACTCGCCGTGTTTGAAGGAGGAGGAATGCTGCCTAAGACCCCAAGAACACCATCCCCACCGTCAAACATGGAGGGGGACATATTATGCTTTGGGGGTGTTTTTCTGCTAAGGGGACAGGACACCTTCACCGCATCGAAGGGACGATAGACGGGACCGTGTATCATCAAATCTTGGGTGAGCACCTCCTTCCCTCAGCCAGGGCATTGAAAATGGGTCGAGGATGGGTATTCCAGCATGACAATGACCCAAAACACACGGCCAAGGCAATAAAGGAGTGGCTCAAGAAGAAGCACATTAAGGTCCTGGAGTGGCCTAGCCAGTCTCCAGACCTTAATCCCATTGAAAATCTGTGGAGGTTCGAGTAGCTACACATCAGCCTCGAAATCTTACTGACTTGGAGAGGATCTGCAAAGAGGAGTGGGACAAAATACCTCCTGAGATGTGTGCAAACCTGGTGGCCACCTACAAGAAATGTCTGACTCTGTAATTGCCCACAAGGGTTTTGCCACCAAGTACTAAGTCATCTTTGACAAAGGGATCAAATACTTATTTCACTCATTATAATGCACATCAATCTGACTTTTGTCTTCTGGGTTTCTGGGGTTTTTCCTGTTGTTATTCTGTCTCTCACAGCTACAATAGACCTACCATTAAAATTATGGACTGGTCATTTATTCGTCAGAGGGCAAACGGGCAAATTCAGCAGGGGATCAAATACTTTCCCCCCTCACTGTAGTAGACTTTTTTCCCATTTGGGTGTCATCACGTTCCGTTTGGAGTAAGTTATAGGAGGTAAGTTCTGTTGTGATTCAGGAGCTCTTTCTGTTAGCTGTTATCATGCCGACGCCATCTTGTCTCCCCAGGCTGCCCCAACTAATAATTAGAAAGTTTTGCAGGATGCAGAGAAAGTAGATAACTTGTTCTCCATTTCCTGAAATATGAGGACGCACCTGAAAAAACTGATGGATTGTATGTAGATTCAGAACAAACGAAAATCCATCATGGGAAGCATAATAAAGGAACTCATTGCCACCCTTAGTAGACATCAGCGTATCCACACTGGGAAGAAATGCTTGCAGTGAGGAAAGGGCTTTGCTCAGAGTTAACACCCATCGATGAATTCACACAACTTGGATTGTAAAAAGTGTTTCCTCGGAGTGACAGACTAATTGATCCTGAAAAATCCACACCAGAGGAGGAGCCACGTCATCGCTTGGAATGTGGAAGAAACCATATGAATCTTAAGGAACCATATGAATTTTGCCAGTTTTACAAGATCTTCAGCCTCAAGCCCAACCTTGCCAGGCATCATTATCTAGACTTTTGGTGCTAAAATCAGCTTTCGCTTGGTAGGCTGGAAGTAAGAATAATTGTTAGTGTCGTTTGCTTTACAAGAAACTTTTTAAAATGGATACTGTGGGAGGAGAGAGAGAGGGACCTGTGAAAATGTACACAGTAGGCCAGTGAGCTTTTTGACTCTGAGCTGATAATTGAGTAAGGTTTTGAGTGGGCCCACTCAGGTTTGCTCTCTTTGTTATATTGTGTTATCAGGAAGCACAATAGGATCCATGAACTTGCATGCTTTCAAATAAAATCTAGTGCCTGTAAAATTGCTTTCCATTACCACCACAACGATGTACTGCAACAATCAGCTTGGCCATTATTTCAGTTTTGTGCACCCTCATCCTCTAATTTCAGTCTCTCTCTACCCCCCAATACTTCTGTGTGATCCTTCTACGATCTTCATTCCTCTCATTTTTCCTTCCATTTGGTGTTCTCTGGGAGTCAGGTGTAGTCAGATTCCAATTTCCCCATTTGTTAGGAAATGTTTTAGGTGCTTTTGTTAGGAATTGTTAGGAAAGCCAGCATGGTGTAGTGGTTAAGAGCGGTGGACTCTAATCTGGAGAACCAGATTTGTTGCCCCACATGAAGCCTGCTGGGTGATAGTTGGCTAGTCACAGTTCTCTCCAAACTCTCTCAGCTCCATCTACCTCACAAGGTGCCTGTTGTGGGGAGAGGTAGGGAAGGTGATTGTAAGCCACTTTGAGACTCCTTAAGATTGAGAAAAGTGGGATATAAAAACAACTCTTCTGCTGCTTCCCTTAGAGTATTTATAGGCCACCTCTCCAGAGACCTGCTGAAGGTAGCTCAGCATTAAAAGTAAAACCAAACTCAACTGGAAATTGTCAACCAGCCAGGAGATAAAGCAAGCATTGAGCTGCCTAAAGCATATCTAGAAACAGTCCTCAGGCCAAGAGCAGACCGTAAATGGAGCCCTTAGTGAAAAGCCAGGGTGAAGAGAAACCTCTTTTCTTAAAGGCACCGGGAGGCTGAGGGAGAGGGTGGCCCTATAGCAGGGGTGGGGAACGTCAGGCCCGGGGGCCGTATAAGGCCCTCGAAATCATTTGGTCTGGCCCTTTATGGGTCCTGGTAGATCTCTAGCTCAGGAGGATGCTGCCCTGCCTGAATCTCTTGAGCCCAGCTGGGGACAGCAGAGCTCAAAAGTGAGTCTGTCTATGTGGCAGACACTCGGAGCCGTCTCCGGTCGTGCCTCTTGGCTAAATGTTTGACCAAATATAGCAGGCTAATTTTTAAGATGATAATTTTGTATGGCCCCCGAATGATGTTATAAATATCCAAATGGCCCTTGGCAGAAAAAAGGTTCCCCACCCCTGCCCTATAATCAGGAGTCCTCAATCTGCAGGGAGACTTTGATGGCAAAAACCTCAAGATGGAGAGAGGTTAACTCTTTTTAAAGGGGGATGAGGAGTGGTTGGAGAGAGATTTTCCCCTTCCCACAGCAGACACACAGATTTCTTTCTCCTCCAGGCAAATAGAGTTTGCAGGTTTTCAGTAATCCCCCACAGCCTCTTTATTCCAGGTAAAAGCAGGACAGTATTCCCCACCACCACCACCCCCAGAGTGGTCGTGGCTCAGTGGTAGATCACTGAGGGTCACCATAAAGACTCCTGGGAGTAAGATTGGTCAACTAGAATCCTGCCAATGCATCTCGTTGGGCATAAAGAAAGATCCTTCATTTTCCTCTTAGCCTTGTGTGGATTACATCTCTCTTTGGGACACCTCTTGATTCTGGGGGGCCAGGTTGGTTGGAACACCTGTTTTGGACCTTGAAACTCTGAGGGGACTCAGTCTTTGTGACTCAGCATTGTAAAGAGAGCCCTTTTGATTTATTGTCTCAAGGGAAGCTCAAGAAGCCAAAGTCTATATTGAGTTAGAAATAATCTCTAGGCTCCAATTAAGAGAAAACCGCTTCAAATTATGGACTTAGTCCCATTTAAAATATCAAAAGAAGTTTAATTTGTGGAGAGTTGTAGCCTGCACAAATTATCTTGACGCCATCTTCGAGGGGACTCAGTCATGTCAGCTTAACATCTGGATTTAGAGAACCAATGCTTGTCAATGTGCTTAGGTGAGCGATTGACCTTTTTATTAGTTCATCCTTGCTGTTCACTGTTCTCATATTGTATATTTCTGCACATCCCTTTAATAAATGCTATTCACTGTATTTTGTGGTCTTGGGTTTGGGGGCTTCAGTCTGAATCCAGTTCTTTCGCCTTCCTTGGCTGGGAACAAAGGGATCCCCAGACCGGGAAACTGGACTCCCTCCTATGCACATCTGGTTGAGGGTCACTCCTCCTCCTCTTACCCCACATCAAGCCACAGCTTCTCCTGTGAGGTTCAGGAGGGGAGGAACGAAGGTAATGGGAGGGGGTACTGAAGTGCTGCTGAATTACATATGATACGTAATACAGTTGGAGGTTAGAGAATTAACGATCTGTTTATTATGGCCAGAATAAAGCAATCGGGTGGGTTTGTCCCGCATCAACCAGGACAAGCCACACACTAGAACAAAAGATTGCAACATTTATAACCACTGGTCAGGGGTGTTACAATACACGCAATACAGAGCATAGACATACAGAGACCCAATAATGGACACCTTTGGATTAACATAAGCCTATCAGTGTGGTTTTGAGGCAGGTACTTCGGTGGCTACATGATCTGGGACGGGGAATCGAAACTTAAAATTCTTTAGGCCGTGGGTAATTCTGGGCCCGGCCTTGGTGGAAGGCTGTACCAGACACAGAGAGCCTGATTTACTGACTTATGGCTCCTGGGTGCCACCTTCCCAAAGACCTCATGAATGCATAGTGTTCTCAAACCAGCTCTTATACTTTAGGCCTAGCATTTTCCTAAAAGCAAGTATGCAGACTGAACACAAAAGCATACATTCAGATAATGATAACGATCACAGGCATTACAGTACCACGTTCAGTAACTCCGCTTTATATATTTATATATGCGGGGAAAGACCCTCTTGTGATTCCCAAGAGCTGCTTAGAGGAAGGGGAGAAGCTTCTGGCCAGGCTCGCTGTCTTGAGCCACACAGACAGAGCCTTTCCCAGGCATCGGCTGCGCTGCTCCCTCTTTAGGATCCCTCCTTGGAGGCAAGAAGGAGCATCAGGTGGGGTGGGGAAAAGGGGGCGAATCCTGCCTTCCCTTTGCTGCAGGGAAATCGGAGTGGGGCTGGCAGGGGCGAAAGGAAGATGCAGCCTCTGGCGGGGCGAAGCAAGGAAGAAGCCCCTTTTGCCTTCGGGAGAGAATCAGCCTAAGGGTTAAATGGAACGAGTCTCAATTCCTAGAGTGGCGTCAACCAAGAAGGCCGCCTGACTTGGGGCAGTCACTTCCGGCTCGTGCCTGGGGGGAGGAAGAGAGGAGGGAAGCGCCGGTGGGGACTTTTCCAAAAGAACTGGTGAGCAATAAGAGAATAGTTCCTGTGCAAAAACCTTCCCTGGTTTTGACAGCGGAACAGCCCTGGGAGGGGAGGCGTTTGAGGTGTTGCAAAGACCCCCTGCAACAACAACCACCACAACAACACCCCCCAAAAAAAACCCCATATGATTAACCAGCGGGGCTCCATTTCCCCAGGGGTCTTCCTGCTCCCCCCCCCCCTGGAGGCAGAGCCCAGCTCTTCCTTAGTGCTCCACCGGGCTGCGGGTTTCTCTGGGCCTCTCTGGCTGCAGCCTGCAAACTCTTCGGGGATTTTGTTCCCATCCTTCCCCTCCCTCAGCGGCCTCGGCTAAAGGGCGACCCTTGGTTTCTGGCAACCTGCCCCTCCTCTTGCAGCGTGGGGCGCCTGGGAGGATCCGACGAGCCCTTCCGGATGAGCCACCAAGGTCTCGAAAGTCGCCCTTGGGGTTTCCTGAAATCAGCCGCAAAGCCTCACTTTGCATTCTTTCTTTCTTTTTTTTTCCCTTCCCAAAATGTTTATGAATAACTGGAATGGGTTTATAATCTTTCTCACTTAATCTGTTATAAAACTATTAGATGCTTACACAACATAATATTGATTGGTTAAAACTGCATTGACTTGTTATATATTTATCTGTATATTTGCTGATATCAAAAGTTAGCTTATATGGAATTTAAAAAGTAGATTTAAAAATGATGACATGCTTGCATATATCATAAATTTATATTGTTATCTCAGATTATAGCTTTCTAGTTAGTTGAATTATTTAGCAATGTATTCGTAATATAGTTTCCAGTTCTTTGTAAAATCTTCTCTCTGTTTTTTATTAGCAGTGTTCGTCAGCTTGGCCAGCTTGGTCTCTGGAGGGCGAAAGGTAAAAAAAAAAAAAGGGAACCTGGGGAGTCATTAACATTTCAGGCACTTTGTGCTCTTAGGTCTGATCTTCATCTGTGTTTAATGTTTTAAAATCTCATTTAAAGTCCACTTTTCTCCCCAGTGGGGGCCCAAAGTGGCCTGCCATGTTCTCCCCTTCTCCACTTTCTCCTCACAAGACGCCTGCAAGGTATGTCCGCCTGAGAGGGTGTGACTGGCCCAAGGACACCCAGGTAGCTTTTGAGGCAGGGTGGGGATTTGAACCTACGTCCCCCAGACCTAATCTGACAGTCTAACCACGTCACTACTTGCTCCCTCCTGCTCTTTATTTACTCATTTCAGTGTTTGTCTATCGTAGCAAAATAAAGCAAGAGTTCAGAAGACGAACACCCTTGATTCTAGTATAAGCTTTCGTAATTCAGAGCTCATTTCTTCAGATGCAGATGACACGTGTGTGTGCATAAAATCTCAATGCAAAAATCAGTCTTGGCTTCTCAGGAGGTTACAGATCCAGCACTTGTCTTTGTGGAAGAATCTGGCAGTGGAGGAAGGCGATCTGCTAGTCCAGCTGGAGGCTCTTTGGAGTGGAAGGGAGGATGAGGAGAGAGCCGGACTCAGCTGTCCCTGAATCAAGAAAAGGCCTTGATGCCACCGAAGCTGGGAGCAGAGCAGAGATGTGGGAAGGAGCTGTGCAGAAGACCCGAGAAGAAAACAACGTCCTCTCTCCAAATGTGCATCGCCAGCAATTCAGGCAGTTCTGCTATCAGGAGGACAAGGGGCCCCGAGAGGCCTGCAGCCGACTCCACCATCTTTGCCATCAATGGCTGAGGCCAGAAAGGCGCAGCAAGAAGGAGGTGCTGGACCTGGTGATCTTGGAGCAGTTCCTGGCCGTCCTGCCCCCGGAAATGGAGACCTGGGTCAGAGAATGTGGGCCGGACACCAGTTCCCAGGCAGTGGCCCTAGCAGAAGGCTTCCTCCTGAGCCAGGCAGAGGGCAAGAATCGGGACCAGCAGGTGAGAAGTTTGCATCTAGGTAGTGTGCTGGAGCATAGGCTAAGATCAAAGATTCCCTCAAAATCGACAGGGATTGCCGGAACTTTTGGGAAACCCCCCTTTACATGTCTTCCTCTTCCTATTTTCATCAGCCTCCTGTTTCACCAATCCCTACTTCTGTTTCAGGTGCAGGAGAGGATGACCCAGGAGCTTTACCACAGAGCAGCTTTTCTAGGTAAGATCCAAAGGGGCGTCGTTCCCACTGGACAGCCTCCTTGAGAGTCCTGGGTGGGAAAGATGCTCCACTCTAGCCTCTCAGTTTAGAAATTCTACTTGAGGGAGTAGAAACCTAGAATCAATTTAAAATCACTACAGGATAATTGGACAAATACATTAGGCCGTAGTAGCTTCCAATACTTTAAATTCAAGACTTTTTTGCTACCCAGTTATCGACAGGGCAAGGAGTGTCTAGGGCTGACAAACCTGAGAAGGTTAGTGGTGGAAGGTGGCAGTCGGTGGTATTAAAACGATGTTGCATCTAAGTGGGTGTTAAATGCCGGAGTGGGTGAAGTTCTGTCAAAAGATTATCTCGGATCATTCTGTAAATAGCCATGTTTGGCAGTATGACATCCCTGGTCTCCTCATTCTTAGTGAATATGATATTCTGTTGTTATTATTATATCAGTGGTTAAGAGCGGTGGACTGTAATCTGGAGAACCAGGTTTGATTCCCCTAAGAATGTGCGGCTGTCCTCAACAAGAGCCAGGGCTTTTTCAGCCCTGGCTCCGGCCTAGCGGAATGCTCTGCCTAGTATCATGAGGGCCCTGCGGGAGCTTACAAAGTTCCACAGGGCCTGCAAGACAGAGGTTTTTCTCCAGGCCTATTGTGGAGGATGGCCGTGGGTACCATCTTTACTGGCCTCCCTCCCCTCCCCCTCCCATATGTACATTGTGTGGTACAGAGGGGTGACTGCTTGCTCTACGACCAGCACAAGGAGCACTGCATGCTCTCTTTTAGTTCTGATTTTTAATTTCAATTATTTAATGGCTTAGGGTTTTATATTAACTGTTATTCAGATGTTTTATGGATGTTACGAATTTTGGTTGGTTTTAGAGATAGTTACTCACCCTGAGCCTGCTGCACCCGGGGAGGGTGGGTTAGAAATACTAGCAGTAAATAAAATAGAATTTAGATTTGGCAAAAGTGTGGAGGCAAAAAAGTATGTGAAATAAGCTGCAGGGACAGTTGTGATCATGAACCCAGAGAGGGAGAATCTAATTCCCCCCACCCCCAAGAAAGTATAACGCAAAGTACTTGGAAAGTATAGGACGCCTTCCATTGACCTTCTTATCCTTCCAGGTGATGCCATAAAACCAATGATACCTTCTTTTCCATCTCTTTGTGATGGAGAAAAAGCAGCTTCTATGCAGCCAGATCAGGTATGTGTGGAACTCTGGATCATGCCCTTGAGTGTCTCCCTGCTCCCTCCCTAGGCTGGGAGGAATCACTATCATTGGTTCTTGTAGGTTATCCGGGCTGTGTAACCGTGGTCTTGGAATTTTCTTTCCTAGGAAAGAAAATTCCAAGACCACGGTTACACAGCCCGGATAACCTACAAGAACCAATGAACTCTGACCGTGAAAGCCTTCGACAATATTTTGAATCACTATCACTTTCCCTCAGCTGCTATCTGTGCTGCTCACTGAATAGAAAATGAAAACATCTGATGAAGGTTTGAACCCTGAAATCAAACATCTAATTGTATTCCTTTTGGAATGCCCCTAAGAAGGGGAAAGGTTGTTACATTATCTGTGATGGCAGAGGAGTTTCTTCTTTCTCTTTTCAGGGTCTGGTGACCTTTCAGGAGGTATCTGTTCATTTCACTGTGGAGGAGTGGGCCCTGCTGGATCCAGACCAAAGAAGGCTTCACAAGGAAGTCATGGAGGACAATTATCAGAATGTGGCCTCCCTGGGTAAGGCTCTCATTTCTCCTGATTCAGAGATGTTGAAGGCAGAAACCATTCCTCTGACATGAATGGGCCAGGTTAGCCCAATCTCAACAGCCCATGGAAGCTAACCAGGGTCATTCCAGGTGGGTACTTGAATGGGAGATCCCCAAGAAAGTGCACTATTGCTATGCAGAGGAAGGCCATTGCAAACCACCTCTGTCCATTTATTGCCCTGAAAACCCTACGGGGTTGCCATAATTCAGCTATGACTTGACAGCACTTTCCACCACCACCAGTAAGGACCCTGGGATGGCTCTTCCAATGGATACCCTGAATAAGGGAATGTAGAAGATTTCAAGTCAGGCAAGGGAGGTGGTTCTACATACTTCCTGGACTAGGTTAGAATTAGTGTGGAAGCGAAAGGAAAAATGCATTTGTAAAGAAAAACAACTACGACAGGGAAGGAAGATCCACTCTCACCCTCCTGACTGCCCATTGAGGACCTGAGCGACTTCATTGTTCTTCAGGGATGAAAATCCATTGATAGGAGGGGGATTGGCCACAGTAACAGTTTGTTGAATGTCAACGAGGCCTCCTCTTGGGCCTTTTGGAGAAGCCATGGAAAGGAGCATTTGAAATAATAACAACAAAAATAATACTTGTATAGGGCCCTTAATATGCATTTTCCAAAAGTTCGAAAAGACCTTTGCTTGCCTTGAGAACATTACACCCCTCCCCTGGGACTTGAGGAGCATACATGTGGGGCAGAGGGGGAAGAAGGGATGAATTGGGGCCCTTCTGCGGTGTTCATTCCTGTTTCACCAGTATAAGTTTAGGCATGGTTCTGATTCATTTAAAAGAGATGGCAGAGCATTGAAGTAACAAAACAATAACAAAAAAAGAACACGATTTCAGCAGGTGAAGTTTGGCTCTATTTCCTGATGAGCTTCACTTGCTGAATTCCTGCCTCTGAGGCTTCTCTGGAATACAGTTGGGCGGGTGCACTTTTCCTGTTCTAGGCTGGAGGGAAACGGTGGCTCTGTCTACCCTCAAGTCTGGTTTAAAAATCTGAATTTTTCTTAGAGTTGGAATGTCTGGAATGAGCTTTACCACAGAGCAGCTTTTCCAGGTAAGATCCAAAGGGGTGTCGTTCTCACTGGATGGCCTCCTTGAGCATCCTGTGTGGGAAAGATGCTCCACTCCAGCCTCTCAGTTTAGAAATTCCAGTAGAAACCTAGAATTAATTTAAAATCCCTGCAGGATAAATGGACAAATACATTAAAGAAGTTGAAGACATAAATGCCTCCAAACTCAAATGATGATGAATAATGTCAGAAATTGGGGAAATGTCAGTGCATTGGGCCAATAGAAAGAGCTACAAAATCATAAGCTTTCAGGAGCTCTTATGCCGTAGTAAACCTGAGAAGGATGGTGGTGGAAGGTGGCAGTTGGTGGTATTAAAATGATGTTGCATCTAAGTGGGTGTTAAATGCCGGGGTGAAGTTCTGTCAAAAAATTATCTTGGATCATTCTGTAAATAGCCATGTTTGGCAGTATGACATCCCTGGTCTCCTCTTTCTTAGTAAATATGATATTCTGTGGTTATTATTATATCAGTGGTTAAGAGTGGTGGACTGTAATCTGGAGAGCCGGGTTTGATTCCCTACTCCTCCACATGTGTGGCGGATTCTAATCTGGTGTACCGGGTTGGTTTCCCCACTGCTACACATGAAGCCAGCTGGGTGACCTTGGGCTAGTCACAGTTCTCTTAGAGCTCTCTCAGCCTCCCTTACCTCACAAGGTGTCTGTTGTGGGGAGGGAAAGGGAAGGAGACTGTACTAAGGTGGGCCATTTGTTGGAACCACTTCCTGAACCCACCCTGGCTTTCTTTTTCTGGCCTCCTCATCAGTCACTATATTACATCATTCTGATCCAGACTTTGTTATTGTTTTTGTGTGGTTTATTTTGTCCCCCGTTTTGTTGTAAAAAAATATATTTTAATCAATTTTTACAAGTTGGAATCTGAAATAAGGTGCTGTCATCAGGTTTTCTAAATTTGGGGATGTGACATTGCATTATATATAATTTTTGTATGATTTAATTTTATATTGGCATTAGTGTGTAGGTTTATATATTAATGTTTTTGCTTACATGTTATAAGCCACCCTGAGGCTTGTTTTGGGAGTGAAAGAGCGGGATAGAAGTCTAATAGAAAATTCCAATAAACCAAATTATTAATAATATGAACACTATTTTTATTTCTACTCTGCCTTTCTAACTGGGACTCAAGGTGGAGTATATATCCAATAAAAATAAACACAACCAGTAAACATTAGATGAGAAAGTCAGGAAACCAGTGAATTACAAGATATGACAACAGTTTAAGATTCAATAAAAATATTTGAATTTAACAACACAGAATCTTTAGAAGATGGAATAAAGTCCTGGAAGATGGAATAAAGTAGTTGGGCTAGGATTGTAGACTGGGGGTGAAATCCAGAAGAAGGCGTGCAAATGGAATAAAGGTGATGTGTCAGTAGCATCTACCTCCGTGTCATCTCAATGCTATGTCAAGAGGGTAACTGCTGGTCCTTCACCAAAAGCAAGGCTGCTTTTTCCTGTGTGAGCTAATAGTCTTGCCATAAGGAAGGAGATTCTTGGATTTGGTGGCTGCATTTGTGTCCTTGATTACCACTGCCTGTCCCTTGCACTGCATTGCAGAGTTCTTCTTTATATCTGTGACTTCTGACCCATCGGACAAACAGACAAATAGTTTTGTATATGATAACAGGACCAAGATTATCTTCTCAGGACCTTGTATCTTCGGGACCCCCTCTCCTGATATATCCCCCGGATGCACATTATGATCATCAGATGATAACTTGTAGGGGTTCCTATCCCTAAGAATGTGCGGCTGTCCTCAACAAGAGCCAGGGCTTTCTCGCTCTAGGTAAGAAGGGTGTCTTCATTCTGGGTTATTTTCCTTTATTTGCTAGGGAAGGCAGGAATCAACAAAAAATGTAGGCCTTCCGGTTCCCTAAGGGAAATGACCCCCTCCCATCGGAATGCCTCCGTTTTGTTTCCTGCCTTTGTCAGGGAAGCAGGTTTGTGGCGGTTCTCCGCCGTTTTTTCTCTGTCCTTTACTGCAATTTGGGGTGGGAGAATTTCTCAAAATTTCCCCCCATTTCCCCCCCATTTTCTCCCCCACTTTTTTCCTGTCGTTCTTCTTCCCCTTTACCTCAGTGTTTCCTTGTCGCGTCTTGTCTTTCGGGCCCTGAGGGTTTGGGTTAGTTTTTTCCCGCCGAAATAAAATGGCAGCTCCCAACCAGGATGAATTCATCTCGTCCATAGATTTGGACCCGGGTCTCCTTGTCGCGGCGGATCAGAGCTGCGAGGACTCCTCTAAGCCCTCAAAAGGTCCCAATTCTAAACGAAAGAGGAAACTGGATCCAACGGAGAAAGGGGAAAAGAAGATCCGTTCCTCGGGGAAATGAAAGGAAACAGGCGCGGCTGCTAGTCCATGCCCGCCGTCCATGCCCGCCGCTACGCCCGTGGCAGAGAGGGTGAAATTAGGCGCGGCTGCTAGCCGGACGCCTGGCGCGGCTGCTAGCCGGTCGCCAAAGGACTCGGAAGCTGCTGAGTGCTCCGCGGGCCCATCTGAGACAGTGAGGCCCCTAATGACCGCTGCGGCTGCTAGCCACATCCTTCCAAGCGGCAACAAAGCTCCCCGTCGTTTGACGGCGCCACAGCAAGGTTCTGCTCCCGGTAATGTACAAGCGCTCACGGGGGCTTTAGACACTGGGGGATGGCTCCCTTAAGAGCGGAGCTTACAGAGCTCATAAGGAGCGTCTTTGTGGACGGGTTGCAAGCAGCTCAGGCGACTCCTACTCCCTCTATTAGAGACCCAGAGGACTACCAGGATCCTTTAGAGGGATCTAGTGCACATCACAGACCGGCTGTGTCTGGGGGTGAGAAGTCTGTCAATAGCAAATCCTCTCACCAACCCATAGGGTCTGTAGTCATGCGGTCCCACACCTTCCCAGACTCATCCAAGAATGAGAACGGAGAAGAGGAGGATTCCTCCCCAGAGGAGGGTCCACCAAAGCCAGAGGAGAAACAGCTCAGACTTTTTCCTCAGGAGGATTTCCCTTCGCTCTTGGCTAAGACACTAGAGGCCTTGGATCTGTCAGAGACGCAGGCCCCCCAAGCTCTAGACAAGCTTAAAGGGTCAAAAGAATTTTTTCACAGACTTACTAATCCTACACGAGTCATACCAGTCCCAGACTATTTCACTTTGCTTATTACTGCAGAATGGGACAAACCATTAGCAGGCAGACGGACTCCTGCCATAGCTAAAAAATTCTACGAATTAGCACCTGCCTCAGTCCAATTGCTTCAACCCCCGATAGTGGAAGCACCTGTGTGTGCGTTACACTCCAATGACGTTGTGGCCAGAGATGGCATGGGGTCTATCAGAGATCCTCTTGATAGGAAAGCAGAGATCTCGCTCAAGCGGGCATATGAAGCCTCCGCTCTTGCAATCAGCGCCTCAGTCACGTCGGCGTTAGTGTCCAGGGCAGCAATAGTATGGACACGCAAACTACGGCAGATCATTCCTGAGGGAAATAAGAAGGCCCCGGAGGGTGTGTCCAGAATCCTAAAAGCAGTCACCTTCTTGGCTGACTCTTCTTTGGACACTCTCTCATTTTCAGCCAAAGCAATTGCCATGCAGCTAGCGTCAAGGAGAGCCCTTTGGCTTAGGCCATGGCAGGTGGACCACCATTCCAAGGCCGACCTAATGGGGTTCCCATACCAAGGGAAGAGACTCTTTGGCGAACAGCTTGATCCTGTCTTAGTTGAGACGAGGGACAAGAAAAAGGCGCTCCCCAAGAGCTACAAGCGAGATCAAAAAACGTACTTGCGTCCTTTTCGTTCCTCTCACACCTTCCAGAGATTTGGGGGTGAACAGCGAAGGGGTTCCTGGAACTCATTTAAGGGTTCCTTTCGAAGGGGAGGCTGTTATTCAAGATCCCCACGTTCTACCCAACCCTCCGACAGGGCCGGGTATGGACCACAACAATCCAAACAATGACGCCACTATCGATCCGGTGGGGGGCTGCCTCACCCGCTTTGCGGGGACGTGGCAATTATCACACGCAGATCACCGGGTATCCACCATCATCGCTCAAGGATACCTGATCGAGTTTCGCAGACCCCCACCTTCAAGGTTCATCTCCAAGCTGCAGCCTGTAGGCAAAGAAAAATTACTTCACGCAGTGGAAGCTATCCAACACCTATTAGACATCCATGCCATAGAGCCCATCGAGTACTCAGAGCGCTGCTTGGGGGTGTATTCCGTGTTTTTCACGGTTCCAAAGAAAAATGGGGACTGGAGAGCCATCCTGAATCTCAAGTGGGTGAACAAGTTCGTCATCTACAAAAGGTTCAGGATAGAAACCCTGAAGTCCATTTCGGAGACCTTGACACCACGAGCTTTCCTTACCTCGGTGGATCTCACTGAAGCGTATTTCCATGTCCCCATCCACCCAAGTCACAGGAAGTTCCTTCGCTTCATCTGCCAGGACAAGCATTATCAGTTTTGGGCCCTGCCTTTCGGCCTAACATCTGCGCCGAGGGTCTTCACCAAGATATTGGTGACCCTCATGGTAGAGGCCCGCAAACAGGGAGTCCAGGTACACCTGTACCTGGACAATATCCTCATAAGCTCACCTACACAGGAGCTCAGTTGGATTCACACCAACATCATGCTCAAGATTTTACAGGATCACGGATTCCTGATCAATTGGGGCAAAAGTCAAGTGGTCCCTTCACAGAGGCTGACTCGCCTAGGCGTAATCATCGACACCACAACCAACTCGCTCATTCTCACGGCGGAAAAGGTAGAATCCATCTCCTCACTTGCCAGACAGGTGGCATCTGCCCCGGCATCTCGGCTCGTGACGTTGGCCAAGCTCCAGGGACACATGATATCATGCATCCCGTCAGTGCCATGGGCTCGCTTTCGGGCAAGACCATTACAATGGTTTCTTCAACCATTCCAGAAGGACATTGCCAAGAAACAGAACAAATTCCTGAGACTCTCGGACGCCGCCCGAGCGGGACTGGCCTGGTGGACAGTTCCAACCAACCTATCTCGGGGTTTGCAGTACATTCACGATACACCTGTACAGTTGTTCACGGATGCAAGTCTACCGGGGTGGGGAGCAACCCTTCAAAACCAACCTGCACAGGGCATCTGGGAGCTCAGTCAACAGAAGAAGAGCATCAACTTCCTAGAGATTACAGCAATATGGAATGCCCTTCTGCACTTCAACCCTCAGTTAGCGGGGACGCACCTCATCAGGACGAACAACATAGCTGCGAAGGCGCATATAAACAAGCAGGGGGGCTCCAAGTCATCTTCGCTCCACAAGCAAGCCTCCAAGATACTAGAGTGGGCCAAGACCCACTTAGCCTCAATTTCAGCAGAGCACATTCGCAGGGTTCAGAATGTTCAGGCTGACTGGCTCAGCAGGCAACACCTCGACGAAGCCGAGTGGTCCCTCCACCCAGAGGTCTTCAATCAGATTACCAGCAGGTTCGGCGTTCCTCAAGCGGACTTGTTTGCAACTCCAACCAACTCCCAGCTCAAGAGGTTCTATTCCAGGTACCACAAAGCCAGGGTGGAGGGGACAGATGCCCTCTTGTCTCCGTGGCCGTGCAGCCTGCTGTACACGTTTAGGCCTCTACCTCTCATCCCCAGGGTGCTCAGACGCATTCGGAATCTTCAAGCCACGGTGTTGATGGTAGCTCCGGACTGGCCAAGGCGGCCACGGTATCTGGTATTACAACAGATGTCCATTCAGCTTCCCTGGCGGCTTCCGTCCAGGCAAGACCTCCTACTCCAAGGACCAATTTGCCACCCGGACCCCGGGTGGTATCGACTAACCGTTTGGCACTTGAGAGGTGGGAACTCCTAGATCAGGGATACAATTCCGGCATCGTTGACACCATCTTAGCCTGCAGACGCCCAGCCACACAACGAATATACGGAGCTACCTGGAGGGTGTTCGCTACGTGGTGTCACCACAACACAAAGAATCCTCTAAAACCGAGGGTGTCTGACATTTTATCCTTCCTTCAAGAGGGACAAAAACTCGGTCTTAAAGTTTCCACAATGCGGCGTCAATTGGCTGCTGTAGCCACACTGGTGCCTCGCGTAGATAGGTACCCTCTGATTAAACATCCTCACATCAGTGCCTTCCTCAGAGGGGTTAAATTGACATCTCCGGCGGTGGTTCATAGATTCCCGTCCTGGAATCTGCGCACGGTACTGCAAGCCTTGACTAGGCCACCGTTTGAGCCACTTAGAACGGTCGACCTTAAGTGGCTCCGCATGAAAGCCTTGTTTCTTACCTCAGTCAACCCGGCCAGAAGGGTATCAGAGCTTGGGGCACTCTCTGAGCAGAACTTTGCGTATTTCGCAAGAATAGAGTGATTCTCCGTACTGATCCTTCTTTCATTCCAAAGATTCAGACACGTTTTCACCTCAAGCAGGAGATAGTTCTTCCTATGTTTTTTCCGAACCCTTCTAATCAAAAGGAGAGGGAGTGGCACTCGTTAGATGTAACAAGGGCCCTGCGCATTTACATTAGAAGGATCCAGCACGTTAGGAAGTCAGAGCGCCTCTTCATTACCTTGACGGCACCTAATAAAGGCGGTGCCATGTCCCGGGCGGCTATTAGTAGTACCATAAAGGCCTGTATTTTCCATGCCTATAAGACCTCCGGAGTGGGAACGCCGTCCAGTATCACTGCACACTCGGTCAGAAGTGCTGCCACTACTGTGGCCTTTAGGCACAGGGTCTCGTTGGAATAAATATGCAACGCCACTACTTGGTCTTCCTTATCGACATTTACTAGACACTATAGAGTTGACTCGTTTTCCAGAGAGGCATCCGCGTTTGGTCTGGGAGTGCTTCAGACCGTGCAGGAGGCCTAATTCCCCGCCCAAATTGACTAACAACTCTGGTAAGTCCCAGAATGAAGACACCCTTCTTACCTAGAGCGAGAAAGAGCCTTGGTTCACTTACCGTGAAGGCTTCTTCTGCTCATAGGTAGGAAGGGCGTCTTCCCCTCCCTAGCTCCTATAAGAAGCACATCCAAAAACAAAAAAAACAAAACAAAAGGATATCGAATGCAATGGGAGGGTGTCTTACATGTTTTCATGTTAACCTTAAGTGATTGTCTTGTTACCAGTTGTTTTTCCCCTCTATTCTTTGTCTGTCGGGGGAAAATTGTTTTGTTAAAATTATAAGGGTTCTTTGCTATTGGCACTATTTAAGCTTTTCAACTACTGAGGCATTCTGATGGGAGGGGGTCATTTCCCCCAGGGAACCGGAAGGCCTACAATTTTTGTTGATTCCTGCCTTCCCTAGCAAATAATAAAAAAAATAACCCAGAATGAAGATGCCCTTCTTACCTACAAGCAGAAGACGCCTTCATGGTAAGTGAACCAAGGCTCTTTTTCAGCCCTGGCTCCGGCCTAGCAGATGGCTCTGCCTAGTAACATGAGGGCCCTGCGAGAGCTTACAAAGTTCCACAGGGCCGGCAAGACAGAGGTTTTCCTCCAGGCCTATAGTTGAGGATGGCTGCGGGTACCATCTTTACTGGCCTCCCTCCCATATGTATATTGTATGGTTTTGGAGGAGTGACTGCCTGCTGTACGATCAGCACAAGGGGCACTGCATGCTCTCTTTTAGTTCTGATTTTTAATTTCAATTATTTAATGGCTTAGGGTTTTATATTAACTGTTATTCAGATGTTTTATGGATGTTACGAATTTTGGTTGGTTTTAGAGATTGTTACCCACCCTGAGCCTGCTGCGGCCGGGGAGGGCGGGTTAGAAATACGAACAATAAATAAAATAAAGTTTAGATTTGGCAAAAGTGTGGAGGCAAAAAAGTATGTGAAATAAGGGTGCAGGGGCAGTTGTGATCATGAGCCCAGAGACGGAGAATCTAATCTCCCCCCCCCCCCCGAAAGTATAACGCAAAGTACTTGGAAAGTATAGAACGCCTTCCATTGACCTTCTTATCCTTCCAGGTGATGCCATAAAACCAATGATACTTTCTTTTCCATCTCTTTGTGATGGAGAAAAAGCAGCTTCTATGCAGCCAGATCAGGTATGTGTGGAACTCTGGATCATGCCCTTGAGTGTCTCCCTGCACCCTCCCTAGGCTGGAAGGAATCTCTTTCCCTCAGCTGCTGTCTGCGCTGCTCACTGAATAGAAAATGAAAACGTCTGATGAAGGTTTGAACCCTGAAATCAAACATCTAAGTATAGTCCTTTTGGAAGGCCCCTAAGAAGGAGAAGGGTTGTTAAATTATCTGTAATGGCAGAGGAGTTTCTTCTTTCTCTTTTCAGGGTCTGGTGACCTTTCAGGAGGTATCTGTTCATTTCACTGAGGAGGAGTGGGCCCTGCTGGATCCAGACCAAAGAAGGCTTCACAATGAAGTCATGGAGGACAACTATGAGAATGTGGCCCCCCTGGGTAAGGCTCTCATTTCCCTTGATTCAGAGATACTGAAGGCAGAAACCATTCCTCTGACATGAATGGGCCAGGTTAGCCCAATCTCAGCAGCCCATGGAAGCTAACCAGGGTCATTCCAGGTGGGTACTTGAATGGGAGATCACTAAGAAAGTGCATGATTGCTATGCAGAGGAAGGCAATGGCAAACTACCTCTGCCCGTTTATTGCCCTGAAAACTCTACGGGGTTGCCATAACTCAGCTGGTAACTTGACAGCACTTTCCACCACCACCACCAGTAAGGGCCCTGGTAGGGCTCTTCCAATGGAGACTCTGAATAAGGGAATGTAGAAGATTTCAAGGCAGGCAAGGGAGGGGGTTCTGCATACTTCCTGGACTCGGTTAGAATTAGTGTGGAAGCGAAAGAAAAAATGCATTTGTAAAGAAAAACAACTACGACAGAGAAGGAAGATCCACCCTCATCCCCCTGACTGCCTATTGTTCTTCATGGATGAAAATCCATTGAAAGAAGGGCAGGAGGGGGATTGGCCACAGTAACAGTTTGTGGGATGTCAACGAGGCCTCTTCTTGGGCCTTTTGGAGAAGCCATGGAAAGGAGCATTTGAAATAATAATAACAATAATAATACTTGTATAGGGCCCTTAATATGCATTTTCCAAAAGTTCGAAAAGGCCTTTGCTTGCCTTGAGGACATTACACCCGTCCCCTGGGACTTGAGGAGCATACATGTGGGGCAGAGGGGGAAGAAGGGATGAATTGGGGGCCTTCTGCTGTGTTCATTCCTGTTACACCAGTATAAGCTTAGGCATGGTTCCTGATTCAGTTAAAAGAGATGGCAGAGTGCTGAAGTAACAAAACAATAACAAAAAAAGAACACGATTTCAGCAGGTGAAGTTTGGCTCTATTTCCTGATGAGCTTCACTTGCTGAATTCCTGCCTCTGAGGCTTCTCTGGAATTCAGTTGGGCGGGTGCACTTTTCCTGTTCTAGGCTGGAGGGAAACGGTGGCTCTGTCTACCCTCAAGTCTGGTTTAAAAATCTGAATTTTTCTTAGAGTTGGAATGTCTGGAAGTCACTGGTCAGTTTCTTTTCCCTGTAGAAGGACTTCTGCTTCTCCAACCTGATTCCATGTCCCAAGTGGAAGAAGCAGGAGATCCACTTGTCCAAGATGCAGAAGAAACAGAGAGATCAGCAGGTAGCTGCCTATTTGTATGGTGGAGGCGGGTAGGACTTCTCCTGGGCCAAATTTCACCAGTTGGGAAACGGAGAGATTTCTCTAGAGGCAACAGCCAGGAATGTTTTCTCAAGTGTGAAAGACCAGTTAAAACAGGAACAAAATGCTGGCTAGTTTGTATTTAAGATTAGCAGGAAATATTTATTCTGCTCAGCTTTAATACACATTAATTTATTTGTATGCTGCCTGTTCACAATCCAATCCAAAGAAAAACAATTTTCTTCAATAAGTACTGGCTTGTAATGATTATGTCTAATAATTAAACAATTAAAGATTCAAATGACATGGAAGCAAGTAGATTAGGAGTTTCTACCAGGACATAACCACCAGAAGTCTTGCTTTATAAGAAACAGTGTATTTTATTTACAGTGCACAGATAAAACATACCATCACGTACACTAACTCCACTTCTACTTCCAGGCTTCTACCAAATAGGTTAGGTTTGTATCACAGTTTGTAGTAGGTTACAGAATCACAGCTACATAGCCTTATATATACTCAAGGCACCTGATCTGCATTAGGCCACCTGTGGACCTGCCCAGAGCATTGCATCAGCAAACTGCCCAGATCTGGATTACTGCAGTTCCATTAGGTACCAGCAAGGCTATTCACTTCTGCTTGATCTCCCAGATCTCTTAGATCTGACAGCTATCTCACAGCTGTTACTGTCATATTATTACAACCAACTTGATACTCTGACACTCCTTCTCAAGTTGTTATAATAATTGAACTAATTGTTTGAATCTGTCACTACTTACAGCTTTAGTGAACAGATCAGCCACGTTCTTTTCACCTGCACGCTTTACAATATATACATCCTTTCTGTTTATTGCATCAGCCACATTTTGATATCTTATCCTTATGTGCTTGCTCTTGCTTCTGAAACATTGCTCGTTTCCAAGCTCAATGCCGCAGCATTGTCAGTATATACTTTAACAGGTGCATTTACAGTTACATACAGTTCTTTTAATAGGTACATGAACTACTCCAACCGCATTATTGTTTCACTTATTGCACTGTACTCAGCCTCACAAGTACTCATTGCAACGAATGACTGAGTCACTGACTTCCAGTGAATGGGAGCCTTCCCTAGATATAAGACATACCCACTGGTGGACTTTGCTTTTGCCTGGTCTGCCCATGAAGCATCAGAATAGTTCCCCATCACAAGCATTAAGGCACAGCTTCCTATGCATAAATCCTTTCAGGTATCTTAGCACCCTTTTAGCTGCCTTCCAGTCAGTTACTTTTGGTGACATGCATTGTTTACTCAGGCAGTGCACAGCCTGATATATGTCTGGCCTAGACCAGGTTGTGAGATACAGCAGGCTTCCTACCAGAGATTGATACATCGTTTTATCACATTCTGCCTGTCCATCTGTTTCTCCACTCGCATAACCTGTTACAATGGGAGAGTCTACAACATTAGCTTCTAACATCTTAAACTTTTCCAGAAGCTGTTGTATTTTATCTGGCTGAGATAAAGAAAACATTCCATCTTCACCCCTGCTTATTTGCACTCCCAGGTAATTACTTATTCTGCCTAGA
Organism: Euleptes europaea; assembly: GCF_029931775.1. Classification (NCBI taxonomy): domain Eukaryota; kingdom Metazoa; phylum Chordata; class Lepidosauria; order Squamata; family Sphaerodactylidae; genus Euleptes; species Euleptes europaea. Next base: position 6,262,911 of record NC_079312.1, read on the forward strand.
CATTTTAGCTTAAAACATTCTCCAAGTAGCTTTTCAAAAAACTCTTTGTCACTTTTATTATTAGTCATTAAACACAGGTCATCTACCCAAGACATCACAAAGCACTCCTTCTGTCCTGAACACTTGGAAAACAAACAGGAATCAGACACACTCTGCTTGAATCCCAATTTCTTGATAGCATCAGTCAAACAATGGTTCCACTCTCTAGCAGACTGATGGAGACCATACAAAGCTTTGTTTAATTTTAGGACCATGCTTTCCTGCTTTAATTCAGAACCAGGTATTTGCTTCATGAATTCACAGTCTCACATCCAGGTGCAGCCAATTTCCAAACCACCACCTGGTAGATTAGTGTGAGAATACCTTGAGCTATTGCAAAGCTTCCAGTTCAGCTTTCTTAGCTCTGAACCACAACAGCTTATCTCTTTCAGTTTCAGCTAATACACTTTCATAGCTGTCAGGTTCATAGCTCTCTGCATCCATATTGCAAACATAATCACATTCTTCACAACCAAACTTCACCGGTGGCACACCTTTACTGCTTCTCTCAGATCTCCTGACTGCAGCTTCTCCCCTTGAAGTATCAGAACTTTCTCCTTCTGAGCTGTCTGAACTTTCTACACTCTCCCTTCTGGGAGTACTAGCCGGAGAACCACTGTTACCTCTAGCTCCTTGCTGCTCATTATAGGGCATAAAGACTGTGTCAGGGATCTCATTGGAGCCATGCAATTTTTCCCAATTAAATGACTCGCCGAAGTTGGCAGATTTGCTTATGGTTATTCTGTTATTGGTATCAGCAAAACGGTAGGATTTTGCAGCATTCTGATACCCAAGGAATAAAAGCGGCTTGGACTTTTTTCCTCCCCCCCTCCTTAGCTTTAAAGGTATATTAACCCAAGCCTTGGCACCAAACACTCTCAGATGCTTTAGGGATGGTTTTCTCTTATACACAGCTGTATAGGGGATGTTAGCTGTATAGGGGATGTTATCTATGCTGGATGTCCATAGTCGGTTGATGAGGTAATTTGAAACTTTAATTGCCTCCGCCCAAAACCTAGGCTTCAGATTAGCATCCTCTAACAGAGATTGCAGCATGGATTTCAAATAGCCTATCCTTCGTTCTACAACTCCATTTTCCTGGGGGACACATGGGTTAGCAAGTCTGTGCTGTATTCCCTTGCTATCTAACCACTGGGCTAACTCATTAGAGAGGAATTCTCCACCCCTATCACTCTGGAGGTTGGCAAGTGGCAAATCTAGCTGCCTTTCCACTCTCTTCACCCAGTATTTGATCGTCTTACATGCTTCACTTTTATGCTTAAGCAGATAAATCCAGCCGAACCTAGTGAAATCATCGACCAGAACCAGAGCCCATCTGTTCCCAGACACACTTTCCTTGAATGGGCCACAGATATCAACACGTACAAGCCTTAGGGGTCTGTCTGTCACTCTTTGACTCACTTTGGCTACTGGGGACCTCCTGCTCTTTACAGATTTACACGTTGTACAGTCAAGATAGGTGTTACACTTGTTAAGCTTTACCTCATTTTCCCCTAACAAGCTCAGGGTTTTCTGTATTGTAGAAAAAGAGGCGTGGCCTAAACTCCTGTGTAACAAATGCAGGCACTCTGAATGAAGATTAACATTTGAAATTCCCACTATGCTTGTGGCTTCCCCAGCCCCTCTGCGCATTACATAAACATCCTGCTTTAACTGCCCTTCTAACAGCGTTTTTCCCCCTCTGCTTATCTGGCAGGTGTTTCCTGTAAAACTCACAGAGAAACCAACCCTCGTTAACGCAGATACGCTTAGCAGATTATTCTCCAGGTGTGGCACGCAGAGCACATTTGGGAACACATGGCTGAACTCAGGGAAGTTTAAACTGCCCTGACATTGGACCTCTAAACGCTTCCCGTCTGCCAAGCTTACATGCGTTCTTGCAGACTCATGTTTATTTGATAGTAAGGAGCTATCTCTAACAAACATTTTGCTTGCCCCACTATCAATCAGCCATAAATCCTCACCCTTATTAGTCTCAGCCAGCACAACCACTGTGTGTGTGGCATTCTTTTCCTGCTGCTGAGCCGTCTTCTTCTTTAACTGGGGGCAGTTCCGTCTCAGGTTCTGAGTGCTTCCACAAGAATAACATTTTCTTACATAAAGCACACAGTCCTCCCCCTCTTGATTGAAGACTCCACTCTTCCGGCCTGTTCCAAAGCCTTGCTTCCCTGAAGTCTGTGCAGAGTAGGTTTCATTCCCACTTATAGGCTGGCTCCGCTGCGGGGCTGAGGTCAACGGCGTTGGCTGTAACGAACCTTGCTGCCGGGGATGAAATTCTGGGGTGTAAGACTCGTGGGCTGATGTCTCCGGTGATGGGCGAGGTGCTGCTCTATCCATTAAGGGGTGTCTGGTTCCCTGCTGGGCTGCAGTCCTCTGATAACGTCCCTCCTGCCGACGCTCCTCGTTTTCCAGGATCTTTCCAGTCACATAATCGTATGTGAGCTGCTGCATGGCCATGCATTCCAGCGAAGCCACTACCACATCAAAGCTTGCATCAAGGGAACCCAGCTTGATGTAAACTTTATCTTCATCTGCAATTACTTTCCCTCTCAGCTCCAGCTGCCGAAACAAGTTAGCTAAGCCCCTCAAATGCTCCGACACAGGAATGTGAGGTGATTTATAAGCCCTGTATAATTGCCTCATTAGTGTTAGTATTGTGCCAGCAGAGTCTCTGTGATAAACTCCTTGCAAAGTTTGCCATGCTGATTTTGCTGTGTTGCTGCCAGCAATATAAACTAAAGGGCCATCCCCCACAGTCAGTATTAAGTTGGCAAGTGCCTTATCTTTCTCTTGCCCTTCATCATCATCATCATCGGGGGTTCAGGCCACAACATCCCATAAACCTTCTCTCTTAAGGTAATGCCCAATTCTCACCGAACATATAGAGTAGTTGTCAGCATTGAGCCTCTCCACTGGGATTGCAGATTGAGCCATTCTCCCACTCAATCTCTCACTGTTTCAAAAAAGCTTCTGGACATCCTGGAACTCAGCCGAGCTCTCACCACACGACTCCTGCGCAGTGAAGCAAATTCTGGGCCCATAACCCTGACGTGGAAGGAAGTGGATTAGGAGTTTCCTCCAGGATGTAACCACCAGAAGTCTTGCTTTATAAGAAACAGTGTCTTTTATTTACAGTGCACAGATAAAACATACCATCACGTGCACTAACTCCACTTCTACTTCCAGGCTTCTTCCAAATAGGTTAGGTTTGTATCACAGTTTGTAGTAGGTTACAGAATCACAGCTACATAGCCTTATATATACTCAAGGCACCTGATCTGCATTAGGCCACCTGTGGACCTGCCCAGAGCATTGCATCAGCAAACTGCCCAGATCCGGATTACTGCAGTTCCATTAGGTACCAGCAAGGCTATTCACTTCTGCTTGACCTCCCAGATCTCTTAGATCTGACAGCTATCTCACAGCTGTTACTGTCATATTATTACAACCAACTCGATACTCTGACATCAACTGTTTACAATATATGCACATCTAGTACAATAAGAATAACCCTTAGATAAGCAAGTAGTACTGCTGTACATAAATCTAACAACGGTGCAGATAACAGTCCCAATTAAACAGCTGAGAAAGCTGGTGGTTATCTCAACTTTCTCACTGATAATTATGTCAGTCCATAGAAGGGTCGGTTTGCAAACGATGGAATGTGTCATAGAACAGCACCAGTATAATAGCAGGCAGGAACTGCAGGTGGTAGTCCCCATGGTGTACTTGTGGCAGGATGAATTGCAGGATGAATTGCAACAGGTGGGTTACTGTCAGCCCTTGGCCCAAATCTGAACCAAAAACCACTCAGAGACAGTCAGGTCCAAAGAAGCTGGTTTTTACTGGTCAAAATAGGTTAACAGAGCATGAAGAAAAGGTGACAGCAATGAGGATTGCTGGCTTGAACTTGGTAATATAAAAGCATAGGAAAAGGCAAGAGATTACAAATCATAAACAGAGCTCTGTTCCCAGAGCTTCAAACGGATCTAAGTATGCACAATAATCCTTGAGTCTGGTCAGTGGGAAAATGAAAGTAAACAGACCGACTGAGATACAGGCCTGACATTCTGCCCCCCTTAAGGCCCCCTCCCACCACTCAAGGGGGATGGCTTGTCCGGGTAGGCGGTGTGAAAGGCGTTCACCAAGTGCAGGGCGGAGACATCCTGTGCACGCACCCACTCGTCGTAGGCAGGGGGGAAGTGCTTCTAGCGAATTAGGTATTGCAGGGATCCATGTCGTATACGTGAATCTAGGATTTTTGACACCTCGAAATGTTCCTCCCCCCCCCCACCATCACGGGTTGCTCGGGAGGCAGTTCCGGGTGCCATTCTGAGGAGGCAACATGAGGTTTAAGGAGGCTGACATGGAAGACTGGGTGAATACGTTTCAGAGTCTTGGGGAGAGTCAGTTCCACAGTGACAGGGTTAATGATCCTGGCTATAGGATATGGACCAATGTACTTGGCGCTGAGCTTATGGCAAGGTCGAGTGGATCGCAGGTTTTTGGTGGAAATGTACACCAATTCACCAACTTGGAAGTCCTTGCTGGGAGAGCGATGCTTATCAGCTTGTACCTTATATTTGCGCTTAGCTCTGTCTAGGTTGCTCACCAGCCAGGGCCACGTAGAGCGGAGGGCATGTGCCCAAGAGGCTACATCGGGATCCCCCTCCCCCTCGGGTACCTCCCCAAGGGCAATAGGACCGAAGTCCTGACCATACACAGCATAAAAAGGGCTGAACCCTGTAGATTGATGGACAGCATTATTGTAAGCATATTCCGCAAAAGGCAACAGGTCTACCCAGTCATCTTGATGGTAATTGACATAACGCAAATAACATTTCAGTACAGCATTGACACGTTCAGTTTGCCCATCCGTCTGGGGGTGGTACGCAGTAGACAGCCCTTGCTCCATCCCCACCAACTTGAGGAAAGCCTTCCAAAATTTAGCAACGAAACTACTTCCGCAGTCGCAAATTATCTTGCGCGGAAACGAATGCCGATGGAAGACATGTGACACAAAGAGGCGGGCCAACTTGGGGGCGGAGGGAACACCAGCACATGGAACCAAATGTACCTGTTTGGAAAATAAGTCAGTAACAACCCATAGTACAGTTTTGCCCCCGCTAAGTGGGAGATCCGTCATGAAATCCATGGCAATTACCTCCCAGGGCTTACTGGGAATTTCCAGCGGTTGCAGCAGTCCTGGGGGCTTGCCTTGAGACCGTTTGACTGTGGCACAAATAGGTCAGCTGCAAACGAAAGAGTCTACATCAGAACGCATCCCCCCCACCAAAACTGCGCAGTAAGTGAAGAGTTTTCAGGAACCCAAAGTGTCCCGCAGTTTTAGCTCCATGGGCTAATTGCAGGACCTCTTTTCGAAGCACCTTTGCCACATACAATTTTGAGTCCTTGTACCAACAACCCACCTTGCTCAAGTACACCTTGGGGCAGTGTTTGGGCAGTGCGTTCGGCTAAGCACTGAGCCTGAAGGGAGTCCAGGAAGGAGTTGGAGAGGACCACCCCCTCCTTCCGCGAGGAAGGGTGAATCCGGAGCTGGTGGCGATGGAAGGGGGGGAACTGGTTGTTGCGGGCCGCTGGGTATAGATGGCGCAAGGGGGGCAGGCGAAGGAGCCTGCTGGGTAGGGCTGGATCCCTTGTCGGCCACTGCGCGGTTGCCTGGTTGGGATCGAGTTTGGGACCGGGTCTGTACTGCCAGCATGGGTAGGACTCCTCTGTGCGCCGGGGTGAATAAAGAGTCTGTCGGCCGATCAAGTTTTACCGGGTATTGAGGTAACCTGGAAAGGGCATCAGCGAGTACGTTCTGTTTCCCGGGCACGTTTAAGAACAAAACGAAATTGAGCAAAGAAGTCCACCCAACGCTGTTGCTTTGCGGACAACTTATGGGTCCCCGTGAGGGCAGCTAGATTTTTGTGATCGGTCCAGACTTCAAAGGGGACCCTGGATCCTTCCAGGAATTGTCTCCACAGAGTGAGGGCATGGTGGACGACTGATGCCTCCTTTTCCCAAATGGGCCAGTTTAATTGGGCATGCACAAACTTTTTTGAGAAGTAGGCACAGGGGTGAAGGAGACCGTCCGGTCCTCTCTGGAGAAGGGCCCCCCCATGGCTATGTTGGACGTATCGACTTGTACAGTAAACATTTGGTTCGGATCAGGGTGCTGCAGGACAGGTTCAGAAGTGAAAAGCCGTTTGAGGGCTACAAAGGCGGATTGGCATTGATCAGTCCACAGTATTTTGGCAGAGGGCAAGGTTGCAGAAACCCCTTTACCCTTCGTTTTCAGGAGGTCAGTTGATTGGCAGCGCCACTTGAGCGAAGTTGGGAATGAAACCGCGGTAGAAATTAGCAAAGCCCAGACATTGCTGCACTTGCTTGCGGGTAGAGGGTGGAGTCCAGTCAAGTACCGATTGGACTTTAGCGGGGTCCATGCTAAGGCCACGATGAGAGATTATGTACCCCAAGGTTATTTTCTCTTGGTGAAATTTGCATTTAGACAGCTTTGCATAGAGCTGGTGGTTACGCAGGCGTTTCAAAACTTCTCTGACCAGAGCAACATGTTCCTCCATGGTTTTTGAATAAATAAGGATGTCATCCAAATAAACTACCACGCCGCAGTACAGCAAATCATGGAGGATTTCGTTAATGAGTTGCATGAAGACCCCTGGGGCCCCTTTTAATCCGAAAGGCATCACAAGAAATCCATACATTCCAAAACAGCTAGAGAAGACGGTGAGGGGCTCGTCCCCCTCATGGATACGAACGCGATAATAAGCTTCCACTAAGTCCAATTTGGAGAAAATGCGTCCCTCCTGTAATTGCCCCAAAATATCTGAAATCAACGGTATGGGGTAGGCGTTGGCTTGGGTAACTGCATTAAGCTTCTGGAAGTCAATGCATAAACGCAGATCACCCTCCTTTTTTCGGACAAAGAACGCAGGGGCTGAGTTGGGAGCGTTCGATTGCCGAATGAACCCTCAAGCAAGATTTTTATCCAGAAAGTCACGTAACACAGCGCGTTCGGAAACGCTCATGGGGTAAATCTTGCTCTTAGTCAGTGTGCAGTCTTTTACCAACTCAATTGCACAGTCAGTGGTACGGTGGGGGGGGCAAGGCATCACATTCTTTAACATCAAAGACATCTGCAAAGTCTCTGTATGCTTCGGGCAAAGGTGGTGGCGATGAGGCATCGGAGGTTAAAGCTGGAGCGGGTGGAGGCACCACCGCGACTTTCTGTCAGTGCTGTTCGCACTTAGGATTGGCAAAGGTAATAGTGTCAGTTTCCCAGTCTATACAGGGACTATGTCTTTAAGCCAATTAATCCCTAGGACAACTTCGAACCGGATGGGGGCTATGGTAAAGTCGATTTGTTCCCAATGAGAACCAATACCCATCGCTACTCCCCGTGTGCGATGATCGACTGGTTCCCCCTTAAAATGGCTCCCATCCATCTGGGCAAATTGGACGGGAGCTGATAAAGCTTCGGACTTGACTTTGAGGGCTGCAAACGTGGCCTCACTGATTAAAGTGCGGCCGCAGCCAGAGTCAATAAGTGCCTTGACAGGCAGTTGGGGACCCCCTTTATAGTGTTGCAACACTGCGTCCACATACACCGTATTTTCTACTTCTCTCACCTTCATCGGTTTCTTGGGTTCTGCAGGAGAAACTGCGGGGGTCTGCGGGGACGCTCCATTCACCGCTGACCGTGACCGGTTATTTGACAGGTCAAGAGGCGAGTTCAAGTTTAGCGCTGGGGTATCCTTGAGATTATCCCTGTCCGAAGATGGAGAATTGTCCCCCACTGGGGCACTTGTAATCCGAGACCCGGAGGGGTCTGTAGAAGTAGGAAGATCGGGAGAGTCTCTGAAATGAAGTGCAGAGGGTGTGAGCCGTCCCGGCGCGGTACTGTGGGCGGTCGCGGTGCCTCCGCATTGGGGTCGTCCCTGGTTTTTTGACAGGTCAAGAGGCGAGTCCAGGTTTAACGCTGGAGTATCCCAGGGAAGATCCCTGTCCGAAGATGGAGAATTGTCCCCCACTGGGGCACTTGTAATCCGAGACCCGGAAGGGTCTGTAGAAGTAGGAAGATCAGGAGAGCCTCTGAAATGAAGTGCAGAGGGTGTGGGCCGTCCTGGTGCTGTACTGCGGGTGGCCGCGGTGCCTCTGCGTTGAGGTCGTCCCCGAGCCCAGGGCGATGCGTCCGGTTGAGGGAACTCTGGGCGTTGAGGACAAGCTGAAGCAAAGTGGTCCATAGCACCGCAAACGAGACAGACCCCCCTTTGGAATCGGGACTCGCGATCCTGAGGGGGTCGTGCTGATCTCCGCGGGCAGGGAGCGGAAGCTTTGGGGGGAGGCTTCTGGCTTCCCCTCTCCTTGGGTCGCTGACGGGGTAGTATCTCTGCCGAGCCGGCAAAAGAGATCTTCAGTTTGGGTGGTCTCCATGGAACTGGAGGTAGTACGGGTGCTGGTGTAGATCTAAGGAACGGGGCCCTTGGCCTTCCTGGCGGCGGCAGGACGGGAGCTGATCAGGAGTCCCTGGTTGTGGGCCACCCGGTACGGCTTGCATCTGCTGCAAGCAGTCATTGTCGTGGAGCAAAAAGTCCATTTGATCCTGCAAGCGGGCCACTCGGTCTATGTGTTCCCGTTTGTGCTGTCGGAGCAAAAACATATCCTCGCCCGCATCACCTAAGCAACGGGGCTGGCTGATTCGGAGGTTTGCAGCCCAGAGAGATTCCTCATAGTGCAAGTCCTCTTTGACCTCCTTACGATCCGCCAAAACTTGATCCGCCTCAAGTTTGGTGGTCAGGGCCGTGGTAACTAGTGGCAGAGCCTCCTGCTCCCATGCCGAAATAGGTCCGGCTTGATCCGGAAGATCCAGTAGCGGCTGGACCTGAACCGCTAAGGCCGCTGCGCTGACACCAAAGGCGGGGGTTGACAGCTTAGTAATCCCAGCCATTGAAGTGGTGGTCGAGGTCATTCCGTGGGAGAGCGCAACCATCTGTTTCGCCAGTGCTTTTGGCCTGGCTCCGCACACCCGGGCCAGTCGAGCATCCTCCACTAGACAATCTGACGCTTGGAGGTCGTGGCGGGCGCTGGCCTCCGCGCTGCGCCCGTACAAGTCCAGTCAGGCGGTTACGTTCCACGTCTGCCCGATGAACCTTGTCTAGGGCGTCCTCAAAGGAAGGTACCAAGGATGGGACCCTTCCAGGGCTCCGGCGAGGAACCCACCATCTGGGGAGCGACCAAGCTCCCCCCGGGATCCGGGCGAACCGCACAGGGCTCCAGCCACGGGCAAATAACTCGGAGAGCACCGTCCCAGCTCCAATCCGAGTGCCTGGCGAACCCTCCGGGGCTCTAGCCTGGCAGATGAGAAGAGATGCGGATTGCTGTCACAATGTCAGCCCTTGGCCCAAATCTGAACCAAAAGCCACTCAGAGACAGTCAGGTCCAAAGAAGCTGGTTTTTACTGGTCAAAATAGGTTAACAGAGCATGAAGAAAAGGTGACAGCAATGAGGATTGCTGGCTTGAACTTGGTAATATAAAAGCATAGGAAAAGGCAAGAGATTACAAATCATAAACAGAGCTCTGTTCCCAGAGCTTCAAACGGATCTAAGTATGCACAACAATCCTTGAGTCTGGTCAGTGGGAAAATGAAAGTAAACAGACCGACTGAGATACAGGCCTGACATTTACTCTGATGCAAGAATAATTAGTTGCTCATTTAAAGCAGGTCCGGAGGTCCGGAACATATCAACCATTTCGTTACACACAACTTCATCAGCCAAGGTTACTACAAAATACATAACGGCTTTCAATATTACAATCCAAGTACTAAGTAGAACATTGCAATATTTTCCATTTATTTACTAGCTCCTTTGACCAAAGGTCTTGAGCTTAACCATAACAATAATACAAACATTGCAATATTGGCTATCTTAACATCAGAAGTGAGAATGAGAATGAATATAGTAAGTTGTAACGAAACAGTTGATATGTTCCGGACCACCAGACCTGCTTAAATCAGCAATTAATTATTTTTGCATCAGAGTAAGTAACCCACCTGACATAATTATCAGTCAGCATGTTGAGATAACCACCAGCATTCTCACCTGTTTAATTGGGACTATTATGTGCACCGTTGTTAGATTTATTTACAGCAGTAGTACTTACTTATCTAAGAGTAATTCTTATCGTACTACACATGAACACATGAAGCTGCCTTATATTGAATCAGACCCTTGGTCCATCAAAGTCAGTATTGTCTACTAAGACCAGTAGCGACTCCCCAGGGTCTCAGGCAGGAGATGTACTAGATGTGCATATATTGTGAACTGTTGAATCTTTAATAGTTTAACAGACATAATCATTACAAACCAATACTTACTTAAGGTAATTGTTTTTCTTTGGGTCTGATCAACTTCGATATTTATTGGCAGCCTTTATGCTGTTGTTTTGTTCTTAATTATTAGTGTTTCAGCATTTGGTTTTTTCCTCTTTTGCTAGTGTGTTCACAAAACAATAGCATAAGATCCTAAATACTGTCTAAAAAACAATCGGTTTAAAAATCCAGGAGCACAAGAAGAGCATAAAAAAGCCACAAAGTTGCCTCAAAAATCTCCTGTGAACATGCCTCAGGTTTAAAGAAGATGCTAAAGCAACTAAAAAGATAAACCCCCAAGTTAAAGGCAGGTTGAAAAGAAATGTTTTCACTGGGCAAGGTCAGCTCCAGGGGAGTTTAAAGGTGGGGAACATTCCCCAGATGAGGGGCACCCCTGGAAATTCCCAGTCTCCAGTCACCACCTGTTTCTGCTCTGCAGGCAGGGCCACAGAACACAGGGCTTGGGAGGCTGAACTTTTCGGGGAGTGGAGAATACGGTAAGCTTTTACTAGTTTGGAGCTCAGATGGGATCTCTGTATTTCAGGGATAAAGCTCTGCTCAAAACTGACTGTCCAGTGAATGCAGTCAGTTCTGAGTTCAAATATAGAAAGAGATTTGCTAGAGGTCTCTCTAGTCCAGCCTTCTATTTCACATAGTGGTCAACTTGAGTCCTGGGAAGTTTCACAAATAAAAGAGCAGCTCCAAAGCCTCCCTCTTCAGAGAGACTACCTCTAAACATGGATGTTCCGCTGGGCAACATTGTCTCTGCTGGAACTATCCTCCAAGGAAGCAGAGAGAGACTGCCTCTAAACATGGAGGCTGCACTGGGCTACCTTGTCTCTGCTGGAACTACCCTCCAAGGAAGAATCAACAGCTGATTCATACAGGGCAGGATTTGTCTCTCCTTTAAGTGATTCCAGTTCTTTCATTATGAAGAGCAGTTAATGATCTTCTTTATTTGATTCCACTTTTGCTTGAAGGTCTTACAGGTAGTTTCTCTTTATTCCAGCGACTCATGGTCTCCAGAAAAACTCCGAGGGTGAACCACAACACTTCTTATTTGACGAAAAACAGCAGAAGAGAAATGCTGGAACGAAAAGGAAGAGGGTGAAAGAATGCTCTGCTTCTCAGGCTGCTGAATCCCAGGTGTTTGATACACACTGGAGAATCCACACACGGGAGAAACCTGGTAAATGCTTAGAGCGTAGAAGGAGCTTTGTTCAGAGTTCAAAGCTTACTAGACATCAGTGTAGCCACAATGGAAAGAAACCTTATAAATGCTTTCAGTGTAAAAAGGGCTTTGCTCAGAAAGCACATCTTACTGTCCATCAGCGTACCCACATTGGGGAGAAACCTTATAAATGCTTGCAGTGTGGAAAGAGCTTTGCTTCAAGTTCAGAACTTACTATCCATCAACGTATCCACACTGGGGAGAAACCTTATAAATGCTTTCAGTGTAAAAAGGGCTTTGCTCAGAAAGCACATCTTACTGTCCATCAGCGTACCCACACTGGGGAGAAACCTTATAAATGCTTGCAGTGTGGAAAGAGCTTTGCTTCAAGTTCAGAACTTACTAGCCATCAACGTATCCACACTGGGGAGAAACCTTATAAATGCTTGCAGTGTGGAAAGAGCTTTGCTCAGGGTTCATATGTTAGGGTCCATCAACGTATCCACACTGGGGAGAAACCTTACAAATGCTTGCAATGTGGAAAGAGCTTTATTAGGAGTTCACAGCTTACTAGACATCTGCATATTCACACTGGGGAGAAACCTTATAAATGCTTGCAGTGTGGAAAGAGCTTTATTTCAAGTTCAGAGCTTACTCTCCATCAGCGTACCCACACTGGGGAGAAACCATATAAATGCTTGCACTGTGAAAAGGGATTTGCTTCAAGTTCTATGCTTACTAAACATCAGCGTACCCACACTGGGGAGAAACCTTATAAATGCTTGCAGTGTGGAAAGAGCTTTACTCAGAATTCACAGCTTACTAGACATCAGCGTATCCACACTGGGGAGAAACCTTATAAATGCTTGGAGTGTGGAAAGAGCTTTCATGAGAATGCAAAGCTTACTATCCATCAGCGTGTCCACACTGGGGAGAAACCTTATAAATGCTTGGATTGTGGAAAGAGCTTTGTTTCCGGTTCATGTCTTAGGGTCCATCAACGTACCCACACTGGGGAGAAACCTTATAAGTGCTTGCAGTGTGGAAAGAGCTTTACTCAGAGTTCACGGATTACTAGACATCAGCGTATCCACACTGGGGAGAAACCTTATAAATGCTTGGAGTGTGGAAAGAGCTTTGCTTCGAGTTCACAGCTTACTAGACATCAGCGTATCCACACTGGGGAGAAACCTTATGAATGCTTGCAGTGTGTAAAGAGCTTTGCTTCACGTTCAGAGCTTACTATCCATCAGCGTACCCACACTGGGGAGAAACGCTATAAGTGCTTGCAGTGTGGAAAGAGCTTTACTCAGAAATCACATCTTAGGGTCCATCAACGTATCCACTCTGGATAGAAACCTTATAACTGTTTAGTGTGTGGAAAGAACTTTGCTCAGAGTTCACAGCTTAACACCCATTGATAAATTCTCACTTGAGAAACTAGATCAGCACGTGGATTGTGGAAAGAGTTTCCTCGGTGTTACAGGCTAATTGTTCATGAATAAATCCACACCAGAGGAGGAGCCACATCATCGCTTGGAATGTGGAAGGAGCCATATGAATGTTGCCATGCTAAATTCAGCTTTCTCTTGGTAGGCTGGAAGTAAGAGTAATTGTTAGTGTTTTCTTTAATAGAGACTTTTTAAAATGGACACCACTGGAGGAGAGAGAGGAACATGTGAAAACATGCACAGTAGGCCACCGAGCTTTTTGTCACTGAGCTCATAATTATAGTCAAAGGCCTTCCTCCAGTGCCAGTCGGAGGGAGAACAGATTCTACAGTAATACCATTTCTGAGTTCATCTTTGCATTGTTGGGCAACAGGATGGGAACATTGCAGGTTCTCCCGCCTTCCTTAATTAAAAAAAAATAAGAAAAATGGCTTTTTTGCTCAACACCGCTGGCTCAAATATCTGTTTCAAGGTGCTGAAATCCATATAGAAATTGGTAAACAGTTCTTTTGGATGGGAATAAACGGGTCCCAAAGCTCGCAACAATATGTGACACAAGTGCTCAATGCACAATTCCTGTGTCCTGACAGATGTGTGTTGAGGATTCACAGGGGCATGGGGCTGATTCCCCTAGCATGTGGGGAGAAGGGGCTTAAGCCTCCCAATCTAATATGGCTGGAATTTGCTCCATTGTGGAAACTTACAGGTACTGAAGAGCTCTGCATGCCAGTTCCCCCTCTCTCCCTGTGTCTCGGTCCCAATTGGGCTATGAGGCACCTTGGAATTCAGTTCCAAGCATGAAATTCCACAAGGTGAAACAATATCCACCTTCAAGTACTTGAATGGCAGTCATATAGAGGATGGTGCGGTGTTGTTTTCTGTTGCCTCAGAAGGTCAGACCAGAACCAATGGGTAGAAAGTAAATCAAAAGAGGTTTTGTCTCAGCATTAGAAAGAACTTCCTGACAGTTAGGGTGGCTACTTTGTGGAACAGGCTTCCTCGGGAGGTGGTGGGCTGGACGGCCATCTGACAAGAATGCTGATTCTGTGAACGTAGGCAACTCATGAGAAGGAGGGCCACAAAGGGAGGAGTCAATGCTCGGCTCTCGTGTCCCTTTCTTACATGCCCAGGGTAGTGCCGATTGCCACTTTAGAATCGGGAAGGAATTTTCCTTCAGGCCAGATTGGCCAGGGATCCTGGAGGTTTTTTGCCTCCCTCTGGGCACACTGCTGAGGTGGTAGGGGGTAGTTGTGATTTCCCTGCACTGTGCAAGGGGTTGGACCAGATGACCTGGGAGGTCCCTTCCAACTGTATTGTTCTGTGTTTCTAAATTAGGCCCCGATTATATAGCTGTTGAACTGTTATTGGTTTATGGCATGCTCAGTTCTCATCTAAGATGTTTGGAATACAATTTATTACAAAATGGGAGTTATTTTTCTTACCCTATGAAGATATCTTTTTGGGGGGTGGCACAGACCTTGAGGGTTAATAGATTATGTTGTTTAGGAGAGAGTGGCAGGATGAACTCATGGCCTGTGCATTAATACTTTTTGCCAAAATTGAATTAATAACAAACATCCTACCCCACCTTTCCCCCCAGCATTTGCTCATTTTCCTCCCCTCTCCCAGCAGGGACATTTGGAAAACAGTGCTGTTCTGGTCATGTATCTTAAAATGGACCTAAGTTCACAGTGCTGGGAAAAAGAAGAGAAGAGGGGAAGCAAAGTGATTGGGGAGTTGGATCACCTTCCCTTTGAGGAAAGGCTGCAGCGTGTGGGCCTTTTCAGTCTAGAAACGAGATGGCCGAGGGTGGGACCTGATAGAGATGTTTGAAATGATGGCCAGTTTTGAATCTCTTTGTTTCTTCTGGAATCTTCTGGGAGTAAGCCCCATTAAACAGAGAAAGGTTTTGAGTGGACCCACTCAGGATTGCTCTCTTTGTTCTATTGTGTTATCAGGAAACACCACAGGATCCAACATGTCTTTCGATCCTACTGAACACACTGTGTGAACTTGCATGCTTTGAAATAAAATCTAGTGCCTGTAAAATTGCTTTCCATTACCACCACAACTATGTACTGCAAAGATCAGCTTGGTCATTATTTTGGTTTTGTGCTCTCTCTTCCTCTATTTTCAGTCTCCCTCCACCCGCCAATACCTCTGGGAGATCTTTCTATGATATTCACTCCTCTAATTTTTCCTTCCATTTGCTGGTCTCTGGCAGACAGCTGTAGTCAAATTCCAGTTTCTCCATTTTTAGACAGTGCTTTAGATGCTTTTGTTGTTTCCCCACATGAAGCTTGCTGGGTGACCTTGGGCTAGTCACAGTTCTCTCCGAAATCTCTCAGCCCCACCTACCTCAGAAGGTGTCTGTTGTGGGGATGTGAAGACAAAAGTACCATTTTGTTCCTGACATCAGCTTGCTATCTGTATACTCTCTTTTGTGTGCCTAGATTTTGCTTTGTATTTCGCAGAGGCCTATCAGATGTCATAGTTGCGCCTGCAGATAGTTGCCCCAGCAGATAACGTGTGTTCAAGGACAGGACATCATACCAGCTTAACTGTGACATTTGATTCATCTGTGGGAAGATGAGAGAGGGGAATGATCTCACTCCTTACTCCTGAGAGCCTTATTCTGGCCTAGACCACTTTGAATCATTCAGAGACTTCTCCCAGGCAACAACTTTGATTGGAAGTCATAGTTCATCTGATTTAGGTTTGTCACGGTCTCTGACATAATTATGGTATTTTGTGTACATGTGCAGAATTAATTCCATGTAGAGCTTGAACACAACATACAAACTGAACCACAAACTGCAGAGATTTGTGTAATGAAAAGCCTGGTAACAGCTTGCAAACCTGGTAACAGCTTGCAAAATGCAAATGTCCTTAGAACAGGCTGACTGAATTTTCTCAAGGTCTGTTCTTTCAAGAGCTAACTATCTTACCCTGGTCTTGTCCTTGAAGGTAGAAGAACAGAGTCATTCTTCACTATCTGCCAGAAAGGTGTATCTGAAATTACCCTTCCTGATTCAGCTGCCAGCTGCTCATATCTCAAGAGCAGAAAAGTCCTGCTATCCTTGAGAAGGTCTACTTAAAAGCCTCAAGGCTATAAGTGCAATAAGCTTCTTGCATTCTATAATCTTTCTGAAGGCTATGTTTCCCTCTGACCAGATGGTTACATGTTACAATGTGAGCAATAATTATGTTTTATGATTTATAGTTATATATTGTATTGTAGATTTCTAAATAGTCTCATTTAATGCGTATTGTACTGAAGATGAGAATGGTATGAAAATTGAGTACATGGAGTGATCATGGAGCTCAGAAATGATTGTTTATACTTTAAGCAAAATAGACTGAAAGGAAAGGAAGTCCTTATTTGGTCATGGGAAGAAACTAATAACCTGAACAGCTGCAACTGTACATTATTGCACTGCTTATGTTATCTGAAAGTGGGGAGGAAGATATCCCTCCTGATGGTAAAATTAACACTCTTAATGAGTCTGAAACAGTATAAATACAGCCACAGTAAGCCCAGAGAATCAGAACCTTCCAAAGGCTCTCAAGAAAAGGCTGACTGGTATGTATGGCTTAAATACATTACTCTAGACTTTATGAATTAAATACTTTGAACTGGATCAGAATAATTTGACTGTTATATTTTAGAAGTTGGATTTTGAAACTGAATAGTATGTAAGACTTGCTTGCTTTTACTTCATACATTGTAAATACATTGTACTTTGACAAGAGTTTTTATAGAAGTGTTAAAGACTTGATAATCTGCATTGACACATATTTTAATAGAAGTATATCAATAAAAAGACTTGCTTTTTAAAAGTAGGTAAAGTTGTTGAGTCCTGCTTACTCGATGAGTGGCTGAATAAGATCACTTCTCAGTAAGTGATACATTCCAAGAACCTGTCATCTGATCAGCACGACCCACTTCAGGTTCACTTTGCTATAAGTTCAGCTATGCTCATGGTGCAGTACGTCTTCCCCTTCTGTTCTTCTGCTGCTATCCACGTTACTCTGACTAACCTGCAACGCAAGCAAGAATGACCTGAACCTGCTTAAGTCTATAGCAACAACATCTGTCACGAAATAGTGTAGTAACTATATTTAGCCAGCATTTATTATTTTCTTTGCCAATATGCCTTAAGAATTCCATAAACCTGTATTTTAACTTATTTGAACTTTTTATTCTTTAATAAACCCTTTACATTAAAGGTGGTTTTGCGTTTACTGACCTGACTCGGTTACATTACAAACAAGGCTGGGCGGCCAGTCTTGACAGGGGAGAGGTAGGGAAGGTGACTGTAAGCCACTTTGAGACTCCTTAAGGTAGACAAAAGCAGGATATAAAAACCAACCCTTCTTCTATGGCTTCCTTTAGAGAATGTATAGGTCACCTCTCCAGAGATCTGCTCAAGGTAGCTCACCGCTAAACAATAAAACCAAACTCAACTGCAATTGTCAACAAGATAAAGCAAAGACTGAACAGCCTAAAGCATATCCATAGACAGTCCTCAGGCCAAGGGCAGACCGTGAATGGAGCCCCTTAGAGAAAAGCCAGGGTCAAGAGAAGCCTCTTCAAGGCACCAGGAGGCCAAAAGAAAATGTAGTAGAGGGTGTCCCATTAGGCTGGAGTCCTCAGTCTGCACGGAGACTTTGATTGCAAAGGCCTAAAGCTGGAGAGAGACTAACTCTTTAAAGGAGAGAGACACTGTCCTTCAGTGTTACTACTCTGAAGATGCCTGCCACAGTTGCTGGCGAAACGTCAGGAAAGAAAATTCCAAGACCACGGTTACACAGCCCGGATAACCTACAAGAACCAATCTTTAAAGGGGGATGGGAAGTGGTTTGAGAGAGATTTTGCAAGTTTTCAGTATTCACCCACAGCCTCTTTATTCCAGGTAAAAGCAGGACAGTATTCCCCCTCACACACACACACCAGCAGAAGGGCCATGGCTCAGTGGTAGATCACTTGCTCTGCTCAGTATGATGGGGTCCCCATAAAGTCTCCTGGGTAAGATTTGATGGGCCAACTAGAATCCTGCCAATGCAGCTTGTTGGGTATAAAGAAAGACCCTTCATTCTCCTCTTAGCCTGAGAGTAACCTTGGAGGTCATGTAGTCCATCCCCCAGGTCAATGCAGTAGTAGTCAGCTACAGGGTGTGCTCAGGAGGGCTCCCGGCCAGACATGGACGTGCTTAGCACCCCAAGGGTTGCCCCATTAGCGTCCCAGATGTACCCCTAAAACTATATGCCAAGAAGAACTTGTGGGCAGCAAAGAACAGGACCCACAGACCATGAAGCCCGACTTGTCCCCGTGCTATCTGGGGAGCTGGGAGGAACCCTGAAGGTCATCTAGTCCAGGTCAGTGCAGGCAACTTATGGAGGCTTCCCAGGAGGGCTCCCAGCCAGACGCCAACATGCTTGGCTTCCTGAGGGTGGCTTCACCAGCCTTTCAGTGGGGCCCTTAGAGGGCAGGGAACAACAGGATGCCCAGGCCAGGAAACCCGACTCCCTCCCATGCACATGTGGGCAGGGGGTCACTCCTCCTCCTCCCACCCCACAACCCAGAAGAGGAGGAAGGAAGCTACTGCGGAGGCACTGAATTTTTGCCTTCTGGAGAGCATCAGTTTAAGGGTTAAATGGAAGGAGTCTCAATTCCTAGAGCGGCGTCAACCAAGAAGGCCGCCTGACTTGGGGCAGGCACTTCCGGCTCCGTTGTGCCGCGTGCCTGGGGAGAGGAAGCGAGGAGGGAAGCCCTGGGGGACTTTCCAAAAGAACTGGTAAGCAATAAGAGAATATTTCCTTTGCAAAAAACCTTCCCTGGTTTTGACGGTGGAACAGCCCGGGGGGGGGGGCGTTTGAGGTGTTGCAAAGACCCCCTGCAAAAACAACAACCCCCCCCCAAAAAAAACCCCATATGATTAACCAGCGGGGCTCCATTTCCCCAGGCGTCTTCCTGCTTCCCCCCCCCCCCCGGAGGCAGAGCCCAGCTCTTCCTTAGTGCTCCGCCGGCTCGTTTGTTTCTGGGCCTCTCTGACTGCAGCCTGCAAACTCTTCGGGGATTTTGTTCCCACCCTCCCCATCCCTCAGCGGCCCTGGCTAAAGGGCGACCCTTGGTTTCCGGCAACCTGCCTCCCCCCTTGCAGCGTGGGGCGCCTGGGAGGATCCGGTGAGCCCTTCCGGATGAGCCACCTAGTTCTTGAAAGTTGGCCTAGGGGTTTCCTGAAATCAGCCACAAACCCTGAAAGATCTCTGCCTTGCTTTGCATTCTTGTGGGACAAACGTTTATTTAGAGGTTTTTTGTGTGTGCTGGCTCTCCAGGGAACCTGCCTGAGGTGGTGTAAAAAGTAAAATATAATAATCAACCTAAAAGAGTAATATCCCTTAAGTAGAGGTCAGCATAAGCTGCCAGAGCATGAGAACATAGATCTTGGAGCAGCTTAAAATGGGTAACAGTTTCCAGACCAAAAGCACCCTATAAAGATTAACTCCCCATTCCTATCTTTCCAACCACTTGTGTAAGTTGGCCGCCTGCTCCCATGGGGGGTTCCTCTGGTTGGGGAATGCTGCAGGAATCTTCCCTTCATCCTTTACCAACACTTGTATTAAGCAGCAGATAACCTTTTTAAGAAGGCCTTTCTGCTTGACTCATGACTGGCATGTTAAGATTGATTACAGCTTGTTTAAAAGGGATAGACAGATAAGGAGGGGGGAAGGAGTAGCATTATATGTCAAAGATGTGTACACTTGTGAAGAAGTACATGAATCTGAGCATGGTAGTTCCGTCTCTATGGGTGAAAATAAAAGGAGTAAAGAATAATAGTGATATTGTTGGGGGGGGGGGGTCCGCTATCGACCACCAAACCAGGCAGAGGACTTGGATGGGACACTCCAAGACCAGATTACAAACTTCTCGAAGAGACAGGACATGGTGGTCAAGAGAGATTTTAATTACCCAGATATCTGTTGGAAGTCCAACTCTGCTAAAAATGCCAGATCCAATAAATTCCTGACTTTTCTTGCTGACAACTTCCTATTCCAGAAAGTGGACAGGGAAACAAGGGGATTTGCTATCTTAGACTTGATTCTCACCAATAGGGAAGAACTGGTCGATGAGGTTAAAGTAGTAGGCACTCTGAGTAGTAGTGACCATGTAATCTTGGATTTACAATCTTGCGGAAAGGAAAACCTGTATAATCAGACATATAGGCTGGACTTTGGGAAAGCAATGTTTAACAAACTTAAACTTATGCTGGGTAGAATCCCATGGTCAGAAATACTTAAGGAGAAGGGAGTTCAAGAAGGGTGGGAGTTTCTTAAAAATGAAAGACTGAAGGGGCAATCTCAAACCATTCCTATGAGAAGAAAAAATGGGAGGAGCCTAAAGAGGCCGGGGCTCCATAAACAGCATTTTAAAGAGTTGAGAAATAAAAAAGACTCATTTAGGAAGCGGAAGGAGAGCCTTATAACCAAAGGGGAATACAAACAAGTAACTAGTGCTTGTAGGGAGAGTGTTAGGAAAGCTAAAGCTCAGGATGAGCTTAGGCTAGTGCGTGATGCTGAACACAACAAAAAAGGGTTCTTTTCCTATGTGCAGAGTACGAATAAGGACAGGATAAGCCCATTGTGAGGACTGGAAAGTGAAATTGTAACAGGAAATGAAGAGAGGGCAGAACTGCTCAATTCCTACTTTTCCTCAGTCTTTTCTTGCAAGGGAAATGGTGCTTATTAAATTTGCAGCTGATACTAAATTGGGAAGGGTTGCAAATACTGTAGAAGACAGAGCCAGGATACAGGATGATACAGGATGATCTTGACAGGCTGGAGAATTGGGCTAAAACCAATAAAATGCATTTCAACAGAGATAAATGTAAAGGTCTGCATTTAATTCTAGTATGGGGGAGACTTTTCTTAGGAGTAGTGTGTGTGAAAAGGATCTTGGGGTCTTAGTAGACCAAACACTGAACATGAGACAGCAGTGTGATGCGGCAGCTAAAAAGGCTAATGTGATCTTGGGCTGCATCAACAGAAGAACAGTGTTCAAATCACATGAAGTGATGGTATCGCTTTCCTCTGCTCTGCTTTGACCTCACCTAGAGTGTCAAGCCTGAAGTCCTCTCCGGGAACTCCCAGGACTTGTTGTAACATAACCGAGGTTCGGTCAGTCTACTCAATAAAATACCACAGCTTTAAAAGGAAGCTGAAAAGAGTTTTATTTTCAAGAAAACACAACTTAAAATACAAGTTACAGATAAAGCACACTGGCAATAAAATAAAAACAGACTATCTAATCAGAATGCTCACTAACTAATACTTATCCTTAATCCAAATATCTTTAATTACAGCTCTGAGTTAATCCGGTCACAGCCTCACGGCTGGGCATAAATCTTGCATAACAAAGATTGCAGAGTAACAAAGTTCCAAGCAAATAAAGTATCAAGGCGTCAGGATAAAGAATAGAAGGAAGAAGAGATGGCCACCATAATTCCGAACTGTAATTATGGATCTCTTGGCTGAGGTCAGATGATCCCTCTGGGCCAATCAGGGCACTAGCTCGGGAAAGCCCTCTAATTAGATCTAACCAGTTCTACCAGAGAAGGTTGAAGGAGCTGGGTATGTTTAGCCTGAAGAGGAGAAGACTGAGAGGTGATAATGATAACCATCTTCAAGTACTTGAAGGGCTGTCATATAGAGGAGGGTGCCGAGTTGTTTTCTGTTGCCCCAGAAGGTCGGACCAGAACCAACGGGTTAAAATTAAATCAAAAGAGTTTCCATCTAGACATTAGGAAGAATTTTCTAACAGTTAGTGCGGTTCCTCAGTAGAACAGGCTTCCTGGGGAGGTGGTAAGTGCTCCTTCCCTGGAGGTTTTTAAGCAGAGGCTAGATGGCCATCTGTCAGCAATGCTGATTCTATGACCTTAGGAAGTTCATGAGAGGGCAGCTTTGCCATCTTCTGGGCATGTAGTAGCGTTGCTGGGTGTGTGTGGGGGAGGTAGTTGTGAAATTCCTGCATTGTTCAGGGGGTTGGACTAGATGACCCTGGTGGTCCCTTCCAACTATGATTCAGTGATCTCTGGAAGGCAGAAGGTCAGAAAAAATAGGCACCTGAGGAGTCATTACTACTTCAGGCACTGTGTGCTCTTGCTGTTCTCTTGGGTCTGATCTTCATCTGGGTTTAATGTTTTAAATCTCATTTAGAGTCCACTTTTCTCCCGAGTGGGGGCCCAAAGTGGCCTGCCATGTTCTCCCCTTCTCCACTTTCTCCTCACAAGACCCTTGTAAGGTATGTCAGCCTGAGAAGGTGTGACTGGCCCAAGGACAACCAGGTAGCTTTTGAGGCAGGGTGGAGATTCGAACCTACATCTCCCAGACTAATCTGACATTCTAACCACTGCACTACTTGCTCCCTTCTGCTAATTATTCACTCATTTCAGTGTTTGTCTATCGTAGCAAAATAAAACAGAGGAGTTCAGAAGACTGACACCCTTGATTCTAGTATGAGCTTTCGTGAATCAGAGCTCACATCTTCAGATGGAGATATCACGTGTATATGGGTTGTGTGCATATAAAATCTCAATGCAAAAATCAGTCTTGGCTTCTTAGGAGGTCACAGATGCGGCACTTGTCTTTACAAAAGAATCTGGCAGCAGAGGAAGGTTAACTGCTAGTCCTGGTGGAGGCGCTTTGCAGTGGAATGAAGGATGAGGAGAGAGCACGACTCAGCTGTTCCTTAATCAAGAAAAGACCTTGATGCCACCGAGATTGGGAGTAGTGTGGAGATGTGGGGAGAAGCCATGCAGAAGAGCGTGGGAGACAATGACGTCCTCTCTCAAGATGCGCATCGACAGCAATTCAGGCACTTCAGCTACAAGGAGGCCGAGGGCCCCCGAGAGATCTGCAGCCGACTCCACGATCTTTGCCACCAGTGGCTGAAGCCAGAAAGGCACAGCAAGAAGGAGATGCTGGACCTGGTGATCCTTGAGCAGTTCCTGGCCGTCCTGTCCCCAGAGATGCAGAGCTGGGTCAGGGAATGCAGGCCGGAGAGCAGTTCCCAGGCGGTGGCCCTGGCAGAAGGCTTCCTCCTGAGCCAGGCAGAGGACAAGAAATGGGACCAGCAGGTGAGACGTTTTCATCTAGGTAGTGTGGGGGCACACAGGATAAGATCAAAGATCTCCTCAAAATCTACATGGATTGCTGCTACTTTTTGGAAACCACCGTTTGTCTGTTTTCCTCTTCCTTTTCTCACCAGCCTCCCCTTTCATGTATCGCCACTTCTGTTTCAGGTGCAGAAGAGGATGGTGCAGGACTCTTACCACAGAGCAGCTTTTCCAGGTAAGATCAAAATGGGTGTAGTTCCCACTGGATGGTGTCCTTGAGCATAGGTGGGCTGCTCTGATTCTCCCCCCCCCTCGGTCCTGGGTGGGAAAGATCCTCCACTCCAGCTTGTCTGTTTAGAAATTCCGTTTGGGAAAGTAGAAACCTATAATCTGTTAAAAATCTCAGCAGGATAATTGGACAAATACAGTAGTAGAGTTGAAGACAGAACGGCCTCTGAGAGCAGGATATAATAACAGATAAAGGATGGTTAATGTCAAAAATTTGGGAGATGGTTCATGGAGTGAATAACAAGAGTCACAAAGTCAAGCTTTCAAGAGCTCTTATGCTGTAGTACTTCCAATGCTTTTAAGTCAAGAGCTTTTTGCTACCCAATTATCAACAGGGCAAGGTGTGTCCAGAGTTGATAAACAAGAGAAGGAAGGTGGCAGTGGGTGATTTTAAAACTATGTTGTATCCAACTGGGTGTTAAATGTTAAATAGGTGAAATATGAAATATGACGTCACTGGGCACTTCATTCTTAGTGAATATTATATTCTGTTATTATTATCAATGACAGTACAATGCAGCTATACAAGTCCTTACTGGGACACCATGGAGAGCACGTATATGACCTTTGCTCTGTCAGCTGAATGGACTCCAGATTAAATACCGGATCAACTTCATGGTGCTGGTGCTGACTTTTAAAGCCCTACCCAGCCATCTAAATCTAATAATAAACTGTAAATAAATGAAATTATTAATAATACTAACACTATTTTCATTTCTACATTGCCTTTCTAACTGGAACTCAAGGCAGAGTACATCTATGTAAGCTCTTGACCCAAAGAACCAGAAATCACCACAGAGACATTTAGAATCCAAGCAGATGGCTTTTACTGGTCAAATAGGCAATACAGTGCATTGAGAATAAGATGACAGCTATGAGTGTCTTGCTAGCTAATTGGCAATATAAGGCTTGAAAACGGCGGGAGATTACAAAGCATAAACAAAGCATAAACAGAGCACACTTTCCCAGGAGTAGCGTTCCCAGGCTTTGTGGAGCCGTATGTGGAGCCGTCCTTGAAGTCTGGACGGTTCAGCAAAGGAACAGAGGCAACATTGAAACTGAGATAACAGCCTGACATCCTGCTCCCCTTAAGGCCCCCTCCCATTCTGCAAGGGGGCTGGTCTGTCTGGGTAGGCAATGTGAAAGGCGTTGACAAGTTTGGGGGCGGAGACATCTCGTGCGCGAACCCATTCGTCATAGGCAGGGGGGAAGTGTTTCCAGCGGACCAAATATTGTAAGACCCCATGGTGAATGCGGGAGTCTAGGATTTTGGAGACCTCGAAATGTTCTTCCCCCCCCCACCATTAGGGGCTGTTCGGGAGGCGGTTCTGGATGCCATTGCGGAGATGCAATATGGGGTTTCAGGAGGCTGATGTGGAAAACGGGATGCACACGCCTTAAGGTTTTGGGGAGAGATAGTTCCACCGTGACAGGATTTATGATGCGAATGATGGGGAATGGGCCAATGTATTTAGCGTTGAGCTTATGGCACGGACGGGTGGAACGCAGATTCTTGGTGGAAAGGTATACCAGGTTACCCACTTGCAGGTCTCCCCCGGGGGAACGATGCTTGTCGGCCTGCGCCTTGTATTTGCGCTTGGCCCGGTCAAGATTGCTAATCAGCCAGGGCCATGTGGTACGGAGGGTGTGTGCCCAAGAGGCAATGTCGGCATCCCCCTCCCCCTCCAAACCGTCTATTGGGGTGATAGGACCGAAGTCCTGTCCATACACCGCATAAAATGGGCTGAAACCTGTGGATTGATGTACAGCATTATTGTAGGCATATTCTGCAAAAGGCAACAGTTCTACCCAGTCATCCTGGTGGTAGTTGACATAACAGCGCAAATAACATTCAAGTACAGCATTGACACGTTCGGTTTGACCATCTGTTTGGGGATGGTATGCACTAGACAACCCCTGCTCCACCCCCACTAATTTGAGAAAAGCTTTCCAAAACTTAGCAACGAAACTACTTCCGCGGTCGCAGATTATCTTGCGCGGAAACGAATGTAGTCTAAAGACATGTGACACGAAGAGGCGGGCCAACTTCTGAGCAGAGGGGATCCCTGCACATGGAACCAAATGTATTTGCTTAGAAAATAAGTCAGTGATAACCCATAACACAGTTTTTCCCCCGCTGAGAGGGAGATCTGTCATAAAATCCATAGCAATCACTTCCCAGGGTCTGCTGGGTATTTCAAGTGGTTGCAGTAGTCCTGGGGGCTTGCTTTGAGATCGTTTGACTGTGGCACAAACAGGACAGCTGTGAATAAAAG
This sequence comes from Euleptes europaea, assembly GCF_029931775.1. NCBI lineage: Eukaryota > Metazoa > Chordata > Lepidosauria > Squamata > Sphaerodactylidae > Euleptes > Euleptes europaea. The sequence continues at coordinate 6,288,666 of NC_079312.1, forward strand.
AGTCAATGTCAGAACGCATTCCCCCCCACCAAAATTGTCTGCGTAACAGGTGAAGGGTCTTCAGGAACCCAAAGTGTCCAGCTGTTTTTACTCCATGAGCCAAGTGTAAAACGTCTTTTCGGAGCGCTTTGGGCACATACAATTTCGAGTCTTTGTACCAAGAGCCTCCTTGTTCGATTACACCAGGAGGCAGGGTTTGACCAGAGCGTTCCATAAGGCATTGTTCCCGAAGGGAATTTAAGAAGGATTCGGAGATGGGGACCCCCCCCCCTTGGTCATAGTGGCATTAGGAGCAGTTATGGGGGTTGCCGAGGGGGAAGCGCTTACGTGCGGTGGTGTGCAGACTGCAGGTGGCAGGGCGGCCGGTGGGGTTGGAGGAGCGGGAGCGCCGGCCATCGTGAGTTTCCGTTGCGGGGGCGGCTGGGCAGCCGGTAGGGCTGGAGGAGCTTGCGCGCCGGTTATTGTGTGCTTTCGCTGGGGCAGCGTCTGGGATTGAGTTTGTACAGCTAGTACAGGCAGGGCTTCTCTTTGTGCTGGTGTAAATAAAGAGTGTGTTGGCCGATCGAGTTTCGCCGGGTATTGAGGTAACCGGGAGAGAGCATCTGCGAGAACGTTTTGTTTCCCAGGGACATGCTTCAGGACGAAACGAAACTGAGCAAAGAATTCTGCCCAACGCTGCTGTTTTGCGGACAATTTATGGGACCCCGTGAGGGCAGCTAGATTTTTGTGATCGGTCCAAACTTCAAAGGGGACTTTAGACCCCTCCAGGAATTGTCGCCATAGAGTAAGTGCATGGTGAACGGCCGATGCCTCTTTCTCCCAAATGGGCCAGTTCAATTGGGAGTGCGCAAACTTCTTCGAGAAGTAAGCGCAAGGGTGAAGGAGACCATCCGGTCCTCTTTGGAGAAGAGCCCCTCCCATAGCCACGTCGGAGGCATCGACTTGCACAATGAACATTTGATTCGGGTCTGGGTGCCGTAGCACGGGTTCCGAAGTGAAGAGGCGTTTGAGGGCTACAAAAGCATCTTGGCATTGATCAGTCCACAGTATCTTAGCGGAGGGTAAAGTAGCCGAGCTTTCTTTACCCTTGGTTTTCAGCAGGTCGGTAATGGGTAGCGCCACTTGGGCGAAGTTAGGGATGAACCCACGATAGAAATTAGCAAAACCTAGAAACTGTTGCACTTGTTTGCAGTTGGTGGGAGGAGTCCAATCGAGAACGGATTGGACCTTGGGTAGGGTCCATGCTAAGGCCATGGTGGGAGATTATGTATCCTAAGAACGTTATTCTGCTCTGATGAAATTCGCATTTAGCCAACTTTGCAAAGAGTTGGTGATTGCGCAGGCGCTGCAGAACTTCTCGGACCAGAGCTACATGCTCATCCATGGTTTTCGAATAAATAAGAATGTCATCCAAATAAACCACCACCCCGCGATACAGCAAATCGTGGAGGATTTCGTTGATGAGTTGCATGAAGACCCCCGGGGCCCCTTTTAACCCGAAAGGCATCACGAGGAATTCAAACATTCCAAAAAAGCTAGAGAAGGCAGTGAGGGGCTCATCTCCCTCGCGGATACGGACCCGGTAGTAGGCTTCTACTAAGTCCAACTTGGAGAATATACGACCCTCCTGCAACTGCCCCAAAATATCTGATATTAGTGGTATAGGATAGGCGTTGGCTTGAGTAACTGCATTGAGTTTTCTGAAGTCAATGCATGGGTGAAGGTCGCCCTCCTTTTTTCGGACGAAAAATGCGGGGGCTGAGTTTGGGGCATTCGATGGGCGAATGAACCCTCTGGCAAGGTTTTTGTCCAAAAAGTCCCGTAGTACAGTGCGCTCGGAAGCGCTCATAGGGTAAATCTTACTCTTGGTTAGTGTGCAGTCCTTGACCACTTCAATTGCACAGTCAGTGGCCCGGTGGGGGGGTAAGGCATCACATTCTTTAATGTTGAAGACATCCGCAAAGTCCTGGTATACATCAGGTAGGATCGGCGGTGCTGGGACATCGGAGGTTAATTCTGGAACGGGTGGATATAGCAGCCCAACTCGCTGCCGATGCTGGTCGCATTTGGGGTTGGCAAAGGAGATAGTGTTCGTCTCCCAGTCTATACTGGGACTATGTCCTTTAATCCAGTTAATTCCCAAGACCACTTCAAATCGGATAGGGGCTATGGTGAAGTCTATTTGCTCCCAGTGGGAGCCAATTCCCATCGCCACCCCTATGGTGCGATGATCAACTGGGCCCCCCTGGAAATGGCTCCCGTCCATTTGGGCAAATTGGACGGGGGCTGGTAAAGCCTCGGACTCGACTTTGAGTGCAGCAAAAGTGGCTTCGTTTATGAGAGTGCGACTGCAACCGGAGTCAATGAGTGCCTTAACGGGTAGTTGGGGACCACCTTCATGGTGTTGTAAAACTGCGTCCACATAAACGGTGGTTTCTACTTCCTTTATTTTAGTGGGAGCATTCGGTTCAGCAGGAGAATCTGCAGAGGTCTGTGGAGACGCTCCACTCACCACAGACCGGAGCCGTTTTTTGACAAATCAAGGGGGGATTCCAGGTTTAAAGCCGGAGAATTCCATGGGTTCTCTTCATCAGAAGAGGGAAAGTTGTCCCCCAATGGGGCACTTGTAATCCGAGACCCGGCGGGGTCATTCGTTGTAGGCAGGATGGCTGAGTCTCCAGCGTGAAGTGCAGAGGGTGTGGGTCTTCCCGGCGCTGCGCTGCGGGTGGCCGCGGTGCCTCTGCGTTGTGGTCGTCCTCTGGCTCGGGTTGTCGTGCTGGGACAAAAGGATTCAGGGCGGTATGGGCAGACTGCTGCAAAGTGGCCCATTTCCCCACAAGTGAGGCAGGCACCTCTTTGAAATCGGGTTTCACGATCCTGGGGTGGACGTGTAGGTTTCGGTGGATTGGGAGGTGGTGCCTTAGGCTGGGGCTTTTGGACGCTTTTCTCCTTGTGCTTTTGGCGGACAAGGGAAATAAAGCGTCGGCGGCTTTCCACTTCTTCGGCTAATAGAATCCAATCCTCAAGAGTTTCGGGATCACCCCGCATGTACGACCAGTTCAGAACGTCAGGGTGTAAGGCTTCCCTGAAATGGTGAATTAGGGTGGCTTCGGGCCAACCCACAATTTTACTTGCCAGTCTTTGAAATTCATCGGCAAATTCTCGAACTGGAGTAGAGCCTTGTCTTAGTTGTAACAGTTCCGCTTTGGCTCGTTCCCCCAGAAAGGGGTCCTCAAACCTCCTCCGTAGAGCAGTCATGAAATTATTGTCGAAGGCTTTCACGGTCAGAGTTCATTGGTTCTTGTAGGTTATCCGGGCTGTGTAACCGTGGTCTTGGAATTTTCTTTCCTGACGTTTCGCCAGCAACTGTGGCAGGCATCTTCAGAGTAGTAACACTGAAGGACAGTGTCTCTCAGTGTCAAGGGTGTAGAAAGAGTAATATATAGTCAGAAAGGGGGTGGGTTTGAGCTGAGTATTGTCCTGCAAAAGTATTGTCCTGTAAGTATCAAGATAATGTGCTAATGAGGGTATGGTATGTTAATATGGAACCATTGTATCCTGAAGTGATCTGTTAATGTGTGTAATCCAAAACTAATCTGTATGGCTATTGTTGAATGTTGTCTTTGTCTGGAGGTTTTTCAGGGCAGGAAGCCAAGCCTTATTCATTCTTAAACTCTCCTTTTTTCTGTTAAAGTTGTGCTGATGTTTGTGAATTTCAATGGCTTCTCTGTGCAATCTGACAAAATAGTTGGTAGAATTGTCCAGTCTTTCAGTGTCTTGGAATAAGACCCTGTGTCCTGTTTGTGTCAGTCCATGTTCAGCCACTGCTGATTTTCTACGAAAAGCAAAGCCCCCTGCTAGCAATATAACACGCAAGGAGAGAAACGCCATCAAGACCCTCAATGCAGATCCAGAAATCATTATTCTGCCAGCTGACAAAGGCAATGCCACAGTGATCATGAAAACAGAAGAATACAAAAAGAAGATTGAGGAACTTCTGGACCCTGCCACATACAAAAAACTAAAACGAGATCCAACTTGCAAAATTACCAGGAAAACTAGCATTCTGATCAAGAATTCCACTCTTCATCCCGACACACACAGAAAACTATGCAAGACTGAAGCACAACCACCACGATTATATGGACTACCTAAAATTCATAAGGATCCCGTTCCACTCCGACCCATCGTGAGTGCCATTGGTTCCCCAACATATGAATTAGCTAAATATTTGACCACCCTCCTACAGGACCACATTGGAAAAACCACTTCTTACATCAAAGATTCAACTCACTTCATCAACAAAATCAGTCCGTTAAGACTATATTAATAAGGATATATTAATCAGTTTTGATGTTGTATCCCTCTTTACCAAGGTTCCAGTTAAAGACACAATCTCATTGATTAACCAGATTTTTCCAGAAGATATAACAGCCTTATTTCACCATTGTTTGACAACAAGTTATTTCCTATGGGATCAAGAATTTTATGAACAGATTGATGGAGTAGCTATGGGAAGTCCACTCAGTCCAGTAATAGCAAACTTTTACATGGAATATTTTGAAAAGACAGCATTAGAATCAGCACCTTACAAACCTACAGTCTGGTTCAGGTTCGTAGATGATACATTTACCATTTGGAGCCATGGTGAAGAAAAATTAATGGACTTTCTAAACCATCTTAATAATATCCATCCAAACATTCAGTTTACCATGGAAAAGGAAATTGAGGGTAAACTCCCATTTCTTGATACCCTTGTCATCCGTAAATCAAACCTTCAGTTAGGTCACAAGGTCTACCGGAAACCAACTCACACAGATCGCTACTTACACAAAAACTCCAACCACCACCCCCGACAGAAAAGAGGAATAATCAAAACATTAATGGACCGTGCAAGACGGATCTGTGAACCACAGTTTCTCAAGGAAGAAACTAACCATCTAAATCACGCACTGCTAGCAAACGGCTACTCCAAGAATGAAATCAGAAGGGCCATTAAACCAAACAAAAATCAGAAAACTCAAGAAAAACAGTCTCCCATAGGAAAGGTATTCTTGCCATTTATTAAAGGAGTCACTGATAGGATGGAGAAACTTTTGAAAAAACATAACCTACAAACAGTGTTTAAACCCACCAAGAAAATACAACAAATGCTACGATCAGCAAAAGACAAAAGAGACCCCCTCACCTCTGCAGGAGTATATCGTATACCTTGCAGCTGTGGACAAGTTTACATCGGGACCACAAAACGCAGCATACAAACAAGGATAAAAGAACATGAAAGATACTGCAGACTTGGCCAACCTGAGAAATCAGCAGTGGCTGAACATGGACTGACACAAACAGGACACAGGGTCTTATTCCAAGACACTGAAAGACTGGACAATTCTACCAACTATTTTGTCAGATTGCACAGAGAAGCCATTGAAATTCACAAACATCAGCACAACTTTAACAGAAAAAAGGAGAGTTTAAGAATGAATAAGGCTTGGCTTCCTGCCCTGAAAAACCTCCAGACAAAGACAACATTCAACAATAGCCATACAGATTAGTTTTGGATTACACACATTAACAGATCACTTCAGGATACAATGGTTCCATATTAACATACCATACCCTCATTAGCACATTATCTTGATACTTACAGGACAATACTTTTGCAGGACAATACTCAGCTCAAACCCACCCCCTTTCTGACTATATATTACTCTTTCTACACCCTTGACACTGAGAGACACTGTCCTTCAGTGTTACTACTCTGAAGATGCCTGCCACAGTTGCTGGCGAAACGTCAGGAAAGAAAATTCCAAGACCACGGTTACACAGCCCGGATAACCTACAAGAACCAGTCATGAAATTGTTGAGGGAACGGATAGAGCGGGATCGGGTGTCGAATTGGAGGACCATCCAGTCGGCTGCTTTACCTGTCAAAAGGGAAGCCACATAGCGCACCCGGCTGTCCTCTGTAGGGAAAAACTGTCCTTGTTCTCGCATATAGCTGTCCACTTGATGCAAGAAACAGGGTAGGGTTTCGAGAGATCCATCGTACGTAGTTTTCAATTTGAGTTGCTTCCAAGGACCGGGCATAGGCTGACCCGGTTGCACGGGTGGCCCGGTTGCAGGTAAAACGGGACCTCCGGGAGGCGGAGGTGGGGCAGGTACATTAGCGGGTGGTTGGACTGGCACCCCCTGACCCGGTATTGGAATGGGCTGTGCCTGGGCTATCAGGGCTTGCTGTAATTGCCTGTTGTCCTGAAGCATACGTTCCATTAACTCTTGGAGCTGATCGACACGGTCGGATAGCTCTCGATTTTGGGCTCATAAGAGGTGAACATCTTCTCCTGGGCCACCAGTACGATGAGGTTTACTTGTCCGAAAACTCGTGGCCCATTGAGAACTGTCTCCATATAGGTCCTCTTCCTCAGACTCTCCGGAGTCTTGGCGTCGGTCTGCAAGGCGGCGTGCGCGTTGGGTCGTGCGCGATGGGGCAAATACCGGGGAAAAAGAAAGACCCAACGGATGGCCGCTCCTTACAGTGTCCTTGGGGCGACTGCCTGTCCGCGCCCGATCCGCAGCCAACTGTAACTCCTTATCCCTTGCGGCCTGAGCCTCGGCTGCCGCCTTAGCCGTTTCAGCAGCTTCTTTATCCGCGAGAACCTTCTCGCTTTCAAGTCTCAGGGCTGCAGCTGCGGTAACATGCGGTAAAAGTTCCGTTTCCAGGAGTGTGAGTATGGGGTCGGGTTCCCCGCCCAGCAATGGTTGTATTCGAACTGCAATCGCGGGTGCATCGGCCCCAAACGTCGAGGCCAAACGTTGGGCCAAGGTGGCTACCGGGGTATCCTTTGTACAATCCGCAAAGATGACAGCCGTGTGGACAGCGACCCGCTTGGCTTCAGCTTGACAGCTGGCTGCATCGGGTATCAGGGAAAAACCTTCCGGCGCGGCTCCTGCCATGGCACCTTTTTCCAGGGCAACAGGACGCGTTAGAGCCGTGGATGGGAGAGTCTCCCGGGCAATAAGTTTGTCCAATAATCCGGTTAGTACTTGTAAGTCCTCAGTTGCCAGCCGGGCATCATCCAGTAACTGATCAAAATCTTGGAGGTCTAAACGAGTATTAGTATCCTCCGACGTTAACATCCAGAGAACTCTCCCTAGAGATTGCCACTGTGTCTGTACCAGTCCCCTCAAGCGGCAAACCTCTAGGTTAGTCCTAAAGAGTTCAGCGACTATGTCCTGTAACAGTGTAGGATCCTCAAATGAGGACTCCAGGGTTCCAAGAGGTAGCAGTCACGGTTCACTCGGAGAGCGACCTCCTAGCTCCCATCCGAGTGGCAGGCGAACCCTCCAGGGCTCCAACCTGGCTAGGGGAACGTTGAAGAAGGGTTGTAAAGACAGATAGCTGTCATAATGTAAGCTCTTGACCCAAAGAACCAGAAATCACCACAGAGACATTTAGAATCCAAGCAGATGGCTTTTACTGGTCAAATAGGCAATACAGTGCATTGAGAATAAGATGACAGCTATGAGTGTCTTGCTAGCTAGTTGGCAATATAAGGCTTGAAAACGGCGGGAGATTACAAAGCATAAACAAAGCATAAACAGAGCACACTTTCCCAAGAGTAGCGTTCCCAGGCTTTGGTATGTGGAGCCGTCCTTGAAGTCTGGACGGTTCAGCAAAGGAACAGAGGCAACATTGAAACTGAGATAACAGCCTGACAATCTACACTAAAAAGATCCACAATCAGTAAACAGGTTAGATGAGAATGTCAGGCAACTAGAGGATTACAAGAGAGGACAATAGTATTAGATTCGATAAGAAAATTTGATTTTAACCACACAGAACCTTTGGAAGATGGAATAAAGTATTTGGGCTAGGATTGTCGATTGGGGGTGAAATGTCAAAGAAGGCACGAAAATAGAATAAAGGTGATGTGTCAGTGGCGTCTCCCACTTCGTCGTCTCAGTATCAGGGATCTGTGCTGGGCCCTGTGTTGTTCAACATCTTTATAAATGATTTGGATGAAGGAATAGAGGGGATGCTTATTAAATTTGCAGATGATACTAAATTGGGAGGGGTAGCAAATACGGTAGAAGACAGAGCCAAGATGCAGGATGATCTTCACAGGCTGGAGAAATGGGCTAGAACTAATAAAATGCACTTCAACAAAGACAAATGTAAAGTTCTGTTTGAGCAGTAGTGTGTGTGAAAAGGATCTTGGGGTCTTAGTAGACCAAACACTGAACATGAGTCAGCAGTGTGATGCTGTAACTAAAAAGGCAAATGCAGTCTTGGGCTGCATCAACAGAAGTATAGTGTCCAGATCACGCGAAGTGATGGTATCGCTTTACTCCGCTCTGGTTAGACCTCAACTAGAGTACTGTGTTCAGTTTTGGGCACCACAATTTAAGAAAGATGTAGACAAGCTGGAACGTGTCCAGAGGAGGGCAACAAAGATGGTGAGGGGTCTGGAGACCAAGTCCTATGAGTAAAGGTTGAAGGAGCTGGGTATGTTTAGCCTGAAGAGGAGAAGACTGAGAGGGGATATGATAACCATGTTCAAGTACTTGAAGGGCAGAGGAGGGTGCCGAGTTGTTTTCTGTTGCCCAAGAAGGTCGGACCAGAACCAACGGGTTGAAATTAAATCAAAAGCGTTTCCATCTAGACATTAGGAAGAATTTTCTAACAGTTAGTGTGGTTCCTCAGTGGAACAGGCTTCCTCGGGAGGTGGTAGCTCATAGTCTTACCACATGGAAGGAGATTGTGTGATCTAGTGGTTGTTTTGGTGTCCTTCTTTACCTCTGCCAGTTACTTGCACTGCAGAGTTCTTCCTTCTTATATCTGTGAATTCTGAGCCATCAGACAAACACAAAAATACTTTTGTATGTGGTAACAGGACCAAGAGTAGCTTTGGCAAAAGCACAGAGGCAAAAAGGGTATGCAAAATGAGAATGCAGGGACAGTTGAGATCATGAGCCAAGAGAGGGAGATTCGAATCCCCCCACCAAGGAAGCATATCACAAAGTACTGGGAAAGTAAAGAAAACCTTCCATTGACCTTCTTATCCTTCCAGGTGATGCCATAAAACCAATGATATCTTCTTTGCCATCTCTTTGTGATGGAGAAAAGGTGGCTTCTGTGCAGCCAGATCAGGTAAGTGTGGAGCTCAGGATCGTGCCCTTGGGTGTCTCCCTGCCCTTCCCCAGGCCAGGGAGAATTTCTCTCTGTCTCTTTCCCTCGGCTGCTAGCGGTGCTGTTCACTGGATAGAAAATCAAAAAGATCTGATGACATTTTAAACCCTAAAATCAAACATCTAATTATAGTCCTTTTGGACACAGTCCCTATGAAAGGGAAGGGTTGTTACATTAACTGTGATGGCAGAGGAGTTTCTTCTTTCTCTTTTCAGGGCCTGGTGACCTTTCCGGAGGTATCTGTTCATTTCACGGAGGAGGAGTGGGCCCTGCTGGATCCGGACCAAAGGCGGCTTCACAAGGAAGTCATGGGGGACAATTATCAGAATGTGGCCTCCCTGGGTAAGGCTCTCATTCTCCTTGATTCAGACATGCTGAAGCTGAAACTATTCCTTCTGAGAAGGACCCCAGCTCTGACCTGAATGGCCCAGGCTAGCCCGATCTCAACAGCTAATGTTGGTCATTCCAGGTGGGTACTTGGATGGGAGACCACCAAGGAAGTCCGGGGTCACTATGCAGAGGAAGGCCATGGCAAACCACCTCTGTCCATCTCTTACCTTGAAAATTTTACAGGGTTGCCGTACGTTGTCTGTGACTTGACAGCACTTTCTACCACCACCACCACCAATCAGGACCCTGGGAGGGCTCTTCCAATGGAGACTCTGAATAGGGGGATGTAGAAGATCCAAAGGCCAGGCAAGGGGATGGGGGTTCTGCATATACTTGCTGGACTCCATTAGTATTAGTGCGGAAGCGAAAAATATTGGTTTGTAAAGGAAAGGCTCTCCCCTCGTCCCTGACTGCCCACTGAGTACTGAGCAATGTCATTGTTCTTCAGGAGGGGAAATCCATTGAAAGGAGGGGAGGAGGGGGATTGGCCTCCGTAACAGTTTGTGGGCTGTCAACAAGGCCTCCTCTTGGGCCTTTCAGAGCAGCCATGGAAAGAAGCATTTTAAATAATAACAACAACAATAATAATATTTGTATTTATATAAAGCCCTCTATATGCATTTTCGAAAGTTCGAAAAGACCTTTGGTTGCCCTGAGGACATTACACCCCTCACCTGGGACTTGAGGAGCATAAGTGTGGGGCAGAAGGGAAGGTATGAATTGGGGCCCTTCTGCTGTGTTCATTCCTGTTACACCAGTATAAGCTTAGGCATGGTTCCAGATCCAGTAAAAAGAGCTGGCAGAGCACTGAAGTAACAAAACAATAACAAAAAAAGAACAGGATTTCAGCAGGTGAAGTTTGGCTCTATTTCCTGATGAGCTTCACTTGCTGAATTCCTGCCTCTCAGGCTTCTCTGGAATTAAGTTGGGCAGGTTCACTTTTCCCGTTCTAGGCTGGAGAGAAACGGTGGCTCTGTCTGCTTTAAAATCTGAATATTTCTTAGAGTTAGAATGTCTGGAAGTCACTGGTTTGTTTCTTTCCCCCAAAGAAGGACTTCTGCTTTTCCAACCTGATTCCATGTCCCAAGTGGAAGAAGCAGGAGATCCACTTGTCCAAGATGCAGAAGAAACAGAGAGATCAGCAGGTATCTGCCTACTTGTGTGGTGGAAGTGGGTGGGACTTCTCTTGGGCTAAATTTCACCAGTTGGGGAATGGGGGGATTTCTCAAAAGGCAACAGCCCGAGAATGGCCAGGAAAGCTTTCTAAAGAATGAAAGCCAAGTTAAACAGGAACAAAATGCGGACTAGTTTGTAGCTAAGATTGGCAGGAAATGTTAATTGGGTGCTCAGCTGTAATCACATTAATTTATTCCTATGCTGCCTGCTCACAGACCTGCTCAAGTTGGTGCAAAACTCAAAATGATAGTATAAATTCTTAAATATTGTCTAACTAAAGAATCAGTTTAAAAATCCAAGGTCACAAGAGCATAAAAAAGCTACCAACTTGCCTCCAAATTGCTAAAACAGCTAAAAAAATAAACCCCAAAGTTAAAGCCTGGTTGAAAAAGAAATGTTTTCACCTGGCTAGGTCAGCTCTAGTTGAGTTTTAAGGGGGGGGCATTCCCCAGACAAGGGGCAACCACTGGAAATGCCCAGTCTCTAGTCACCACCTGCAGGCAGGGCCACAGAACACAGGGATTAGGAAGCCAAACATTTCGGTGGGGGGTGGAGAGTACAGAGAGCGTTATAAGTTTAGAGCTTAAATAGGGTCTCCATAGTTCAGGTATAAAGCTCTGCTCCAAAATTGCTGTCCAGTCAACGCAGTCAGTTCTGTGTTTGAATATAGCAAGAGATTTGCTAGAGGTCTTTCTTCTCCAGCCTCCCATTTCACATGGTGGTAAACTAGAATCCCTGGAAGTTTCACAAATAGAGGAGCAGCTCCAAAGCATCCCTCTTCAGAAAGAGACTGCCTCTAAAAACGGAGGTTCCACTGGACTACCTTGTCTCTGCTGGAATTACCCTCCAAGGAAGCGTCAACAGCCGATTAATACAGGGCAGAATGTCTCTCTCCTTTAAGTGATTCTGGTTCTTTCATTAAGAAGAGCAGTTAAGGGCCTTCTTTACTTGCTTTTGCTTGAAGGTCTTACCAGGCGTTTCTCTTTATTGCAGTGGCTGATAGTCCCCAGAAAAAGCCTGAGGGTGAATCACAACACCTTCTATTTGACGGAAAACAACAGAAGAGAAACGCTGGAACAAAAAGGAAGAGGGGGAATGAATGCTCTGCTTCTCAGGCAGCTGTATCCGACGTGTTTGATACACCCTGGAGAGTCCACACAGGGGAGAAACCTTATAAATGCTTGGAGTGTGGAAAGGGCTTTTCTTGGAGATCACACCTCACTAGACATCAGTGTATCCACACGGGGGAGAAACCTTATAAATGCTTGCAGTGTGAAAAGGGCTTTGCTGAGAGTTCAGAGCTTACTAGACACCAGTGTATCCACACCAGGGAGAAACCTTATAAATGCTTGGAGTGTGGAAAGAGCTTTGCATGGAGATCACACCTTACTAGACATCAGTATATCCACACTGGGGAGAAACCTTATAAATGCTTGCAGTGTGAAAAGAGCTTTACGCAGAGTTCAGAGCTTACTATCCATCAGCATTTCCACACTGGGGAGAAACCTTATGAATGCTTGCAGTGTGGAAAGAGCTTCGCTCGGAGTTCACAGCTTACTATCCATCAGCGTATCCACACGGGGGAGAAACCTTATAAATGCTTGCAGTGTGAAAAGAGCTTCACACAGAGTTCAGAGCTTACTAACCATCAGCGCATCCACACTGGGGAGAAACCTTATGTATGCTTGCAGTGTGGAAAGAGCTTTGCTCGGAGTTCACAGCTTACTATCCATCAGCGTATCCACACGGGGGAGAAACCTTATAAATGCTTGCAGTGTGAAAAGAGCTTCACGCAGAGTTCAGAGCTTACTAACCATCAGCGCATCCACACTGGGGAGAAACGTTATAAATGCTTGCAGTGTGGAAAGAGCTTTGCTCGGAGTTCACAGCTTATTATCCATCAGCGTATCCACACGGGGGAGAAACCTTATAAATGCTTGCAGTGTGAAAAGAGCTTTATGCAGCATTCAGAGCTTACTAACCATCAGCGCATCCACACTGGGGAGAAACCTTATGAATGCTTGCAGTGTGGAAAGAGCTTTGCTAGGAGTTCAAACTTTACTAGACATCAGCGTATCCACACGAGGGAGAAACCTTATAAATGCTTGCAGTGTGGAAAGGACTTTGCTCAGTTTTCACAGCTTACTAGACATCGGCGTATCCACACTGGAGAGAAACCTTATGAATGCTTGCAGTGTGGAAAGAGCTTTGCTGGGAGATCAAACTTTACTAGACATTGGCGTATCCACACTGGGGAGAAACGTTATAAATGCTTGCAGTGTGGAAAGGACTTTGCTCAGAGTTCACAGCTTACTACACATCAGCGTATCCACACTGGGGAGAAACCTTATAAATGCTTGCAGTGAAAAAAGGGCTTTGCTCAGAGTTAACTTGCATCGATGAATTCACACTTCAGAAACTACATCAGCACTTGGATTGTGGAAAGAGTTTCTTTGGAGTGACAGGCTAATTGTTCCTGAAAAAATGCAAACCAGAGAAGGAGCCACATCATTGCTTGGAATGTGGAAGGAACCATATGAATTTTGCCAGTTTTACAAGCTCTTCAGCCTCCAGCCCAGTCTTGCCAGGCATCACTATCTAGACTTTTGGTGCTAAATTCAGCTTTTGCTTGGTAGGCTGGAAGTAAGAATAATTGTTAGTGTCCTTTTCTTTATAAGAAACTTTTAAAAATGGATACTGCTGGAGGAGAGAGAGGAACCTGTGAAAATATACACAGTAGGCCAAGGAGCTTTTTGTCCCTGAACTGGTAATTGTATTCAAAGCCCTTCCTCCATTGCCAGTCAGAGGATAGATTCTACAGTGACACCCTCTCTGTTGTCATCTTTGCATTGATTGAAAGTTACACGTATTGAGGAGCTCTGCATGCAAGTTCCCCCCTCTCTCTGTCTCGGTCACAATTGTGCCACTGTGCACCCTGGAATTTCGTTGTAAACATGAAATTCTCAGAGGTGATATGATAGCCATCTTGAAGTATTTGAAGGGCTGTCGTATAGAAGATAGAGCGGGGCTGTTTTCTGTTGCCTGAGATGGTCAGAACAGCAGCAGTGGGTGGAAAGTAAATCCAAAGAGGTTTTGGCTCAGCATTAGAAAGAACTTCCTGACATAGCGGTTCCTCAGTAGAACAGGTTTCCTTGGGAAGTGCAAAGCTCTCCTTTGGAGGTTTGAAAACAGAGGCTAAATGGCCATCTGAGAGCAATACTGATTCTGTGAACTTAGGTGGCTCATGAGAAGGAGGGCAAAAAGGGAGGAGTCATTGCCCGGCTCTTGTGGCCCTTGCTTACATGCCCAGGGTAGTGCTGATCACCACTTTATAGAGTCAGGAAGGAATTTTCCTCCAGGCCAGATTGGCCATGAATACTTTGTTTTTTGCCTTCCTCTGGGCATGGAGCAGGGGTGATTGGAGAAGTGGGGGATGGGAAGTCTGTTATGGTCCTATAGAAATTCAAGGTTGAAACTCATTAAATATAGTTGCAAACTGCGGCAATTAGAATGTTAAAGTTGTTCACCTGCTGGGGGTATGGCAAGTGTCTCACTGAGAACTGAAAGTACAGCAGATACTGTGAGCTTTAAGCAGATCTAGGCGCTCAGCCAAGGTGACCTTCGCTAAATATAAACATAGATTAAAACATTATTTTTTCGTCTCTTTGAAGCCTGGAGTAGGGATAATTTGAATTCATAGGGATTCAGTATTCTATGTATATCAGCATCCTTTACGTGACTTTCTCACCATATTATAATTAGCTTGACACTGAAAATCTGATTATCTATCTGTGTATCAGTCAACCTTGCTAAAAACCTTGCTGATAAATTTGAAGGCTGAATTTTGTTTTGAGATATTTTTAAATCCTTGAAGAGATGTACTGTAAAGATGGTCATCGATGATTAAGATTCCCATAGAAAAGGTATATAAAAAGCAAAGGTCCCCTGTGCAAGCACCGGGTCATTCCTGACCCATGGGGTGACGTCACATCCTGACGTTTCCAAGGCAGACTTTGTTTATGGGGTGGTTTGCCAGTGCCTTCCCCAGTCATCTTCCCTTTACCCCCAGCAAGCTGGGTACTCATTTTACCGACCTCGGAAGGATGGAAGGCTGAGCACTAAATAAACCTCTTTGGCCTTAAATTTGGGTTTCTACAGGAGCGTGGCATTCATGAGGGCAGATTGTTACAAGAAAGGGAAGCCTAAGTATTTGAGAAACCGCAACTTAACAGCTGGCTAAAATCAGCTGGTGTTTGGGTGCAGAGCCAGACTTGAGACTGACGGTGTGTGTACAGAATTCACCGTTTTGTGGTTTATTAAGCATTTTTCTTGCTTTTAAAGTTTTATACAATGTGCAAATATGAACATTTTTATGATGAATGTTTGTCATGGTTAATTAAGTGAGAAAGGAAGTGTGAAAGTTGAGAACTTATTTTGAGAAAGCTTGTTGGTATCTATGTATGTTATTTCCTATGTCACATATTGATCTGACATGAGATCAAGGTTATAGATAAATGCTTGTTAAGAGAATTTTTGCTTAAATCATACATTATGTGTCTTTTGATGCTTGAGGTTTCAATAGTCTCAAAATATTTCACTACTCTCATAACAAATGAACTATGGAAAGGTATAACTAGGGATTCAAAATTGTAACAGGTGGGAAGATACTCTGTCAGACAAGATGCCTGTATGAGAGTTTTCCCTGGCATGGCAAATTGATGGGTATGTTATTGGTTTAATTTCTGTATTTTAATTCCTGTATTCAGATCTGTATTAACTTGCTATAACCTGTTAGGTTTTTCATGTAATGAAACTTTCATATATTTGCATCTACATAAGTGGGGTTTTTACTTTTATTTTAATATTTTTGAAGCATTACAATAAAAAGAATTGTATCACAATTTAAAGAGGTTGTACCATTACTTGAGCCGTGACCTGGATGGCCCAGGCTAGCCTGATCTCGTCAGATCTCAGAAGCTAAGCAGGGTCAGCCCTGGTTAGTATTTGGATGGGAGACCACCAAGGAAGTCCAAGGTTGTTATACAGAGGAAGGCACTGGCAAATCACCTCTGTTAGACGGCACTTTACACACACACACACACACACACCATTACTTGAAGTGGCTGGTTAAGTAAAATAATGTATTCTTTAGTGAAATACAAGACCTAGAAACACAGCTACTAATCACAGCAGTTGGTCTTCTTCACCTCCTCACCAGAGTCAGAACTGAGTCAGCTTAGTAGTCAACTGGGCTGGGAGACAGAGCTGCTGGAGAGGTGAATGTTAGTTTTGCTGTGGGGGCTTTGAATTGCAAGGCTCCTCCAGTGCATGAAAGCCAACAGGGTGTCTGGGTTAGAATTTCAGACTAGGGTCGGGGAGGCCCAGGTTTGAATCCCCATTCTGCCAAGAAAGCTCACTGGGTGACCTTGGGCGGTCCCTCTCAGCCTCACCTACCTTGTGAGAATAATATGGAGGGGGGGGGAGAAGGATGTAAGATGCTTTTGGGTCCCCATAGTGGAGAAAGGTGTGGTATAAATGAATAAACAATAAACATAGCTGAAGACGGGGCAGATAAGAAGTACATGATAAAATGGATGCAAAACTTTGAAATGATTAATATGGATTTATGGGAAAAACGTTGTACTTCCGAAATGAAATACACCGTCTCTCAAGAAGTGAAAGAAAATTGGTATAAAACATTCTATAGATGGTATTTGACTCCTAATATGCTTTCCCAGATGACCACTCCTGGAAAAAGAGGTGCCTGCTGGAAATGCCAAGACACCGATGGTTCCTATTTTCATGTCTGGTGGACATGTCCAAAGTTACAAACATATTGGAAAAGAATTCATCAAGAACTTCAGTTAATGTTAAATATCAAGTTAACATTTGATCCTAAATTCTATCTACTCAGCATAGTGCCATCAAACTTGCCTTCGAAACTTCAGGACGTTTTTAAATATGCTACCACCGCAGCTAGAACGGTTCTTGCAAGAACCTGGAAACAAACTCACATACCCGAAATAGAAGACTGGAAAGAAAAACTATTGGAATATGCCTGCATGGCTAAGATGACTTTCGAGATAAACTTAAAATCCAGTGAATTTACAGAGCAATTTGATGATAAGTGGGTGTCATTCTATACCTATATGAATTCTAGTTAATTGAATGAAATACGATGGTTATGTATTATTTAACTTGTTATAAACAACTGTTAAGTAACTTTAGACCTTCACATACTAGAATACTAACACAAGTAGAATAACAGAATGACACTTTGTAATAATTTTTTTTCAGTATAGAGAATGTCTCACAATATACAATTGAGCTTATTTTTTACTATTGTATTGTTTTTATATTTATAATGCTTTATCCCTCCCTTTTTTCCCTTTACCCCTTCAATTACATAAATAAAATCTTATAAAAAAAAGGATAATCTCGTGTGTGGGGGGGGGATACAGAGGAACTTGAGGTGCCCTCCCCAAGACCTTACAGGTTTCCCCACTTGTCATCTCCAAGAACCCGGGGGATCTATGCTTAGGAACAGGTGGGTTGGATCCGGCTTGGGGGAAGGTTTTTCGGTGCTGGGTGGGGGGAAGAGAGAGAAAGGGGGCAACTTTTTCTCTTGCTCTGCAGAGGTCATTCAAGGCTGGGGGGGGGGAGAGCCTGCCCCTTCCCCAAATGTCTCTGGCCCCCTCCAGCAATTCCTCCTCCGCCTCTCCCGGTTCTCCCCAAACCAATGCAGAGAAGCCCATTTTGCCCGGTGCAGGGTGGTGAAAGGGGCTCGTGCTTGGCGCCCGCGAACGAAGGCGGGGCTGGGGCGGAGGACAGAACTGAAGGACAGCGAGTCTACAGTCCCAGAGAGGCCACTTCCGGTCTTGCCCGGAGTCCGCGCGTGGGGACGCGGCCTTTGTTGTTCCGGCGGGCGCAAAAGCAGCAGCAGCAGCTCCTTCCGAGTGAGTCGAGGGTTGGGGGGGAGTGAGGTTGGAGGTGGGCGGGCCCTGATCCGGGGGGGGGGCAAGGAGGGAGACCCCCCCAACACCGAAGAGCCTGGGGGGGGGGGCCCTGCTCCATCAGGCTCTCTTGTTTCCTCCCTCCTCTCTGCATGCATAAGGCTGGGGATGGGTGGGGGGGGATGCAGCCCCTTCCCTGCATGGCGGAGGCCTCGCGAGTGACCCAGATTTGCAGGGGTGGGTGGGGTGGAGATCCTGGATGGGTCCTCCGGGGGGGGTTGTGAGTCAAGGCAAGGTGAAGAGGGGGCTGGATTTGGGGGGGGGGTGTCCTGCAGGGAATTTCAAAATATTTGAATCCTTGACCCCATAAAAATAATAACCACTTTATTTCCTGGCTCGGATGGGGGAAGGACAGAATGCCCCAGAATAGTTGGAGAGAGAGGGGGGGTCCACAGTCCCGAAGAGGCACATGAGCTGGGGGGGGGGCGCGCGCATTTCCTGCTCCTTCCCTACAGAAGGATGGTTTGAGCCTTCCAGGCTGCTGTAGGAATGGCTGGGAGGGGCCTGGAGAGCTGAAAGGGGCTTTTGGGGAGGGGGTTTAAAAGTAGGGCTATGCTAGACCCAAAGGAAGTGGAGTCAGCAGTGAACTGGGACAAGAGGCTCCCCCCCTTCACCCCCCCCCCACCATCCTGGGCCAGAAAGAGCCCCTTTGTGCAAAACAAAGAAGTCGCCAAAGAAAGAAGAGCCGGAGAATGACCCCCAAAAGGAGGTGTGACTATGAAAGGGAACTTCCAGCTGCTTTTGATTGGGGAGGGGGCTGAAGGGTCAAGGTTCAGGAGGAGCAGGAGATTTGGGGGGAGCCCCCTCGTCTTCTGCCCCTCCTGCTTCTTCCTAGCCTGGCCCCAGGAGGTCGGTTCTTCCTTCCTGCCTCATTAGGATCTCAAGAAACTCAGCCGTCTCCTTGGGAAACAGGTGAGGGAGAGCGGTGGACTCTGATCAGGAGAACCGGGTTGGATTCCCCACTCCTCCACATGAGCGGCGGAGGCTAATCTGGGGAACCAGGTTGGCTTCCTCACTCCTCCACTCGAAGCCAGCTGGGTGACCTTGGGCCAGTCACAGCTCTCTCAGCCTCACCTACCTCACAGGGTGTTTGTTGTGGGGAGGGGAAGGTGACTGTAAGCCGGTTTGAGTCTCCCTTAGGTGGTAGAGAAAGTCGGCATATAAAAACCAACTCTTCTTCTTCCCCTACGCCCTTCTTCTGGGTGTGTGCAAGGGGGAGGGAGTTCCCTCCAGGATTCCCCAGATTATGAACCAGAGTTGCAGGCTTTCTTCAGGGTCAGGAGAGTCATGTGCTGGATGGAAGAAGAGAGAGAAGCCCCCCATCCGGCACGCCTAAGAGACATTAATCTCTTTCCTGATTCACACAAGCAGAGACAGTGGGCACAACCTTTCTCCTTGCAGTTCTAGCTTTCTATGTGCAGGGAGTTTTCTGTGATGCAAAGGAACATTTATAGTCACCAAGTTGGAATCTCCCTCCCGCCCCCTTGAGCCAGACACTCTAGTTTTAGCTCCTAATTTGTGGCTATGGACATGATATGTATTATGATAGTAAATCTGGAGTGATTCAATAAAATAATAGTGAGGATCCATGATTTTTAACTGTTTTTTGCACCGGAGGGTTGCCACAAAGCATTAGATCCATGTTGTTGTTGTTTTGGTGCAATCTGTGGGTATGGGCTTCATATGTGATTTGAGTTAGGGGTGACCCAGTGCAAAAGCCCTGAAGATCTATGAGGGTCCATGTTTTGGAACCATGCTTTTGTGCCGTGGCAGTGCAATCTGTGGCTATGAACAATCTACGTGATTTGTTGGTGATTTTAGGGTGACTTAACACAAAAAAAGGATCCATGTGGTTTGATGCTTTTGAATTATGTTTTTGCACCATTGAGCAGTGGATACATGATTTTTGTGGTAATGCCTTTAGAACATAAGAAAAAGCGCTGCTGGATCAGACCAAGGCCCATCAAGTCCAGCAGTCACACAGTGGCCAACCAGGTGCCTCTAGGAAGCCCACAAACAAGACAACTGCAGCAGCACCATCCTGCCTGTTTTCCACAGCACCTAAAATAATAGGCATGCTTCTCTGATCCTGGAGAGAATAGGTATGCATCATGACTAGTATCAGTTTTAACTAGTAGCCATGAATACCCCTTTTCTCCATGAACATGTCCACTCCCCTCTTAAAGCCTTCCAAGTTGGCAGCCATCACCACGTTTTGGGGGAGGGAGTTCCACAATTTAATTATGTGTTGTGTGAAAAAATACTTCCTTTTATCTGTTTTGAATCTCTCACCCTCCAGCTTAAGCAGATGACCCCATGTTCTAGTATTATGGGAGAGGGAGAAAAACTTCTCCCTGTCCACTCTCTCCAAACCATGCATATTTTTATAGACCTCTATCATGTCTCCCCTCAGCCGCCTTCTTTCTAAGCTAAACAGCCCTAAGTGTTTTAACCGCTCCTCATAGGGCAGTTTCTCTAGTCCCCTAATCATTTTGGTTGCTCTTTTCTGCACCTTCTCAAGCGTTGCAATATGCTTTTATACTAAGACATGATCTACAGCATGACAGTGGTTTTCTTTTGAGGATCCATTTAAATGCATCTAGATCTGACTTACCAATCCCCTTTTGCACCTACCTTCAACTGAGGTAGGGTATTTCTATAATCTTTTTGGTCCAATTCTTCTTTGAGGGGCACCCAAATATGGTGGGGGGGCCTTCCTAAGTATGCTGAATAGTTTGCAAATGGAAAGAAAAGTATCATCACTCTAACCCCACTCAAAACCACCCCAGCAGAGGGGCCTGAGCATGCTTTTCACCCTCCAGGAGCCGTGGAAGATGGAAATTTGTTGAACATTATTTCAGGGGAAGTGAAAGGACAAAATAGGAGGGGGCTTGGAGACAATGGGCACCCCCTGACCCCCACCCCCAATCCAGGATGAGTTTTTCAGAACACTGCCCTTTGGTCTCCAAATCAGCTCCACAGATGGATTTTATAGCATCCACTCCTAAAGAACCTGATTCCTCCCTTCACACAAACACTGGATGATTTGTGACAAAGGGTGGGGGGTGTCTAAAGAATTGGGCACTCCATAGAAGGAAAAAAAGATGCAATTTTCCCAGAATAACTGGAGGGCCTGAAGCTGCAAATAGCTTACCTCAAAAGGACCTCAGCCTTTAAAAATTATTTTTATTCAATTATATGATTTGATTTCTATTATAAAACAATACATTAATATTCTAGGTATGAAAATTTCTTATACTGATTACTGGAAGGGGGATTGTGTTAGTTATTAATTGGCTATTAGTCTGTATTGTGATGGTGGTTGTGAATGTTTGCAATGGATGCTCTATGAATCTGGAGGGGTCTGGAGACCAAGTCCTATGAGGAAAGATTGAAGGAGCTGGGTATATTTAGCCTGAAGAGGAGAAGACTGAGAGGGGACATGATAACCATCTTCAAGTACTTGAAGGGCCGTCATATAGAGGATGGTGCCGAGTTGTTTTCTGTTGCCCCAGAATGTCGGACTAGAAACTATGGGTTGAAATTAAATCAAAAGAGTTTCCATCTAGACTTTAGGAAGAAATTTCTAACAGATATAGCGGTTCCACAATGGAACAGGCTTCCTCGGGAGGTAGTAAGTGCTCCTTCCCTGGAGGTTTTTAAGCAGAGACTAGATGGCCATCTGTCAGCAGTGCTGATTTTATGAGCATAGGCAGTTCATGAGAGGGAGGGCATCTTGGCCATCTTCTGGGCATGTAGTAGCGTCACTGGGTGTGTGTGGGGGAGGTAGTTGTGAAATTCCTGCATTGTGCAGGAGGTTGGACTAGATGACCCTGGTGGTCCCTTCCAATTTATGATTCTATGAATCATCCCAGAGTGGTTTGAGGGAAGATTGCTGAAGCTGCCAATCGCTCCCCTCAGAAGGACTCCAGCCTTTTTACAAAGCTGCACATTAATATTCGTGGGCTTCAAGAAACTCCTGAAGAGAAAGGACAGATGACGCACCAAGGCAGAGCGGAGCTGCAAGTCTATGCATCTTTATGGGATGGGCTGAAGTCCAAAATCAGGCCCGAACTGGTACATGTTCATTATTTTCTTACCTACTTAATTGCTGTTCTGTGCCTTATAAAGAAAGAAGAAATTTGCTTAGTGTTAGTTTCAAAAATGTCAGTGTCCCATGTTGGGATCACACTCTCAAAGATGTGAACTCCCTCAGTTCTTTCACTGGAAAAAATATTTTTTTATATCCCTCTTTGAATTAAATAGAAGTTGCACTTGGCTGGGGGTGACTTTAGAGTTTGGGGATGGTGGACATGGTGAGACACAATTCCTCACCCCCATAGCCCTCCTCCTCCCACCACTTAGGGGTTTGCACCTTTTAATCCTTGCGTATAATCAATGATATAACAGGTTCCCTTTCTTAGACCCCCAACCTGAAAATAGTCATTTTAAAACCCATGAAAGCCTCTGTGTGCAGAGAAGGCAGCCAAGTTTCCACCTCCCAGACATCAAATTCCTGGACATTTAGAGGTGAATTCTGAGAAGGTCTGATTTAGGGAGGGCTCAGTGGGGTATAATGCTATCAAGTCCATCCTCCAGTACTGCCATTTTCTCCAGGGGGAACTGATATCTGTCACCTGATTGTAATTTTGGGATGACTTCAGGCCCCACCTGGAGGTTGACAACCTGGGCAGGCACCAGTTTTGCTTCACTTTCCAAGTTGAGTTGGGTGGTTTTATTTGAGGGCAGGTTATTGTCAGCATCTTTCAGCACAATACAAGTTAAATGTCTAGAACTGGCATTCTATCCCTGGTCATTTTAATTCTGGGAAGAAAAAAAAAAACAGGCCTTTTGGGGTTTGATGCGTAAAAGTGGGCATGGGGGGAGTGAACTTCTGCCTGCGTTGGGATCACCCGCAGCCCCATCCTAAGACCACTGTTCTTTTGGGGCCAGGGCTGTGAGCTGGTGTCCAAGGCCTGCCCAGCAGAGGAGTGGAAAACTTTAAAAAACCTTTTGCCAAGGTCCAGACAGCCTAGCAATGCCACCAATGGTGTCCATGGAAACTCCACCAATGCCCACCAATCACTGCAGGTGGTGACTCCCATGTTAAAGTAGAGGGGGCGGAGCATGCCAGTAAGGCTACACACCCCATGTAGAGTAGGCCAGGAGGGGCAAATGGCACATGGGCATGCATCGCTGTGATGATAATGACACCCCTGCCCATACCTAGAATCATATCATAGAATCAATGCATTGGAAGGGACCACCAGGGTCATCTAGTCCAACCCCCTACACCAGTGGTGGCAAACCTATGGCACGCGTGCCAGAAGAGGCACGCGCACCATCGCCCCAAAACAGCTAGAGAGTTGCAAATCCAAGGCAAAACCTCCCATGCGTTTTGGCCATTTGGTCCCTCTCGTCGCCCGCCGGCCGTGCTAAGACCCTGCGGGATC
This sequence comes from Euleptes europaea, assembly GCF_029931775.1. Classification (NCBI taxonomy): domain Eukaryota; kingdom Metazoa; phylum Chordata; class Lepidosauria; order Squamata; family Sphaerodactylidae; genus Euleptes; species Euleptes europaea. Next base: position 6,311,888 of record NC_079312.1, read on the forward strand.
CGCCCGGACCTGCCTCCCGCCTTCCTTCCCCCCCTGCTTCCCAGAGCCTCCCGATGGGCCTCCGAGCAGCCGAGCGGCTCCGGAGCAGCAGCTGCAGGTGGCGGCAGCGGGGCAGGCATGGAGTTGCGAAGCCAGGGGCTGCTGCTGCCGCCGCCGCTGGCCGCCCTGGCCGGCGCGCAGTATGAGAAGTACAGCTTCTGCGGCTTCCCTGTGGCCGAGATGCTGCCACTGCAGCGCACCTATGCCTACGCGCTGGAGCAGTATGAGGGCAAGGGCTGGAAGGAGAGCGTCAGCGCCCTGGGGGCCAGCCTGCGCCTCCACCTCCTGCTGCGCGACAGCAAGGCGCACTGCCACCAGGAGTGCGCTGGCGACGGCGGCAAGGCGCAGGGGGAGCCCTGGCTTGGGGAGCTGGCCTTCGGAAAGCTGGGCCCCAGCGCTGCACTGGACGAGGGGCTGGCTGAGCTGGAGCTCTTCGGGCGCGTCCTGCGGCGTGCCTCCTGCCTGCAGCGCTGCAAGCGCGGCCTGCCTGTCTTCCAGCTCCGCTACCCACCGGCCGAGATCCTGCGCAACTTCCAGCGACACACCCCTTACCTGTACCTGCACTACGTGCTCTATAAGGTATGGGGCACGCCCCCTGGAGACTGTCCAGCTGCACGATCCTGTGCAGAGCGACTCTGCTAGCATGGGATGCAGTGGGGATGTTAATGTATGACTTGTTTTTTCTAAACTAAAACCTCAGTATTCATGTTAAATTGCTGTGTTGGCACTTTGCGATAAATAAGTGGGTTTTGGGTTGCAGTTTGGGCACTCGGTCTCTAAAAGGTTCGCCATCACTGCCCTACACCATGCAGGAAATTCACAACTACCTCCCCCCCACACCCCCAGTGACCCCTACTCCATGCCCAGAAGATCAAGGATCTCTAGCCAATTTGGCCTGGAGGAATATTGCTTCCTGACTCAAATTGGCAATCAAATTGGCAGTCAGTATGCAAGAAAGGGACATGAGAGCTGAAAATTCTCAGAGTTTAATTGTGGAACTCCCTGTCCCAGGATGTGATGATTGCTGCCAACTTGGAAGGCTTTAAGAGGGGAGTGGGCATTTTCATGGAGGATAAGGCTATTCATGGCTATTCGTAAAAATGGATACTAGTTACGATGCTTACCTATTCTCTCCAGGATCAGAGGAGCATGCCCATTATATTAGGTGCTTTGGCACACAGGCAGGAAAATGCTGCTGCGGTTGTCTTGTTTGTGGGCTTCCTGGAGGCAACTGGTTGACCAATGTGTGAACAGACTGCAGGACTTGATGGACCTTGGCCTGATCCAGCAGGGCCCTTTTTATATTCTTATGATGCATACCTATTCTCTCCAGGATCAAAGGAGCATGCCTAATATATTAGGTGCTATGGAACACAGGGAGGATAATGCAGCTGCAGTTGTCTTGTTTGTGGGCTTCCTAGAGGCACCTGGTTGGGCACTGTGAGTACAGACCACTGGACTTGATGGACCTTGGTCTGATCCAGCATGGCCTTTCTTATGTTCTTATGTAACTTTCCCAAAGAACCCAACCGGCATATCTAAAAAAACTTGGCGTGTACAAGGGAAGGGGCCATGGCTCAGCAGTAGAGCATCTGCTTGGCATGCAGAAGGTCCCAGATCGAATTCCCAGCATATCCAGTTAGAGGGACTAGGCATGTAGGTAATGTGAAAGACCTCTATGTGAGACCCTGGCTAGCCGCTTCCCATCTGAGTTAACAATACTGACTTTGATGGACCAAGGGTCTGCTTCATGTGTTCATAGGGAAATGATATTACAAACCACAAGTGGATCTTTGGTTCTGATCCATTGTGTATCTCCATTCTCTTTTGCCTTCCTTCTTGCACGTTGCTATCTGACTCTCCCCTGCAGAGAGAATCCTCTCTCTGTACTTAAAGGCATCTTTTCACATTCGGAGGTGACCCAAGAGAAGGGGAAGGAGATGGAAGAGCAGGACCCGGATGGACCTGGCAAGAGATCAAGGAAAGGCCCCCAGCCCATCCAAGCTGGGAGTGGCGTTGAATTCTGGGAGAAAGCTGAGCCAGAGACCTGGGATCAGGAGCCTCTGAACTCAGAAGTACATTGCCAACACTTCCGTCAGTTCCGCTACTGTGAGGCCGATGGGCCCCGAGAGGTTTGCAGCCAGCTCCATGGACTTTGCAACCACTGGCTGAATCCAGAGAGACATACCAAGAAGCAGATCCTGGACCTGGTGATCCTGGAGCAGTTCCTGACCCTCCTGCCCCAGGAAATGCAGCACTGGGTCAGAGGATGTGGGCCAGAGACCAGTTCCCAGGCAGTGGCCCTGGCTGAAGGCTTCCTCCTGAGTCAGGCAGAGGAGAAGAGGCAGGCAGAACAGGTGAGGGGTTTTCTTTCCATGTATTCCAATTCAAACAATGATATCCAACCATCTCCTAAAACGTCCCTGTCTGATATTTGTTCAAGTGTTAATTACAATACAATACAATTATCCAAATGGGAGATTTAAGAACCTGCTTTAGCAGCCAGTTCTTCTAGGGAATTTTTTAATCCCTCCAGATAATTCACCAGGGTTGAAGGAAAACCCTACCAGGTCTGCTGATAGAAAGGTGTAGAGTCTGAGAGTTACGCACGATCCATTTCTTGGGGTCTTCCATTCCTTCTCTTACCCCACTCCTTTGCTGCTGTTTTAGAGGTGGGGTCTATCCATGAAGATGGAAGCTGAGTTCTGTGAGATGGAAAGCGCTCCATTGGAAGAAGGGCAGCGGGACCAGGAACGTGCCCAAGATGCCCTCTTATGCGGTAAGGAGTATGACAACTGACCCCCAGTCGTGTACCAGTAGAGAAATCGAAATCACTGAGTTCAGTAAACTCAAAAACCATAAAGTTCAAAAAAAGGTATTGAAATACAGGTTACATAATCAATTAGGCAACAGACATATAAAACAATAAATCTAGCCAGCTACATTATACTTGCTAAGATGATACATAGTTGCTGATCTTAAAAGCTATAAAGATGTTTCAGGCGACAGAGTGACATGCTGAAAATGAAGCATGGGGAAAGAGTCACCTCCATAAGGCATAGCTAAACTTATGGAAAAGTGGACTCAGGTCAGATGACCCACAACTCCCAATCAAGGTAGACTCTTGGGAGAAGTCTGGATGGTTCTAACCGGTCTGAACTGGAACTATGTTAGGGGAAAAGAGATCTCATCCCCCTCTCATCTCCCCACAGATGTGGTGGTTCAACTAATTAGGATGGGATGAGCTAGTGACCTTGATGGTTCTGCCCATTAGTGTAACGAGCTACCAGTGTTGTTTGTGAGAACAGAGTGAGCTAGGCCTATGGAAAATTTCTGAGTGCTGAATCTTAGAGGCACAAAATAGAGAATAGTGATGTATCAAAGAACAAAATGATTATTCTGTCTTCACAAGGACTCATTGTGCCTGGATGGGATTGGGGCACCCAGTGAATTTGATGGGTAGAGAGTTCTGGTCAGGAAAAAAAAAGAAATACTTCACCCAACTTTTGGCACTCAAAGCGATGTCTTTGAATGGGGATTAGACAAATTCATGGAGGAAGTTCCTCACATTGATTACAATATTCATATCCCACCTTTTTTGCATTAGAGGGACTCAACCTGGCTCAGAAGTAAAGACAGACAACTTCCAACCAGTTGCTAGGGGTCAGTAACAGTGGGAGAATGTGTTTTGTGCTCATGCTTAGCGGGGCATCTGACGTGCCACTACAGGAAACAGGATGACAGACTAGGGATGCCAGGCTTTGGAGTTGCATGCCCAGCAGCTTTGGGGAGGGGCTTTTGGCAGCTGTGATGTCACCTTGATGTTTCCTCTGGCTGAAAACCCAGATGTGACATTAGTTGGTTAGTAGACGCTCCACGCACTCACTGATATTGCCATGAGTTTCAAGATGTGTTCAATTCACATCTAGTTGTTTAGCCGGATGAGGTGAGGTGACAGTGAGGTGCCGTGCAACGTCATTTTCACCTCCCTCTTTTTCTCCCACCAGCCTAGACTCAAGGGCGTGGGTGAGGGAGAATAGCCTGCCTGGGTCTTTTCTCTGATCCAGCAGAGATGCTGATACGTATTTGAGCTCCAGCATTCACAGAACAGGTTTAAAGTTTCAAGGGAGTCTGAAATGTTGCAGCAGCATTTAGAGCGCCTTGAGGTTGATGGGTGCTTTTTGCTCCTCTTCCGCCTCTCCTACTGTTGCGGTCCGTGCCGTTAAGGTAGCCCAGCTCCTAGAATTGACCCCTTCCTAAAAAGTGATCTGTATCTATTCAGCCCGTTACCCACTAAGCAGGGATCAACACTTTCCATCTCTCGCGAGATAGACTTTCTATTGAATTGTTCCAGTAAAAATATGAAAAGAATATTTGAATAAAAATATTATTTATTTCACATAAAGTATATGCATGTAAACAGTTACAGAAATAAAAACTATATTAGTTAGTTCAACAGGAACAATAATGTCATTTTATGTATGCAAGCAATATTAGTAATAACAATCTCTATGACTTTATATGAGAGTTTCTCAAGTATATATTCCATGCAGGAAATAATACAGTTTACAGAAATCTTGTAAAATAATGGTTAGTGCATTGAATAAGTATTCTACTTCAAATTATTTAAATATAAGACATACTTTACCAAGTTATGTCATTGCAGGGTTTCTGTAAGGATTCTATGAGTTCATTTTGAATAGTTAGAATTCCTTCAGGTATTCTCTAAATATTCTGTTATTTCTTTTTTTTAAATAAATTTTATTGGTTTTTAAAACTATAAATTCTTCATAATTTTAACAACAATTTAAAACTAATGTCAAAATCACGATTACATCAATTGTTGTCTTGATTACAAGTAAACATAAAAGGAACAAATTGACTTCCCCACCACCTCCGTCTACCTCTTAATAAAGTATTACAATCCGTCGTTAATATATTCTGATCCTAATATTAATCTCATTATAAAGTTTCATGTCATATAAAATTTTACATTCTGGATCAGAGTAAAGAGTAACCTTCCATTTTTCCCAGATCTTATACATTTTCACAATAATTCATCCAAGCCTCCCATTTTCCCATAAGTTATTCATTATCTCTTTGATTTAATGTATCGTATTAATTTCTCCATCTCCACCAGCTCTAACATTTTAATAATCCAATCCCTTTTTTCTGAAACATTCGTCCCTTTCCATTTGGCTGCATAAGATGATCTTGCAGCCATTGTAACGTAAATTTAAAAATGTCCTTTGAATTTAAATGTCATTCAAAATCATACCAAATAACATCATCTCCAATATTTTAGGAATATTTTTTGTATAATCAATCTTATTTCATTGTAAATCATATCCCAAGTCTTTCACCTTATCACAAGTCCACCCCTTATAGAAAGGAAAAAAGAAAAACCAATATCCTTATTACATTTCCAACATATTCCTTAAAGTGGTATTCACATTAGTATTGATAATTCAAAAATATATTTATATCTCATCCATAATCTATATAAGGAGGACTTGATTACATAATCCCGAAATGATGTCTAAATCTTAACTCCACTACACCGTAAATAGCCATGCCACCCATCCACACTGTCGAAGCCTTCCAAATCCAACAGTCATATTTAAACCAGTCCTTTAGCCATGGTCTAATATTTCCTTCTGCATTTGAAGTAGGTCAGACAGATGTAAGAACAGGGTCTCTTTATTCTCTCTCATCTCTTCAGGCAGGTTGCATAAACAAAGGTAATTTTCTCTGACCTTCATCTCCATCATGGCTTCAATCTGTTTTTCTTGACCTTCTATCTTCTTCTTTGTTTCCTTACATCCTTCCATAACTTTTTTAACTGAAAAGTCCATTGCTTGCATGTCTGCTTTCATAGTCACAGGCAGGTTACGTTCTTGATCTTCTATCTTCTTCTTTATATCCTTGTGTTCTTCCATAACTTTTTTGACAGAAGAATCCATTACTTGCATGTCTGTATTGGTAGTCATCATTTGAGCCTTGACATCTTTTATGTCTTCTGTAACCAGATCCAACTTCTGATTAAATATTTGTGATGATTGGTCAAGAGTAGTCATCATTGAAATCAATTGAGCCATCTGTGTTGATATCTGTTTTAATTGTTTGACTGTCACCTCAGATTGTTTGGCTAACATGTCCTGCACTTTTTTTTCCATGGTAAAGTTCTGTAAAATTTCCTTTGATTTCATAAAGGCAGGGCTATGTAGTAAGCCGGAACAGGGACGAGTTCCAGACATTTACATGAGTAACTAAGCTGAAAAATTAATGGTCATCTGGCAGGAGTCCATTACATGTAATTAGTAGAGAGTGTTTCATTGACCAGCTTAAATATTTTTTCGGGTTGAAGAGATTAATATTTAGCCTTAAAATAACTTTTTAAAATTAACAGTACCAACGAGTTTTACCAGACGCTCTAGGTCGGCAAAACCAGGAAGTATTCCGAAAGTTACCTCGTCGCGGACCTTCTATCGTCTCTTCTCTATGGTTGTTACCTTCAGGAATGATTTTAATGTAGCACGAGTAAGACGAATTTCCGGTCCTACGACCTGCTTCCTGTTGATTTGCTTGCCGAACAATAGAGAGGGATAGTGGATGAAGCGCAGAGTCTTCCGGTCTGAGATATCCCCATTGTTATGAAACGTGGCTGGAGGACTCTTTTTACACCGGACAAGTTCTCAAAGGTTTCTCCCTCCCCTTCCTTTAAGAACGTGTCGGATTGGCAGATCTTAAGTCAATCATTCAAGCTCGTTGTTTTAGTTTAAGCTGATCAGTTTGATAAGGTTCCTGCTGCTTTATCTGATGGATCTCATACAGCAAAGTCATCCGGTTCAATTAAGGGAGGAATGAGGTTACCAAGAATGTTTTCTTCTACCCCTTTGTTATTCGATAATGCCAGTGAAGAACGAAAGATTCTTATCTACTCACTTGGGCGTCTGGAGGTGAGGTTCTAATCTTAATGTAGTCCTTATGATGTTTATAAGGTGGTGGAGGGTAGAGTCTAATGCCGAAGTTGCGCTCTGGCGATTTCAATCCCTTCGTGCCCGCGGGACCAGCATCTAAATCTCCGGGGGACTTAATGACGCTCCCTCGGAGTATTTAGGAGATCAAACTGCATAGATGGCTGCAGGGAGTTCCTGCTTTCCAGCCCACTTGCAAGGGCTGGGTTGGGGTGCAGTAAATCACCCCAAATTAAACGCAAACTTGGATTCCCCCCAGGAGCCCCTGGGAGAACGTGGCACTCAGCCCAGCGTCACCACCGGAAGTAAATATTAGTCTGTTATTTCAATGCCTTTAGTATTTGTAAAAATAGGAGAGATCTCTTTGGTTCCATAGTTTCATGTTAGAGCTGGTTCTATAGCTCTCAACATCAATCTATTTGTGACTGAAGGCATGAAACCATAGAGTCTCTATATGTTTGAGGTTTATGGGTCTGAAGCCCATGTTCAGATTATAAAAACGCTATGTGAAAGCCATTTCTAAGCATGCATTTGATGTAAGCATGCTGTATAGCTAAGAGCCACTTTGATGGTTTAACTATACTGTAATTAATCAATATTTGAAGCTATGTGTAAAGCTTAACATTATGTGTAGAGTATAAACTCTATTCTACTATCTCTCTGGCAGTGCCAATCTCTAGAGAATTCTGAGTATAGTTCAGTTTAAGAGCTTAGAGCTTCATGGATCTCCATCCATGTATTTCCAATTATATGTATTTCAATTAGAGTAATTCTATGTGTAAGCCATTGTTGGCTGTGATGCATGTTCATGTATGCATGTGTATGTCAGACAGTTCTGTGTGAGATCTTAGTCTTAGAACTGACTGCAGAGTAGTACATTCAGTGCTCTCTCCCTGTGTAGAGAAACCCCTGGAATATGTGCTGTTAGTGGGCTTCTTAGGGAAGCTGCATTTACATCTTGTCTGTCAGAACTAGGAAGTCTGTATATAAGACAGATCTTATGAGAAGACATTAGTCTTGTTAGAACAAATGAACTCTCAATGTCACCATATTCAAACATGGTAAGATCCATACTCTTATAGTCCTTAGAGCATAAGAGCCTTCATCACATATTCAAGATGAAGCATCTGTACAGACAGTTATTACAGACAATCAGTCTTCAGAGAGACAGACTGTGTGGCATAATAACTCTCTTTGTAAGAGTTCTCCAGAAACAGAGACAAGAATAAATGAAGTCCTGATTCAAGCAAGAATCAGTTTCCTAATCCACGCAAGGACTAGGCTGCCAAGGCTTTTACATCTCTTGGTAGATGGAGGAAGTCCATAGGTCAGCATGTTCAGACCATCAGGAACCTCTCTAACCTGTAGTCAGAGAGAGATCTCTATTTATACCTTTTCAGAGCCATTTATCTTGTAGATGGGCTGGTTCAGTCATCTTTTAGTTCCAGCATCCCTTAGCTAAGGCATTCTATAAATAAACCATAGCTAGTTTAGTCAGTAGTGCAATAGGCTATTCAATTATAAACGGTACTGTACACTTGACTGACATCTGTAATAGGTAATGGATATGACCTTGTCTATCTTTGTCCAGCTGTATGTTTTGCTTAATCGGCATCCCTGCAGCTGTGACCTTTAATGATATGAAATGATTTTAATAGCAAGTTACTAGCCTTGACCTTAATGCAGTCAAGCAAGTTACTAGCCTTGAGCTTAATGCAGTCACAGGTGTTCCAGTCTAGGAAATGACATCATTTCTATAACATATTTCTGTCCTCATGAAGCCTAATGGGACATGCTTTCATATCAAAATCCTGTTCACATATGATAGCCCATGACACTACAACTTACTACAAAGTGTTACAATTTTTTTAGCGAACATAGGGCAAAGTGTCATAGCACTATTCAAGTGTGAAGCACTATTCAAACAATCAAACAAAATAGGAAGTCAAGGCTAACACACTTTCTTCCACTTTTCTCTCCCTCGCAGGCAGTGAAGAGACAGTGTTGATCCATTTTGTTTGCGAAGGTGTGGAAACAGCTGTTGCACCTCCAGTCCAGGTAAGCAAGATGAGCAGGGGACAGCCCAGGTCCCCCCTCCTTTCTCAAAGGGGCTTTTCTCCTGCAGTTGTTGTTAAGGGGCCCAGGCAAGAGGCTCTGAACGCCACTCTTTTTACACATGGCAAGCTACCTTCCCAGAACACCACCTTCCAAAGTGACATCTCTGCTTGCAATGATCTTTGACAAGGGAATCTGTTTTTTCTTTCAGTCTCCAGTTTCCTTTGGGGAGGTGGCCGTGTATTTCACTGAAGCAGAGTGGGCCTTGCTGGATCCAGACCAAAAAGCTCTCTACAGGGAAGTCATGATAGAGAGCTATGGGAGCATGGCTTCTCTTGGTAAGATGCCAAAGGTGCAAATTGCTGTCATTAGGATTGTGCTATTGAGCTTATGTGCGAATCAAAATCGTGAACACCAATATGTTGAGGCCTGCCCTGTTAGTTGATCCCTTTTGGGAGCCTCAAGGTGGTGGGGTGGCAGCAAAAGCGATATTCAGCATGCCCTGGTAGAATGCCCCAAGCGGCCTGGCTGGCCCAGGGGCAAAAGAGGCCAGTGATGTGGCCATCTCCCAAGCCATAGAGGGTGTCCTGGCTGAGGCCAACACAAGACTGAGAGGCCCTCAGGAAGACTCTGGAAGGGGCCCCATCCTAATTTCTCAGTTTCCAATGTTTGCAACACACTTGTCCCCCAGATGAGATTAATGTCATCATTTCTGACTGTTTGTGGGATGCAGCCATCCCCCTTACACTGGTTGGAATTGTGGGCTTTCATCTTGACTAGGTTTCCATTTTACCATTCTCTTTCTCTCTCTCTTTCTCTCCCCCCTCCCCCGCCTGGAAAGGCTCTAGTCTGGAGAAAGTAGCTCAATTCACCACTCTTCCACATGAGGCCAGCTGGGTGAACTTGGGCCACAGTTCACTCAAAACTCTCTCAGCCCCACCTACCTCACAAGGTGTCTGTTGTGGAGAGAGGAAAGGAATGTGATTTGTAAGGCACTTTGAGACTCTTTAGGGTAGAGAAAAGTGGGGTATAAAAGCCTCTTCTATGTCTCTTTTGTTTAGTCACACACACAGATCAATAGCAGAGACGCAAAAGAGTTGCATGACAACTCAAATGTGAACAGTGGGGGAATTATTCTTTACCACTTTCACATGGGGAGAATGGGGAGGGATAGGAAGAATATAAAAGCTGCTCACCTGGGGGGCCTGGCTGGTGATAAGGTGTGACCAGCTACTCAGTTGGGGGAGAAAGAAAGTCTGATAAAGGAAATACAAACCGTTGGTTCTTGTAGGTTATCCGGGCTGTGTAACCGTGGTCTTGGCATTTTCTTTCCTGATGTTTCGCCAGCAGCTGTGGCAGGCATCTTCAGAGGAGTAACACTGTCCTTCAGTTTTACTCCTCTGAAGATGCCTGCCACAGCTACTGGCGAAATGTCAGGAAAGAAAATACCAAGACCACGGTTACACAGCCCGGATAACCTACTAGAACCAATGAACTCTGACAGTGAAAGCCTTCGACAACGAAATACAGACCGATTAGTGAGCAGTGTCTGATGGCTTGCTTGGCTTCTTGCGTAGGTGCTGATTGGACCTCTTTCTTTATTCCATCAGCACATATAGAGGAGACAGTAGGGGGATTTCAGGGGTTCTCTTTGGAAAAAGCCATGAATGAAGACTCTAAAGAAAATGTCGAAGATGGAGATGAACTACAGAGGCAGGAGGGAAACCACACACGCAAGAGGAGTGATAAGTCCATTCCGTCCCAAGGGGGAGGCTTCCATGTAATCACAGTCCAAGAAGAAAGTTCAACCAAAACAAGAATCAATAAAGGCCTCCATGCTAATCAGAGAAACTGCTCCATGGAAAATGAAAGTGTGGTCTTTGGAAAACCCTTTAGCAGAAACCTGAGTGTTATTTCTAAGAGAAGAATTTCCTCAGGAGAGAAATCATATGATTGCATGGAAAGCGAAAATACCTTCAGTCGGAAATCAGCCGTTACTTCACATCAAAAAATTCACTCTGGTGAGGAGCTGTGTAAATTATTACACTGCAAACCAAGCCTTTCTGATGCAGCAGGCTTTCATGTCACTTTAAAATGCATATGAATGTACCCTTCAATATAGAGCAGGAAAAAGCCACTGAAATGTTTTGCTTGTGGATGATCAGACCTTGTGTACGTGCTAACGAGATCTCTCTTTTCATTCCAGCAGGGGACGATCAGTGGAAGGTGGGTGATGAGGAAGTGCATAAACTCTTAATAGATGAAGTGAAGAGTGAAGATTTCAAAGGAAACTTCAGGAATCATGGAGGACCTAAGAGGCAGAAAGAATGTCACATAGTCGAGAAGAACGATAAACCAATTTCTGGCAATGGGCGGGATTTCCGTGAACAAAGCCACACTGTGGAGGAAGCATATAAGTGTTTGGAGTGTGGAATGCACTTCTCAGATCAAACCCAATATGAAATCCATTTGCAAATGCACAGTGGAAAGAAGACCCATCAATGCTTGGAGTGTGGCAGGAGCTTCCGTCATAGAGCAGAACTCCTTAGACATCAAAGAACACATAGAGAAGAGAAACCTTATAACTACTCAGACTGTGGCAAGAGCTTCTCACGGAAATCAGACCTTTTTGAACACGAAAAAATTAATTCAGGAGAGAAGCCATTTATCTGCACGGAAAATGGAAGAACGATCGCTTGTGGAAGAAAAGGAAACGCACTTTTCCCAATGCATAGAATAACGGGGGGACATAAATGCTCTTGGTGTGGAAAGAACTTCAGATGCAGATCGAAGCTCCTTGTGCACCAAAAACTACACAAAGGGGAGAAACATTTTCAGTGCTCAGTGTGTGTAAAGAGATTCAGTCGCCGTGATACTCTTCAGCAGCATCAAAGAACGCACACAGGGGAGAAACCTTTTGAATGCTCAGAGTGTGGAAAGAGATTTAGTAGCAGTAGTAATCTTCAGCAGCATCAAAGAACGCACACAGGGGAGAAACCTTTTGAATGCTCAGAGTGTGGAAAGAGATTTAGTTGCAGTGGCAATCTTCAAAAGCATTTAAGAACCCACAAAGGGAAGAAACCTTTTGAATGCTCAGAGTGTGGAAAGAGATTCAATAGCAGGGGCAATCTTCAACAGCATCAAAGAACGCACACAGGGGAGAAACCTTTTGAATGCTCAGCGTGTGGAAAGAGATTCAGTCGCAGTGACCATCTTCAGCAGCATCAAAGAATCCACACAGGGGAGAAACCTTTTGAATGCTCAGAGTGTGGAAAGAGATTCAGTTGCAGTAGCTATCTTCAAGCGCATTTAAGAACCCACACGGGGGAGAAACCTTTTGAATGCTCAGTATGTGAAAAGAGATTCAGTCAAAGTGGCAGTCTTCAACTGCATCAAAGAATCCACACAGGGGAGAAACCTTTTGAATGCTCAGAGTGTGGAAAGAGATTCAGTCACAATGGCAGTCTTCAACAGCATCAAAGAATGCACACAGGGGAGAAACCTTTTGAATGCTCAGAGTGTGGAAGGAGATTCAGACACAGTAGCAGTTTTCAACAGCATCAAAGAATGCACACAGGGGAGAAACCTTTTGAATGCTTAGAGTGTGGAAAGAGATTCAGTCAGAGTAGCTATCTTCAAATACATCAAAGAACCCACACAGGGGAGAAACCTTTTGAATGCTCAGCGTGTGGAAAGAAATTCAGTCGCAGTGGCACTCTTCAGCTACATCAGAGAACGCACACAGGGGAGAAACCTTTTGAATGCTCAGAGTGTGGAAAGAGATTTAGTTGCAGTGGCGATCTTCAAAAGCATTTAAGAACCCACACAGGGGAAAAACCTTTTGAATGCTCAGAGTGTGGAAAGGGATTCAGTCGCAGTTTCACTCTTCAACAGCATCAAAGAACTCACACAGGGGAGAAACCTTTTGAATGCTCAGAGTGTGGAAAAAGATTTAGTTTCAATGGCAGTCTTCAAACACATTTAAGAACCCACACAGGGGAGAAATCATATGAATGCTCAGAGTGTGGAAAGAGATTCAGTCACAGTGGCAATCTTCAACTGCATCAAAGAACCCACACAGGGGAGAAACCTTTTGAATGCTTAGAATGTGGTAAGAGGTTCAATTGCAGTAGCCATCTTCAACTGCATCAAAGAACCCACACAGGAGAGAAACCTTTTGAATGCTCAGAGTGTGGAAAGAAATTCAGTCAAAGTGGCAGTCTTCAACAGCATCAAAGAACCCACACTGGGATGAAACCTTTTGAATGCTCAGAGTGTGGAAAGAAATACCGTTTCAGTGGTAATCTTCACCAGCATCAAAGAACCCACACAGGGGAGAAACCTTTTCAATGCTTACAGTGTGGAAAGAGATTCACTTACAGTGGTCATCTTCACAGCCATCAAAGAACACACACAGGGGAGAAACCTTTTGAATGCTCAGAGTGTGGAAAGAGATTCAGTAGCATGGGCAATCTTCAAATACATCAAAGAACCCACACAGGGGAGAAACCTTTTGAATGCTCAGAGTGTGGAAAAAGATTCAATAGCACGGGCAATCTTCAAATACATCAAAGAACCCACACAGGGGAGAAACCTTTTGAATGCTCACAGTGCAGAAAGAGATTTAATTGCAGTAGAACTCTTCAAACACATCAAAGAACCCACACAGGGGAAAAACCTTTTGAATGCTCAGAGTGTGGAAAGAGATTCCGTCAGAGTAGCCATCTTTATATACATCAAAGAACCCACACAGGGGAGAAACTTTTTGAATGCTCAGAGTGTGGAAAGAAATTCACCCGCCATGGCACTCTTAAAAAGCATCAAAGAATCCACACAGGCTAGAAACCCTTTGAATTCTCAGAGTTTGGAAAAACATTCAGACACAGTTGCCATCCTGAAGGGAATCTATGAACCCACACAATGTAAAAACCTTTTTGAATGCAGTGTAAGGCCCCTGTCTCCTCCTCTAATCTGATCTGCTAACTTCTCTCAGTTTTTTGAAGCGTGCCCCCTTGGAAGCCTAAAGAACAATGCGGAGATCTTTCAGATTGGTTTCAGAGGGCTCATCTGCCTGCCAAGTCCAGACCACATTTCCATCATGGAGGCAGGATGTCACTAGGGCTTTGATTAAATCCCCCCCCCCATAGCCTCTGTACAAAAATACCTTTACTTAAATTTCATCAAAGCAATGCAAGGCCATTTCTAGTTAAAGGGCCATCACCTCTGAGCAGCCATAACATCTGAGCGACTCAGGCACACCAGGTGCTTTTAAATCCCCCCATCTTTGAATATCGGTTGTCATTCCTGACGTGTCCCACTGAAGTTTGAAGGCAGTTACTTCAAAAACTGTAATCAAATTCAAATTTTATTTCTTTAATCATTCATGATCATGGAAAAGTCTAGTCCCCTTTCAATCTGTGGGATTGAAAGGGGGAGCCCAGTTTTGTGAAAAGGGTGTGCCAGGTTTTCCCCATTACCTGGGTACTCCTGTAACCTGTAACTGCTTTGCAGGACCCCCCATCACTGGACTTCTGCTGCACAGGAATTCTCGGCTTCTCACTGACCTTGGATCAGGTAATATTGATCTCTCTCCTCTATCCTTACCTGTTTCCCCATTCCTTTCCCCATTCTTAGTTTTGTATATGTGTGTGTGCGCTATTTCTTAGGGAATCAACTCTAAGGTGCTTGCTGTAGATTATTTACAGTTTTACTGCTTTTTATTCAGTTTGTATCTAATAAATTTAAAATTATAATCACTCCACTTTTTTATAATTTTATTTTTGGTTTCTGAAAGCTAATTTCCCTACTCTGGGTCCAGTGTGGCATGATAGAGAATGCGTTGGGCAAGTCAGAGGTCTTAAAGCCTAAAGTGCCTGGCCAACACTTTCTTTAAATTTAATGTACATTGCGGGAGGGGGGAGGGAGATCTCAGTGTGGTTCCTTGCTTGATGAATCCCAGGGCATTAGTACTATGTTGTGTGAGAGAGAATGTTTGAATTTGTTTAGGGGCAGTTTAGGGTGTTTTCTTTTCCCCTTTCTGAACCTGAAGGAGGTTTAGCTGCACCTAGGAGGTTACTGTTGGAACACAAGGGGGATTAATTTGGTCTCCCTCCCCTCTCTCTACCTCTCTATAAAGTGGGTGGTGAATGGTATAGAATAGAAAAGGATTATGCCCTAGAGGTTGTCTGAATTAGTGGAGGCAGCTGCCTCCATTTTTAGGTTACAGGAGAGAAGTTCCTACAGCCTTTAATTAGTGCAATTCTGGGCAGCCAACAAAACAAAGGGAGCTATATCCCACCCATGAAACAGGCTAGGAACCTGGAGAGTTGAGCCAACATAATTAAAAATACTATTATAAATATAAAATGCAATTGTCCTTTAAAACCGGTAAAAACTTAATCCTCAAAAAGTAAATTGCATACATATAAGAACCTACATAAAACAGCTCCATTGGTTGTACTGTAAAAACCACCAAGACCATACACATTTTGACCGATAGGGACTTCTTCAGTGGTCACAATTGTGTATAGACACGTCTACAAGCAACCAATAACATAATTTTTGTATTAGTCCATGCAGGTTTCATGTGAAATCTAGGGATAGAAAAATATGAAAGTGTATTTTCATAATAGGGCTGTAACCAATTCAGAACTTTGTGATACCATTTTTTTTTCAAGTTTGCTACTCATAGTTCATTATTAGGGCTCCAAATATAGACAAAAGTAAAATCAAGCCTGAATTCGTCCTGGAACTCCCATCAACCTGAAGCAACCATGCTGCTCCCAAAAAAGGATTTTTACAGATGGCATTAACCCAAACACACACAAACCTTGCTACTTTTAAAGAAGTTTTTCATTGGACATGCCTTCATGCATAACTGTACAGTGTAGCACCCCCCCAATTGCTCCCCCCCATTTCTCTTGCTAACTCAAAGTTCTACCGTACAGACCCACTACAGAGAGTTTCTGTGACAACCAGTGAAAGAAATCTGAATAAGGTCCAGAGATTCTAATATAAGCCTCTGAAGTAGAGAATAGATGACGTCATCACCCTGTGCATCATCGAAATAGCAGGGGTGAGGGATGGAGGGGAAAAAACCTTTGAAAGAAACATTTCCGTCTGAGGATTTTTCATCATCAATGCAGAAATACAAAAGATACCTTTAGCAAACCACCATCATACATACATGCTATTTATACAAAAAGAACCGTCAATTTCCTCATTCTGTCCTTAAGATGTCAAAGTTGCAAAAATCCAGTGCAAAATCCAGAAGGTTTTTCTATTTCACAGTTGTCTGAAGAGTTGCATGGAAGATGTCTGCACTTATCCTCTGACCAAGAAGCGCAAGTCCTTTTCAGCATGATTGAAGGGCACAAAGTGATGTGGAAAAGGAGCTGAAAGTTTCCTTTTTCTAATACAGCTTCTCTGCTCACAGATAAGGGGCTTGACAGTTCTCAAAGAACAGCCAACATACATAGGTTTACAAGGGCACTGCACCACAGAGATAAATCCTTTAGAATTACAATTAACCAAAGAATTGATGGGAAAAGTTCTATCTTTGGATGAGTTATGAAAATTTGTGTTTTTACAGAGAGAGCACACATAGCAGGTACCACACTGGAAACTCTGTTTCGGAATAGCTTCCCCATCAATAGTTCTGTTTTCTGCAGCAGGATCACTCAATCAGCTTCCGACCAGCATATCTTGGAGATTTCTAGCTCGCCTGAATGCAAACCGGGGGGGGGGGAACGGGGGGACGGACTACACCGGGGATCCCTATATAGAAGGTGCCAGTGTTTCTAAGGTGCCAGTGTTTCTATATTATGTGCCTTACGTGAATGTGTGTTCTGTTGTATTTAAGCGAGATCACCATTCTATCAGTGTTATGTCTCTTCCCTTTGGGAGTTAATGATGATTATCTTGAGGTGCTTTTGTCCTTGTAAAAGGGCTGTTTGACCGTTCTGGTTGTATATCCCCTACCCAACAATTGCCTTGTTAGAAGCTGAGCCTGTTTATAGAAATATGCTTCCAGACTTCAGTCGCGTCTCAATCTTAAGAAAGGTGAATATGGCAGGTTCCTTTTTAGGTGGCGAGGATGAATACTAACGCCAGCTAAAAATGAGTTGACACCAGTTGGCTTCCTATGCATATCGGTTTGTATTGCACTCTATCCTCTGTTTGCAGGAGGAAATCATGTGTGTGTTTCTTAATATAATTGTCCACTAATGCTTGCTGTATCAATTCAGCTATTTGTCAGGCCTTGGCTGGGCTTCTTTCGAAGTTAAGATTTACCATTCGCAGACCAGAGGCTGGCCTCCTGTCAAGGCCAGGAGCTGGCTGCTGGTCAAGGTTATGATCTCATGCTGTTTATCTCGTCTCCGTGTTATGGCTTGGCTGCTGTGAGAATCGTTAACTCTTCGTAACCTTAGTAACCTGTGGTTTCACTTTGTATTGTTGTTTTCGCTTTGAATGCTTTTATGTTGTAACTCGTTTTACTTCTATTAGTGCCCTCTCCTGCGTGAGAGGCAGTCAACTTCTTAAATCTGTCTTTTTGCTCCTAATAAATTATCATTGTTTAGGTTCACCTGCCTGAGCGTGTCTGTTTATGGGAAGCTAGGGATAGACGCCTGAGCTGACATTAGGGCGTTAATAAAAGTAAAACAGATGGGTTACAACATAAAAGCATTTAAAGCGAAAACAGCAATACAAAGTGAAACCGCAGGTTACTAAGGTTACGAAGAGATAACAGTTCTCACAGCAGCCAAGCCATAACACGGAGATGAGATAAACAGCATGAGATCATAACCTTGACCAGCAGCCAGCTCCTGGCCTTGACAGGAGGCCAGCCTCTGGTCTGCAAATGGTAAATCTTAACTTCGAAAGGAAGCCCAGCCAAGGCCTGACACTATTTATTTCTTGATCTCTCCTGTGGGATTTTCACTGTGCTTTGTATAGTGTGCTTCACTATTCAGCTGTCTGTATACTTCTTGTATATATTCCTCTCTACCCCTAAATTGGTTAGTAAAGACATCCCTCTAAATCCAAGTGATACAGATGGAAACCGGAAGCCACTGCCAGAGACAGGCTTAGGTGGCACAACAAACAAGAGTCGGAGGTGGCAGAAGCTCTTTGAGTGGGACACCTGATCCCCATAAATTCTTGAGTAGACTCTCTTTGTTCTCTTCGTATGCTTCAGGTACATGAACTTAAAAAAAGAAACAACATGAGAGCCTTGAAGCCACCACGGAATTATCAACATGCAACAAAATCTGACTGTGGGGTGGGGGGAAATAGTAATGGCAGTCATGAGTTAAGAGGAGGGGTCCATTGATGGATTACAGATCCGTTATATGACAGCAAGCAAAGGGTATGAATAAATTTATAGTTCTCACCATGGAAGGAACTCAGCAGTGGGGTCCCACAAGGGTCAGTATTGAGGCCGATACTTTTTCATTTGTTCATAAATGATCTGGAACTGGGGGTGAGCAGAGTAGTGGCCAAGACCGCAGATGACACAGAATTATTCAGGATGGTGAAACCCAAGGATGACTGTGAAGAGCTCCAGGAGGAGCTCCACAACTTGTGTGTGTGGGCAACAGTGTGGAAATGAAATTCAGTGTAGGGAAGTGTAAGGTGATGCACACTGGAACAAAGAATACCAACTTCAGGCATAGGCTAATGAGGTCTGAACTTGCTGAGACATTGAGGGGAAAAGATCTCGGGGTTGTAGTAGATAGCTCGCTAAAAGTGTCAACCAATGTGCTGCAGTGGTGAAAATGGCAAACTGTATGTTGGGGATTATTAGGAAAGGGATTAAAAATAAAATGGTAGATATTATAATGCCCCGTATTAATAGATGGAAAAGGTTGAAGTGTCTGGGGCTTCTCAGTTTAGAAAAGAGAACACTAAGGGGTGACACAGTAGAGGTTTACAAAATTATGCATGGGATAGAGATAGTTGTATTTATTTATATCTTAAATTTCTGACAAGCCCTCCCTGGCAGAACCAGGAATGTAAATCCTTTAAAAGTATACAATAGACTAAACACAAACTAACAATAGATGGTGCTAAAACCAGATTGTCGATAAAGCAGATACAGACCGGCCCCTGAATTCAGACAAAGGAGGAGGGGGGAAATGTAGGGAGGCCATTACTGATGACATCAGTGGTTGGTCTTGATCATAGGCCTGGTGCAATAGCTTGGTTACCAGGAAGAGCATTCCACCAGGCTTGTCAAGGACAGCCGCACACTCTTAGGGCTGGGGTCCACCAGTAGATTAGCATCTAATGAGTGCAATGTTCTTTGGGGGTGTATTGGGAGAGGCAGTCCCAAAGATATGAAGGTCCCAGACAGTGAATGGCTTTAAAGGAGAAATCCAGCTCCTTGAACCTGGTCTGAGACTCCAGCTGTAGCCAGTGAAGTCGGTGAAGAACTTGCTGAATGTGCTCTCGAATTAAGGCCCCAGTCGAGCATCACCACAGCATTCTGTACCAGTTGGAGCCTCTGGATCAGTCTCAAGGGCAGCCCTACATACAGCAAGGTACAGTAATCTAAACTAGAGGTGACCGTCACATGACTCACCATGGATAGATCAGGGTGGGGTAGATAAGGCACCAGCTGCTGGGCCCAACATAGATGGAAAAGGCCATCTTGACCATGGATGTGACATGAGCCTGCATAGACAAGGAGGCATCAAGGATCACACTCAAACTCTTGATGGAGGCTGAAGAAGTTAACCACCTCGTCAAGAGCTGGGAGCCGGCACCCTGTCCCCAAGCCTCCCCAACTGAGCCAGAGGACCTCCATCTTTGCTGGATTAAGTTTCAGCGAAGAGTTCCTATTGCTTGGTCAGGGCGTTTTGGGGACAAAGAGAAAATTTTCTCCCTCTCCCAAAACATTAGAAGTCAAGGGCATCCAATGAAGCTGATGGGCAGAAGTTTCAGGATGGAGAAAAGGAAATACTTCTTTACACAGCAAGTGATTGAAATGGGGCCTTTGTTGACAGAGGTTGTAGAGATGGCCCTAGGCAGCTTTAAAAGGGGATTGGATAGATTCATGGATGATTGTTCTATCAGTGGCACCCAGCCATGGTGGCTAAAGGGACCCTCCACATCCAGAGGCAGTCAACTTCTGAATCCCAATTGCAGGAGGTAACGACGGGAAGGTCTCGGCCTTTGAGCTCTGTTGTTGGCCCTCCAGAGGAACTGGTTGGACACTGTGTGAGACAGGATGCTGGACTAGATGGACTGCTGGTCTGATCCAGCAGGGCTCTTCTCATGTTCTTTTATTTTGCTTGGGTAAGGCCTTCTCAGCCACCCTACCCACACTGATTAGGCCACTTGCAGAGAGCAGGTGTCATGCTGAGAAGGCCCTGCAGAAGGCCTCCAAATCACCACTCAAGCAAGGAAGTCACCTGAACACATGAAGCTTCCTTATACCAAATCAGATCCTTGGTCCATCAAGGTTAGTATTGTCTATTAAGACTGGCAGTAGTTCTCCAGGGTCTCAGGTTAGGGGTCTTCCACATCACCTCCTATGTGTAGATGCCAGGGATTGAACCTGGGACCTTCTGCAAGCCAAGCAGATTCTCTGCCATTGAGCCAAAGCCCCTCCCAAGCCACAAACTTCAGGAAAGGCAGGAAATTCACTGGGGCGCCAACCCAAGAGGAGAAATCCCTCTCCCAGAAGGGATGAAAGGGAGACCCTGAGCTAAGTGAGAGAGGAAGAAGATCTTCATGAGTTCAAAGTTCAGATGACCAAAGATGGGCTGACTGGCTGAAGGGCAGCAGTTCTTGTGGTGAAATGGCTCCCTCAGCTCCACAGGTATAATTTTGTACTCTGTTGATGCTCAGAGGCCAGCTGAGGTTGCGGAAGAAGTGGCTGAAAAACCAGTTTGCAGAGGCTCTGATTTCAGATGGCTCTGGGCAGACTCTACTGGATTGCAAATGGCTGCTGGCCTATCAAGACAACTGACTCTTCTTGCAAGAATGCAGAGCAATCGTGGTATCCAGAGCATTCTGGAACTGGGGAACCCTTTGCATTTCCCAGCAGGCCAGGACAGGGAATAAAAGGACAAGACATCTTTTTGTAAGAGGAAAAGCAGGATTCGTGCTTTGCCTCCCCCCATCCATTGGAAAAAGGAAAGTGAATTCTGGAGAGTCATTCGCCTCTTGTAGGATTCACTGCTCCTGGGTCTGCGGCCCCTGGATTTTGTCTAAAGAAGCATTTTCTTAGTTCTGTGTTCAAAACTTCATTTCCAGGCACATGGACGCCTGATTTGGACTGGGACCATAGCAGACAAGGAGCCTTAAGCCTCCCACCACATGGTTTGCCTGGTCCAGTGTGGTTCAGTATAAACCAATGTGATGTAGCAGTTAACAATGATAGACTAGTATGTGAAGGCCCCAGGTTCGAATCCCCACTCAGGCCATGGAATGCTCGCTGGGTGACCTTGGGCTAGTCACACCCTCAGCTTAACCTACCTCACAGGATTGTTGTGAGGATAAAAAGGAGGCGAGGAGGATGATTTAAGCTACTCCCACTGGGGAGAAAGGCAGGGGTTAAATGAGTTAATATCTGAAATGGCCCCAAGTGACTCTTTTGGGAATCCTGATTGAGCCAGTACACATCTGGAAATCAAGTTCCAAGCACACAGCTACCAGAACAAATCTATCACAGGACTTGGGACGGACCTGGAAATGGGGCGTTGTGTAGTGATGGCCTTGCAGGGTTTCTGGCACCAGGATGGGCTGTGATCCAGGGCACAAGGGGCGGCCTTCCTGGATCCCAAGATCTTGTCAGTGTTAATAGTGGGAGCTGGATTTAAATGATCCATAAAGGGACCAGGCGTCCTCCTTGCGTTTCCTCATGCCTTGGCTCTATTTTCAGCAGCCTCCAAATCAGACCATCTCTGGGTGTGCCTAATGTGGAGGGATTTACCATTTCTAGGAGAAAATAACGTCCAGAAGCAGAAAGTGCCCTCCACTACCTGCCCCCCTCCTCCTTCTTTGGGGCTTCAAGAAGCCCAGTGAATATGTGCTGGGGAACAGGTGGGCTGGATCCTTCTTGGGGAGGGAGGGAGAGAAGGGGCAACATCTCTTGCAAGAGGTAATTCAAGGCTGAGGAGGAGAGAAGAGTTGGTTTTTTATATGCCGACTTTCTCTACCACTAAGGCATAATCAAACCGGCTTACAATCACCTTTCCCTTCTCCTCCCCACAACAGACACTCTGCAAGGTAGGTGAGGCTGAGAGAGTATGACTTGCCCAAGGTCACCCAGCTGGCTTCGTGTGTGTGTGTGTGTGTATGTTAACTGCCGTCAAGTTGTTTCCAATTCATGGAGACCCTATGAATCAATGTCCTCCAAAGTGTCCTATCCTTAACAGCCTTGCTCAGATCTTGCAAACTGAGGGCCGTGGCTTCCTTTATAGAGTCCATCCATCTCTTGTTGGGTCTTCCTCTTTTCCTGCGGCCTTCAATTTCACTTAGCATAATTGTCTTTTCCAGTGATTCTTCTCATAATATGTCCAAAGTATGACAGGCTCAGTTTAGTCGTTTTAGCTTCTAGGGTCAGTTCAGGCTTGATTTGATCTAAAACCCACTGATTTGGTTTTTTTGGGGGGGGGGCGGTCCAGGGTATCCGTAACCCTCTCCTCCAGCACCCCGTTTTAAAGGAATCGACTTTCTTCCTATCAGCTTTCTTCCTCGTCCAGCTGTCACACCCATGCATAGTAATAGGAAAAGAAATGCGTGGGAGTGGGGAAACCAACCCCTGTTCACCAGATTAGCCTCATGTGGAGGAGTGGGGGGAATCAACCCCAGTTCTCCAGATCAGACTCCCTCGCTCCAAACCACTGCTCTTAACCACTACGGAACGCTGTCTGCCCCTTCCTTCCTCCCTCCCCCCGAGACAGCAAGGTAGACGTCCCCTGACTATGGAAGATCCACTGATTTAGCAATTGGTAATAATCTCTTTTCCTTTCTGTAAATGTATTGAAATGTATTAGGACAGCAAGGGAATAGCTTGTTGCTGGGCAGGATATCTCTATGTGTGTATGTCTGTGTGCTAAGGAATTGGGGCAAGAGTCACAGCGGGTTACAATGAACCATAACAAGAACTGGGTGAAACTGTCACTCTACTGCCGCCTCTATGTCTGTAGTGCTATCAGCTTTACCCTGAATGTTGATGGGTTGTCCTATCTTGAATTTGGATAAATATCCCTTCCTCAGTATGATCGGGGCTCAGAGATTTCTGCCCATTAGGGCCTCTGAGTGAGCAGCTGCAAATAAACTGTTTTCTTGAAATAACGATCTCAGGTCTCTCTCCCCCCCCCCCACGAACCCTTGTTTACCACATCACCCCCCACCCCCAATGCCTTTGGTCTCCTCCAGCAATTCCTTCTCTGTCTTTCACGGATCTCCCCTCCCCTCCCCTCGCAAATGCAAAGCCCGTTTTGCAGAGGGGTGGGGGGTGATGGTGGGGCGGCGGGCTGTGCTTTGCACCCCCGCCGGAGGAGCCCTGCTCTTGGCTGCCTGTGCCCCACAAAGACTAAGGCCAGCGAGTCTAAGTGCCTAGAGAGGCCACTTCCTTCTTAGGCGGAAGCGGCCTTTGTTGCTATGACACGTGCAGCTGCCGCAGCTCCTTCCGCGTGAGTCAAGGGGGGGGAGAGGGGAAATGGGGGGTGGGGGGGTGGAAGGGGAGTACAAGGGAGGTCAAAGGCGGGGCCCGATCCAGGAGAGGGAGGGAGCCCGCCTACCCAGGCCCACCCACCAGAAAGCCGGGGGGGGGGGGCTCCTCCGTTTGGATCTCCACTTTCCCCCCTCCTGTTTGCATGGGGGTGAAGGGGGATGCAGCCCCTTCCCTGCATGGCGGAGGCCTCGCCAGGGACCCAGGTGTGCAGCGGTGGGTGGGAGGGAGGAGCGGTGGGTCACGGGTGGGGGGAGGCGTTGGGATTCCCGGCGGAGGAGTGGGTTGGCAGTCAAGGAAACGCGGGGGGGGGGGAAGAGGGGGCTGGATGGGGGGGGGAGAAGGAAGTGGTTGGGGTCAGACCCCCTCCCTCCCGGCAGGCTCTCTCCAGACTGGCTGTTTCGAGGGAGGGGGCGATAAAGGACAGCTGGCATGACACGCGTTTGGGAATGAGGGGCATTCAGACGGGGCCGAGCCTGCCATCCCCTTTCACTCCGGAGGGCAGAGACCGGAGGGGGGCCAGGGATGCCCAAGGAAAGCAAAAACCCCACATACCTCCCTGCACCAGAGATGGACCCCATGAGAATAAAAACCAGTCCATTTCCTGGCTTTGATTGGCGTGGGGGGGGGGGACAGAATACCCTGAATGGTGAAAGGGAGAGAGTCCACCGTCCTAGAGAGACACACGGGTGGGGGGGGGAGGGGACATTTACTGCTCCCTCCTTGCAGAAAGAAGGTTTGAGTTTTCCAGGGTGCTGCAGGGATGGCCGGGAGGGGTGTGGGGGGCTCCCCTTTTGGGAGGGGGGAGGAGTGTGGGGCCAGGGTCTGCTAGGCCAGAGCCACAGCAAAGAGAAAGGAAGGGGGTGGCACTAAGCAGCCCCATACCTGCCCCATTCTGGACCAGAAAGGGACACTTGAATCAAAACAAAGACATCCCCAAAGAAGGAAGAGTCAAGGTCAAGGGACCTTCTAGCTCACTGGTTCCCAACCGGGGGTCCGTGGACCCCCAGGGGTCCGCGAGAACTAAATTAAGGTCCATGAAACAAAGTTATAAACCCATAATAAATTAATATTTTCAATTAAAAGTTCTCTATTATAAAAATATATATTCAACTATTATTCTAAGTTTAATGTTTAACTAACAGTTATGATTAAAGTTTATTTTCAACTTCTCAGAATTTTTATTTTGAACCTTGGGGTCCCTGCTCTGAACAAAAAAGTCCCAGTGGTCCCTGGTCAAAAAAATGTTGGGAACCACTGCTCTAGCTCCTTTAGACTGGGGAGGGGGCTGATGGGTGAACGTTCAGGAGGGGCGGGAAGTTTAGGGGAGCCCCCTCCTCTTCTGCCCCCTCCTGCTTCTGGCCACCCTGGCATCAGCAGGCCTTTCCTTCCTTCCACCTCAGGATCCCAAGATATGCAGCCGTCTTTGTGAGAGAGAGCCCCACTCCACTTTTTCCTTTTGGGCGATGGTGTGTGGGGGGGAAGGGGTTCCCTCCCAGCTCCCTGAGATTATGAACCAGAGTAGCAGCATCTCTTCAGGGTCAGGAGTGCCACGTGCTGGAGGGAAGAAGAGAGACAAGGCCCCCATCTGACACGCCTAGGAGACATTAATCTTTCTGACCTGATTCACACAAGCAGAGACAGTGGGCACAACCTTTCTCCTTGCAGTTCTAGCTTTCTATGTGCAAGGAGTTTTCCATGATGCAAAGGAGCATTTGTAGTTGCCAAGTTGGAATCTCCCACCCACCCCCTTGAGCCAGACAACTCTAGTTTTAGCTTCTGATTTGTGGCTATGGATATGATATGTATTATGATAGTACATCTGGAGTGATTCAATAAAAGAATAGTAAGCATGCATGAGGATCCATGATTTTTAACTCTGTTTTTTGCACCATAGGGTTGCCACAAAGCATTGAATCCATGTTTGTTTGTTTTTTGGTACAATCTGTGGAGATGGGCGTCATATGTGATTTGAGTTAGGGGTGACCCAGTGCAAAAGCCCTGAAGATGTATGAGGGTCCATGTTTTGGAACCATGCTTTTGTGCCATGGCAGTGCCATAAAGCAGTGGATGTCTCACTTGTGCAGTGCAATCTGTGGCTAGGAACATGCTACGTGATTTGTTGGTGATTTTAGGATGGCCTGACACAAAAATCAGACAGACCCATGAGGACTGGTGCTTTGGGATTATGTTTTTGTATGATCGCAGCTGTATGAAGCAGTGGATGTGTGATTTTTGTGGTGCTGCCTTTAAACTAAGTCATGATGATAGTGGTTTTCTTTTATAAAAATCATATGATTTCATGAGGATCCATTTCAATGCACCTAGATTCTAATTTTACCCAATCCCCTTTTGCACCCAACTTCAACTGAGGTATGGCATTTCTATAACCTTTTTGGTCCAATTCCTCTTCGAAGGGCACCCAATACGGTGTGTGTATGGGGGGGGGGGCTTACTAGGTATGCAGAAGAGTTTGGGAATTGAAAGAAAAGGATCATCACCCAGACCCCACCCCAGACCTCCCCAGCAGAGGGGCCTGAGCATGCTTTTCACCATCCAGGAGCCATGGAAGATGGAAATTCATTGAACATTATTTCAGGGGGAGGGAAAGGACAAAGTAGGAAGGGCCATGGAGACAGTGGGCATCCCCTGATGCCAACCCCCCAAGCCAGGATATGATGAGCTTTCCAGAGCTCTGCTCCTTGGTCTCCAAATCAGCTGCACAGATGGATTTTATAGCATCGTCTCCTAAAAAGACTGATTCCTCCCTACACACACACACACACACACACTAAATGCTTTGTGGCAAAAGGGGGGGTGTCTAAGAAATTGGGTACTCCATAGAAGGGGGGGAAAAGCATGATTTTCTCAGAGTACTTGGAGGGCCTGAAGCTGCAGGTAGCTTATCTCAGAAGGACCTCAGCTTTTAAAATGTATTTTTATCCATTCATTTGATTTGATTTCTGTTATAAAACTATACATTAATATTCTAGGTATGAAAATTTCTTATACTGATTACTGGAAGGGGGGATTGTGCTGGTTATTAATTGGCTATTAGTCTGTATTATGATGGTGGTTTTGAATGTTTGCAATGGATGTTCTATGAATCTTCCCAGAGCGATTGTAGGGCCTGATGCTGACTGTCGCCCCCCTCAGAAGGACTCCAGCCTTTTAATAAAGCAGCACATTAATATTTGAGGGCTGCAAGAAACTCCTGAAAGAAAGGAGAGACAACACACCAAGGCAGAGCAGAGCTGCAAGTGTATGCATCTTTATGGGATGGGCTAGCCAGAAGTCCAAAAACAGGCCCATAAAGTACCAGAAACTGTTACATGTTAGTTAATGTTTTACATACTTAACTGCTGTTCTGTGCCTTATAAAGAAAGAAGAAATTTGCATAGTATTAGTTTCAAAAATGTCAGTGACCCATGTTGGGATCACACTGTCAAAGATGTGAACTCCCTCAGTTCTTTCACTGGAAAAAATATGTTTTTGATATTCCTCCTTGCATTAAATACAAATTGCACTTGGCTGGGAATGACTTTAGAATTTAGGGTGTGGATATGGTGAGATACAATTCCTCTCCCCGCATAGCCCTCCCTCCCCAACTTAGGGGTTTCCACCTTTTGATCTTCAGGTATAACCAATTATATAACAGATTCTGTTTGTTAGACCCCTAACCTGAAAATCGTCATTTTAATACTCATGAAAGCCTCTGTGGCCAGAGATGGCAGCCAAGTTTTCAACTCCCAGACGGCAAATTCCTGGACATTTAGGGGTGAATTCTGACAAAGTCTGGCTTGGGCTGGGGGGAGCTCAGTGGGGGTACAATGCTATCGAGTCCACCCTTTAGTGCTGCCATTTTCTCCAGGGGGAACTGATGTCTGTCACCTGATTGTAATTTTGGGAGAGCTTCAAGCCCCACCTGGAGGTTGACAACCTGGGTAGGCACCAATTTTGCTGCACTGTCCAGCAGAGGAGAGGAAAACTTTAAAAAACCTTTTGCCAAAGTCCAGACATCCTAGCAATGCCACCCATGGTGTCCATGGAAATACCAACACTCAGCAATCACTGCAGGTGGTGACTCCCATGTTACAGCAAAGAGGGGCGGAGCATGCCGGTAAGGCCACACCCCTGGTATCGACCTACTGACCACCAATCCAGGAGGGACAAATGGCACATGGGCATGCATCGCTGTGATGATCATGACACCGCTGCCCATACCTAGAATCATATCATAGAACCAATGCATTGGAAGGGACCACCAGGGTCATCTAGTCCAACCTCCTGCACAATGCAGGAAAATCACAATTACCTCCCCCCACACCCCCAGTGACCCCTACTCCATGCCCAGAAGTTGGCAAAAAAAAAAACAACCCTCCAGCATCCCCGGCCAATCTGGCCTGGAGGAAAATTACTTCCTGACCTCGAAGTGGTGATTGGCATTTCCCAGGGCATGTAAGAAAGGGTCACAATAGCCGAGCACTAACTCATCCTTTCCTTCCCTCCCTCTCATGATCTGCCTAATCAGCATTGCTGACAGATGGCCATCTTGCCTCTGCTTAAAAACCTTCAGGAGAGGAGAGCCCATCATCTCCTGAGGAAGCCTGTTCCACTGAGGAACCACTCAAACTGTCTAACCTTAAGGGGCAACATAAAAAAACTTAGCCCTCATATCATCTCTCAATTGTTTCCTCTCCTGGTTAAACATACCCAGATCTTTCAACCTTTCCTCATAAGGCTTGGTCTCCAGATCCCTCACCATCTTTGTTCCCCTTCTCTGGACACATTCCAGCTTCTCTACATCCTTCTTAAATTGTGGTGCCCCAAACTGAACAGTTCATGTTCAGTATTGTGTAAATGAACACAACACTCCAGGTGAGGACTAACCAGAGTAGAGCAAAGTGATACCATCTCTTTGCATGATCTGGACACTACCTCTGTTGATACTACCCAAGATTGCATTTGCCTTTTTAGCTGCCGCATCACACTGCTTGCTCAAGTTCAGTGTATGGTCCCTAGATCCTTTCTGCACACACTACAGCTAAAACAAGTCTCCCCGACCTAATAACCTCCCCAGCTCACTTGGCTCAAGCAAGCCGTGACAGAAGGACAAATTCTCCCTTCTGTGTTGGGGTTTGGATGGGAGAGCAGCATCCATTTGCCAGGCAAGAGATGTACACATCTCCCCCCCCCCCGGACACAGGAGGCATGGGTTCCGGTCCCACTAAGGATTTTGGCAGATGCCCCCCCTCATCTATCATATCCCAGGCTCCGCCCCCAAATGTCCAGTACTTTCCAGACCTGGAATTGGCAACCTTGTATGTTTGGCAGGGTTCATTGCCTCCCCTAGCTCCTATTCATCCCAGCACCCTTGGGCCCTGACCTGGAGGGCGCCAGGAAGTCAATTCAGCCCTGTTCTATGCACAGGCCACACTCCTGACGCAATCCCACTCTGTGCCAATGTAAGATTTCCACTTGCCCTACCCAAGCAGGAGACCACTATGACTTTGGGTGGGCTTCTCTCCTGACACCTAGTGGCCATCCAAAGCCCCTTGAACAGCCTGAACAATAATCAGACACAAGCGTCTAGCATTATTAAAGAGCTAGAGGCAGTTACCTTTCCCAAAGAACCCAACAGGCAAAACTTTAAAAATGTTGGTATGTACTATAGCAAAACGATATTACAAACCACAAGTGCAACTTTGGTTCTGATCCACTATGTGTCTCCATTCTCTTTTGTTTTCTTTCTTGCCGATTGCTATCTGTCTCTACCCTGCAGAGAGAATCCTTTCTTTGTAGCCAAGTGAGTAAAAGCATATTTCACAGTCGGAGGTGACCCAATAGAAGGAGATGGAAGACCAGGACCCGGAAAGACCTGGACCTGGCAAGAGATCAAGGAAAGGCCCCCAGCCCATCCAGGCTGGGAGTGGCATTGAATTCTGGGAGAGAGCTGAGCCAGAGACCTGGGAACAGAAGCCTCTGAACTCAGAAGTACATTGCCGACACTTCCGGCAGTTCCGCTACTGTGAGGTCAGTGGGCCCCGAGAGTTTTGCAGCCAGCTCCATGGACTTTGCAACCACTGGCTGAATCCAGAGAGACACACCAAGAAGCAGATCCTGGACCTGGTAATCCTGGAGCAGTTCCTAAGCCTCCTGCCCCAGGAAATGCAGCGCTGGGTCAGAGGGTGTGGGCCGGAGACCAGTTCCCAAGCGGTGGCCCTGGCTGAAGGCTTCCTCCTGAGTCAGGCAGAGGAGAAGAGGCAGGCAGAACAGGTGAGGGGTTTTCTTTCCATGTATTCCAATTCAAACTATGATATCCAACCTTCTCCTAAAACGTCCCTGTCCTTGTTCAAGTGTTAATTATCCAAATGGGAGATTTAAGAACCTGCTTCAGCAGATACTTCTAGGGAATTTTTTAATCCCTCCAGATAATTCACCAAGGTTGAAGGAAAACCCTACCAGGTCTGCTGATAGAAAGGTGGGGAGTCTGGGAGTTGGGCACGATCCATTTCCTGGGGTCTTCAATTCCTTCTCTTATCCCCCTCTTTCACTGCTGTTTCAGAGGTGGGGTCCATCTGTGAAGATGGAAGCTGAGTTCTGTGAGATGGAAAGAGCTCTGTTGGAGGAATGGCAGTGGGCCCAGGCCCAGGAGCATGGCCAAAATGCCCTCTTATGTGGTAAGGACTATGACAACTGACCCCCAGTAGTATACCAGTAGGGTAACCGAAATCACTGGGTTAGGCCAGTAAACTCAAAAATCATAAAGCTCAAAATGGTTTTATTAATAGAAAAGTTAAAAAAAGAGATTAAAATACAGGCTACTTAGTCAATTAGATAAAAGGCATATAAAACAATAAATCTAGCTGGCTACATTATACATACACACACATACCTTTTTTAAAGAGTTGTTTTCCAGTAAAACCAGTAAAATATTGTTTTGGGAAAGCTATAACATTCTCATACATTGAAAGACATATTCTCACACACCAAAAGACATAAAATACATTAATCAGACAAAATTCCCCTTGATAAACCTTAATCTTTAAACTTTGACCCCATGTCAGATGGACAGATGATGTATAAAGTTCATCTATCAAAATACATTCTCAAAATAAAATTTCCACTTCTCACATAATTCTTCAAAGGCTATTGACCACGAAGACTAAACAAGTAATTTTTAAATTTGCATATAATGCATTTCCATATACTTTAAAGGCCAAACAAAATCACATAGGTAAGGAAATCTCTATTCCCTTTGGGGGTGAAGGAGTAAGAGAGCTTTAAAAGGTTACTTCGAACTATTTTTTTCTCTGTACTTTCATGTCAGCAAACCACAAGCCTGTCTGGCCTCGGTTCTCAAGCCTCTGATTTCTGTTGACTGCACTATGTGTTATTCTCTCTTTGTTTCTCTAAGCATCCTTTCCCATCCATTCACATATCCCAGTTTTATTGTCTTATTCATAAAATCCAAAGAATCCTTTCAAGCCTATGCTGAAGTTGGTCAATAATCTATACTTTTAACACTAAATATATTGAAAACCATAACAACATAGTCACTGATCTTAAAAGCTATAAGGATATTGTTTAAGGTGACAGAGTCACATGCTGAAATTGAAGCATAGAGGAAGAGTGACAACCATAAGGCATAGCCAATTTATGGAAAAGTGGACTCAGGTCAGATGATCTGACTCCCAATCAAGGTGGACTTTTGGGAGAAGTCTCTGGAAGGTGCTAACCAGTCTGAACGGAATGATGTTCTCAGGGGGAAAGAGTGATCTCATCTCCCTCCCATCTTCCCACAGAGGTGCTGGTTCAACTGATTAGGATGGGATGAGCTAGTGACCTTGATGGTTCTGCCCAAATCTGGACTGAGCTCTTCGGTCTCTTGAATAAATGGAGCCTGCATGTTCTGGGCAGTAAAGCTCTGCCAGCCAGTTGTTAGGGGTCAGAAATAGTGGGAGAATGTGTTTTGCGCTCATGCTTAGCGGGGCATCTGACGTGCCACTACAGGAAATAGGATGACAGACTAGGCATGGCTCTGGAGTGGCATGCCCAGCAGCTTTGGGGAGGGGCTTTGGGCGGATGTGATGTCACATTGATGTTTCCTCTGGCTGAAAACCCAGTTGTGACATTAGTTGGTCAGTAGACGCTCCAGGTACTCACTGATATTGCCCTGAGTTTCAAGATGTGACCGATTCACATCTGGTTCTTTAGCCAGATGTGACAGCGAGGTGCCATGTGATGTCATTTTCGCCTCCCTCTTTATCTCCCATCAGACTAGACTCAAGGAGGGCCCAGCTGGTGGGAGAATAGCCTGCCTGGGCTTTTGGTCTGATCCAGAAGAGATTCTGCCATGTTTTTGAGCTCCAGCAGTCACAGGACAGGTTTAAAGTATCACAGGAGTCTGAAACATGACAGCAGCATTTAGAGCCCCTGAGGCTCATGGATTCCTTGTACTTTTGCCTCTCCTACAATGCACTACAAAGCGTTAGACATTTTCAAAGTGTACATAGGGCAGAGTTTCACAGCCCTGGGGACGGGGATACATGAAGCTGACGTGGAAGCAGGCGGATTAGTAGTTATCCAGGACACACCACCAGAACTCCTTGCTTTATAGAAAACAGTGTTGTTTAATTTACAGTGCACAGATACAAAAGACAAACCATCACGTACACTTCTCTCCACCAAAATTCCCAACACAGAGTTACAGTTACATAGGCTTATATACAGAACTCCACCTGAAACCAATTAGGCCACCTGTAGACCTGGCCACAGTATTACATCATCCTTACTGCTTCAAACCAGTTAGTTGCAGTTCACCCTAGAACCTGCAAGGCTATTGCTGCCTCTTACATCAGCTTAGATGCCTCTGATCTGACAGCTATCTGTCAGCTGTCTCTGTCAGATTATTATGAGCAACTTGTTACTCTGACAGAAGCACGATTCAAACAGTCAAACGAAATATGAAGTAGAGGCTAATATGCTTTCTTCCACTTTTCCCTCCCTCACAGGCAGTGAAGAGACAGTGTTGATCCATTTTGTTTGCAAAGGTGTAGAAACAGGTGTTGCACCTCCAGTCCAGGTAAGCAAGATGAGCAGGGGACAAACTGGGTCCCTCCTTTTTCATGGGGGCTTTTCTTCTGCAGTTTTTGTTAAGGGGCCCAGCCAAGAGGCTCTGAACGTCACTCTTTTTACACACGCCAGCACCCTCCCAGAATGTCCCCTTAAAAAGTGCCATCTCTGCTTGGCATGATCTCTGACGAAGGAATCTGCTTTTTTCTTTCAGTCTCCCGTTTCCTTTGAGGAGGTGACTGTGTATTTCACTGAGGCAGAGTGGGCCCTGCTGGATCCAAACCAAAGAGCTCTCTACAAGGAAGTCATGCTGGAGAACTATGGGTGTGTGGCCTCTCTGGGTAAGGTGCCAAAGGTGCAAACTGGTGGGGTGGCAGCGAAAGTGATATTCAGCATGCCCAGGTAGAGTGACCCGAGTGTCTTGGCTGGCCCAGGGGCAACAAAGGCCAGTGTTGTGGCCATGCCCAAGCCAGAGAGGGTGCCTTAGCTGAGGCCAATGCAAGACTGAGAGGCCCTCAGGAAGACTCTGGAAGGGGCCCCATCATAATTTCTCAGTTGCCAATCTTTACATCACACTTGTCCCCCTGATGGGATTACCGTCAGCGCCTCTGACTGTGATCTGGAATGCAGCCATCCCCATTACAATGGTTGGGACTGTGGTACGCCAGCCGCAGTGGTCTCCTTTATTTGGGGAAATTATCTGGAGACTAGCTAGAGCTATGCAAGAGGCTGGCAAGGGGACCTTTTAACCAGTTCTGCCCCTGGGTGAGCTAGCCAGGTGGAGAGCAACCCCAATAACAAGGAGGCCTTTATTAATTTTAAGGGTTTTATTAAAAGTAACCAAACAGGGTAAAAACACACACAAACATACAATTCCCAACACACATAGAGCTAAGAAAGTAAAGGTTTGAGATTCCCAAGCGGTTCATAGTCACCTTTCCTGCAGAACGAGTTTCCAGAATGGCAGCTACAAGAGGGGAAGGGGAAAAAGGACTGCACACCAGGTGTAGAACTCACATCTTGTCTACATGACAGCAGTGTATAGGTTCCGTGGGGCGTTCAGTGGATCCAAATGAAGTGCCACTGGCATGTGCCAGGGTGCCAATATTTATGGCTGGGTTCTGCCCTGGGGCAAACTGACTCACTGAGTATGTGCGCATTGGGGCACAAAGGTAAGATTGCTTCAAAATTGGGGAAAGATTGAATAGTGAAAAGGGGGGAGCTAGGGTGATCAAAATATGAGGGGATTATTGACGACTGACAATCACTCAGTAATTGTGTTATTGACAGCTGGCAGGAACTGGGAGGAGAGAGGGTAAGGAGAAGATGGGATTTGCCTGCTATCCGACTACTTGAAAAACAAGAAAATAGTAGATAAGTTAAAAATAGATATATAGAATATTTTTCTGAAAATGCAGATACAGGAATCTCGGATGAAACAGTATGGGACGCCGGTAAAGCAGTAGTTAGAGGATTATTAATACAACAAAATTCAAGATGGTTTAGAGAGAGGGAGATGCAAAAGAAGATTTTAGAGGAAATTAAACAGGGAGAGAAACAGCTAAGAAAATTACAAGACAAATTATTTAAACAAGAACAGATGGATAGGTTAAAAAAACTACAACATCAATATGAATTTTTAATAACATCAGAAATAGAGAAAAAAATAATGTTTAATAGACAGAAATTTTTTGAACATGCCAATAAACTGGGTAAATTATTAGCTTGGCAACTCAAATATAAAGAGAGGAAATTACCTATATTAAAAATAAAGAGGGATGGTAAAACAATAACAGATAAGCAAAAATTATGGAAACTTTCATAGATTATTATTCAACTCTTTACAGACAAAGTGTTGTTCCAGAGAAGGAAATAGAGGTGTATTTAAACCAATTCGATTGGGATGGACTTTCACAAGAACATGAAGATTTATTGGATTCTAATATAACTATGGAGGAATTAAAAACAGTTACAGTATAGGTAAAAGAAAGTTAAATAAATCTCCAGGCGAAGATGGATTTACAGCATTTTATTATAAAACTTTTATAGAACAATTATCTCCACATTTATTAAGAGTAATGAATCATTGCTTGCAGAATAGATCCATCCCGCATACCTGGAAACAAGCAAATATAGTATTAATACCAAAACCAAACTCGGATTTATTGGATGTCAAAAATTATAGACCAATCTCATTATTGAATAATGATTATAAACTTTTTGTAGCTATTTTAGCGAATAGATTGAAAA
This sequence comes from Euleptes europaea, assembly GCF_029931775.1. Classification (NCBI taxonomy): domain Eukaryota; kingdom Metazoa; phylum Chordata; class Lepidosauria; order Squamata; family Sphaerodactylidae; genus Euleptes; species Euleptes europaea. The sequence goes on from NC_079312.1 coordinate 6,346,970, forward strand.
TTGTATTGAACCAGGTTATACACGAGGATCAGGCTGGTTTTCTTCCAGGTAGACTGATTAGTCAAAATGTCAGATTAGTATTGGATCTTATAGAAAATGCAGAATCTGTTATTACACCTATTGCGGTGATATTTTTAGATGCAGAAAAAGCATTTGATAATGTAAATTGGAGATTTATGAAAAAAGTATTAGAATATATGGGTTTTGGACAAACTTTTCAATCAGCTATTAGAAATATTTACACTTATCAAACGGCTAGATTGTTGATTAACGGTAGTTTGACATCACAATTTGAAATCCAAAAAGGTACAAGACAAGGCTGTCCTCTCTCACCCTTATTGTTTATTTTAACGTTAGAAATTTTATTGAGGAAGATTAGAAATAATACAGTTATGATAGGTTGTCAACTTGGGAGAAATCATTTTAAGGTTAAAGCTTACGCTGATGATTTAGTTTGTTTTTTAACTAATCCTATTAGTCAAATTGGAGAATGGAACAAAACGGTTGAGGTTTATGGAAAGCTTGCAGGTTTTAAAATAAATAAAAATAAAACTAAAATATTGGTTAAGAATATGACATTGTTGCAGCAGCAAGAACTATCACAACATTCAGGCTTCTCTATTGAACATAAAATAAAATATTTGGGTATTTGGTTAACCTCAAACATCCTTAATTTATTTTAAAATAACTATATTAAGATATGGCAGCAAATTATTACAGATTTGAAAAATTGGGAAAAAATACCTCTATCGCTATGGGGTAGAATTTCGGTAATTAAAATGATGGTTTTACCCAAAATGCTTTTTTTATTTCAAAATTTACCAATTATAAAAGGGGCCAAAATATTTAAAGCTTGGAAAAGAGATATTTTAAACTTCCTGTGGGGAAAGGAAAGGCACAGAATAGCATATAATAATTTAATTGAATTAAAGGAAACAGGAGGTTTAGGATTACCAGATTTAAGAATGTATGAGGCATCCTGTTTCGCCTGGTTAAAGACCTGGATTTTGTTAGAGAATACCAAAATATTAGAATTAGAAGGTTTTAACCTACGTTTTGGATGACATGCATATTTATGGTATGATAAGGAGAAGGTAAATAAAGATTTCAATATTCACATTATTAGAGTTGGATTATTTCAAATTTGGAAAAAATATAGAAGGATTTTGGAAAATAAGACCCCGGGATGGATCAATCTAGTAGAAGCTTATATGAAGAGAGGGATACATTTAAATTTAGAAATGGATGTATATAGAGAAATTATTGAATGTACGGAGGGAGAATGGGTTTTAAGAAGTAGAGAAGAACTTAATATTAAGGACTGGTTTTTGTATTATAAATTAAAAGGTATATCAACTTGGATTTAATAAAAATACATCCAAATTGGAAAAAATATTAATAAAGGGAAATAAGGGATTGATAGGAAGAATATATAAATTATTAATTGAAACTAATTTAAAACAAGAATTAAACCAGTAATGGTGAAATGGATGAAGGAGTTAGGATTTAATATTCATTTGGAAATATGGGAAAACATATGGAAGAGAGAATTTAAATTTACAATAACTAATGAAATCAGAGAAAACTTATATAAAATGTTTTATAGATGGTATATAACACCTGTGATGATATCTAAAATGAAAAAAGGAGATATGGATTTATGTTGGAAATGCGGAAAGGAAAGAGGCACTTTTATGCATGTATGGTGGATATGTAAAACAATTGGAAGTTTTTGGGGAAAAGTTATTAGGGAAACTAATAATTTGATTAATGGTAGAGTAAAAAGAAAACCTGCATTTTGTTTATTGGGAATTCCACAAAAAATATGAGTAATAATGACAGGGTTATTTGTCAATATGGTTTTGCTGCTGCAAGAATTGTAATAGCTGAAGTTTGGAAGCAAGTGAATAAACCTTCAATTCGTGACTGGAGAGAGAAATTATGGATGTATATGAGGATGGCCAAATTAACCGAATTCCTACATGGAAAAGATATGGAAGAATTTAAAAAAACTTGGTCAAAGGCTATCACATATTGGAATAAACTGGCAAAAATGGATTTTATTACTTTAATTAGTGAGTTATAGAAACTAGTTTTAATATTTTTATATTTTACTGTTAATAGATATTTTTAAAACTGTTAAGACACTTCTTCGGAAGTCGGGTGATGGGTCACTTTTTTAAGGTGGGTGGAGGGTTGAAGGGGTATCTTTTTGGACCTTATAATTTTGTAACCATGTATGTACCAATAAGTATATATAGATATTCTTTTGTATTTTCTTTTTTAAATTTTTATATGATTATTATTGTATTTGTTTTGTTTTATGTTATAAAAATTAATAAAAATTTATTTTAAAAAAAGTTGTTAGGCAGATCTTGATATTCTGGCCACCTTCTTGGTTATGCAAAAGGTGTTCAGAAAGGCAGCTGTTCCAGAGGTGATTTCCATGCAAGAGGATGCAGGAGAAGAGTCCAAAGATCCAAGTTCTGCTCTGCAACCACCTCCAAGATGGAGTCCAGGCCACTTACCTTGTTCTGGGCCCAAGGTGCCATTTGCCACGTGCAGGGTGCTCCTGGCTCCATCCGGCAAGGTCCAGTGGGGTGTCCGAAGTGCTCCTATGTAATGGGAGTGTGGTGCTGGGTGTCTCTGCATCTTATTAAGTGTGTGTGTGTGTGTGTCTCTCTCTCACTCACACTCACACACACACCTGGGTGAACGTTGGTCAGTCACAGTTCACTTAGAAGTCTCTCAGCTCCACCTACCTCACACGGTGTCTGCTGTGGAGAGGGGAAAGAATTGTGATTTGTAAGGTGCTTTCAGACTCTTTTTGGTAGAGAAAAGTGGAGTATAAAAGTTTCTTCTATGTCTCTTCTGTTTAGTCATGCATATACATCAGTAGTGGAGACTAAAAAGAGTTGCATGTCAACTCAAATGTGAGCAGTGGGAGAATGATTGTTTGCCACTGTAAGGGAAAAAAGTACACATGGGCAAAATAGATAAGGGAGGGATAGGCAGAATATCAAACTGCTCCCCTGGGGGGCCTGATAAGGTGTGACCAGCAACTCAGCTGGGGCAGGGGAGTAAGGACTGATAAAGGAAATATAGACCGATTAGTGAGCAGTGCCTGATGGGTTGCTTGGCTTCTTACATAGGTGCTGAATGGACCTCTTTCTTTATTCCAGCAGCACATATAGAGGAGAAAGTTGCGGGATTTCAGGGGTTCTCTTCAGAAAAAGCAAAGAATTAAATGTACTCTTCAATATAGAGCAGGAAAAAGCCACTGAAATGTTTTTTGTGTGGATGATCAGAGCTCCTTGTATGGCTAATAGGATCTCTCTTTTCATTCCAGCAGGGGATGATCAGTGTAAGGTAGTTGATGAGGAAGTGTCTCAACTCTTAACAGATGAAGTGAAGAGTGAAGATATGAAAGGAAACTTCAGGAATCAAGGCGGACCAAAGAGGCAGAAAGGATGTCAGATGGTCAAGAAGAAAGGTAAACCAATTTCTGGCAAAGGGCGGGATTTCCATGGACGAAGGCACATGGTGGAGGAAGCATATAAGTACTTGGAGTGTGGAATGAACTTCTCAGATCAAACCCAATATGATATCCATTTGCAAATGCACAGTGCAAAGAAGACTCATCAATGCATGGAGTGTGGCAAGAGTTTCCTTCATACAACAGAAATTGTTAGGCATCAAAGAACACATAAAAGGGAGAAACTGTATAGCTACTCAGACTGTTGCAAGAGCTTCTCACAGAAATCATACCTTTTGCAAAACCAAGGAATTAATTCGGGAGAGAAGCCATTTATCTGCATAGAAAGTAGAAGGATGTTCTCTTGTGGAAGAAAAGGAAATGCACTTTCCCCGAAGCTTGGCATAATAGGGGCACATAAATGCTTTTGGTGTGGGAAGAACTTCAGATACAGATCAAAACTCCTTGTGCACCAAAAAATGCACACAAGGGAGAAACATTTTCAGTACGCAAAGTGGGGAAAGCGATTAAGTCACAGTGGCACTCTTAAACATCATCGAAGAGCCCACACAGGGAAGAAACCTTTTCAATGCTCAGAGTGTGGAAAGCGATTCAGTCAGAGTTGCAATCTTCAAAATCATTTAAGAACCCACACAGGGGAGAAACCTTTTGAGTGCTCAGAGTGTGGACAGAGATTCAGTCAGAATGGCCATCTTCAACAACATCAGAGGACCCACACAGGGGAGAAACCTTTTGAATGCTCAGAGTGTGGAAAGATATTTCGTTTTAGTGGTTCTCTTCAAAAGCATTTAAGAACCCACACAAAGGAGAAACCTTTTGAATGCTCAGAGTGTGGAAAGAAGTTCAGTGTGAGTGACCATCTTCAACAGCATCAAAGAACCCACACAGGGGAGAAACCTTTCGAATGCTCAGAGTGTGGAAAGAGATTCAGTCAGAATGGCAATCTTCAAATACATCAAAGAACCCACACAGGGGAGAAACCTTTTGAATGCTCAGAGTGTGGAAAGAGATTCAGTCAAAGTGGCAGTCTTAAAATGCATTTTAGAACCCACACAGGGGAGAAACCTTTTACATGCTCAGAGAATGGAAAGAAATTGAGTCGCACTGGAAATCTTCAACAGCATCAAAGAACCCACACCGGGGAGAAACCTTTTGCCTGCTCAGAGTGTGGAAAGAAATTCCATTTCAATGGCAAACTTCTACAGCATTTAAGAACCCACACAGGGGAGAAACCTTTTGAATGCTCAGAGTGTGGAAAGAGATTTCATTTTAGTGGTGATCTTCAAAAGCATTTAAGAACTCACACAGGGGAGAAGCCTTTTGACTGCTCTGAGTGTGGAAAGAGATTTCATTTTAGTGGTGATCTTCAAAAGCATTTAAGAATCCACACAGGGGAGAACCCTTTTGAATGCTCAGAGTGTGGAAAGAGATTCACTCAGAATGGCAATCTTCAACAGCATCAAAGAAACCACACAGGGTTTGAATACTCAGAGTGTGGAAAGGGTTTTCATTTAAGTGGTGATCTTCAAAAGCATTTAAGAACACACATAAGGGAGCAACCTTTAGAATGCTCAGAGTGTGGAAAGAGATTTAGTTGCTATGGTGGTCTTCAACAGTATCAGATAACCCACACAGGGGAGAAACCTTTTGAATGCTCCGAGTGTGGAAAGAAATTCAGTCTGAGTGGCAATCTTCAACTGCATTTAAGAACACACACAGGGGAGAAACCTTTTGAATGCTCAGAGTGTGGAAAGAGATTCACTCAGAATGGCAATCTTCAACAGCATCAAAGAACCCACACAGGGGAGAAACCTTTTGACTGCTCAGAGTGTGGAAAGAGATTTCGTTTTAGTGGCGATCTTCAAAAGCATCTAAGAACCCACACAGGGGAGAAACCTTTTGAATGCTCAGAGTGTGGAAAGAGATTTCGTTTTAGTGGCGATCTTCAAAAGCATTTAAGACATCACACAGGGGAAAAACCTTTTGCATGCTCAGAGTGTGGAAAGAGATTCAGTCAGACTGGTGGTCTTCGAAAGCATTTAAGTGCCCACACAGGGGAGAAACCTTTTGCATGTTCAGTGTGTGGAAAGAGATTCACTCAGAATGGCAATCTTCAACAGCATCAAAGAACCCACACAGGGGATAAACCTTTTGGCTGCTCAGAGTGTGGAAAGAGATTTCGTTTCAAGGGCACTCTTCAAAAGCATCGAAGAACCCACACAGGGGAAAAACCTTTTGAATGCTCAGAGTGTGGAAAGAGATTCATTCAGATTAGCCACCTTCATAGACATCAAAGAACCCACACAGGGGAGAAACCTTTTGAATGCTCAGAGTGTGGAAAGAGATTCAGTCAGATTAGCCATCTTCATAGACATCAAGGAACCCACACAGGGGAGAAACCTTTTGAATGCTCAGAGTGTGGAAAGAGATTCAGTCAGAATGGCCATCTTCAACAGCATCAAAGAACTCACACTGGGGAGAAACCTTTTGACTGCTCAGAGTGTGGAAAGAGATTTCGTTTTAGTGGCGATCTTCAAAAGCATTTAAGAACCCACATTGGAGATACCTTTTGAATGCTTAGAGTGTGGAAAGAAATTCCATTTCAATGGCAATCTTCAACAACATCAGATATCCCACACGGGGGGAGGGGGGAGAAACTTTTGCTTTGTCGAAGTGTGGAAAGAGATTTATTTGTTATGGTGAACTTCAAAAGCATTTAAGAACCCACACAGGGGAGAAACCTTTTGAATGCTCAGAGTATAGGAAAAAATTCAGTTGCAGTGGTCCTCTTCAAAGATATCGAAGAACCCATACAGGGACAAACTGTTTCAATGCTCAGAGTGCGGAAAGAGATTCCTGCACAGTGGCTGTCGTCAAGGGAATCTAAGAACCAACACAAATGAAAAACCTTTTTAAATGCTAAGTGTAAGGCCCCCGTCTCCTCCTCCAGTTTGATTCCCCAACTTCTCTCAGATTTTTGAAGGGTGCCCCCTTGGAAGCCTAAAGTACAATGGGGGAGGTCTTTGGGATTGGTTTCAGAGAGTGCATCTTCCTACCAAGTCCAGAGCACATTTCCATCACGGAGGCAGGCTGTCACTCAGGCTTTTATATATCCCCCTATCCAGCTCCATCATCTGAGGCACACCCAGTGCTTTAAAATCTTCCCCATCTTCAACTATCAGTTGTCATTTCTGACTCTTCCCACTGCATTTTGAGGGCAGTTATTTCAAAACGTGCAATTAAATTTAAATTTTATTTCTTTAACAAATCATGATTATGGAAAAGTCTGGTCCCATCCCAAACTGTGGGACTAAAAAGGAGAGACCAGATAGAACATAAGAAAAGCCCAGCTGGATCAGACCAAGGCCCATCAAGTCCAGCAGTCTATTCACACAGTGGCCAACCAGGTGCCTCTAGGAAGCCCCCAGGCAAGACTACTGCAGCAGCACCATCCTTCCTGTGCTCCACAGCACCTAAGATAATAGCCATGCTCCTCTGACCCTGGAGAGAATAGGTATGCATCATGACTAGTATCCATTTTAACTAGTAGTCATGAATACCCCTTTCCTCCATGAACATGTCCACTCCCCTCTTAAAGCCTTTCAAGTTGGGAGTCATCACCACATTTTGGGGCAAGCTTCTCAAGCTCTGTAATATCATTTTTTAGGTGTGTGACCAGAACTGTACACAGTATTCCAAGTGTGGTCTCACCATAGATTTGTACAAGGGCAGTATGATACCAGCAGTTTTATTTTCTATTCCTTGTCTAATTATGGCCAGCATGGAATTTGCCTTTTTTCAGCAGCCGCACACTGGTTTGACATCTTCATTGAGCTATCCACTACCACCCCAAGATCCCTTTCTTGGTCTGTCGCTGCCAGCACAGATCCCATCAGTGTATATGTGAAGTTGGGATTTTTTGTCCCAATATGCATCACTTTACACTTACTCACATTGAATCTCATTTGCCATTTTAATGCCCATTCTTCCAGTATGCAGAGATCCTTCTGGAGCTCTTCACAGTCCGATTTTGTTTTAACCACCCTAAATAATTTGGTGTCATCTGCAAACTTGGCTACTTCACTGTTTAAAGTAGCCCTGCGGCCCAGCATGACCTTTGGGTGCAATTCATCTGGCCCTGAGGAGTTTGTTTCATTTAAAGAGACTAGGTGTTTATGCAATATCCGAATGCCAATCCTAGGCTGCAGCTCCCTTCCCTCATCATGTGTTCTGTTGATGCCATGTTGAGCACCATTTCCCTCGCAAAAGAAGACTGAGGAAAAGTAGGAATTGAGCAGTTCTGCGCTCTCTTCAACTTTTGTTAGAATTTCACTTTCTGTTTCCAGCAATGGGCTTATTATGTCCTTGTTCTTTTTCTTATTCTGAACATAGGAAAAGAACCCTTTTTTGTTGTGTTAAGGATCTCTCACTAGCTTAAGCTCATATTGAGCTTTAGCTTTCCTAACACTGTCCCTACAAGTACTAGTTATTTGATTATATTCATCCTTGGTTGTAAGGCCCTCCTTCCACTTCTTAAATGTGTCTTTTTCATTTCTCAAATCTTTAAAAAGATTGGTTCTTGTAGGTTATCGGGCTGTGTAACCGTGGTCTTGGAATTTTTCTTTCCTGACGTTTCACCAGCAATTGTGGCAGGCATCTTCAGAGTAGTAACACTGAAGGACAGTGTCTCTCAGTGTCAAGTGTGTAGGAAGAGTAATATATAGTCAGAAAGGGGTTGGGTTTGAGCTGAGTACTGTCCTGCAAAAGTAATGTGCTAATCATTGTCCTGTAAGTATCAAGATAATGTGCTAATGAGGGTATGGTATGTTAATATGGAACCATTGTATCCTGAAGTGATCTGTTAATGTGTGTAATCCAAAACTAATCTGCATGGCTATTGTTGAATGTTGTCTTTGTTAGTCTGGAGGTTTTCAGAACAGGAAGCCCAACCACCATGTCCCGTTATGACACACCCCCTTTTCAACCGCTTCAATATCCCACTCTCTCAGCCTGGTCGTATATGCTGAGGGAAAATCGTTGGCCTGAGTATATTTGTGAGGAGATTATTTTCCTTCTCCTCCAGTCCCACACCAGTATTTACCTCAGAGAGAAATATGACACGAGGCTTTTTAACTTAAACAGACAAAACAGGGAAGTTTATTGAACAGAACTCACAGCGATTGATTTTCAAGGAAAAGGCAGAAATTGGAGGGAAAACTCAAAGTCAGGTTTATCTACATAAGATTACTTCAGAGATAGCTTAGATGTTTTCTTCACTCAAGTTCCTTCAGTTCTTAGTTTCACGCTTACTCAGATTCAGACTCTCAGACTCTGTCCCCAGCCTAGCTCACAGGAGTGAAGGAAGTCTGAGTTCGTTTCCATCCTCAGAGAACTCACAGAAGTTTGGGGAAATAAAAATCCCTCTTCCATTTCTCTCTGATTACCAGTGGCTGTAATCCTCCACACCTCCCTGCCACCGGAATAGCTCTACCTCAGAGACTAATTCCCCTTTGTGACCTGAGAATGGGCCCTCTCTAACCCAATTCTCACTCCTGTCACTGCCACAGGTTGTGTATGTTTCAATAGCTTTGGCTTTAACAGAATCCCTCAGTTTCACAGAGTACAGTCTGGCTTCCGCTCAGTCTCGCTACCAAGCTTCCAATCTATCACAGCCCTCTCTGGCTGATCCCAAGCTTTGACTACTTTCACAGCCTTCTATCCAGGATGGGTCCCAAAGCTTCAAATGTTTTGTGTCTCTCAGAGCTCAGAGTGTCAGCTCTCTGGCTCCGCCCACTCTTGGTCTGTCAGCTCTTGCTGCAGATTAACCCCTTATCCGTCACACCCGTCTCTTTGAGAGCTTTGTAATCTGGTCTAGGAGTGTCTCATCCAAGTCCTCTACTTGGTTTGATGGTCAATAGCAGACACCCATCATAATATCACTAGTATTTCTTACTCCTTTTATCTTTACCCATAGACTCTCGACTGAACTTCCATGCTCAAATTCATGTACTTCTTCACAAGTATACACATCCTTGACATGTAATGCTACTCCTCCCCACTTCCTAATCTATCCCTTTTAAACAAGTTGTACTCCTCAATCCTAATATTCCAATCGTGAGTGACATCCCACAAAGTTTCAGTAATGCCTACTAGGTCAAAATCCCCTTTCTGTATCAGGGCTTCAAGTTCCCTCTGCTTGTTTACCATACTCTGCACATTAGTGTATAGACATCAGAATCCATGGTTTATGTGCCCTGAAGTTTTCGTTTCTGTTCTTATCCATGAGTTAATAGATAGATAATTTATTAGCCAGACAAAACATGATAAAACGTAAAGCATGGACTAATAGATTCTTACAATCAAAGAATTACAGTCCGAGTCTTAAAACATTTTTAAAACATTTTAAAAAAGAATTACAGCTGGGACACATCTGTCAATTGCGCTGTTCTAAGGCGACGAATTTTCATTGCTGCTAAACAAAATTTCGCAACTTGAAGAGTGTTTGAAGGATTATCCCCTTGTAGGAGCATCTCAAACCTTTCACCTGCCCTGTTAGGTCTCAATCTTGATAAGAGGGGCTCAATAAACTTCGAACAGGGTAATGTATAGAAATTGCAGTTCAGGAGGGCATGCTCAACAGTTTCTAAGTCCCCTGATTTGCAGGGGCAGAATCTCTCTTCCCAGGGTGTCTTCTTATATTTCCCTTCAAGCAAAGCAGATGGTAAGGCTGCACATATGGCCAGGGTAAAGGCCCTTCTGTAATTATTTATCTCTAAATAATGGAGATAGGCTGCTGGTGCTAGGATGTATTTAGTATGGAGGGGTGCAGTGAATAGAGGCGCCCTTGCTAGATCTGTTTGTCTCTCAATGTCTTTGATCCTTTGGGATATAATTAACTTAGCTTGTTCCCACCCTAACTGAAGTAAAGCTAGGGGTGTAAAACCCAAGTTGTTTAATTTGACATCTATGGCTATCACCCATCTGGATCTAAAGGAGTCACAAAGGATCAGTGGGAGAAGACCATTAGGGTTGAAGTAAATTTTTAACCAGAGAGAGATCGAGGACAGGCAATCCTTGCCTCGACCTTCATCATGCCGGTTTCTAAACGTATCAGAGCATTTGGAACACATCTTGGCAATTGCAGGGTAGCTCTAAGGAACTTAGATTGCACATGTTAATGGGAGTAAGACTAGAGGGTGAAGAGTCGAGTTGTGTTCCATATAGCATTTGTGCTAGGGTTTTTGCCTGATAAAGTTTGAGTGCTGCTGGAATGTAATGTGTCCCTTTGGTCCGGAGGAAATTGATTATCAAACGGGCTGACCTTTCCCCCAAATTGGCTGCATGAGTATTATGGGCCAACTTGGATCCAGATACCTGGATTGTCGTTCCAAGATATTTATATTGGGTGACCTGTTCCAGCCTGTGGCCATTAATGCTCCACCTCCTATATTTAGGACGTCTACCAAAGGCCATGACTTTTGTTTTATCGTAGTTGATCATCAGGCGTTCTTTCTCACAAAACGTTGCCACTCTCATAAGCGCCCTCCTGAGACCAACTGGGGTTCTTGAAAGAATTACCGCATCATCGGCGTAGAGCAGTATATGAATATGCCTGTCCGCCAGTTTAGGAGGATGCAAATCTGGTGCTTTCAGTGTGTTAACTAGATTATTTATATAGTAGGCAAAAAGCTGGGGGGCAAGAAAACAGCCCTGCCTAATACCTCTATAGGTGTTTATGGGGGTCCATGAGTTAATGTTTCCTTGCATACATGCCATTCCCTGCAAATCTTTATTAGTCTCATCTCTAGTTATTGTCATCATACTAGGCTTTAAGTTTTTGTCTCGCTCCCTCATAGGATTTAGGTTAAAACCCTCCTTATCAGGTTTGCAAGGCTCTCACCAAACACGTTTCCTACCCTCGTGATGTGTAAACCATCTCCCGATAGAACAGCTTCATCTCGAAAGCATAAGCCATGGTCCAAAATCCAAACCTTTCTTGACGACACCATCTACGCAGCCAGTCATTAATTTGTAGTATTCCTTTTTCCCTTCCAACACAACACAACCTTCAACAGAAAGAACTGACGAAAACACAACCTGGCCCCCCAAGTCTTTCACCTTTCTGAGAGCCGCATAGTCTTTTTTTACTACATTCTGGGCTGTGCCAGGCAATATCATTTGTTCTCTCATGAATGAGCAAGAAAGGATAATAATCTGTGAGCTTGATGAGTCTTCCTACCCTTTCCGTCACATCCTGGATGCATGCACCTTGTAGAAAGCATACATCTCAAGATGACAAGTCCAGTCAGCACACTTTAGACCAGGGGTGTCGAACTCATTTGTTACGAGGGCCAGATATGGCTTAAATGTCACTAGCTAGGGCCGGGCCATGTGTACCAAATAAATAAATAAATACCATAAAATGTAATGCCAGGTACTGGAGATACGAACTTCATAGACAACACAGGCAAAGTCAATTATTTTTGCTATTGTTTTAATCATGTTTGTATTTTGTTTGTATCATTTTTGTATCATTAATTGGCTTTGCCTGTGTCTTCTATAAAGTTTGTATCTCTGATCCCTGGCATTAAATTTGATCTGGACTGGGGGTGGGGGTGGCTGCCTTGGCTGGCGATCCCACAGCAGGATCATCATCCCAGATCTGGACTGGTGGCTGCCTGGGAACAGAATGTCCCCAGGGAACAGAATTTGCGCTCTGGGACTGGAATGACATGTCACAGAGTGGAATAACAGCCCATAGGAGTACCAGAAGCATTCTGGGACTGTCATTCCAATCCCAGAACACTTCTCCTATTCCTATGGGCTGTCATTCCACTTGAGGTCTATCATTACATTCCTGAACATTTCTACTCCCAGGGGTTATTCCACTCTGCAACCTCTCATTCCAGTCCCAGGACACTTCTGCTATTCCCAGGGACTGTCATTCCTCTCTGTAACCTGTCCTTACAGTCCCAGAGCATAGATTCTGTGGCTTGAGATCGTCATTCCACTCTGGGGCTGTCATTCCAATCCCAGAGTAGTCTTTTTGGGCCCAGAGATTTTAATAGAAAATCCATTCCGCATTTTCTTTGCAACTTTTTTGTGCTTTAATATATTTCAATGGAGTCCATGAAAGTCAACTGGCATTCCTGCCCCCATTATTGCCAATGGGCTTGCAAGCTTCTCCCATTGTTTCCAGTGGGCAATCCTGTCATTCCTTTTAGTACATCCCCTTTTTTGTTTTAGGAATTGCATGGAGAATTACCATTTAGGAAGATCTTCCTGCCTATAGAGCAGTAGTGCAAGATTGCTGAGGCTTGAGGGTAGGAGATAAGCATCTTGTTCACTTAGTCCTAAGCCTCAGCAGCTCCAGCTGCTGAAGTTTTACACTTGGTAAACAGGAACATTAGAACATAACAAAGGCCATGCTGGATTAGACCAAGGTCCATCAAGTCCAGCAGTCTGTTCACACTGTGGCCAACCAGGTGCCTATAGGAAGCCCACAAACAACTGCAGCAGCATTATCCTGCCTGTGCTCCACAGCACCTAATATAATAGGCATGCTCCTCTGATCCTGAAGGGGACAGGTATGCATCATTGCTCTTTTCTGTACCTTCTCAAGCTCTGCTATATCTTTTAGGAATGGTGGCCAGAACTGCACACAGTATTCCAAGTGTGGTCTCACCATAGCTTTGTACAAGGGCAGTATGATAGCAGCAGTTTTATTCCATTCCATTTATTTACTAGCTCCTTTGACCAAAGGTCTTGAGGTTAACCATAACAATAATACATAACAGTTTTATTCTCTATTGTTGTCTAATTATGGCCAGCATGGGATTTGCCTTTTTTCATAGCAGCCACACACTGGGTTGAAGTCTTCATCGAGCTATCCACTACCACCCTAAGATCCCTTTCTTGGTCTGTTGCTGCCAGCACAGATCCCATCAGTGTATATGTGAAGTTGGAATTTTTTGCCCCAATATGCATCACTTTGAGCTTGCTCTCATGGAAGCTGCTTATGAGAGAGGAAGCTACTTATCTTGCTCCAAAATTTGAGCAGTTCAATGTAGGGAGGGAAATACATATTAAACATATATTTCTGCATCACCCTAATTTCAGATGCTGATAGGGTCTCAATCTATCTTCCACAGCTTACTCCTGTCCTTTCTCCAGGGAGCTTAGGTTGGCCTACAAGAATCTCCTTTTCTCAAAGACTTGGAAAGATGGGGTAGACTCCAAATTTCTTGGCTAGGTTGCATTTCAACTATCAAAATGAATGTCCTACCGAGAATGAACTTTCTATTTCAAACACTTCTAATTGACATCAGTAAAACTATGATAACCAAATGGCAAAGAATCATTAACAAATTTGTTTGGAGAGGGAAAAAGCCTAGAGTCAGATTTGTGGTCTTACAAGATGCCAAAGAGAGGAGGTCTTTCATTACCCAACCTGTTTTTAAACTATCAAGCTGCCACACTTATTGCAAAAAGGATTTCACTACTGGTTATGGTCAAAAGCTTTAAAGACAATACCTAAACATTTGCCTTGAGAATCCACAACTTTTCATTTGATAAAAATATGAAATTCACTAAAATCATTGGTAAGTCCGAGAGCGCCCAAACTGATGTCTCCAATGGAAGCGTACATGGACATTGCGAGTCGAAAATCCAATGCCTACCTGACGTACGGAGATTTAGTGAAAAAAGATGGCCAGACTAAATCACTTGAAGAACTAAGAGAAGAAAACATTAGAATGACATGGTTGGCATATCATCAAGTTGTACATGGACTAAAAACAGACCATCAAACATCAGATAAACCAACGAGTTTCGAACAATTGGTGGTGAAATCACAAGATCACTTACTTTCAAAAATTTACAAGCTGCTGTTAAACATGGAGACAGCTGAGGAACAAGTCAAGACATGTATGATAAAATGGATGCAGAACTTTGGCGAAATGATTCCAATGTGTAAATGGGAGACAATGTGGAAAACTGGAATAAAATTTTCAAGATCCAAGGACGTTCGAGAAAATTGGTACAAAATGTTCTACAGATGGTATTTTGCACCTAAAGACTTACAAAAAATGTACAAATTGTTGAAAGTGTTCAGAGACCGAAGGGACTTTTTATCATCAATGGTAAAAAGGCCCAGAGATATTAGAAGCAAATTCACAAAGAGATTATGGCAATACTCGAGGTGGAATTTGATTTAAATCCCAAATTCATGCTTCTAGGGATGATCCCAACTCAGCTCCAAGCTATTCAGAAGGAACTTTTTCAGTATGCGGCTGGTGAGGCTAAGAGGGCTCAAGGTCACCCAGTATGTTTCATAGAGGAATGGAATTGGAGCTTGTCCTAGACCTAGTCAGATACTTTTAATACTAACTCATACTGGTTCTGACCCCTTTCCAGCTTGGGGTCTTTTGCTAGAGCAGAGCAGATTTGCTAGGCAGAATCAAACTGGCTTACAATCACCTTCCCTTCCCACAACAGACACCCTGTGAGGTAGGTAGGGCTGAGAGACCTCTAAGAGATCTGTGACTAGCCCAAGGTCACCCAGGCTTCCTGTGTAGGAGTGGGGAAACAAATCCAGTTCACCAGATTAGCGTACGCAGCTCATGTGGAGGAGGGGGGAATCAAACCTGGTTCTCCAGATCAGAGTCCACCGCTCCAAACCCCGCTTTTAACCACTACACCATGGTGGCTCTTAATCAGTCCTTGTCCTGGATTCTTTTGCATATCTGGGAGAATACTAAATGTTTTTGTATTGCCGGTATATTGTTATGTATTATAAGGTTTCTAGCTTAATAACTGGGAATCTGGGTTCAGTTTTTCTACCTTGGGCATATTAAGAAATGGCTCAAACAGAGAATCCTTCTCTCTGCTTGAGGTTTCTTAGCCTTGAAGGGGGCAGTCTGTACAAGTGCAGAAGCACTCTTGCTGCAGAAGCTCGGCCATTGCCACTGAAAACAGCTCCTGGGGCTAAGCTCAAAGGAAGCTCCAGTGGAAGAGAGACACCAAACACAGCACACGCCTCCATTTTCAGGTGAAAGCAAACACTCTCCTCGTACAATTGAGCCCCAACCACCATAGTATAAAGGGGGCAGCTTACATACATTGTCTGAATCGGCATTGAGGTTGTAGAAAGCCAGGGTGCCAAAGACAAAGCCCACCAGCAGAGCTGCACTCACCTTCCATGCCCTGCGCAGCACAAAATCAAACCTGCCCCAGCAAGGCAAGACGGGCACTCGAGAGCAAGGCAGGAAGCAGCACGACGACTGCTCCCCACCCCCATAGAGGACCCTCCAGCAACATCTATGGCCAAATGGAGCATAGCGGCAGAAGCTGCCCGTGAAGGGGAAAGGAGCTAAGAAACTATAGATTCCTGAGTAGCGTTCTTCGGGAAGAAGGTATTTGTTTATCCCTGCCTTGTCTGACTTGGGAGCCGGATGTGAGTGCTCAAGGGGCGGGATCCGGCCCGCGGGCCTTATGTTTGACACCCCTGCTTTAGACCCTCAGTAGGGAATCCCCAATCCCAGAACATGCCTCTTCCTAAATTGGGAAATGGAAGCTCAAGTCCTGTCATTCACAGGAGCCTGAGAAATTTCTTTCAAGCTTGCGGGAGGCAGGGGTAGGCCTTGTTCCAGTGGTCCCAAATCAATATCTATGGGGAGATCCTGGAAATGATTGCTGAGCAACAGAAGATTAGAATGACTCCTGATTTTCCAGCTTCTGTGGGTCACATTCTTCCATGCACCCTGCTCCTGTGTTGGTTGCACGTGTATTTGTTGAGATACCTTTCTCACCTCCTCTTGTTGCCCCCTAAAGAGCACTTCATGTGTTCTGTCCATGAACTCTTCACCTTCCTTTATAAAATGGGTTGTGGACAAGCATCCCTCAAGTCCCTGTATCTTCTCCTCCAGCAGAACTACCAACTTACACTTACTGCAAGTATAATTCTTGTTACCCTCAGGTAACACAAACATGCCACAGACATTGCAGGTCACTGCCTCAGTTCCCTCACTAGCCATGCTGCTGCAATCCATTGCTGAAGTGGTTCAGATTCTTTCCTGCACTTCCCTGATAGTTCCCCTGACAAACTGTCTCTAAAACTCCCTGCTTGAAGAAGCAGAAAACTCAACACATCAAATATGTATAAACCTGTCAGCTGCTTACAGGGCCCCCAAGCTAAGAGCCACAGGGCAAGAGCCTCTGATGAGGAGAGCCCAATTCAATTAAAGGCCCACCCAGCAGAAGGCAGGGCCAGCAATCAGCCCAATCAATCAAGGACAGTCATCTTCTGCACTCAGCTTCCTCAGTCCAGCAACACTTCCAAAGCCCTGCTCAGAGTCCAGCTGACTGTGGCTTGAATGACCCTTTCCAACTATATAGTTTTAGGATTCTATCAATTAAATGATCTGAATTAGGGAAGCTAACTAGACACCTAGGTATCGTCGAAGGCTTTCACAGTCAGAGTTCATTGGTTCTTGTAGGTTATCCGGACTGTGTGACCGTGGTCTTGGTATTTTCTTTCCTGACGTTTCGCCAGCAGCTTTGGCAGGCATCTTCAGAGGAGTAACACTGAAGGACAGTGTCTCTCAGTGTCAAGTGTGTAGGAAGAGTAACATATAGTCAGAAAGAGGTTGGGTTTGAGCTGAATCATTGTCCTGCAAAAAGTATCAAAGGTAATGTGCTAATCATTGTCCTGTAAGTATCAAGATAATGTGCTAATGAGGGTGTGGTATGTTAATATGGAACTATTGTATCCTGAAGTGATCTGTTAATGTGTGAAATCCAAAGCTAATCTGCATGGCTATTGTGGACTGTAGATGTGTCCTCTGAAGATGCCTGCCACAGCTGCTGGCAAAACATCAGGAAAGAAAATACCAAGACCACGGT
This sequence comes from Euleptes europaea, assembly GCF_029931775.1. Classification (NCBI taxonomy): domain Eukaryota; kingdom Metazoa; phylum Chordata; class Lepidosauria; order Squamata; family Sphaerodactylidae; genus Euleptes; species Euleptes europaea. The sequence goes on from NC_079312.1 coordinate 6,364,368, forward strand.
CACACAGCCCGGATAACCTACAAGAACCTAGGGTTTCTAATTGCATACTTGTATATGAATCAGCCCTGACCAGGCTCCTCCAGATCGAGTGCATGTATCATCTATTGCTGTATGTATTGTATTGGTTTCTCCTTATGCAATATCTTTTCCTTTATCGTCTAGCATGCCGTGTTTAAACTTATGCATTGTTTCAAATTTCTGTAGTTCTAGCTGCAGTATCCTATTGAGTGTATTAATTTACACTGTGTAATCTGCCTTGAGTCTCAAGTGAGAAAAGTGGACTATAAACAAATCCTTCTATTGTTCTCTGTACACCAGATATGGTCTTCAAGGTTGCCTGTCTGGCATTGGCCAGAGCCCGGGCTTTTCCCATCGTGGCCCCTGTTCTGCGGAATGGCCTCCTTGAGAAGGCGAGGGGGACCCCCCTCCTTGGAGATCTTCAGGAGGCACCATAAGGTCTGCCAGTTTGCCAGGGCTTTTGAGGGAGTTTGAATTGCCAGGCATCTTTGAAGGAGGGAGGAGGAAAAGATTTGGGGTTTGCTATTTTATTTTTAGTTTTACCTGAGGATGTTTAACTATTGTTGTAAGCTTCCTTGATCCACAAGGAAAGGTAGGATATAAGCATTTTAATAAATAAATGATTGATTAAATAAATAAACTGGTATCTGGCATGTGTAGCCTTGTTTGTAAGTAGATGGGTTAGCGGTGATTAGGAAAACAGTTTATTGGACTTTGTACTGTTATGGAAAAAATTATTATTTGCTTTTTATGATTTCATTATCCATGCCACATCTGTCTTAAATTTTGTGAGCTTTCTTTTATTTACTCTGACATTTCATTATGTATGGTTTTTAGTTGAGGAAATGCATGATTCTTTGATTTCCCAATTAATATTTCCTCCTGTTGGTTCCCATCATACCACATTCTGATCACACCAGGCTATGCTTGGAGGATACAAAGCCTGCACCCTTGGTATGGAACACAGCTTTGATTTTTCTGCCCTTGGGACATCTACTAACATTGGGGACCCTGCTGTTGTTGGGGTTCCTACTGGAGGGATTTGATCCCCTTCATTAATTACAGGGGGTCCTTTGAGTATGGTATCCCCCTTTGTGAGTTGTTACTGAAACCATGGGAGGTGGGACTGTTGAAGTATTGAACATGTGCTTCAGGGGTGCTGCCACATCAAGATGTGGGTGCAAAATCTCTCTGCACATTGTTCTACAACTTCCCCATTTTTTAAATTAACTTCATCAGATAATGATCTTTGTGTAAATATTTCATATCAACCTCCTTTGCACCACCCAAACAAAGACATATCTATCTATCCTGTTTCAAGAATGACACTGTCCAATACTAATCCTGATCCAGGATCAGTGGGGAACCCTTGTCCATTGTATGAGCACCGGCTTCCTGATTCATCCACAAGGATTGTACAAAGTCTGGTGGGTGTTACAACCCCCCCCCCCAAATATGTGAACATGCATTCGGACGGACATGTGGAATTAGCTTGCACAGTTGCATAGGGAGCAGAAAACGGATCTTTGACCTTAAATGGTGGGTGTCTGTAGCGAGTTTCAGCAGGAAGACAAGACCTGATTTAAAAAGTTAAAAAGGAATACGGGAATTTGGTAGAATCATGGGAGGGGGAAAACTTCCTAAGAAAATACTAGCAAAAACTAAAATAAAGCACAGACAAATAGCACATTTCTTATCCAGACTAACAATATAACAACAGCAACCAAAAGTCAACTACAGCTATTCCAGTTCAGAGCAGAAGTTACTTTTAAGCTACAGATATAAATGTGGGAAGAATTGGGGAGTAGGAGAGGTGGGATCAGCTGGGGCAGAGGCATCCAAACTTCCAGATGTGAGGCCCTAAATAGCAGAGAGGAGCAAAGTGCCAGCTCTCTGTGTGGTGCAGTGTGGTTTGAAAAGTTAAGGATAATAGATCAAGATGGGGAACAAAGATATACCTTTCCTAATCTGCAAGGAGGGGTCAAGCATTGGGAGTCTGGGTTAAGTCTGATCCACATGTACATACTGATTAGATTTATGCCATCCCATGCCAGCAATGCCCTTCCACAATCTACATTGGACAAACAGGTCAGTCTCTTAGACAAAGATTAAATGGACAGAAGTCTGACATCAGAAACCACAATATTCAAAAGCCAGTGGGGGAACATTTCAACCTTCCAGGACATTCTGTTGCAGATTTAAGAGTAGCAGTTCTCTTACAAAGGAATTTCAAAGGGAGATTGGGAAGAGAAACTGCTGAATTACAGTTGATATTCAAACTAAAGTCAATGTATTTACCTGGGCTGAATAAAGACCGTGCATTCATGGCTCATGACCAATGCTGATTTCTCCACACCCATCTCTCCCCTGGACATCACAGACTCTTCTGCATATCACACCTAAACCCATCAAGCCTGCTATTCACATTTACATACTGTTCCTCTACTTAAAGACCGATAGATTCACTTTCTAGCTGTATCTGAAGAAGTGAGCTGTGGCTCACGAAAGCTCATCCCCTACCAGGCGGAGGGTTGCCTCTGCCGGCTGCCCCCTTCCGTCAGCAATGAAGGACAGCGAGTCTACAGTCCCAGAGAGGCCACTTCCGGTCTTGCCCGGAGTCGGCGCGTGGGGACGCGGCCTTTGTTGTTCCGGCGGGCGGAAAAGCAGCAGCAGCAGCTCCTTCCGAGTGAGTCGAGGGTTGGGGGGGAGTGAGGTTGGAGGTGGGCGGGCCCTGATCCGGGGGGGGGCAAGGAGGGAGACCCCCCCAACACCGAAGAGCCTGGGGGGGGGCCTGCTCCATCAGGCTCTCTTGTTTCCTCCCTCCTCTCTGCATGCATAAGGCTGGGGATGGGTGGGGGGGGGGATGCAGCCCCTTCCCTGCATGGCGGAGGCCTCGCGAGTGACCCAGATTTGCAGGGGGTGGGTGGGAGGGAGGCATGGAGATCCTGGATGGGTCCTCCGGGGGGGGGGGTTGTGAGTCAAGGCAAGGTGAAGAGGGGGCTGGATTTTGGGGGGGGGTGTCCTGCAGGGAATTTCAAAATATTTGAATCCTTGGCCCCATAAGAATAATAACCACTTTATTTCCTGGTAGAGAAAGTCGACATATAAAAACCAACTCTTCTTCTTCTTCCCCATCGCCCTTCTTCTGGGTGTGTGCAAGGGGGAGGGAGTTCCCTCCAGGATTCCCCAGATTATGAACCTTAGTTGCAGGCTTTCTTCAGGGTCAGGAGAGTCATGTGCTGGAGGGAAGAAGAAGAGAGAAGGCCCCCCCATCCGGCACGCCTAAGAGACATTAACCTCTTTCCTGATTCATACAAGCAGAGACAGTGGGCACAACCTTTCTCCTTGCAGTTCTAGCTTTCTACGTGCAGGGAGTTTTCTGTGATGCAAGAGAACATTTATAGTTGCCAAGTTGGAATCTCCCACCTGCCCCCTTGAGCCAGACACTCTAGTTTTAGCTCCTAATTTGTGGCTATGGACATGATATGTATTATGATAGTAAATCTGGAGTGATTCAATACAAAGAAAAGTGAGTATCCATGAGGATCTGTGATTTTTAACTTTTTTTGCACCGTAGAGATGCCACAAAGCAGTGGATCCATGACCTTTTTTTGGCGCAGTCGGTGGGTATGGTCATAATTATGTGATTTGAATTAGGGGTGACCCAGTTTAAAAGTCCTGAAGATCTGTGTTTTGGATCAATTTTTCTGTGCCATGGCAGTGCCACAAAGCAGTGGCTGCCTGATTTGTGCAGTGCAATCTGTAGCTATGAACATATTACATGATTTGTTGGTTCTTTAAGGGTGACCTAACACAAAAATCAAAAGGATCTATGAGGATTCATGCAGAACCATGAAGCAGCGGATGCCTGATTTTTGTGGTGCTGCCTTTAAACTAAGACTTCATCTACAGTATGACAGTGGGTTTTTTTTGGGTAAAAATCATATGATTTACTAGATCCGAATTTTACCCAATCCCCTTTTGCACCAAACTTCAACTGAGGTACGGCATTTCTATAATCTTTTTGGTCCAATTCCTCTCTGAAGGGCGCCAAAATACAGCTTGGGGAGGCTTCCTAACTATGTTTGGGAATGGAAAGAAAAGTATTATCACCCTAACCTCACTCAAAACCACCCCAGCAGAGGGGCCTGAGCATGCTCTTCACTCTTCAGGAGCCGTGGAAGATGGAAATTTGTTGAACAAGGACAAAGTAGGAGGGGGCGTGAAAAAGGTGAGGCAACCCCCCAATTCAGGATATTATGAGTTTTTTCAGAACTCTGCCCTTTGGTCTCCAAATCAGCTTTGCAGATGAATTTTATAGCATCTATTCCTAAAGAGACTGAGTCCTCCCTCCACACACACACAATGGATGTTTTGTGGCAAAGGGGGAGGGTCTAAAGAATTGGGCACGCCATAGAAGGGTGGAAAGGTGCAATTTTCCCAGAGTAACTGGAGGGCCTGAAGCTGCAAATAGCTTACCTCAGAAGGACCTCAGCTTTTAAAACTTATTTTTATTCAATTATATGATTTCATTTCTATTATAAAACGATACATTATTATTCTAGGTATGACAATTCCTTATACCAGTGGTGGCGAACCTATGGCATGAGTGCCAGAGGTGGCACTCAGAGCCCTCTCTGTGGGCTCGCGAGCCTGAGTTCGTTCCCCTGGCTGAGGAGGCTGGGGACCAGCTGTGCCTTCCCGGCTCCTCCGGGAAGCGCCGGGCTCCTTCCCAGTGCCTTCTCCGCAGTCGCCGGCTACGCGCTCCGGAAGTGAAGACAACGACAATCCTTCTGCCGACTGGAAGAGGCGGAGCCGGGACGGGGCTGGACTGGGAGCGGGATGCCTGGGCGGCCGTCTGCGGCGGGCTGGTTGGTGACAGCAGGGCAGGGGGTTGGCGGTGAGGGCCGAACGGGGGCCCGCCTGGCATTTGTGCTGGAGCCAAGCCCTTCGCTTAGCTCGGGTTTCCACTCTGCTCGTTCATGCAACCAAAGGTGCCTCTGAGCGTGTGCAGAGGGCTGTCCCCACCATCAGCCACCCCCCCACATAACAGTCTTTTTTAATTCGTATGAAGGTAACAGTTGGAAAAAGAACCAAACTGAAGGGGTGGGGGCTATGCTCCAGCTGCTTTCCTACCCCCCGCTCGGCCGCCCATGCAGGGTTGCCAACCTCCAGGTAGTAGCAGGAGATCTGCTATTTCAGTTCACCTGGAGAAAATGGCCACTTTGGCAATTGGACTCTATGGCATTGAAGTCCCTCCCCAAACCCCACCATTCTCAGGCTCCGCCCCAAAAACCTCCCACAGGTGGCAAAGAGGGACCTGGCAACCCCTAGCCCAAGGTGGACTTCTAGCTGTGTTGGCACTTTGCGATAAATAAGTGGGTTTTGGGTTGCAGTTTGGGCACTCGGTCTCTAAATGGTTCACCATCACTGCCTTATACTGATTACTGGAAGGGGGATTGTATTCGTTATTAATTGGCTATTAGTATGTATTGTGATGGTGGTAGTGAATGTTTGCACTGGATGTTCTATGACTCTTCCCAGAGTGGTTGGAGGGCCTGAAGCTGCCAGTCGCCCCCCTCAGAAGGACTCCGACCTTTTTACAAAGCTGCACATTAATATTTGAGGGCTGCAAGAAACTCCTGAAAAGAAAGGTCAGACAACACACCAAGACAGAGCCGAGCTGCAAGTCTATGCATCTTTATGGGATGGGCTGAAGTCCAAAACAGGCCCGAACTGGTATATGCATTATTATTTTATACTTAACTGCTGTTTTGTGTCTTATAAAGAAAGAAGAATTTTGAAATTTGCTTAGTGTTATTTTTAGAAATGCCTGTGTCCCATGTTGGGATCACACTGTCACAGATGCGAACTCCCTCAAGTTCAATCATTGGAAAAAATATTTTTTTATATCCCTCTTTGAATTAAATAGAAATTGCACTTAGCTGGGGGTGACCTTAGAGTTCGGGGTGTGGACATGGTGAGACACAATTCCTCGCCCCCCATAGCCCTCCCCCCCACTTAGGGGTTTCCACCTTTTGATCTTCAGGTATAATCAGTGATATAACAGGTTCCCTTTCTTAGACCCCCAACCTGAAAATAGTCATTTTAATACCCACAAAAGTCTCTGTGGGCAGAGAAGGCAGCCAAGCCTAGAGGCTGAGCCTGCCACTCTAGGGGGAAACGTGACCCCCAGAAACTCCACTAAGAGGGTTGCTGAGTTCCAGGTGGGGCCTGGAGTTCTCCTAGTATTACAGCAGCTGAAAAGTCTTGCAGACGGATCCTGGGAATATTACTTCAGCATAAAAAAATGTGTTTGGCAGCAGCCTTGCAAGCCTGATACTCTTTAAACTAAATCTTCCCGGGGAGCGAGGCGTTAATTTAAAGCCTCAAGTGAGGACAGTAACTGCAAATATAGACAGGAACGAATTGCAGAGGGTAGCACATACGCAAGGAAAGACAGTTCAAAAACTTAACAATGGGAGGGAAACAATCTTAAATAAGCTGCCAAGAGGAAGGACCTGTGGTCTAAGGTGTCTCCACACTATTGCACAGAGCATGGGAAATAAGCAGGATGAACTAGAACTTTTAATAGTACAAAGCAAATATGATAGGCATTACGGAAACCTGGTGGGATGAGTCTCATGATTGGAATGTACTAATTGAAGGGTATAAGTTATTTCAGAGAAATAGACCAAATCGGAAGGGGGTGGAGTAGCATTATACGTTAGGGATGATTACACCTGCGAGAAGATCCAGGACTTAGACACTGGAACCCAGCTTGAAACCATCTGGGTAAAAATTAAGGGGGAGAAAAATAGTGATGTAATTGTGGGGGTATATTATAAACCCCCAAGCCAGACTGAGGAGTTATGATTCTTTCCTGGAACAGATGTCCAAACGTTCAAAAAAGAGAGATGCAGTAGTAATTGGAGATTTCAATTATCCTGACATCTGTTGGAAGGCTAACTCTGCCAAAACAACTAGGACCGACAAATTCCTCACTTCCCTTGCAGACAACTTCATAGCCCAAAAAGTGGAAGAAGCAACAAGGGGAACAGCCATTTTGGATCTGATCTTAACCAATAATGATGACTTTATGGGGTAGAAGGAGTGGGATCTTTAAGTGGGAGTGACCATGTTCTCCTGGAGTTTGTTATACAGCAGAAAGGAGAAGCAAGAAATAGTCAAACATGTATTCTAGGTATTGTCAAAGGCTTTCACGGTCAGAGTTCATTGGTTCTTATAGGTTATCCGGGCTGTGCAACCGTGGTCTTGGTATTTTCTTTCCTGATGTTTCGCCAGCAGCTGTGGCAGGCATCTTCAGAGGAGTAACACTGAGAGACACTGTTCTTCAGTGTTACTCCTCTGAAGATGCCTGCCACAGCTGCTGGTGAAACGTCAGGAAAGAAAATACCAAGACCATGGTCACACAGCCCTGATAACCTACAAGAACCAATGTACTCTATCCCGTGGGTGAGAATACTGAATGAGAAGGGACTACATAAAGGATGTACAAGAAATGGGGAAAAGGAGAAAACGAAGAGGAATTCAAACAAGTAGCCAACACATGTAGGGAGAAAGTCAGGAAGGCTAAAGCGCAGAATGAGCTCCGGCTAGTTAAAACCAAAAACAAAAAAGTTTTTTGGTTATGTCCATAAGAAAAGGAAGATCAAGGTAACGATCGGGTCATTGCGTGGAGAGGACAGTGAGTTATTAACAGGGGAGGCAGAAACAGCAGAATTGCTTACTGTATTTTTCCGTGTATAAGACAACCTTTTTCCCTTTAAAAATAGCCCCAAAATTAGGGGGGTCGTCTTATACACAGAAGGTGGCTGTTGCCGTCGGCCCCGCCCATGACTGGCGGGGCCAGCGGCAACAGCCACCTCTTTCCCCGCCTGTCAGCTGACAGGCAGAGAAAGAGCACAGCGCGGCCAAAGAGTCCTGTCCCCTGGCCGCCGGCATTCAAACCGGTCCCCGCCCACCCGACCGGGATGGCAACAGCTGTTAGGCGGAGAAAGAGAGGGTGGGGAAGAGTCCTGTCCCCCAGCTGCCGGCATTCAAACCAGTCGCTGCCACCCCGGTCGGGTGGGCGGGGACCGGTTTGGACGCCAGGGGACAGGAATCTTTGGCTGGCTGGCTCTCTTTCTCAGCTGACAGGCGGGGAAAGAGAGTTTAAGACCCCCCCATGTATAAGAGGACCCCTTTTTTCCTTTATTTTACGATTAAAAAATAGGGGTCGTCTTATACAACGGGGCGTCTTCTAGATGGAAAAATACGGTAACTCCTTTTTTGTATCAGTCTTCTCCCAAAAGGGGAATAGTGCTCAACCTGGGAATAATGGAGCAGAGGATGCAATAGGGGAATTAAAGCATAGTATAGGCACTGAGATAGTACAGGAATACCTGGCTACTCTTGATTAATTCAAGTCTCCGGGGCCGGATGAACTGCATCCAAGGGTGATAAAAGAAATGGCTGAAGTGATTTCAGAACCACTGGCAATAATCTTTGAGAATTAATGGAGAACAGGAGAGGTTCCAGCAGACTGGAGGAGGGCTAATGTGGTCCCCATCTTTAAAGGGGGGGGGGAAGAAATCCCAAACAATTATCGCCCAGTCAGCCTGACATCAATACCAGGTAAAATACTAGAGCAGATAATTAAACAGACAGTCTGTAAGCACTTAGAAAGAAATGCTGTGATTACTGACAGTCAACATGCGTTTCTCAAAAACAGGTCATGCCAAACTAATCTCATATCTTTTTTTTGAAAGAGTGACAAGTACGGTAGATGAAGGGAATGCTGTAGATGTAGTGTGCCTTGATTTCAGTAAAGCCTTTGATAAAGTACCCCATGATCTTCTTGCAACAATAGCTAGTAAAATGTGGGCTGGACACTGCTACTGTTAGGTGGACTGGTAATTGGTTGACCAACCGAACCCAAAGGGTGCTCATTAATGACACAACTTCATCCTGGAGTGACTAGTGGGGTACCACAGGGGTCTCCCCTGGGACCGGTACTATTTAATATTTTTATAAATGAGTTGGATGATGGAATAGAGAGCATGCTAATCAAATTTGCAGATGACACCAAGTTAGGAGGGGTAGTTAATACCCTGGAGGACAGGGTCAGAGTTCAGAATGACCTTGATAGACTGGAGAGCTGGGCCATAAGTAATAAAATGGATTTCAGTAGGGAGAAGTGTAAGGTACTTCACCAAGGCAGAAACAACATAAGGCACAGGTATGGGAGATAGTTGGCTTGACAACAGTACATGTGGAAGAGATCTGGGAGTCTTAGTGGACCACAAACTGAACATGAGTCAACAGTGTGATATGGCGGCTAAGAAGGCCAATGTAATTCTGGGTTGCGTCAATAGGAGTATTGTGCCTAGATCAAGGGAAGTAATACTACCACTGTATTCTGCATTGTTCAGACCTCACTTGGAATACTGTGTCCAGTTTTGGGCTCCACAATTTAAGAAGGATGTTGACAAGTTGGAGCATGTCCAGAGGAGGGAGACCAGAATGGTCAGAGGTCTGGAATCCATGCCCTATGAGGAGAGACTTAGGGAGTTGGGTTTCTTTAGTTTGGAGGCGAGAAGGTTGAGGGGAGACATGATAGCCATGTTTAAATATTTGAAGAGATGTCATGTTGATGAGGGAACTAGCTTGTTCTCTGTTGCTCCAGAGACTAGGACACGGAGTAATGGATTTAAACTAATAGAAAAACGATTCCACCTAAACATTAGGGAGAACTTTCTGATGGTGAGGGCTGTTCGATGGTGGAATGCACTGCCTCGGAGGGTGGTAGAGTCCCCGTCTTTGGAGGTCTTTAAGCAGAGGCTGGATGGCCATCTGTCGGGAGTGCTTTGATTGTGAGATCCTGCATTACGGGGCGAGAGTTGGGGTCATGAGATGTTGGGGGGAGGTAGTTGTGAATTTCCTGTGTGTGCAGGGGGTTGGACTAGATGACCCTGGTAGTCCCTTCCAACTCTATGATTCTATGATTCTAAGTCATTGGGGGATAATTCTGAAAAAGTCTGGGTTTGTGGGGGGCTCAGTGGGGTATAATGCTATCGAGTCCATCCTCCAGTGCTTCCATTTTCTACGGGTTGAACTGATCTCTGTCACCTGATTGTAATTTTGGGATGACTTCAGGCCCCACCTGGAGGTTGACAACCTGGATAGGCACCAGTTTTGCTCCATTTTCCAAGTTGAGTTTGGTGGTTTTATTTGAGGGCGGGCTATTGTCAGCATCTTTCAGCACAATAAAAGTTAAATGTCTGGAACTGGCATTCTATCCCTGGAAAAAAGAAACAGGCCTTTTTGGGTTTGATACATAAAAATGCTGATTCTGTGACCTTAGGCAGATGATGAGAGGGAGGGCATCTTGGCCATCTTCTGGTCACTAGGGGTGTGGAGGGGGGAGGTAGTTGTGAATTTCCTGCGTTGTGCAGGGGGTTGGACTTGATGGCCCTGGTGGTCCCTTCCAACCCTATGATTCTATGATTCTATGATAATAGGCATGGGGGAAGTAAACTTCTGCCTGCATTGGGATCACCGCAGGAACTAGGTAACATTTTGGGACAAGCTGGGCCAATACAAAACAGATGGGCTTCACTTGAACCAGAATGGAACCAGACTGCTGGTGCATAACATAAAAAAAAGGTGGCAGAGCAGCTTTTAAACAGAACCTGGGGGGAAGCTGACAGGAGCTGAGAAGCATCTGGTTTGGGCAGCCTGCAAATGGACAAAGGGAAAATTGCTTCAGATTGCTCACACGGGAATGGGGTAGACATGAACTGTGATGATAGAGTAAAGTGGGATAGCCACTTGAGGATGCCCAAGGGCACATGCCAGACAAGTTGAAAGAGTGAGACAATGTGGAGGTGTTTTAGTGCTAATGCTTGAAGCCTCCAATCAAAAATGGCTGAGTTAGAGTGCATGGTTTAAGGGAAAACAGATATTGTGGGCATTACAGAAACCTGGTGGAAGGGAGAGAACCAGTGGGATATAGTCATCCCTGGTTACAAACGCTATAGAAATGACAGGGAAGGGCATATTGGAGGGGGTGTTGCTGTGTATATCAGGGAAGGCATAGTGTCTAATAAACTAGAGACCATAAAAAGGCAGACTCATCCACAGAATCCTTGTGGGTGGCGATTTCAGGCCCCAAAGGTAATTTACTACTGGGGACGTTCTATCAGCTCTGACCAAAAGTGATCTAGAGATGGAAAATGAAATCAAGGATGCATGCAAAGGTGATGAAGTAGTAATAGTGGGAGACTTTAACTACCCTCATATTGACTGGATGCTCCACTCAAGCCAAAGACATCGTCAATGACTGTGCCCTCAAACAGTTAGTCATTGACCCAAACAGAGGGGAAGCGATCCTGGACTTAAAACTCTGTGGGGCTGCCAGTGGCTTAGTGCAGGATGTGTTTGTAGTTTAGCCAATTGGCAATAGCGACCATAATGACATCAAATTTAATGTATTAGGTGCTTTGGAACACAGGCAGGATAATGCTGCTGCAGTTGTCTTGTTTGTGGACTTCCTAGAGGCACCCGGTTGGGCACTGTGTGAACAGACTTCTGTACTTGATGGACCTTGGTCTGATCCAACATGGACTTCCGTATGTTCTTATGTAACTTTCCCAAAGAACCCAACAGGCATATCTAAAAACGTTTGGTGTGTACAAGGGGAGGGGGTGTGGCTCAGCGGTAGAACATCTGCTTGGCATGCAGAAGGTTCCAGGTTCAATCCCTGGCATATCCAGTTAAAGGCAAATAGGTAATGTGAAAGACCTCTACCTGAAACCCTGGAGAGCCACTGCCTGTCTGGTTAGACAATACTGACTTTGATGGACCAAGGGTCTGATTCAGTATATGGCAGCTTCATGTGTTCATAGCGAAATGATATTACAAACTGCAAGTGGATCTTTGGTTCTGTCCCGCTGTGTATCTCCATTCTCTTTTGTCTTCCTTCTTGCACATTGCTATCTGTCTCTTCCCTCTTCCCCGCAGAGAGAAGCCTCTCTCTGTAGCCAAGTAAGTAAAGGAATCTTTTCACATTCGGAGGTGACCTAATACAAGAAAGAGGAGATGGAAGACCAGGCACCGGAAAGACCTGGACCTGGCAAGAGATCAAGGAAAGGTCCCCAGCCCATCCAAGCTGGGAGTGGCATTGAATTCTGGGAGAGAGCTGAGCCAGAGATCTGGGATCAGCAGCCCCTGAACTCAGAAGTACATTGCAGACGCTTCCGTCAGTTCCGCTGCTGTGAGGCCGATGGGCCCCGAGAGGTTTGCAGCCAGCTCCATGGACTTTGCAACCACTGGCTGAAGCCAGAGAGACATACCAAGAAGCAGATCCTGGACCTGGTGATCCTGGAGCAGTTCCTGACCCTCCTGCCCCAGGAAATGCAGTGCTGGGTCAGAGGATGTGAACCAGAGACCAGTTCCCAAGCGGTGGCCCTGGCTGAAGGCTTCCTCCTGAGTCAGGCAGAGGAGAAGAGGCAGGCAGAACAGGTGAAGGCTTTTCTTTCCTTGTATTCCAGTGATATCCAACCTTGTAAAACTTCCCTGTCTGATATTTGTTCAAGTGTTAATTATCCAAATGGGAGATTTAACAACCTGCGTCAGCAGCCACTTCTTCTAGGAAATTTTTTAATCCCTCCAGATAACTCACCAGAGTTGAAGGTCTGGTCTGCTGATAGAAAGGTGTGGAATCTGGGAGTTGGGCACAATCCATTTCTTGGGGTCTTCCATTCCTTCTCTTACCCCCCTCCTTCGCTTCTATTTTAGAGGTGGGGTCTATCAGTTAATATGGAAGCTGAGTTCTATGAGACAGAAAGAGCTCCATTGGAAGAAGGGCAGCGGGGCCAGGGCCAGGAACGTGGCCAAGATTCCCTCTTATGCGGTAAGGACTATAACAACTGACCTCCAGTCGTGTACCAGTAGAGTAACCAAAATCACTGGGTTAGGTCAGTAAACTCAAAAAACATAAAGCTAAAAAAAGTTCAAAAAAGAGATTAAAATACAGGTTATACAGTCAGTTAGGCAAAAGACATATAAAACAATAAATCTAGCTGGCTACAGTATACTTACTAAGATGTTACATAGCTGCTGATCTTAAAAGCTATAAAGATGCTGCTTCAGGCGACAGAGTGACATGCTGAAATTGAAGTATAGAGGAAGAGGGACCACTATAAGGAATAGCTAAACTTGTAGAAAAGTGGACTCAAGTCAGATGACCAACAGCTCCCAATCGAGGTGGACTCTTGGGAGAAGTCTCTGGAAGGTTCTAACCGGTCTGGACTGGAACTATGTTCTCAGGGGAAAAGAGAGATCCATCTTCCCACAGATGTGCTGGTTCAACTAATTAGGATGGTATGAGCTAGTGACCTTGATGGTTCTGCCCGGTAGCGTAAGAAGCTACCGGTGTTGCTTGTGAGAACAGAGTGAGCTAGGCGTATGGAAAATTAGAGTGTTGAATCTTAGACAAGCAAAATGGAGAATAGTGATGTATCAAAGAATGAAATGGTTCTTCTGTCTTCACAAGGATGCATTGTGCCTGTAGGGGATTGGGGCATCCACTAAATTTGATGGGTATAGCGTTCTGGTCAGGAAAAAAATAAGAAATACTTCACCCAACTTTTGGTACTCAAAGCGATTCCTTTAAAAGGGAATTAGGCAAATTCATGGAAGAAGTTCCTCACACTGCTTACAATATTCCCATCCCACTTTGTTTGCATTAGCGGGACTCAACGTGGCTCAGAAGGAAAGATAGACAAATCTGGGCAGAGCTCTTTAGTTTTGCAATAACTGGAACCTGCATGTTCTGGGCAGTAAAGCTCTGCCAACCAGTTGCTAGGAGTCAGTAATAGTGGGAGAGTGTGTTTTGTGCTCATGCTTATCAGGGCATCTGATATGCCACTACAGAAAATAGGGTAACGGATTAGGGATGCCGGGCTTTGGAGTGGCACGGCCAGCAGCGTTGGGGAGGGGCTTTGGGCGGATGTGATGTTGCATTGATGTTTCCTCTGGTTGAAAACGCAGATTTGACATTAGTTGGTCAGCAGACGCTGTGGGCACTCACTGATATTGCCCTGAGTTTCAAGATGCATTCAGTTGACATCTCATTCTTCAGCTGGATGTGACAGTAAGCCGTGCGACGTCATTTTCACCTCCCTCTTTTTCTCCCACCAGCCTAAACTCAAGGGCATGTGTGAGGATAGGAGAATAGCCTGTCTGGGCCTTTTTGTTGATCCAGCAGAGATGGTGTTAAGTATTTCAGCTACAGCCTTCACAGGACAGGTTTAAAGTATCACAGGAGTCTGAAGTGTTGCATTTGGAGCCCCTCCAGGTTGATGGGTACTTTTTGTTTCTCTTCCACCTCTCCGACAACTTACTACAAAGTGTTACAATGTTTTTAAGCATACATAGGGCAAAGTATCACAGTCCTGGGAACAGGGGTGCATGAAGCACGATTCAAACAATCAAACAAAATAGGAAGTCGAGGCCAACACACTTTCTTCCACTTTTCTCCCTCGCAGGCAGTGAAGAGACAGTGTTGATCAATTTTTTTTGCGAAGGTGTGGAAGCAGCTGTTGTACCTCCAGTCCAGGTAAGCAAGGTGAGCAGGGGACAACACGGGTCCCCTCTCCTTTCTTAAGGCGGCTTTTCTCCTGCAGTTGTTGTTAAGGGGCCCAGGCAAGAGGCTCTGAGCACCACTCTTTTTACACATTGCAAGCTACCCTCCCAGAAGATCACCTTCCAAAGTGCCATCTATGCTTGCCATGATCTCTGACAAGGGTATCTATTTTTTCTTTCAGTCTCCCGTTTCCTTTAGGGAGGTGGCCATTTATTTCACTGAGGCAGAGTGGGCCCTGCTGGATCCAGACCAAAAAGCTCTCTACAGGGAAGTCATGATGGAGAACTATGGGAGCATGTCCTCTCTTGGTAAGGTGCCAAAGGTGCAAATTGCTGTCTTTAGGATTGTGTGACTCAAAATCTTGAACACCAATATATTGAGGTCAGCCCTGTTATTTGATCCCTTTTGGAAGCCTCAAGGTGGTGGGGTAGCAGCGAAAGCGATATTCAGCATGCCCTGGTAGAATGCCCCACGTGGCCTGGCTGGCACAGGGGAAAAAGAGGCCAGTGATGTAGCCATCTCCCAAGCCATAGAGGGTGTCCAGGCTGAGGCCAATGAGGGACTGAGAGGCCCTCAGGAAGACTCTGGAACAGGCCCATCCTAATTTCTCAGTTTCCAACGTTTGCACACACTTGTCCCCCAGATGGGATTACTGTAATCCCCTCTGATTGTGATGTGGAATGCAGCCATCCTTGTTACACTAGTTGGGATTGTGGGCTTTAATCTTGACCAGGTTTCCAGTCTTCCATTCTCTTTCTGTCTTCACCCCCCCCCCCCGCACCCAGCAGAATAGTCTGGGGAAAGGAGTTCAATACTCCACTCCTCCACATGAGGCCAGTTGGGTGAACGTGGGTCAGTCACAGTTCACTCAGAACTCTCTCTGTCCCACCACCTCACAAGGTGTCTGTTGTGGAGAGGGGAATGGAATGTGATTTGTAAGGCGCTTTGAGACTCTTTAGGGTAGAGAAAAATGGGGTATAAAAGCCTCTTCTATGTCTCATCTATTTAGTCACACACAGAGATCAATAGCAGATACTCAAAAGAGTTGCCTGGCAACTCAAATGTGACCAATGGAGGAGTGATTCTTTGCCACTGTAAGGGAGAAAAGTACACATGGGGAGGGACAGGAAGAATATAAAAGCTGCTCACCTGGGGGGCCTGGCTGGTGATAAGGTGTGACCAGCTACTCAGTTGGTGGTGGTGGGGAGAAAGTCTGATAAAGGAAATACTGACCCATTAGTGAGCAGTGCCTGATGGGTTGCTTGACTTCTTGCATTGGTGCTGACTGGACGTCTTTCTATATTCCAGCAGCACATATAGAGGAGACGGTAGGGGGATTTCAGGGATTCTCTTTGGAAAAAGCCAAGAATGAAGACTGTAAAGAAAATGTCGAAGATGGAGATGAACTACAGAGGCAGGAGGAAATCCACACAGACAAGAGGAATGATCAGTCCATTCCATCCCAAGGAGGAGTCTTCCTTGAAATACCAGTCCAAGAAGAAAGGTCAACCAAAATAAGAATCAATGAAGGTTTCCATGCTAATCGGAGAAACTGCTCTAGGGAAAATGAAAATGAAAGTGTGGTTTTTGGAAAAACCTTTAGTAGAAATCTGAGCGAAAATACCTTCAGTCGGAAATCAGCTGTTACTTCACATCAAAGAATTCACTCTGGTGAGGAGCTGTGTAAATCATTAGACTGCAGACCAGGCCTTTCTGATGCAACAGGCTTTCATGTCACTTTAAAAAGCATATTAATGTACCCTTCAATATAGAGCAGGATAAAGCCACTGAAACGTTTTGTTTGTGAATGAGCAGACTTCCTTGTATAGGTGCTAACGGGCTCTCTCTTTTCATTCCAGCAGGGGATGATCAGTGGAAGGTGAGTGATAAGGAAGTGCATAAACTCTTAACAGATGAAGTGAAGAGTGAAGATTTTAAAGGAAACTTCAGGAATCATGGTGGACCTAAGAGGCAGAAAGAATGTCACATAGTCGAGAAGAAAGATAAACCCATTTCTGGCAAAGGGAGGGATTTCCGTGAACAAAGCCACATAGTGGAGGAAGCATATAAATGCTTGGAGTGTGGAATGAACTTCTCAGATCATACCCAATATGATATCCATTTGCAAATGCACAGTGGAAAGAAGAACCATCAGTGCTTGGAGTGTGGCAAGAGCTTCCTTCATAGAGCAGAACTCCTTAGGCATCAAAGAAGACATAAAGGAGAGAAACCATATAGCTACTCAGACTGTGGTAAGAGCTTCTCACACAAATCAGACCTTTTTGAACACAAAAGAATTCATTCAGGAGAGAAGCCATTTATCTGTCCGGAAAGTGGAAGGATGTTCTCTTGTGGAAGAAAAGGAAATGCACTTTCCCCGAATAATAGAATAATAGGGGCATATAAATGCTCTTGGTGTGGAAAAAACTTCAGATACAGATCAAAGCTCCTTGTACACCAAAAAATGCACACAGGGGAGAAACCTTTTGAATGCTCAGAGTGTGGAAAGAGATTTAGTTGCAGTGGTGATCTTCAAAAGCATTTAAGAACCCACACAGGGGAGAAACCTTTTGAATGCTCAAAGTGTGGAAAAAAATACAGTCGCCGTGACACTCTTCAGCAGCATCAAAGAACGCACACAAGGGAGAAACCTTTTGAATGCTCCGACTGTGGAAAGAAATTTAGTTTCAGTGGCAATCTTCAAAAGCATTTAAGAACGCACACAGGGGAGAAACCTTTTGAATGCTCAGAGTGTGGAAAGAGATTTAGTTGCAGTGGCAATCTTCAAAAGCATCAAAGAACACACACAGGGGAGAAACCTTTTGAATGCTCAGTGTGTGAAAAGAGATTTAGTTGCAGTGGCAGTCTTAAAATGCATTTTAGAACCCACACAGGGGAGAAACTTTTTGTATGCTCAGAGTGTGGAAAGAGATTTAGTCGCAGTCACCATCTTCAAAGCCATCAAAGAACTCACACAGGGGAGAAACCTTTTGAATGCTCAGAATGTGGAAAGAGATTCACTCACAATTGCAATCTTCAAGGACATCTAAGAACCCACACAGGGGAGAAACCTTTTGAATGCTCAGAATGTGGAAAGAGATTCAGTCAAAGTTGCAGTCTTCAACAGCATCAGAGAACCCACACAGGGGAGAAACCTTTTGAATGCTCAGAGTGTGGAAAGAGATTCAGTTACAGTTGCAGTCTTCAACAACATCAAAGAACACACACAGGGGAGAAACCTTTTGAATGCTCAGAGTGTGGAAAGAGATTCAGTCAAAGGGCCAGTCTTGAAAGCCATCAAAGAATCCACACAGGGGAGAAACCTTTTGAATGCTCAGAGTGTAGAAAGAGATTTAGTTGTAGTGGTAGTCTTCAAAAGCATCAAAGAACCCACACAGGGATGAAACCTTTTGAATGCTCAGAGTGTGGAAAGAGGTTCAGTCGCAGTTTCACTCTTAAACAGCATCAAAAAACGCACACAGGGGAGAAACCTTTTGAATGCTCAGAGTGTAGAAATAGATTTAGTTGCAGTGGTGATCTTCAAAAGCATTTAAGAACCCACACAGGGGAGAAACCTTTTGAATGCTCAGAGTGTGGAAAGAGATTCAGTCGCAGTTTCACTCTTAAACAGCATCAAAAAACGCACACAGGGGAGAAACCTTTTGATTGCTCAGAGTGTGGAAAGAGATTTAGTATCAGTGGCGGTCTTCAAACACATTTAAGAACACATACAGGAGAGAAACCTTTTGAATGCTCAGAGTGTGGAAAGAGATTCAGTCACAATGGCAGTCTTAAAATGCATTTAAGAACCCACACAGGGGAGAAACCTTTTGAATGCTCAGAGTGTGGAAAGAAATTTCATTTTAATCGCTATCTTCAAATACATCAAAGAACCCACACAGGGGAGAAACCTTTTGAATGCTCAGTGTGTGGAAAGAGATTCAGTCAAAGTGGCAGTGTTCAACAGCATCAAAGAACCCACACAGGGATGAAACCTTATGAATGCTCAGAGTGTGGAAAGAAATTCCGTTTCAATGGCAATCTTCAAATACATCAAAGAACCCACACAGGGGAGAAACCTTATGAATGCTCGGAGTGTGGAAAGAGATTCAGTAGCAGTAGCCATCTTCACGTGCATCTAAGAACCCACACAGGGGAGAAACCTTTTGAATGCTTAGAGTGTGGAAAGAGATTTAGTTGCAGTGGTACTCTTCAGAAGCATCAAAGAACCCACACAGGGGAAAAACCTTTTGAATTCTCAGAGTATGGAAAGAAATTCAGTCACAATCTTAAAAGAGCATCAAAGAACCCACACAGTCTAGAAACACTTTGAATGCTGAGAGTTTGGATAAAGCTTCAGGCACAGTGGCCATCGTCCAGGGAATCTAAGAACCAACACAATGGAAAAACCATTTTGAATGCACCGTGTAAGCCCCCTGTCCCCTCCTCCAATTTGATCCCCCAACTTCTTTCAGTTTTTTGAAGGTCACTCCCTTGGAAGCCCTAAGTACAATGGGGAGATCTTTGGGATTGGTTTCCACTTCCACACTCCAGTCATGTATCAGTCTTAAGAAAGGTCAGCTGAAAATGAGTTGACACCTGTTGGCTTTCTATGTATATCAGTCTGTATTGCTCTGCCTGATTTTCTAACCACTACATCTAAAAAAATTCAGACTGGATTTATCAAATTGCATTTCAAATTTAATAGTAACATATAGAGTATTGATATACCATCCAAATTGGTGAAGTAGTTCTTCAGAGCTTGCCCAAATGAGGAATATATCATCCAGATACCTTTTGTGTAGGATAGAATGTTTTCTAAAGAGGTTAACATTCTGAAGAATAAAATGATTCTCAAATCTATCCATAAATAAGTTAGCCAATTCTTAGGCAAGCCTGTGTCCCATTGCTATACATAAGACTTGCAAGTAAAAAATATATATTTTGAAATTGAAAAATATTTTTGAGGCAAATCTCTACAATTTGTGGGTGGATCCAAATACTCTCTCCTATCTAGTGTCTCTTGTAATATTTTGATACCTTCTTCCTGTAGAGTATTAGTGTACAGGGAGACCACATCCATGGTGACAAACATCATCTCTTCAGTATGTAATTGTATCTTATGTGGTTCAAAAAATCCATTGAAGCAGATCGGTGACTATGCTCTTAGAATCGACCCTTTCCTGAGAAGGTGTTATCTTATTCAGTTAGTCACCTAATAAACAGGACACAATTTACTTACAAAAGTAAGAGTTTTTATTCTAGTGCTTCAGTCTATGTGTGTGTGTTAAGTGCCGTCAAGTCGTTTCCGACTCATGGCAACCCTATGAATCAATGTCCTCCAAAGTGTCCTATCCTTAACAGCCTTGCTCAGATTTTGCAAACTGAGGGCCGTGGCTTCCTTTATAGATTGAAGCGGATCTGTGCCTTTCAGTGCCTAAGCTCTTAGAATGGACACCTTCCTGAGAAGGAATATGTTATCTTATTCAGTTGGACACCTACTAGACAGGACTCAATGCTTCTTACCTCTTGCGAAGTAAGCTTTCTCTTGAATTGCCCCAATAAATTATGAAAAGAATGTGAATGTATTCTTGTACAATTTATTATACATAATATATATGCATGTAGATGGTTACAAAGTTCTAAAACTTGTTATAAGTACAGACATTATAAGTCTTAAACATGTTTATGTTGCAAGCAGTCTTTAACAATCTCTATGCCTCTATATGAGAGTATCTATTCTTAAAATAGTAATAATATGTCATTCAGGAAATAAATCAGTTACAGAAATATTGTAAAATATGGTTAGTGCAATGCACATGTTATAGTTACAAGCATCTTAATTTAAAATATCTAAAACATTATAAAAACCAAGACATACTTTACCCAGTCATGTCATTCACAAACCTCCCCATCACAACAGGGCTTAGAGAGATCTGAAAAGTTCCCAATTCATGTTAAGGATGTGTAAACCTTTATATATTATTTAACACTGTAATGTCTTTATATGTTATTTAACATTGTAATGTGTGAAAGTTAAAGAAACCTCTGGTTCCATGAATTCATGTCGGATCTGAAGACATGAGCTCTTAAGGAAGTCCAGTCCATGCCAGGACTAAGTTCATGAAACTTTATAGAATTCCTCTATATGTTATCAGCTTATGAAAAGGCCTCTGATCTATGTTAGGATCAGGAGGAACTATGTGTGTGTGTAAAGCTAAAGTAAGTAACAGCTTATGCACTACTGAAGTTATTCAGTTATCTGTAGTTATGTGATAGCTTAGAGCTTATGTGAATGTTCCAGAGCCCTGTATAAGACTCTGTTCTGATGTCTCTCTGATTGTGTTAGTATCAGAGAGATCGGTGTGTGAATCTTTAGTTCAATGTAAGAGCCTAAATCCATGTAAAGAATAATGAGTTCTGTGTAAGAACTGAGTGCAGAGGATTCCCTGTCAGTTAGGCAGCCCTCTGACTCCTACTCAGACAATGTTCAGAAATCTCTCTTTCAACTAGAGAAATCTCTGATTCATGCTTAGAGTAATAGCTCCTAGTTCTGTGTAAAGGAGACTATACGTTTTACAATCTTCTTCCTGTCAAGACTGGGATGCCAATATTAGGCTATATAGACCTTTCAGTAAGAACACATTAATCCCTGCTAGAATCAATGAGTCCTCAGTGTTTCCATATCAAATATTGAAAGATCCAAACTCTTAGACGGATTCTAGGAGCCTCCATTCATAGAATGAAGAAGTCTGCAGGCATTCAATTCTGACCTTCAGTCCTAGCAAGGGCTGGCTGTCATGAAATGAATCCCCCTTTTGGGAGGTCTCCAGTTTCACAGGAAGACTTGTTAAATGTTGGTGAAATCTGTAAGCATCTAGCATACCTAAAGGCCAGACACTTAGAGAAATCTTTCTAAGTTATAAGGACTCAGAGCCGCAGTCCACGCAAGAATCATGGTTCTGAGTCAAGGCTTTACATCCCAGGGAAGGGATGGAGATATCCTTCCAAGTCAGTATATGTACCAACGTGTTAGGAAATCTAATCTCTACCTAGAAGTTCCTTCTTTCAAGATCAGAATCTTTTTCTCTCTTTGCTCCTTATCTGATCCTTGGATGAGAGATTTTAATTCTGATCCTGAGTTGGTAATTCTGTAGCTGTGAGTTCCGGCCTACAGCAGGATTTAAAACACTTTACTTAAAATCACATTGTAACATTCATTTCATCATAGTACAGAATAAAATGTCACATTACAGAGAGAGAATTTAAATGTCTTTTTGTCAGCAGTTTAATTCTCAGGGAGCATCCAGTATGCCTTCTCGTTATCTTCAAGGTCAGTCTTTCTAAGAGGGCAGCTCCTTTGTGCTTCAGTCAGCATAAAACTACTGTTTCTCCCCATTCTTATACATTTCATATGGATTTCAAAAATGGGAGAATTCTATCTTAACCTTTTTATCACCTGGGCCGGCGACAGAGTCAATCCATCTCTTATTGGGTCTTCCTCTTTTCCTGCTGCCTTTAGCTTTTCCTAGCATGATTGTCTTTTCCAGTGACTCTTGTCTTCTCATAATATGTCCAAAGTACGACAGCCTCAGTTTAGTCATTTAGTCATTAGCTTCTAGGGTCAGTTCAGGCTTGATTTGATCTAAAACTTTCTGATTTGTTTTTTTTGGTTGTCCAGGGTATCTGTAACACTCTCCTCCAACACCACATTTCAAAGGAATCTAATTTGTTTCTTACCTCTCCTTTCTATCTGTCTTGTATTTCTATCAATGTATGTATGTAGATGGATACTAAGTCTTTAAAATGTTACAAAAGTTCAGACATTATAAGTCAAACATATTTCATGTTACAAGTAATTTCTAAAGCAATCTCTATCTTCAGTCTCTATATTAGAGTTTCAAACCTTAAAACAGTAATATTACATTTAGAAAATAAAACAGTTACAGAAATCTTTAAAAATAGTTAGAGACCATAAGGACTAGAGCCCTGTTGGCAAACCTATGGCACACGTGCCGCAGCCGGCATACCAAGCCCTCTCTGTGGGCACGCGCGGACCCGTCGCCTTTGCCTAGGGCTGTGCCGTGTTGCTGTGGTGAGGGCGCTGAGGGCGGTGCTCCTCCCCAAGCTCATGCTCCCCAAGCCTGCGCTGGGGCCCTCCCTCTCCTTGCACCCAGTGCAAGCCCCTCCCTCTCAGCTGAGCTGCGGCCGCAGCTCAGCTGTTCGTGGGGGTGCTCTGCCCGTCTTCAGTTTGGACGGGGGAGGCTGTGGCCGAGCACCTTGCCACACACCCCCCCTCAGATGAGCTGCGGGGCAGCTGAGATGTTTGTCGGGGCCCTGCCCATCTTCAGTTTGGACCGGGAGGCTGTGGCCGAGCACCTTGCTACGCCATGCCTGTCAGGGGCCCTGCCCGTCTAAAAAAGCATTCAGAAAATTCTACAACATTTGCAGACAATCCTACAAGCCATCAGGAAGTCTACAAGGAATTTCTAGCATTGTAGCAGCTGCAAAGGTGAATTTTAGTAACAGATTTTTACAGTTCCATAAGATGGAGACAACCCTGTGTTTTCTTACTTCTCCAGATAAAGCCAAATTTGAAGAACTTGATCTTTCCTGCCTACACTGGTTAGATTTAGAAAATCTGGAAATGGAGCTAATAGAATTTCAAGAAAGCTCTATCTGGAAAAATAAATTCTATGACCTGCATGAAACACTTGAGAAGATAGAAGGGATGCCAAAGGACAGCACAGTTAGTTCTGAAAATGAAATCCTTAAAGGGTGGAATTCTTTGCCAAATAATTTTAAGTCAATGAAAGCACTTGGGATTGCGTTCCTTACTTTGTTTGGATCATCTTATGCTTGTGAGCAGCTGTTTTCAGCTTTGAATTATATCAAATCTGACACCAGAAACAGGCTAACAGATGACCTGAGTGCTGCATGTGTTGCTCTCAAGCTTACAAAGTATGAGCCAAGGGTAGACAAATTATCAGCATGCACACAACAGCAAAAATCACATTAATTGTTCAAAAAATTTGACGATGTCACAAAAATGGTAAATTACATCATGGCTCGTGCTCTGATTTGTCAACAGTTTCAAGCACTTCTTGAGGAGGTTCAGGCACAGTATAATTGTTTACTTATGTACAATAATGTCCGGTGGCTGAGCAGAGGATGAGTCCTGGAGAGATGCATGCCAAATGCAAACTTTTACCTTTAAATAAAAAGTTGTTTGTATCATTGCAAGCTCTGTTATTGTGTTTTTCTTTTAACGCAAAATATGTGAATGTATGAGTTGTTTTTTCCAAACTAAAACCTCAGTATTCAGGTTAAATTGCCGTATTGGCACTTGGCGATAAATAAGTGGGTTTTGGGCACTCGGTCTCTAAAAGGTTCGCCATCACTGGACTAGAGAGATCTGAGAGTCCCCAGTCTATGCCCCAGGAAATGCAGCACTGGGTCAGAGGATGCAGGCCGGAGTCCAGTTCCCAAGCGGTGGCCCTGGCCGAAGGCTTCCTCCTGAGTCAGGCAGAGGAGAAGAGATACTAACAGAGGTGGTTTGCCAATGCCTTCCTCTGCACAGCAACCCTGGTATTCCTTGGTGGTCTCCCAATCCAAATACTAACCAGGACTGGCCCTGCTTAGCTTCTGAGATCTGACGAGATCAGGCTAGCCTGGGCCACCCAGTGTGCAGCTGCTATGAAAAAGGCAAATTCCATGCTGGCCATAATTAGACAAGGAATAGAGAATAAAACTGCTGATATCATACTGCCTTTATACAAATCTATGGTGAGAGCACACTTGGAATGTTGTGTACAGTTCTTGTCACCACACCTAAGAAAGGATATTGCAGAGCTTGAGAAGGTGCAGAAAAGAGCAACCAAAATGATCAGGAGACTAGAGCAACTGCCCTATGAGGAGCGGTTAAAACACTTAGGGCTGTTTAGCTTGGAAAGAAGGCGGCGGCTGAGTGGAGACATGACAGAGGTCTATAAAATTATGCATGATTTGGAGAGAGTGGACGGGGAGAAGCTTTTCTCCCTCTCATAATACCAGAACAAGAGGTCATCTGCTGAAGCTGGAGGGTGAGATATTAAACTAATAAAAGGAAGTATTTCTTCACACAACTCATACTTAAATTGGGGAACTCCCTGCCCCAGGATGTGGTGATGGCTGCCACCTTAGAAGACTATAAGAGGGGAGTGGACATGTTCATGGAAGAGAGGAGTATTCATGGTTACTAGTTAAAATGGATACTGGTCATGATGCATACTTATTCTCTCCAGAATCAGATGAGCATACCTATTATATTAGGTACATTGGATTACAGACAGGATGCTGCTGCTGCAGTTGTCTTGTCTGGGGGCTTCCTAGAGGCACCTGGTTGGCCACTGTGTGAACAACAGACTGCTGGACTTGATGGGCCTGTGGACCAACTATATCCAAAATTTTATTAATAACATCCTACCCCTCCTTTCCTCCCAATGTTTACCCATTTTTCTCCCCTCTCCCAGCAGCAACATTTGGAAAACTGAGAGCCAGTGTGGTATAGTGGTTAAGATTGGTGGTGTGGAGTGGTGGACTCAGATCTGGAGAACTGGGTTTGATTCCTCACTCCTCCACATAAGCGGCAGAGGCTAATCTGGTAACCTGGATTTGTTTCCCATCTCCTGCACATGAAGCCAGCTGGGTGACCTTGGACCAGCTGGGTGATAGTCGGCTAGTAACAGTTCTCTCCAAACTCTCTCAGCCCCACCTACCTCACAAGGTGCCTGTTGTGGAGAGAGGTAGGGAAGGTGATTGTAAGCCACTTTGAGACTCCTTAAGATAGAGAAAAGCGGGATATAAAAACCAACTCTTCTGCTGCTTCCCTTAGAGCAGTGGTTCCCAACCTTTTTTGAGTCATGACCCCCTTTTACAATTGCCACGTAACCTGCAACCCCCGCCACATTTGCATAATAAAGCCATAAATGACATTTGCATAATAAAGCCATAAATGACATTTTCAATAGGATAAAGAAAACAATACAAATAGATTTTTCAGAATATAATTCCAACATAATATTTAATTAACTAATTTCATTAATTAATTAATTAATATTTAATGTGATTGATATGTTAAACAAGGGTTCGTGGGGGAAGAGAGAGACCTGAGATCGTTATTTCAAGAAAACAGTTTATTTGCAGCTGCTGACTCAGAGGCCCTAATCATACTGAGGAAGGGATATTTATCCAAATTCAAGATATGACAACCCATCAACATTCAGGGTAGGCTGATAACACTCCAGACATCGAGGCGGCAGTGGAGTAATAGTTTCACCCAGTTCTTGTTATGGTTTACTGTAACCCTCCATGACTCTTGCCCCAATTCCTTAGCACACAGGCATACACACACAGAGATATCCTGCCCAGCAACAAGCTATTCCCTTGCTGTCCTAATACATTTACAGAAAGGAAAAGAGATTGTTACAAATTGCTAAATCAGTGGATCTTCCATAGTCAGGGGAAATCTACCTGCTGTCACATGATGGTTGTGCTTGCATCTGGGTAACCAGCTTCAAAATTCGTGGCTGAGTGTCTGTTAAAGCCAACCTCATGTCATCCTCAACATTTAGTCTGTTTCTTGTCTTTCAGCAAATAAATATGTAGTATTGCCAGCCTCCTGGTGGGGAGATCTTCCAGAATTACAACTGATTTCCAGATGCTATAGATCAGCTCCCCTGGAGAGTGTACTCTATGGTATTATACCCCACTGGGCTCCTTCCCCTCCCCAAACCCTGCCCTCCCTAGGCTCTACCCCTTAAAATATGAAAGAATTCCTCAACCTGGAATTGGCAACCCTAGGGATCAGGGTATGGAAAGAAAAAGGCAAGCTCAGAGCAGGAGAGAAGCAGGCAGGGATGGTATAGAAGAGTGTTTTGATATGAAGAAGCATTGAAAATCCACTCTCACAGAGATATGTAGAGGCAAATAGAATTAAAACTCGAAAGGCGAGCATGGTGACATTTTTATGCTTTGGGCTGGTTTTACCTGATTACATTAGGGCAGGGGTGGAGAACCTTTTTCCTGGAAGAGGCTAGGGTTGCCAGGTCTCCAGCCACCACCTGGAGGTTTGCAAACCTAGCAGAGGCTATGCAGGGGAGGGAGAGAAGGAAAGGAAGGAAAGAAAAGAAGGAAAGAAATGAAGGGAAAAAAGGAAAGAAAGAAAGGAGGAAGAAAGGAAAGGAGAGAAAGGAGAAAGGAAGAAAGAAAGGGAAGGAAGGAAGAAGGGAAGGAAGGAAGGAAAGAAAGGAAAAAAGAAAAGAAGGAAGGAAGGAAAGAGAGGGAGGGAGGTTCCCCCCCACACACATATGCACTCGCCAGCGGCCCCGGGAATCTCGAGGACACACGTACACGGGGAGGGCTGCGGGGCACCCTCCGACCGCAGCACAGAAAGCGCGCGTCAGGGAAATGGAGTACGAGGAGGGCCGGTTCCTCGCCTCTCTCCTTCCGGCTGTCGGTCGGCCGGTTCCTCGCCGGGATGGGGGCTGTCCCAGGACAGTGGCGGCGACCACCCAGAAAACACGTCGCGACCCCCAAGGGGGTCGCGAACCAAAGGTTGAGAACCACTGCCTTAGAGTATTTATAGGCCACCTCTCCAGAGACCTGCTGAAAGTAGCTCAGCATTAAAAGTAAAACCAAACTCAACCGGCAATTGTCAACCAGCCAGGAGATAAAGCAAACATTGAGCTGCCTAAAGCATATCTAGAAACAGTCCTCAGGCCAAGAGCAGACCATAAATGGAGCCCTTAGTGAAAAGCCAGGGTCAAGAGAAGCCTCTTTTCTTAAAGGCACCGGGAGGCCGAGAGAGAGAGGGAGAGGGTGGCCCTATAGTCAGGAGTCCTCAATCTGCAGGGAGACTTTGATGGCAAACACCTCAAGATGGAGAGAAGCTAACTCTTTTTAAAGGGGGATGAGGAGTGGTTGGAGAGAGATTTTCCCCTTCCCACAGCGGACACACAGATTTCTTTCTCCTCCCTCCAGGCAAATAGAGTTTGCAGGTTTTCAGTAATCACCCACAGCCTCTTTATTCCAGGTAAAAGCAGGACAGTATTCCCCACCACCCCAAGAGTGGTCGTGGCTCAGTGGTAGATCACTGAGGGTCACCATAAAGACTCCTGGGTAAGATTTGATGGGTCAACTAGAATCCTGCCAATGCATCTCGTTGGGCATAAAGATCCTTCATTTTCCTCTTAGTCTTAAATAAGTTTTTGACAGGACCTTTTAAAGGATATTCTTTGATTTAATCCCTTATAAACATATGTTAATATGATAAAGTTAGGGTATTGAATGAAAATTGTAAGATTAGATAAGTATATATCAATGGAAATATGGGGATTAGTATTGTTAGCAAAGGTATACACAATTTATTTTAAGATAGAAGAGAGTGAGGGGGAAGTCAATTTTTTTATTGTTACAATTAAGAATGATACATGCTTTAATTGCTTTATATTAACTTTAGAATTATTTGCGCATTTACATGTTATTATATTTAAAAAAACAAAAAAAATTATTAAAATTTTTTTCCCTCTTAGTCTTGTGTGGATTACATCTCTCTTTGGGACACCTCTTGATTCTGGAGGGCCAGGTTGGCCGATCACCTGTTTTGGACTTTGGCTTCTTGAGCTTCCTTTGCGGCAATAAATCAAAGTCTATATTGAGTTAGAAATAATCTCTAGCCTCCAATTAAGAGAAAGTTTCAAATTATGGACGTAGTCCCATTTCAAATATCAAAAGAAGTTTAATTTGTAGAGAGTTGTAGCCTGTGCAAATTATCTTTTTTTTTTAAATAATTTTTTTATTATTTTTCTATAGTAATCAAACAGAGTATTCAGCGATCAATATAAGTAAACATCAAAATTTAGATTCTAATTAATAATTGTTGAAAATACACCCATATATAGATAATAAAAATAAAATATAAAAACTTCCCCTACACCTCCCTCAATCTTATCATTTATTTGCTATCTCCTTTGTTTAAGATTCTAATCCTAATATTATTACAAACATATTACAAACATTTACTATTTCATTTACCTATTTTGAAATAAAGAGAAAGACAAAAAAAATAAAGAACAGAAAGGAAAAAAGAACAGATACATAAAAATAGAAATAAAAATGGATTAGATAATATGTAACATTTTTAACTCCGTTAGAAATGAATATCTTAATTTCTCTGTTTCTCCCACATATCTAATGACTATCAATTATATTAATGTCATTAATTATTCTGTTTTTATCAAAGCCAAATTGTTTAATTATCTTGACGCCATCTTCGAGGAGACTCAGTCATGTCCGCTTAACATCTGGATTTAGAGAACCAATGCTTGTCAATGTGCTTAGGTTCATGATTGACCTTTTTATTAGTTCATCCTTGCTGTTCAGTGCTCTCCTATTGTCTATTTCTGCACATCCCTTTAATAAATGCTATTCACTGCATTTTGTGGTGTTCTTGGGTTTGGGGGCTTCCGTCTGAATCCAGTTCTTTCGCCGTCCTTGGCTGGGAACAAAGGGGTCCCCAGACCGGGAAACTGGACCCCCTCCTATGCACATCTGGTTGAGGGTCCCTCCTCCTCCTCTCACCCCACATCAAGCCACAACCCATGACACAGCTTCTCCTGTGAGGTTCAGGAGGGGAGGAACGACGCTAATGGGAGGGGGTGCCACATCCAGTAACTCCCCATTCTATATATTGTCGAAGGCTTTCACGGTCAGAGTTCATTGGTTCTTGTAGGTTATCCGGGCTGTGTAACCGTGGTCTTGGAATTTTCTTTCCTGACGTTTCGCCAGCAACTGTGGCAGGCATCTTCAGAGTAGTAACACTGAAGGAGAGACACTGTCCTTCAGTGTTACTACTCTGAAGATGCCTGCCACAGTTGCTGGCGAAACGTCAGGAAAGAAAATTCCAAGACCACGGTTACACAGCCCGGATAACCTACAAGAACCAATCCCCATTCTATATTTATATATGCTAGGAAAGACCCTCTTGTGATTCCCAAGAGCTGCATGGAGGAAGGGGAGAAGCTTCTGGCCGGGCTCACTGTCTTGAGCCACACATACAGAGCCTTTCCCAGGCATCGGCTGCGCTGCTCCCTCTTTAGGATCCCTCCTTGGAGGCAAGAAGGAGCATCAGCTGGGGTGGAAAAGGGGGGGGGCGAATCCTGCCTTCCCTTTGCTGCCCTTTGGCAGGGAACTCGGAGTGGGGCTCGCAGGGGCGAAAGGAAGATGCAGCCTCTGGCGGGGCGAAGCAAGGAGGTGCATTTTGGAGAGAGACAGCCTAAGGGTTAAACGGAAGGAGTCCCCATTCCTAGAGCGGCGTCAACCAAGAAGACCACCTGACTCGGGGCAGGCACTTCCGGCCCCGTTGTGCCGCGTGCCTGGGGAGAGGAAGAGAGGCGGGAAGCGCCGGTGGGGACTTTTTAAAAAGAGCTGGTGAGCAATGAGAGAATATTTCCTTTGCAAAAACCTTCCCTGGTTTTGACAGTGGAACAGCCCAGGAAAGGGGGGGGGGCGCTTGAGGCGTTGCAAAGACCCCCTGCAACAACAACAACAACCCCCCCCCCCAAAAAAAACCACCCCATATGATTTAACCAGGCGGGGCCCCATGTCCCCCGGCGTCTTCCCGCTTTCCCCCTCCGGACGCTCCTGTGTCCCCTGCAGGCAGAGCCCAGCTCGTCCTCAGGGCTCCGCCGGCTCCACCGGGCTGTGGGTTTCTCTGGGCCTCTTCGGCTGCAGGCTGCAAACTCTCTGGGGATTTTGTTCCCACCCTTCCCCTCCCTCAGCGGCCCTGGCTAAAGGGCGACCCTTGGTTTCCGGCAACCTGCCTCCCCTCTTGCAGCGTGGGGCGCCTGGGAGGATCCGGTGAGCCCTTCCGGATGAGCCACCAAGGTCTCGAAAGTCGCCTTTGGGGTTTCCTGAAATGAGCCGCAAAGCCTCCCTTTGCATCCTTGTAGGACAAAACTTTATGTGGAGACTTTTCATGCCGGCTCTCCAGGGAACCTGCCTGAGGGGGCGTGAAAAGTAAAATAGGACCATTAGCCTACAATGTTAATATTCATTCATGAAAGTCCAGCATACCCCCTGCCACAGCATAAGAACATAAATCTTGGAGCCGCTTAAAATGGGTAACAGTTTCCAGACCAGAAGTACCCTATCTTGAAAAGGCGCCCTTCAAAATTCTTGTTTTTATTTTGCATGCAGCGCTCTTCAAACTTGCTAGCGTATTTAGATTTCTTGTCTGCGCAGTGAGTCAAAAGGTAGAAAACCTCTTGGGGGCGGGGTGGCCCTTCATAGTTGAAAACAAGGCCTTCCTTCCTCTTCTCCGCATCCTCCGCAAATGCCCTGGTTTCCATGATCTTTCCATGATGCTTGGCTCTTCTCCAGTTGTCTGCCGCAGGATCGGGACCATCCACACCTCTGGGACTCTAAGTGGCTCCACCCTACTTCTTACTCCCTGTTCCCAACTTTGCAACGGCTGTGTAAATTGGCCTCGTGCTCCCATGGGTGGAGGGAGGGTTCCTCTGGTTGGGGAATGACTGCAGGAATCTTTCCTTTATGCTTTATTGACACTTGTATTAAGCAGCAGATAACCTTTTTAAGGAGGTCTTTTTGTTTTTTTGTTTTTGCCTTTTCTAATTTGTTTATTTTTTAACATATTATAAAACATACAACTAAAGGCATACACTACGTCACAATTCTGCCTGTCAATACATCTCTAGGACAAGTTACTGTTTATGAATAACTGGAATGGGTTTATAATCTTTCTCACTTAATCTGTTATAAAACTATTAGATGCTTACACAATATAATATTGATTGGTTAAAACTGCATTGACTTGTTCTTCACAATTTACCATTAAAACCCCTTAGTGTTATACTCTACCCATATATATATATATATATATATATATATATATATATATATATATATATATATATATATATCTCCCCATATATTTATCCTTATACTTGCTGATGTCAAAAGTTAGCTTATATGGAATTTAAAAAGTAAATTCTGTTGTGGGGAGGGAAAGGGAAGGAGACTGTAACCTGATATGATTCTCCTTAAAGTGGTACAGAAAATCGGCATATAAAAACCAACTCTTCTTCTTCTAACAATACAGTGCAGCTGTGAAGAGCACATATATGATCCATTCTCCATCAGCTGCACTGGCTCCAGATGGTATACTGGATCAAGGTCATGGTGCTGGTGCTTATGTTTAAAGCCCTGTGTGTCCTGGGACCCTCATATTTATGGGACTGCCTTTCACAATAGACGCTTCAGACTGCTTTAAACTCGTAAAGAGATAATCTGCTAGTGGTCCCTTACTTGGGGCAGTCACTTCTGGCTCCGTTGTGCCGCGTGCCTGGGGAGAGGAGGAAAGCGCCGGGGGACTTTTCAAAAGAACTGGTAAGCAATAAGAGAATAGTTCCTTTGCAAAAACCTTCCCTGGTTTTGACAATGGAATAGCCCGGGGGGGGGGGCATTTGAGATGTTGCAAAGACCCCCTGCAAAAACAACAACAACCCCCCAAAAAAACCATATGATTAACCAGCGGGGCTCCATTTCCCCAGCTTTTCCCCCCTGCAGGCAGAGCCAAGCTCTTCCTTAATGCTCCGCCGGCTCCACTGTGCTGTCGGTTTCTGTACCTCTTCGGCTGCAGTCTGCAAAGGATTTTGTTCCGACCCTTCCCATCCGCCGGGCGTGGTGGTGGTGCAGGGTGGGCACTCGTGTACTCTGCTATGGCTCTTTCTTCCTGAAGAAGTTGAAGCAAATCTTTTCTGGGCGCCTTCTGTGGTTTTGGCGCTCCTCAGCGGCCTCGGCTAAAGCGCGATCCTTTGTTTCTGGCAACCTGCCTCTCTTGCAGCGTGGGGCGCCTGGGAGGATCCGATGATCCCTTCTGGATGAGCCACCAAGTTCTGGAAAGTCGCCCTTGGGGTTTCCTGAAACCAGCCGCAAAGCCTCACTTTGCATTCTTGTAGGACAAAACTTTATGTAGAGAATTTTAATGCTGGTTCTCCAAGGAACCTGCCTGAGGGGGCGTGAAAAGTAAAATATGATAATTAACCTGAAATATTAATATTCATTAATTAAAGTCCAGCATACCCCCTGCCACAGCATAAGAACATAGATCTTGGAGCCGCTTAAAATGGATAACAGTTTCCAGACCAGAAGTACCCTATAATTAAAAGGCGCCCTTCAAAATTCTTGTTTTTATTTTGCATACAGTGCTCTTCAAACTTGTTAGCAGTAGAAAAGAGCAAGAGTCTAGTAGCACCTTAAAGATGAGCGGTGGCTCACGAAAGCTCATACCCTGCCAGAAAATATTTTTGTTAGTCTTTAAGGTGCTACTGGACTCTTGCTCTTTTCTACTGCTGCAGGTAGACTAACACGGCTACCCACTGTAAACAAACTTGTTAGCGTGTTTAGATTTCTTGTCTGCACAGTGAGTCAAAAGGTAGAAAACCTCTTGGGGGCGGGGTGGCCCTTCATAGTTGAAAACAAGGCCTTCCTTCCTCTTCTCCGCATCCTCCGCAAATGCCCTGGCTTCCATGATCTTTCCATGATGCTTGGCTCTTCTCCAGTTGTCTGCCGCAGGATCGGGGCCATCCAGCACCTCTGGGACTCAAGTGGCTCCACCCTACTTCTTACTCCCTGTTCCCAACTTTGCAATGGCTGTGTAAATTGGCCTCCTGCTCCCATGGGGGGGGGGAGGGTTTCTCTGGTTGGGGAATGCTGCAGGAATCTTTCCATTATGCTTTACCAACACTTGTATTAAGCAGCAGATAACCTTTTTAAGGAGGCCTTTCTGTTTTGTTTTGTTGCCTTTTCTAATTTGTTTATTTTTTAACCTATAAAACATACAACAACATACAACTGAAGGCATTCAAACCACACAACGTAACAATTCTGCCTGTCAATATATCTCTAGGACAAGTTACTGTTTATGAATAACTGGAATGGGTTTATAATCTTTCTCACTTAATCTGTTATAAAACTATTAGATGCTTACACAACATAATATTGATTGG
The DNA here is from genome assembly GCF_029931775.1 of Euleptes europaea. NCBI lineage: Eukaryota > Metazoa > Chordata > Lepidosauria > Squamata > Sphaerodactylidae > Euleptes > Euleptes europaea. The sequence goes on from NC_079312.1 coordinate 6,398,103, forward strand.
TTAAAACTGCATTGACTTGTTATATATTTATCCATATATTTGCTGATACCAAAAGTTAGCTTATATGGAATTTAAAAAGCAGGTTCAATCAATCAATCAATCTTTATTAAAACAGTCAAAGACCAGCACGGCTCTTCACAATTTACCATTAAAACCCTTAGTGTTATGCTCTACCCACAGGTTAACACAAATAGTAAAATAGTAAAAAAATAAAATAAAAAAAATTATCCATATATTTGCGAATATAAAAAGTAATCTACCGGTATATGGAATTTAAAAAGTAGATTTAAAAATGATGACATGCTTGCATATATCATAACTTTATATTGTTATTTCGGATTATAGCTTTCTACTTAGTTGAATTATTTTGCAATGTATTCGTAATATAGTTTCCAGTAAAATCTTCAGTAAAATTTGTAAAATCTTCTCTCGGTTTTTTATTAGCTATGTTCGTCAGCTTGGCCAGCTTGATCTCTGGAGGGCGGAAGGTCAAAAAAAAAAAGGGAAGCTGGGGAGTCATTACTATTTCAGGCAAGTGCCCTCTTGCTGTTCTCTTAGGTCTGATCGTCATCTGTTTTTAATGTTTTTAAATCTCATTTAAATCTCATTTAAATGTTTTTAAATCTCATTTAAATCTCATTTGGGCCCCCAGTGGGGGCCCAAAGTGGCCTGCCATGTTCTGCCCTTCTCCCCTTTCTCCTCACAAGACGCCTGCAAGGTATGTCAGCCTGAGAGGGTGTGACTGGCCCGAGGACACCCAGGTAGCTTTTGAGGCAGGGTGGGGATTCAAACCTACGTCCCCCAGACCTAATCTGACAGTCTAACCACGTCACTTCTTGCTCCCTCCTGCTCTTTATTCACTCATTTCAGTGTTTGTCTAACGTAGCAAAATAAAGCAAAAGTTCAGAAGACTAACACCCTTGATTCTAGTATGAGCTTTCATAATTCAGAGCTCCTTTCTTCAGATGCAGATGACACATGTGTGTGTGTGTCAGCCCTTGGCCCACAGAACCAGAAATCACCACAAAGTCGTATAGAGTCCAAACAGGTGGATTTTACTGATCAAATAGGCATACAGTGCAAACGAATAAAATGACAGCTATGAAAGGCTCACTAGCTGGGAGATATTATAAGGCAGGAAAGGCGGGAGATTACACGCAGGAATACAGTTTCCCAGGAGCTGAGTTCCCAGGCTTAGGCTTAGGCATGCGACCTTGGGGGGCAGACAATACAGCACAGAGACAGAGGCAATAACGGAACCGAGATAGCAGCCTGACATTCTGCTCCCCTCAAGGCCCCCTCCCAGTTCGCAAGGGGGCTGGCCTGTTCGGGTAAGCAATGTGAAAGGCGTCAATGAGGTCGGGGGCGGAGACATCTCGTGCGCGCACCCATTCGTCATAGGCAGGGGGGAAATGTTTCCAACGAACTAGATACTGGAGAGTACCATGGTGAATACGGGAGTCAAGGATCCTGGAGACTTCGAAGTGTTCTTCCCCCCCCACCATGATGGGTTGCGCAGGCGGTGGGTCCGGATGCCAACGTGGAGAAGCAATATGGGGTTTGAGGAGGCTTATGTGGAAAACTGGATGCACACGCCTCAAAGATTTGGGGAGAGCCAGTTCCACTGTGACAGGGTTTATGACCCGAGTAATGGGGAAAGGGCCAATGAATTTGGCGCTGAGTTTATGGCATGGTTGGGTGGACCGGAGGTTTTTGGTGGAAAGGTAAACCAAAGCACCCACTTGCAGATCACCCCCGGGGGAGCGATGTTTGTCAGCTTGCGCTTTGTATTTACGTTTGGCCCGGTCGAGGTTGCTAACGAGCCAGGGCCAAGTGGTACGGAGGGCGTGTGCCCAGGAGGCAATGTCGGGGTTCTCCTCCCCCTCTACATCATCTGTAGGAACGATGGGACTGAAATCTTGACCATACACAGCAAAAAACGGGCTAAAACCCGTGGATTGATGCATGGCATTATTGTAGGCATATTCTGCTAAAGGTAGCAGTTCCACCCAGTTATCCTGGTGGTAGTTAACATAACAACGCAAATAACATTCGAGTACAGCATTGACACGTTCAGTTTGACCATCGGTTTGAGGATGGTATGCACTAGACAATCCCTGTTCCACCCCCACCAACTTGAGGAAAGCTTTCCAAAACTTAGAAACGAAACCACTTCCGCGGTCACAAATTATTTTACGCGGAAACGAATGTAAACGAAATATATGCGTCACGAAGAGGCGGGCTAGTTTCTGAGCAGAGGGGATCCCTGCACATGGAATCAAATGTATTTGCTTAGAAAACAAATCAGCAACAACCCACAACACAGTTTTACCCCCACTGAGAGGGAGATCAGTCATGAAGTCCATAGCGATCACTTCCCAAGGTTTGCTGGGCGTTTCAAGAGGTTGTAGCAGTCCCGGGGGTTTGCCCTGCGATCGTTTCGCAGCGGCACAAACGGGACAGCTGCGGATGAAGGAGTCAATGTCGGAACGCATTCCCCCCCACCAGAACTGTCTGCGCAATAAGTGAAGGGTCTTCAGAAACCCAAAGTGCCCAGCTGTTTTGGCTCCATGAGCTAAATGTAAAACGTCCTTCCGGAGAGCTTTGGGTACATACAATTTCGAGTCTTTGTACCAGGACCCCCCTTGTTCCAAAACACCAGGAGGTAGGGTATGAGCGGAACGTTCTAAAAGGCACTGGTCCCGAAGGACAGTTAAAAAGGATTCGGAGATGGGGAGTTTGGAGGGAGCCCCCCCGTCGGTTTTGGAGATCTGAGAAATAGTTATAGGGCTAGTGCTTACGTGTGGCGGCGCGCAGACTGCAGGCGGCTGAGCGGTCGGAGGGGTAGGAGGGGCGGGAACTCCGGTCTGTTGCGGTGGCGGCTGGGCAGCCGGTTGGGCTGACGGAGCTTGCGAGGTGTGTTGATGCTGGGATCGGGTTTGCACAGCCAGCATAGGTAGGGCCCCACGTTGCATAGGGGTGAACAGAGAGTTGGTGGGTCTTTCGAGTTTTACCGGATATTGTGGTAAACGGGAGAGGGCATCCGCGAGAACGTTCTGCTTCCCAGGGACGTGCTTCAGGGTGAAACGGAACTGAGCAAAGAACTCCGCCCACCGTTGTTGTTTCGCCGATAGCTTATGGGACCCCGTGAGGGCAGCTAGATTTTTGTGATCGGTCCAAACTTCAAAGGGTATTTTAGACCCTTCCAAGAATTGCCGCCATAAAGTCAGTGCATGATGAACTGCAGAGGCCTCTTTCTCCCAGATGGGCCAGTTTAATTGAGCGTGCGCAAATTTTTTTGAAAAGTAAGCGCAAGGGTGAAGAAGACCGTCCGGTCCTTGCTGGAGGAGAGCCCCTCCCATGGCTACATCGGAAGCATCGACTTGCACAATGAACATTTGATTTGGGTCTGGGTGCCGTAGCACCGGCTCCGAAGTGAAGAGGTGTTTGAGGGCCAGAAAGGCGGCTTGGCATTGCTCAGTCCATAGGATCTTTGCGGAGGGCAAGGCAGCCGAGCTTACTTTTCCTTTAGTTTTCAGCAGGTCCGTAATGGGTAGAGCCACTTGGGCGAAGTTAGGGATGAATCCCCGATAGAAGTTTGCAAATCCCAGAAATTGCTGTACTTGCTTACGGTTGGTGGGGGGAGTCCAATCGAGGACGGCTTGGACCTTGGCGGGGTCCATGCGAAGACCTTGGTGGGAGATGATGTATCCCAAAAACGTGAGTTTGCTTTGGTGAAATTCACACTTAGCTAGTTTAGCGAACAGTTGATGGTTACGCAGGCGTTGTAGAACTTCTCTGACCAGAGTCACATGCTCGTCCATAGTTTTCGAATAAATGAGAATGTCATCTAAGTAGACCACCACCCCACGATATAGAAGGTCATGTAGGATTTCATTGATGAGTTGCATGAAGACCCCCGGGGCCCCTTTTAATCCGAACGGCATTACAAGGAATTCATACATTCCGAAACAGCTAGAGAAGGCAGTGAGGTGTTCATCTCCTTCGCGGATACGGACTCGGTAGTAGGCTTCCACCAAGTCTAATTTAGAGAACACACGGCCTTCCTGTAATTGTCCCAAAATATCCGATATTAATGGGATAGGATAGGCGTTGGTCTGGGTAACCGCATTGAGCTTTCTGAAGTCAATGCACAGGCGAAGGTCGCCCTCTTTTTTCCGGACGAAAAACGCGGGGGCCGAGTTTGGGGCATTCGAAGGGCGAATGAACCCTCTGGCGAGGTTTTTGTCCAAAAAGTCCCGGAGGACAGTGCGCTCGGGAGCGCTCATAGGGTAAATCTTACTTTTGGTTAATGTGCAGTCCTTTACTACTTCAATCGCACAGTCTGAGGCCCGGTGGGGGGGTAAGGCATCACATTCCTTAAGGTCGAAGACATCTTCAAAGTCCCGGTATACAGCGGGTAGAGCCGGTGGTACTGGGGCAGTAGAGGTTAACGCTGGAACGGGCGGAAATGGCAGAGCAAAGTTTTGCCGATGCTGGTCGCAGGTGGGACTAGCGAAAGAAATAGTGTCTGTTTCCCAATTAATACTGGGACTATGTCCTTTAATCCAGTTAATTCCCAAGACCACTTCAAATCGGATAGGGGCTATAGTGAAGTCTATTTGTTCCCAGTGGGAACCAATTCCCATTGCCACCCCTATGGTGCGATGATCAACTGGACCCCCCTGGAATTGGCTCCCGTCCATTTGAGCAAATTGGACGGGGGCGGGTAAAGCCTCTGAGTCGGCTCTGAGGGCAGCAAACGTGGCTTCGCTTATGAGAGTGCGACAGCAACCGGAGTCAATTAGTGCTTTGACGGGGATTTGTGGACCTCCGTTAAGTTGTTGTAAAACTGCATCTACGTAGACGGTGGAGTCCACTTCTTTGATTTTGGTAGGAGCATTCGGTTTGATAGGAAGATCCTGAGAGGTCTGTGGAGATGCTCCATTCACCACAGACCGGAGCCGTTTTTTGACAAGTCGAGGGGAGATTCCAGGTTTAAGGCTGGAGAAATCCAAGGGTTTTCCTCATCCGAAGAGGGAAAGCTGTCCCCCAATGGGGCACTTGTAATCCGAGACCCGGCGGGGTCGTTGGAAGCAGGCAGGGAGGCTGGGTCCCCGGCATGGAGTGCAGAGGGTGTGGGCCTTCCCGGAGCTGCGCTGCGGGTGGCCGCGGTGCCTCTGCGTGGTGGACGACCTCGGGCGCGGGTTGTCGTGCTGGGACGAAAAAATTCCTGGCGGCGTGGGCAAACGGCTGCAAAGTGGCCCATTTCTCCGCATGTAAGACAGGCACCCCTCTGAAATCGGACTTCACGTTCCTGGAGCGGACGTGAGGGATTTCGTGGGACGAGCAGTGGTGCCTTGGGTTGAGGCTTTTGGGTGCCCTTCTCCTTGTGCTTTTGACGGACGAGAGAAATAAAGCGGCGGCGGCTTTCCACTTCCTCGGCTAATAGGATCCAGCCTTCGAGGGTATCGGGATCGCCCCGCATGTAAGACCAGTTCAGAATGTCAGGATGCAAGGCTTCCCTGAAATGATGGATTAGGGTGGTCTCGGGCCAACCTACAATTTTACTTGCCAGTCGCTGAAATTCATCGGCAAATTCCCGAACTGTAGCAGAGCCTTGTTTTAATTGTAAAAGTTCCGTTTTGGCTCTTTCTCCCAGGAAGGGGTCCTCAAACCTCCTTCTCAGGGCAGTCATGAAGTTGTTGAGGGAACGAATCGCACGAGAGCGGGTGTCAAACTGGAGGACCATCCAGTCAGCCGCTTTGCCTGTCAGGAGGGAAGCTACGTACCGCACCCGGCTATCTTCCGTGGGGAAAAGTTGACCTTGTTCTCGCATATAACTGTCCACTTGATGCAAGAAACAAGGCAAAGTCTCAAGAGATCCGTCATACGTAGTCCTCAATTTGAGTTGCTTCCAAGGGCCGGGCGCGGGCTGACCCGGTTGCACGGGTGGTCCGGGCGGAGGAGCAACAGGAGCTCCAAGAGGCAAGGGTGGAGCAGGCACATTAGCAGGTGGTTGCACGGGTGGTCGGAGCGGAGGAGCAACAGGAGCTCCAGGAGGTAAGGGTGGAGCAGGCACATTAGCGGGTGGTTGTACGGGTACCGCCTGACCCGGTATCGGAACGGGCTGTCTCTGAGCTATCAGGGTTTGTTGTAATTGCCTGTTCTCGTGAAGCATAAGTTCCATTACTTCTTGGAGTTGATCCACACGGTCGGAGAGCTCCCGATTCTGGGCTCGTAAAAGATGAACCTCCTCACTTGGGCCCCCAGTAAGATGAGGCTTACTGGTTCGGAAGCTCGTGGCCCATTGAGAGCTATCCCCATATAAATCCTCGTCTTCAGACTCATCTGAGTCTCGACGTCGGTCAGCCAAACGGCGTGCGCGTTGGGTCGTACGCGACGGGACAAACGCCGGGGAAAAGGTGAGACCTGATAATCCCAGTACATAGTCCTTGGGGCGCGTGTCCACGTTCGCCTGATTCCTTGCTGCAGCCGCCCTGGCTGCTTCCGCCGCCTCTCTCTCTCTTGCGACCCTAGCCGCTTCGGCGGCTTGCTGATCCGCAAGAACTTTGGCGTTCTCAAGTCTTAGGGCAGCCTCTGCCGTAATACGTGGCAAAAGTTCTGTCTCGAGGAGCAAGAGTATGGGGTCAGGTTCCCCGCCCAGCAGAGGTTGTACTCGAACCGCCAGTGCGGATGCCTCGGCTCCAAACGTCGGGGTCAAAACTTGAGCCAAGGTGGCTACCGGGGTGTCTTTTGTACATTCCACAAGGAGAAGAGCGGTGCTAATAGCGACTCGCTTGGCCTCAGCCTGGCAGCTGGCCGCATCCGGGATCAGGGAAAAACCCTCCGGTGGGGCTCCCGCCATGGTAGAAAGAGTTTGTCGAGAAATAAGATTATCCAGAAGTCCAGTTAATATTTGTAAATCCTCAGTCGCCAATCGGGCATCGTCCAGTAATTGATCCAAGTCCTGAAGATCTAAACGAGCATCAGTATCCTCCGATGTTAACATCCAGAGACGTCCTGTAAGAGATTGCCACTGCGCGTGTACCAGTCCCCTCAAGCGGCAAACCTCTCGGTTCGTCCGGAAAAGTTCAGCAATTAAGTCCTGTAACAGAGTAGGGTCCTCTGAGAAGGGCTCCAGGGTAGTAGATCACCTGGAGAGCTGCACAGCTCCCATCCAAGTGGCAGGCGAACCCCCCTGGGCTCCAGCCTGGCTAGGAGAATGGTGAAGATGTGAGATAGCTGTCATAATGTCAGCCCTTGGCCCACAGAACCAGAAATCACCACAAAGTCGTATAGAGTCCAAACAGGTGGATTTTACTGATCAAATAGGCATACAGTGCAAACGAATAAAATGACAGCTATGAAAGGCTCACTAGCTGGGAGATATTATAAGGCAGGAAAGGCGGGAGATTACACGCAGGAATACAGTTTCCCAGGAGCTGAGTTCCCAGGCTTAGGCTTAGGCATGCGACCTTGGGGGGCAGACAATACACAGAGACAGAGGCAATAACGGAACCGAGATAGCAGCCTGACAGTGTGCATAAAATCTCAATGCAAAAATCAGTCTTGGCTTCTCAGGAGGTTACAGATCCAGCACTTGTCTTTATAGAAGAATCCGGCAGTGGAAGAAGGCAATCTGCTAGTGCAAGTGGAGTCTCTTTACAGCAGAAGGGAGGATGAGGAGAGAGCCGGACTCAGCTGTCCCTGAATCAAGAAAAGGCCTTGATGCCACCGAGGCTGGGAGCAGAGCGGAGATATGGGAAGGAGCGGTGCAGAAGACCCAAGAAGAGAACAACGTCCTCTCTCCAGATGTGCATCGCCAGCAATTCAGGCAGTTCTGCTATCAGGAGGACAAGGGGCCCCGAGAGGCCTGCAGCCGACTCCACCATCTTTGCCATCAATGGCTGAAGCCGCAAAAGCACAGCAAGAAGGAGGTGCTGGACCTGGTGATCTTGGAGCAGTTCCTGGCCATCCTGCCCCCGGAGATGGAGAGCTGGGTCAGGGAATGTGGGCCAGAGACCAGTTCGCAGGCGGTGGCCCTAGCAGAAGGCTTCCTCCTGAGCCAGGCAGAGGGCAAGAATCAGGACCAGCAGGTGAGAAGTTTGCATCTAGGTAGTGTGCTGGAGCATAGGCTATGATCAAAGATTCCCGCAAAATCGACAGGGATTGCCGGAACATTTTGGAAACCCTCCTTTGCATGTCTTCCTCTTCCTTTTCTCATCAGCCTCCTCTTTCACCAATCCCTACTTCTGTTTCAGGTGCAGGAGAGGATGGCGCAGGAGCTTTACCACAGACCAGCTTTTCCAGGTAAGACCCAAAGGGGTGTCGTTCCCACTGGATGGCCTCCTTGAGCGTCTTGTGTGGGAAAGATGCTCCACTGCAGCCTCTCAGTTTAGAAATTCCGCTTGAGGGAGTAGAAACCTAGAATCAATTTAAAATCCCTGCAGGATAACAGGACAAATACATTAAAGGAGTTGACGACAGAAACGCCTCCAAACTCAAATGATGATGAATAATGTCAGAAATTGGGAAAATAGTGCATTGGGCCAATAGAAAGAGCTACAAAGTCATAAGCTTTCAGGAGCTCTTAGGCCGTAGTAACTTCCAATACTTTAAATTCAAGACCTTTTTGCTACCCAGTTATCGACAGGGCAAGGAGAGTCTTGAGTTGACAAACCTGAGAAGGGTGGTGGTGGAAGGTGGCAGTTGGTGGTATTAAAACTTTGTTGCATCTAAGTGGGTGTTAAATGCCGGAGTGGGTGAAGTTCTGTCAAAAAAATATCTTGGATCATTCTGTAAATAGCCATGTTTGTCAGTATGACATCCCTGGTCTCCTCATTCTTAGTGAATATGATATTCTGTTGTTGTTATATCAGTGGTTAAGAGCGGTGGCCTGTAATCTGGAGAACTGGGTTTGATTCCCTACTGCTCCACATGAGTGGCGGATTCTAATCTGGTGAACCGGGTTGGCTTCCCCACTGCTACACATGAAGCCAGCTGGGTGACCTTGGGCTAGTCACAGTTCTCTTAGAGCTCTCTCAGTCTCACCTCACAAGGTGTCTGTTGTGGGGAGGGAAAGGGAAGGAGACTGTAAGCTGGTATGATTCTCCTTAAAGTGGTACAGAAAATCGGCATATAAAAACCAACTCTTCTTCTAACAATACAGTGCAGCTATACGGGTCCTCACAGGGACCCTGTGGAGAGCACATATATGATCCATGCTCCATCAGCTGCACTGGCTCCAGATGGTATCCTGGATCAAGGTCACGGTGTTGATGCTTACTTTTAAAGCCCTGTGTGGCCTGGGACCCTCGTATTTATGGGACCGCCTTTCACAATGGACGCTTCGGAGAGCGTTAAACTCGTGAGGAGATAATCTGCTAGGGGTCCCTGGCCCAAAGATGTTCCTGCTGTGCTTAACCAGACCCCTACATGGTGGAACTCTGTCTAGGGAGATCCGAAATCTGAGAGGCCTAACTCAGTTTCTCAGGGCTTGCAAGACAGATATGTTTCACTATGCTTGCAGTTGAGGATAGCAACGGACAGTTCTATGCTAAGGTGGGCTATTCGTTGGGACCACTTCCTGAACCCACCCTGGCTTTCTTTTTCTGGCCTCCTCATCAGTCACTATATTACATCATTCTGATTCAGACTTCGTTATTGTTTTTGTGTGGTTTATTTTGACCCCCGTTTTGTTGTAAAAAATTGTATTTTAATCAGTTTTTACAAGTTGTCATCTGAGATATGGTGCTGTCATCAGGTTTTCTAAATTTGGGGATGTGACATTGTATTATATATATATTTTTTGTATTTAATTTTATATTGGTATTAGTGTGCAGGTTTATATATTGATGTTTTTGCTTATATGTTGTAAGCCAACCTGAGGCTTGTTTTAGGAGGGAAAGAGCGGGATAGAAGTCTAATAATAAACTCCAATAAACCAAATTATTAATAATATGAACGCTATTTTCATTTCTACTCTGCCTTTCTAACTGGGACTCAAGGTGGAGTATCTATATCGAATAAAAATAAACGCAATCAGTAAACATTAGATGAGAAAGTCAGGAAACCAGTGGATTACAAGATATGACAACAGTTTAAGATTCAATAAAAATATTTGAATTTAACAACACAGAATCTTTAGAAGATGGAATAAAGTACTGGAAGATGGAATAGAGTATTTGGGCTAGGATTGTAGACTGGGGGTGAAATCCGGAAGAAGGCGTGCAAATGGAATAAAGGTGATGTGTCAGTAGCATCTACCTCCGTGTCATCTCAGTGCCATGTCAAGAGGGTAACTGCTGGTCCTTCATCAAAAGCAAGGCTGCCTTTTTCTGTGTGAGCTAATAGTCTTGCCGCAAGGAAGGAGATTCTGGGATTTGGTGGCTGCATTTGTGTACTTGTTTACCACTGCCTGTCCATTGCACTGCATTGCAGAGTTCTTCCTTATATCTGTGACTTCTGACCCATCGGACAAACAGACAAATAGTTTTGTATATGATAACAGGACCAAGATTATCTTCTCAGGACCTTGTCTCTTCGGGACCGCCTCTCCTGGTATACCCCCCGATGGACATTATGATCGTCAGATGATAACTTGCTAGGGGGTTCCTAGCCCTAAGAATGTGCGGCTGTCCTCAACAAGAGCCAGGGCTTTTTCAGCCCTGGCTCCGGCCTAGTGGAATGCTCTGCCTAGTACCCTGAGGGCCCTGCGGGAGCTTACAAAGTTCCACAAAGCCTGCAAGACAGAGGTTTTCCTCCAGGCCTATAGTTGAGGATGGCCACGGGTACCACCTTTACTGGCCTCCCTCCCCTCCCATATGTATATTGTATAGTTTTGGAGGGGTGACTGCCTGCTCTACAATCAGCACAAGGGGCACGGCAGGCTCTCTTTTAGTTCTGATTTTTAATTTCAATTATTTAATGGCTTAGGGTTTTATATTAACTGTTATTCAGATGTTTTATGGATGTTATGAATTTTGGTTGGTTTTAGATTGTTACCCACCCTGAGCCTGCTGCGCCCGGGGAGGGCGGGTTAGAAATACGAGCAATAAATAAAATAAAGTTTAGATTTGGCAAAAGTGTGGAGGCAAAAAAGTATGTGAAATAAGGGTGCAGGGACAGTTGTGATCATGAGCCCAGAGAGGGAGAATCTAATCCCCCCCTTATAAAGTATAACGCAAAGTACTTGGAAAGTATAGAACGCCTTCCATTGACCACCTTATCCTTCCAGGTGATGCCATAAAACCAATGATTCCTTCTTTGCCATCTTTTTGTGATGGAGAAAAAGCAGCTTCCGTGCAGCCAGATCAGGTATGTGTGGAACTCTGGATCATGCCCTTGAGTGTCTCCCTACTCCCTCCCTAGGCTGGGCGGAATCACTATCACTTTCCCTCAGCTGCTATCTGTGCTGCTCACTGAATAGAAAATGAAAACATCTGATGAAGGTTTGAACCCTGAAATCAAACATCTAATTATATTCCTTTTGGAATGCCCCTAAGAAGGGGAAAGGTTGTTACATTATCTGTGATGGCAGAGGAGTTTCTTCTTTCTCTTTTCAGGGTCTGGTGACCTTTCAGGAGATATCTGTTCATTTCACCGAGGAGGAGTGGGCCCTGCTGGATCCAGACCAAAGAAGGCTTCACAAGGAAGTCATGGAGGACAATCATGAGAATGTGGCCTCCCTTGGTAAGGCTCTCATTTCCCTTGATTCAGAGATGCTGAAGGCAGAAACCATTCCTCTGACATGAATAGGCCAGGTTAGCCCATTCTCAACAGCCCATGGAAGCTAACCAGGGTCATTCCAGGTGGGTACTTGAATGGGAGATCCCCAAGAAAGTGCACGGTTGCTATGCAGAGGAAGGCAATGGCAAACCACCTCTGTCCCTTTCTTGCCCTGCAAACCCTAGAGCAGGGATGGGGAACGGCCCGTGGGCCGTTTACGGCCCCCGAGGCTATTTTTGGTGGCCCTTGGGAGCTTCAGGGCCCTGCCACAGAAACACAGCACAGCATGGCCCTCCCTGAAGCCGCAGCATGCAGGAATGCTGCGGCCCCTTTAAACCCCCTTCGCCGACTGCCAGCTGTTAATCTGCGAGAGGAGGGAGGAAGGAGAAATATGCTTCCCCCAAGGGAAGGTGAAGCATTCCTGTACGCCGCAGTACAACAGTTTAAACCTCTTTTGCTGCTGAGGGAGGGGGGAGGAAGAGGAAAAAGCCAGCCGCTCCTGGCAGCAGAGCATGCGTGTGGGAGCCGATCAGGTGGAGGACTTTTGTGAACGGGGGGGGGGGGGATGTGGGAAGGCTGAAGCCCAGTCGCATGGAGCCAGCTGTGTGTGTGTGAAGGCATTTCTCTCTTTTCTTCCTTTTTCTGTCTCTCTCCTTTCCTCTTTTTCTATCTCTTTCTCCCCCCTCTCTCTTTCTCTTTTTCTTTTTTTCTCCTTCCTCTTGCTTGCTTGCTTGCCTTCTTGCCTTCCTTCCTTCTTTTCTTCTTTCTTTCCTTCTTTCTTCCTTTCCTTCTTTCCTTCCTTCCTTCTTTCCTTCCCTGCAGATTGACCGCAGGCTGCAAGCTGCACCCCACTGCACCTTGGTTGCTTGGGCCCACTGCTGGCTGCCCTCCCACATGGGAGGAGGGGGAAGACCTGGGGGAGCAGAGGCACCCTCCAAGCCTTCTCTGTGTAGCCTCCATTAGGGTTGCCAACCTCCAGGTGGTGGCTGGAGATCTCCTGCTATTACAACTGATCTCCAGCCAATAGAGATCAGTTCCCATGGAGAAAATGGCCGCTTTGGCCATTGGGCTCTATGGCTATGCAGTCTTCCTCCCCAAACCCCGCCCTCCTCAGGCTCCACCCCCAAAACCTCCCGCCAGTGGTGAAGAGGACCTGGCAACCCTAACTTCTCCCCCCCCCCCCAAGAAAAATACCAGGAGATCTATGCCCGGTATGGCCCTTGAACAATGTTATAAATATGCAAATAGCCCTTGGCAGAAAAAAGGTTCCCCACCCCTGCCCTAGAGGGTTGCCATAACTCAGCTGTGACCTGACAGCACTTTCCACCACCACCACCACCCCCAGGAAGGGCCCTGGGAGGGCTCTTCCAGTGGAGACTCTGGATAATGGAATGCAGGAGATTTCACGGCAGGCCAGGGAGGGGTTCTCTGCATACTTCCTGGACTCCGTTAGAATTAGTGTGGAAGCGAAAGGAAAAATGCATTTGTAAAGAAAAACGACTACGACAGAGGAGGAAGATCCACCCTCACCCCCCCCCAACTGCCCATTGAGGAACTGAGCGACTTCATTGTTCTTCAGGGGGGGAAATCCATTGAAAGGAGGGCAGGAGGGGAATTGGCCGCAATAACAGTTTGTGGGATGTCAATGAGGCCTCCTCTTGGGCCTTTCAGCTCAGCCATGGAAAGGAGCATTTGAAATAATAACAACAATAATAATACTTGTATAGGGCCCTTAATATGCATTTTCCAAAAGTTCGAAAAGACCTTTGCTTGCCTTGAGGACATTACACCCCTCCCCTGGGACTTGAGGAGCATAAGTGTGGGGCAGAGGGGGAAGAAGGATGAATTGGGGCCCTTCTGCTGTGTTCATTCCTGTTACGCCAGTATAAGCTTAGGCATGGTTCCTGATTCAGTTAAAAGAGATGGCAGAGCACTGAAGTCACAAAACAATAACAAAAAAAGAACAGGATTTCAGCAGGTGAGGTTTGGCTCTATTTCCTGATGAGCTTCGCTTGCTGAATTCCTGCCTCTGAGGCTTCTCTGGAATTCAGTTGGGCGGGTGCACTTTTCCCGTTCTAGGCTGGAGGGAAACGGTGGCTCTGTCTACGCTCGAGTCTGGTTTAAACATCTGAATATTTCTTAGAGTTGGAATGTCTGGAAGTCACTGGTCTGTTTCTTTTCCCTGTAGAAGGACTTCTGCTTCTCCAACCTGATTCCATGTCCCAAGTGGAAGAAGCAGGAGATCCACTTATCCAAGATGCTGAAGAAACAGAGAGATCAGCAGGTAGCTGCCTATTTGTGTGGTGGAAGCGGGTAGGACTTCTCTTGGGCTAGATTTCACCAGTTGGGAAACGGAGGGATTTCTCTAGAGGCAACAGCCTGAGAATGGCCAGGAATGCTTTCTCAAGTGTGAAAGAGAAACTTAAAACAGGAACAAAATGCTGGCTAGTTTGTATCTAAGATTGGCAGGAAATATTTATTGTGCTCGGCTTTAATACACATTAATTTATTTGTATGCTGCCTGTTCGCAATCCAATCCAAAGAAAAACAATTTTCTTCAATAAGTACTGGCTTGTAATGATTAAGTCAATTAAACAATTAAAGATTCAACTGTTCACAATATATGCACATCTAGTACGATAAGAATAACCCTTAGATAAGCAAGTAGTACTGCTGTACATAAATCTAACAACAGTGCAGATAATAGTCATAAGAACATAAGAAAGGCCCTGCTGGGTCAGACCAAGGCCCATCAAGTCCAGCAGTCTGTTCACACAGTGGCCAACCAGGTGCCTCTAGGAAGCCACAAACAAGACGAGTGCAGCAGCACCATCCTGCCTGTGTTCCACCGCACCCAAAATAATAGGCATGCTCCTCTGATACCCACAAGTTTTTGTTTTGTTTTTGCTAGTGTGTTCACAAAACAATAGCATAAGATCCTAAATACTGCCTAAAAAACAATCGGTTTAAAAATCCAGGAGCACAAGAATAGCATAAAAAAGCCACAAAGTTGCCTCAAAAATCTCCTGAGAACACTCCTCAAGTTTAAGGAAGACGCTAAAGCAGCTAAAAAGATAAACCCCCAAGTTAAGGGCAGGTTGAAAAGAAATGTTTTCACTGGGCAAGGTCAGCTCCAGGTGAGTTTAAAGGTGGGGAATATTCCCCAGATGAGGGGCACCCCTGGAAATTCCCAGTCTCCAGTCACCACCTGCTTCTGCTCTGCAGGCAGGGCCACAGAACACAGGGCTTGGGAGGCCGAACTTTTCGGGGAGTGGAGAATACGGTAAGCTTTTACTAGTTTGGAGCTCTGATGGGGTCTCCCTATTTCAGGGATAAAGCTGCTCAAAACTCACTGTCCAGTGAACGCAGTCGGTTCTGAGTTCAAATATAGAAAGAGATTTGCTAGAGGTCCCTCTAGTCCAGCCTTCTATTTCACACAGTGGTCAACTTGAGTCCTGGGAAGTTTCACAAATAAAGGAGCAGCTCCAAAGCCTCCCTCTTCAGAGAGACGGCCTCTAAGCATGGATGTTCCGCTGGGCAACCTTGTCTCTGCTGGAACTATCCTCCAAGGAAGCAGAGAGAGACAGCCTCTAAACATGGAAGCTGCACTGGGCTACCTTGTCTCTGCTGGATCTACCCTCCAAGGAAGCATCAACAGCTGATTCATACAGGGCAAGATTTGTCTCCCCTTTAAGTGATTCCAGTTCTTTCACTGTGAAGAGCAGTTAATGATCTTTACTTGATTCCACTTTTGCTTGAAGGTCTTACAAGTAGTTTCTCTTTATTTCAGCGGCTGATGGTTGCCAGAAAAACTCTGAGGGTGAACCACAACACCTCTTATTTGACGAAAAACAGCAGAAGAGAAATGCTGGAACGAAAAGGAAGAGGGTGAAAGATTGCTCTGCTTCTCAGGCTGCTGAATCCCAGGTGTTTGATACACACTGGAGAATCCACACAGGGGAGAAACCTGGTAAATGCTTAGAGCGTAGAAGGAGCTTTGCTCAGAGTTCAAAGCTTACTAGACATCAGTGTATCTACACTGGAAAGAAACCTTATAAATGCTTGCAGTGTGGAAAGAGCTTTACTCGGAATTCAGAGCTTACTATCCATCAGCGTATCCACACAGGGGAGAAACCTTATAAATGCTTGCAGTGTGGAAAGAGCTTTACTCGGAATTCAGAACTTACTAAACATCAGCGTACCCACACTGGGGAGAAACTTTATAAGTGCTTGCAGTGTGGAAAGAGCTTTGCTTGGAGTTCTCTGCTTACTATCCATCAGCATACCCACACTGGGGAGAAACCTTATAAGTGCTTGCAGTGTGGAAAGAGCTTTGCTTCCAGTTCAGAACTTACTAAACATCAGCATACCCACACTGGGGAGAAACCTTATAAGTGCTTGCAGTGTGGAAAGAGCTTTGCTTCAAGTTCAGAACTTACTATCCATCAGCGTACCCACACTGGGGAGAAACCTTATAAGTGCTTGCAGTGTGGAAAGAGCTTTGCTCAGGGTTCACATCTTACTATCCATCAGCGTATCCACACAGGGGAGAAACCTTATAAATGCTTGCAGTGTGGAAAGAGCTTTACTCGGAATTCAGAACTTACTAAACATCAGCGTACCCACACTGGGGAGAAACCTTATAAGTGCTTGCAGTGTGGAAAGAGCTTTGCTTGGAGTTCTCTGCTTACTGTCCATCAGCGTACCCACACTGGGGAGAAACCTTATAAGTGCTTGCAGTGTGGAAAGAGCTTTGCTTCAAGTTCAGAACTTACTAAACATCAGCGTACCCACACTGGGGAGAAACCTTATAAGTGCTTGCAGTGTGGAAAGAGCTTTGCTCAGGGTTCACAGCTTACTATCCATCAGCGTATCCACACAGGGGAGAAACCTTATAAATGCTTGCAGTGTGGAAAGAGCTTTGCTTCAAGTTCAGAACTTACTAAACATCAGCATACCCACACTGGGGAGAAACCTTATAAGTGCTTGCAGTGTGGAAAGAGCTTTGCTTCAAGTTCAGAACTTACTAAACATCAGCGTACTCACACTGGGGAGAAACCTTATAAGTGCTTGCAGTGTGGAAAGAGCTTTGCTCAGGGTTCACAGCTTACTATCCATCAGCGTATCCACACAGGGGAGAAACCTTATAAGTGCTTGCAGTGTGAAAAGAGGTTTGCTCTGGGTTCACAGCTTACTGTACATCAGCGTACCCACACTGGGGAGAAACCTTATAAGTGCTTGCAGTGTGGAAAGAGCTTTGCTCAGGTTTCACAGCTTACTATCCATCAGCGTACCCACACTGGGGAGAAACCTTATAAGTGCTTGCAGTGTGGAAAGAGCTTTGCTCAGGTTTCACAGCTTACTATCCATCAGCGTACCCACACTGGGGAGAAACCTTTTAAATGCTTTCAGTGTAAAAAGGGCTTTGCTCAGAAAGCACATCTTACTGTCCATCAGCGTACCCACACTGGGGAGAAACCTTATAAATGCTTGCAGTGCAGAAAGAACTTTGCTCAGAGTTCAGAGCTTACTATCCATCAGCGTATCCACACTGGGGGGAAACCTTATGAATGCTTGCAGTGTGGAAAGAGCTTTGCTCAGGGTTCACAGCTTACTCGACATCAGCGTATCCACACTGAGGGGAAACCTTATGAATGCTTGCAGTGTGGAAAGAGCTTTGCTGAGAATGCAAAGCTTACTATCCATCAGCGTATCCACAGTGGGGAGAAACCTTTTAAATGCTTTCAGTGTAAAAAGGCCTTTGCTCAGAAAGCACATCTTACTGTCCATCAACGTATCCACACTGGTGAGAAACTTTTTAAATGCTTGCAGTGTGGAAAGAGCTTTGCTGAGAATGCAAAGCTTACTGTCCATCAGCGTACCCACACTGGGGAGAAACCTTATAAGTGCTTGCAGTGTGGAAAGAGCTTTGCTTGGAGTTCTCTGCTTACTGTCCATCAGCGTACCCACACTGGGGAGAAACCTTATAAGTGCTTGCAGTGTGGAAAGAGCTTTGCTTCAAGTTCAGAACTTACTAAACATCAGCGTACCCACACTGGGGAGAAACCTTATAAATGCTTGCAGTGTGGAAAGAGCTTTGCTTCAAGTTCAGAACTTACTAAACATCAGCGTACCCACACTGGGGAGAAACCTTATAAATGCTTGCAGTGTGGAAAGAGCTTTGCTCAGAGTTCAAATCTCACTGTCCATCAATGTATCCACATTGGAGAGAAACCTTATAAAGCAAGGGAAGCAAACCTTGCACACTTGGGAGAAACCTTATAAATGCTTGCACTGTGGAAAGATCTTTGCTCAGAGTTCACAGCTTAATAGACTGTTTTTCCCCTTTGGGTGTCATCACGTTCCGTTTGGATTAAGTTATAGGAGGTAAGTTCTGTTGTAATTTGGGAGCTCTTTCTGTTAGCTGTTATCATGCCGATGCCATCTTGTCTCCCCAGGCTGCCCCAACTAATAATTAGAAAGTTTTGCAGGATTCAGAGAAAGTAGATAACTTGTTCTCCATTTCCTGAAATATGAGAACTGAGGACGCACCTGAAAAAACTGATGGGTTGTATGTAGATTCAGAACAAACGAAAATCCATCATGGGAAGCATAATAAAGGAACTCATTGCCACCCTTAGTAGACATCAGCGTATCCACACTGAGGAGAAATGCTTGCAGTGAGGAAAGGGCTTTGCTCAGAGTTAACACCCATCGATGAATTCACACTTCAGAAACTAGATCGGCACTTGGATTGTAAAAATTGTTTCCTCAGAGTGACAGGCTCATCGCTTGGAATGTGGAGGAAACCTTATAAATCTTAAGGAACCATATGAATTTTGCCAGTTTTACAAGATCTTCAGCCTCCAGCCCAACCTTGCCAGGCATCACTATCTAGACTTTTGGTGCTAAATTCAGCTTTTGCTTGGTAGGCTGGAAGTAAGAATAATTGTTAGTGTCGTTTTCTTTACAAGAAACATTTTAAAATGGATACTGCTGGAGGAGAGAGAGGAACCTGTGAAAATATACAAAGTAGGCCAAAGAGCTTTTTGTCACCGAACTGGTAATTGTAGTCAAAGGCCTTCATCTTTTGCCAGACACAGAATAGATTCTACAGCGACAACATTTCTGTTGTCATCTTTGCATTGATTAGCAACAGGATGGGAACATTATACCTGCTCCTGCTGCCCTTCATAAAAAAACATTAAAAAAGGGCTTTTTTGCTCAACACAGCAGTAATTTAACTCTATATGAGAGCGTAGCAAAAATATCTGTTTCAAGTTGGGGTTAAACAGTAAAGTTGGGGTTAAACAGTAAAATAGACAAGTTTGCAGATGACACCAAATTATTTACGGTGGTTAAAACAAAATCAGACTGTGAAGAGCTCCAGAAGGATCTCTACATACTGGCAAATGAGTTTCAATGTGAGTAAGTGTAAAGTGATGCATATTGGGGGGAAAAATCCCAACTTCACATATGCACTGATGGGATCTGTGCTGGCAGCGACATACCAAGAAAGGGATCTTGGGGTGGTAGTGGCTAGCTCAATGAAGATGTCAACCCAGTGTGCGGCTGCTGTAAAAAAGGCAAATTCTATGCTGGCCATGATTAGACAAGGAAAAGAGAATAAAACTGCTGATATCATACTGCCCTTGTACAAATCTGTGGTGAGACCACTCTTGGAATACTGTGTACAGTTCTGGCCACCACACCTCAAAAAGGATATTACAGAGCTTGAGAAGGTGCAGAGGTTCCCAACCTTTTTTTGGCCATGCCCCACCTGAGCATCTCTGAAATCCTGATGCCCCCCCCCCCCGGTGACATATAATTCTTATTATTCAAAAAGTGAACAACTATTCACGTGGAGGAGGCTTTCCCCCTCTCCATTGTCACCAGCTGAGCGCCGCGTACATTCTGATTTTAATTTTAAAAATGTGTATGTTACAGTATATATTTATATACTGTATATGAGGCCCCTAGAACCATATGAAATGCAAACAATTCACTGTTAATAACTCATTCTCGAATTGCCCCCCTGTGGGGCATGTGCCCCACGTTGGGATCCACTGCCTTAGAGTATTTATAGGCCGCCTCTCCAGAGACCTGCTGAAGGCAGCTCAGCATTAAAAGTAAAACCAAACTCAACTGGCAATTGTCAACCAGCCAGGAGATAAAGCAAGCATTGAGCTGCCTAAAGCATATCTAGAAACAGTCCTCGGGCCAAGAGCAGATCATAAATGGAGCCCTTAGTGAAAAGCCAGGGTCAAGAGAAGCCTCTTTTCTTAAAGGCACCAGGAGGCCAAGAGAGAGAGGGTGGCCCTATAGTCAGGAGTCCTCAATCTGCAGGGAGACTTTGATGGCAAACACCTCAAGCTGGAGAGAAGCTAACTCTTTTTAAAGGGGGATGAGGAGTGGTTGGAGAGAGATTTTCCCCTTCCCACAGCGGACACACAGATTTCTTTCTCCTCCCTCCAGGCAAATAGAGTTTGCAGGTTTTCAGTAATCACCCACATCCTCTTTATTCCAGGTAAAAGCAGGACAATATTCCCCACCACCCCCAGAGTGGTCGTGGCTCAGTGGTAGATCACTGAGGGTCACCATAAAGACTCCTGGGAGTAAGATTGGTCAACTAGAATCCTGCCAATGCATCTCGTTGGGCATAAAGAAAGATCCTTCATTTTCCTCTTAGCCTTGTGTGGATTACATCTCTCTTTGGGACACCTCTTGATTTTGGGGGGCCAGGTTGGCCGGAACACCTGTTTTGGACTTTGATTTATGGCCTCAAGGGAAGCTCAAGAAGCCAAAGTCTATATTGAATTAGAAATAATCTCTAGCCTCCACTTAAGAGAAAGCAGTTTCAAATTATGGACGTAGTCCCATTTAAAATATCAAAAGAAGTTTAATTTGTGGAGAGTTGTAGCCTGCACAAATTATCTTGACGCCATCTTTGAGGGGACTCAGTCATGTCCGCTTAACATCTGGAATTAGAGAACCAATGCTTGTCAATGCGCTTAGGTTCATGATTGACCTTTTTATTAGTTCATCCTTGCTGTTCACGGCTCTTATATTGTCTATTTCTGCACATCCCTTTAATAAATGCTATTCACTGCATTTTGTGGTGTTCTTGGGTTTGGGGGCTTCCGTCTGAATCCAGTTCTTTAGCTGTCCTTGGCTGGGACCAAAGGGATCCCCAGACCGGGAAACTGGACTCCCTCCTATGCACATCTGGTTGAGGGTCCGTCCTCCTCCTCTCACCCCACATCAAGCCACAACCCATGACACAGCTTCTCCTGTGAGGTTCAGGAGGGGAGGAACGAAGCTAATGGGAGGGGGTGCCACATCCAGTAACTCCGCATTATATATTTATATATGCTGGGAAAGACCCTCTTGTGATTCCCAAGAGCTGCATGGAGGAAGGGGAGAAGCTTCTGGCCGGGCTCACTGTCTTGAGCCACACATACAGAGCCTTTCCCAGGCATCGGCTGCGCTGCTCCCTCTTTAGGATCCCTCCTTGGAGGCAAGAAGGAGCATCAGCTGGGGTGGAAAAGGAGGGGGGGCGAATCCTGCCTTCCCTTTGCTGCACTTTGGCAGGGAAAGTGGGGCTCGCAGGGGCGCAAGGAAGACGCAGCCTCCGGCGGGGCGAAGCAAGGAGGCGCATTTTGGAGAGAGACAGCCTAAGGGTTAAACGGAAGGAGTCTCAATTCCTAGAGCGGCATCAACCAAGAAGCCCGCCTGACTTGGGGCAAGCACTTCCGGCTTGTGCCTGGGGAGAGGAAGAGAGGCGGGAAGCGCCGGTGGGGACTTTTCAAAAGAACTGGTAAGCAATAAGAGAATAGTTCCTTTGCAAAAACCTTCCCTGGTTTTGACAGTGGAATAGCCCGGGGGGGGGGGCATTTGAGATGTTGCAAAGACCCCCTGCAAAAACAACAACAACCCCCCAAAAAAACCATATGATTAACCAGCGGGGCTCCATTTCCCCAGCTTTTCCCCCCTGCAGGCAGAGCCAAGCTCTTCCTTAATGCTCCGCCGGCTCCACTGTGCTGTCGGTTTCTGTACCTCTTCGGCTGCAGTCTGCAAAGGATTTTGTTCCGACCCTTCCCATCCGCCGGGCGTGGTGGTGGTGCAGGGTGGGCACTCGTGTACTCTGCTATGGCTCTTTCTTCCTGAAGAAGTTGAAGCAAATCTTTTCTGGGCGCCTTCTGTGGTTTTGGCGCTCCTCAGCGGCCTCGGCTAAAGCGCGATCCTTTGTTTCTGGCAACCTGCCTCTCTTGCAGCGTGGGGCGCCTGGGAGGATCCGATGATCCCTTCTGGATGAGCCACCAAGTTCTGGAAAGTCGCCCTTGGGGTTTCCTGAAACCAGCCGCAAAGCCTCACTTTGCATTCTTGTAGGACAAAACTTTATGTAGAGAATTTTAATGCTGGTTCTCCAAGGAACCTGCCTGAGGGGGCGTGAAAAGTAAAATAGGATAATTAACCTGAAATATTAATATTCATTAATTAAAGTCCAGCATACCCCCTGCCACAGCATAAGAACATAGATCTTGGAGCCGCTTAAAATGGATAACAGTTTCCAGACCAGAAGTACCCTATAATTAAAAGGCGCCCTTCAAAATTCTTGTTTTTATTTTGCATACAGTGCTCTTCAAACTTGTTAGCAGTAGAAAAGAGCAAGAGTCTAGTAGCACCTTAAAGATGAGCGGTGGCTCACGAAAGCTCATACCCTGCCAGAAAATATTTTTGTTAGTCTTTAAGGTGCTACTGGACTCTTGCTCTTTTCTACTGCTGCAGGTAGACTAACACGGCTACCCACTGTAAACAAACTTGTTAGCGTGTTTAGATTTCTTGTCTGCACAGTGAGTCAAAAGGTAGAAAACCTCTTGGGGGCGGGGTGGCCCTTCATAGTTGAAAACAAGGCCTTCCTTCCTCTTCTCCGCATCCTCCGCAAATGCCCTGGCTTCCATGATCTTTCCATGATGCTTGGCTCTTCTCCAGTTGTCTGCCCCAGGATCGGGGCCATCCAGCACCTCTGGGACTCTTAAGTGGCTCCACCCTTTTTCTTACTCCCTGTTCCCAACTTTGCAATGGCTGTGTAAATTGGCCTCCTGCTCCCATGGGAGGGGGAGGGTTTCTCTGGTTGGGGAATGCTGCAGGAATCTTTCCATTATGCTTTACCAACACTTGTATTAAGCAGCAGATAACCTTTTTAAGGAGGCCTTTCTGTTTTGTTTTGTTGCCTTTTCTAATTTGTTTATTTTTTAACCTATAAGACATACAACAACATACAACTGAAGGCATACAAACCACACAACGTAACAATTCTGCCTGTCAATATATCTCTAGGACAAGTTACTGTTTATGAATAACTGGAATGGGTTTATAATCTTTCTCACTTAATCTGTTATAAAACTATTAGATGCTTACACAACATAATATTGATTGGTTAAAACTGCATTGACTTGTTATATATTTATCCATGTATTTGCTGATACCAAAAGTTAGCTTATATGGAATTTAAAAAGCAGGTTCAATCAATCAATCAATCTTTATTAAAACAGTCAAAGACCAGCACGGCTCTTCACAATTTACCATTAAAACCCTTAGTGTTATGCTCTACCCACAGGTTAACACAAATAGTAAAATAGTAAAAATAATAATTAAAAAAATCCATATATTTGCTAATATCAAAAGTAATCTATATGGAATTTAAAAAATAGATATAAAAATGATGGCATGCTTGCATATATCATAACTTTATATTGTTATTTCGGATTATAGCTTTCTACTTAGTTGAATTATTTTGCAATGTATTCGTAATATAGTTTCCAGTAAAATCTTCAGTAAAATTTGTAAAATCTTCTCTCGGTTTTTTATTAGCTATGTTCGTCAGCTTGGCCAGCTTGATCTCTGGAGGGCGGAAGGTCAAAAAAAAAAAAGGGAAGCTGGGGAGTCATTACTATTTCAGGCACTGTGTGCTCTTGCTGTTCTCTTAGGTCTGATCGTCATCTGTTTTTAATGTTTTTAAATCTCATTTAAATCTTATTTTAATGTTTTTAAATCTCATTTAAATCTCATTTGGGCCCCCAGTGGGGGCCCAAAGTGGCCTGCCATGTTCTGCCCTTCTCCCCTTTCTCCTCACAAGACGCCTGCAAGGTATGTCAGCCTGAGAGGGTGTGACTGGCCCGAGGACACCCAGGTAGCTTTTGAGGCAGGGTGGGGATTCAAACCTACGTCCCCCAGACCTAATCTGACAGTCTAACCACGTCACTTCTTGCTCCCTCCTGCTCTTTATTCACTCATTTCAGTGTTTGTGTAACGTAGCAAAATAAAGCAAAAGTTCAGAAGACTAACACCCTTGATTCTAGTATGAGCTTTCATAATTGAGAGCTCCTTTCTTCAGATGCAGATGACACATGTGTGTGTGCATAAAATCTCAATGCAAAAATCAGTCTTGGCTTCTCAGGAGGTTACAGATCCAGCACTTGTCTTTATAGAAGAATCCGGCAGTGGAAGAAGGCAATCTGCTAGTGCAAGTGGAGTCTCTTTACAGCAGAAGGGAGGATGAGGAGAGAGCCGGACTCAGCTGTCCCTGAATCAAGAAAAGGCCTTGATGCCACTGAGGCTGGGAGCAGAGCGGAGATATGGGAAGGAGCTGTGCAGAAGACCCGAGAAGAGAACAACATCCTCTCTCCAGATGTGCATCGCCAGCAATTCAGGCAGTTCTGCTATCAGGAGGACAAGGGCCCCCGAGAGGCCTGCAGCCGACTCCACCATCTTTGCCATCAATGGCTGAAGCCGGAAAAGCACAGCAAGAAGGAGGTGCTGGACCTGGTGATCTTGGAGCAGTTCCTGGCCATCCTGCCCCCAGAGATGGCGAGCTGGGTCAGGGAATGTGGGCCGGAGACCAGTTCGCAGGCGGTGGCCCTAGCAGAAGGCTTCCTCCTGAGCCAGGCAGAGGGCAAGAATCGGGACCAGCAGGTGAGAAGTTTGCATCTAGGTAGTGTGCTGGAGCATAGGCTAAAATAAAAGATTCCCTCAAAATCGACAGGGATTGCCGAAACTTTTGGGAAAAACCCCTTTGCATGTCTTCCTCTTCCTTTTCTCATCAGCCTCCTCTTTCACCAATCCCTACTTCTGTTTCAGGTGCAGGAGAGGATGGCGCAGGAGCTTTACCACAGAGCAGCTTTTCCAGGTAAGACCGAAAGGGATGTCGTTCCCACTGGATGGCCTCCTTGAGCGTCCTGTGTGGGAAAGATGCTCCACTGCAGCCTCTCAGTTTAGAAATTCCGCTTGAGGGAGTAGAAACCTAGAATCAATTTAAAATCCCTGCAGGATAATTGGACAAATACATTAAAGGAGTTGACGACAGAAACTCTTCCAAACTCAAATGATGATGAATAATGTCAGAAATTGGGAAAATAGTGCATTGGGCCAATAGAAAGAGCTACAAAGTCATAAGCTTTCAGGAGCTCTTAGGCTGTAGTAACTTCCAGTACTTTCAAGTCAAGACCTTTTTGCTACCCAATTATCGACAGGGCAAGGAGAGTCTTGAGTTGACAAACCTGAGAAGGATGGTGGTGGAAGGTGGCAGTTGGTGGTATTAAAACTATGTTGCATCTAAGTGGGTGTTAAATGCCGGAGTGGGTGAAGTTCTGTCAAAAAATTATCTTGGATCATTCTGTAAATAGCCATGTTTGTCAGTATGACATCCCTGGTCTCCTCATTCTTAGTGAATATGATATTCTGTTGTTATTATTATATCAGTGGTTAAGAGCTGTGGCCTGTAATCTGGAGAACCGGGTTTGATTCCCTACTCCTCCACATGAGTGGCAGATTCTAATCTGGTGAACCGGGTTGGTTTCCCCACTGCTACACATGAAGCCAGCTGGGTGACCTTGGGCTAGTCACAGTTCTCTTAGAGCTCTCTCACTCTCACCTCACAAGGTGTCTGTTGTGGGGAGGGAAAGGGAAGGAGACTGTAAACTGGTATGATTCTCCTTAAAGTGGTACAGAAAATCGGCATATGAAAACCAACTCTTCTTCTTCTAACAATACGGTGCAGCTATACGGGTCCTCACAGGGACCCTGTGGAGAGCACATATATGCACTGGCTCCAGATGGTATCCTGGATCAAGGTCATGGTGTTGGTGCTTACTTTTAAAGCCCTATGTGGCCTGAGACCCTCGTATTTATGGGACCGCCTTTCACAATAGATGCTTCGGAGAGTGTTAAACTCGTGAAGAGATAATCTGCTAGGGGTCCCTGGCCCAAAGATGTTCCTGCTGTGCTTAACCAGACCCCTACATGGTGGAACTCTGTCTAGGGAGATCTGAAATCTGAGAGGCCTAACTCAGTTTCTCAGGGCTTGCAAGACAGATATGTTTCACTACGCTTGCAGTTGAGGATAGCGACAGACAGTTCTATGCTAAGGTGGGACCACTTCCTGAACCCACCCTGGCTTTCTTTTTCTGGCCTCCTCATCAGTCACTATATTACATCATTCTGATCCAGCCTTTGTTATTGTTTTTGTGTGGTTTATTTTGACCCCCGTTTTGTTGTAAAAAATTGTATTTTAAAATATTGTCGAAGGCTTTCACGGTCAGAGTTCATTGGTTCTTGTAGGTTATCCGGGCTGTGTAACCGTGGTCTTGGAATTTTCTTTCCTGACATTTCGCCAGCAACTGTGGCAGGCATCTTCAGAGAACACTGAAGGACATTGTCTCTCAGTGTCAAGGGTGTAGGAAGAGTAATATATAGTCAGAAAGGGGTTGGGTTTGAGCTGAGTATTGTCCTGCAAAAGTAATGTGCTAATCATTGTCCTGTAAGTATCAAGATAATGTGCTAATGAGGGTATGGTATGTTAATATGGAACCATTGTATCCTGAAGTGATCTGTTAATGTGTGTAATCCAAAGCTAATCTGCATGGCTATTGTTGAATGTTGTCTTTGTTAGTCTGGAGGTTTTTTAGAACAGGAAGCCAAGCCTTATTCATTCTTAAACTCTCCTCTTTTCTGTTAAAGTTGTGCTGATGTTTATGAATTTCAATGGCTTCTCTGTGCAATCTGACAAAATAGTTGGTAGAATTGTCCAGTCTTTCAGTGTCTTGGAATAAGACCCTGTGTCCTGTTTGTGTCAGTCCATGTTCAGCCACTGCTGATTTCTCAGGTTGGCCAAGTCTGCAGTATCTTTCATGTTCTTTTATCCTTGTTTGTATGCTGCGTTTTGTGGTCCCGATGTAAACTTCTCCGATGTAAACTTCTCCTATCAGTGACTCCTTTAATAAATGGCAAGAATACCTTTCCTATGGGAGACTGTTTTTCCTGAGTTTTCTGATTTTTGTTTGGTTTAATGGCCCTTCTGATTTCATTCTTGGAGTAGCCGTTTGCTAGCAGTGCATGATTTAGATGATTAGTTTCTTCCTTGAGAAACTGTGGTTCACAGATCCGTCTTGCACGGTCCATTAATGTTTTGATTATTCCTCTTTTCTGTCGGGGGTGGTGGTTGGAGTTTTTGTGTAAGTAGAGATCTGTGTGAGTTGGTTTCCGGTAGACCTTGTGACCTAACTGAAAGTTTGTTTTACGGATGACAAGGGTATCAAGAAATGGGAGTTTACCCTCAATTTCCTTTTCCATGGTAAACTGAATGTTTGGATGGATATTATCAGTGTCACTGATAGGATGGAGAAACTTTTGAAAAAACATAACCTACAAACAGTGTTTAAACCCACCAAGAAAATACAACAAATGCTACGATCAGCAAAAGACAAAAGAGACCCCCTCACCTCTGCAGGAGTATATCGTATACCTTGCAGCTGTGGAGAGGTTTACATCGGGACCACAAAACGCAGCATACAAACAAGGATAAAAGAACATGAAAGATACTGCAGACTTGGCCAACCTGAGAAATCAGCAGTGGCTGAACATGGACTGACCCAAACAGGACACAGGGTCTTATTCCAAGACACTGAAAGACTGGACAATTCTACCAACTATTTTGTCAGATTGCACAGAGAAGCCATTGAAATTCACAAACATCAGCACAACTTTAACAGAAAAGAGGAGAGTTTAAGAATGAATAAGGCTTGGCTTCCTGTTCTAAAAAACCTCCAGACTAACAAAGACAACATTCAACAATAGCCATGCAGATTAGTTTTGGATTACACACATTAACAGATCACTTCAGGATACAATGGTTCCATATTAACATACCATACCCTCATTAGCACTTTATCTTGATACTTACAGGACAATGATTAGCACATTACTTTTGCAGGACAATACTCAGCTCAAACCCAACCCCTTTCTGACTATATATTACTCTTCCTACACCCTTGACACTGAGAGATACTGTCCTTCAGTGTTACTACTCTGAAGATGCCTGCCACAGTTGCTGGCGAAATGTCAGGAAAGAAAATTCCAAGACCACGGTTACACAGCCCGGATAACCTACAAGAACCAATTGTATTTTAATCAATTTTTACAAGTTGTCATCTGAGATATGGTGCTGTCATCAGGTTTTCTAAATTTGGGGATGTGACATTGCATTATATATAATTTTTGTATGATTAAATTTTATATTGGCATTAGTGTGCAGGTTTATATATTGATGTTTTTGCTTACATGTTGTAAGCCAACCTGAGGCTTGTTTTAGGAGGGAAAGAGCAAGATAGAAGTCTAATAATAAAATTAAATAAACCAAATTATTAATAATATGAACACTATTTTCATTTCTACTCTGCCTTTCTAACTGGGACTCAAGGTGGAGTATCTATATCCAATAAAAATAAACGCAACCAGTAAACATTAGATGAGAAAGTCAGGAAACCAGTGGATTACAAGATATGACAACAGTTTAAGATTCAATAAAAATATTTGAATTTAACAACACAGAATCTTTAGAAGATGGAATAAAGTACTGGAAGATGGAATAGAGTATTTGGGCTAGGATTGTAGACTGGGGGTGAAATCTGGAAGAAGGCGTGCAAATGGAATAAAGGTGATGTGTCAGTAGCATCTACCTCCGTGTCATCTCAGTGCCATGTCAAGAGGGTAACTGCTGGTCCTTAATCAAAAGCAAGGCTGCCTTTTTCTGTGTGAGCTAATAGTCTTGCCACAAGGAAGGAGATTCTGGGATTTGGTGGCTGCATTTGTGTCCTTGTTTACCACTGCCTGTCCTTTGCACTCCATTGCAGAGTTCTTCCTTATATCTGTGACTTCTGACCCGTCGGACAAACAGACAAATAGTTTTGTATATGATAACAGGACCAAGATTATCTTCTCAGGACCTTGTCTCTTCGGGACCGCCTCTCCTGGTATACCCCCCGATGGACATTATGATCGTCAGATGATAACTTGCTAGGGGGTTCCTAGCCCTAAGAATGTGCAGCTGTCCTCAACAAGAGCCAGGGCCTAGTACCCTGAAGGCCCTGCAGGAGCTTACAAAGTTCCACAAAGCCTGCAAGACAGAGGTTTTCCTCCAGGCCTATAGTTGAGGACGGCCGCGGGTACCACCTTTACTGGCCTCCCTCCCCTCCCCCTCCCATATGTATATTGTATGGTTTTGGAGGGGTGACTGCCTGCTCTACGATCAGCACAAGGGGCACGGCAGGCTCTCTTTTAGTTCTGATTTTTAATTTCAATTATTTAATGGCTTGGGGTTTTATATTAACTGTTATTCAGATGTTTTATGGATGTTATGAATTTTGGTTGGTTTTAGATTGTTACCCACCCTGAGCCTGCTGCGCCCGGGGATGGCGGGTTAGAAATATGAGCAATAAATAAAATAAAGTTTAGATTTGGCAAAAGTGTGGAGGCAAAAAAGTATGTGAAATAAGGGTGCAGGGACAGTTGTGATCATGAGCCCAGAGAGGGAGAATCTAATCCCCCCCCCCAAGAAAGTATAACGCAAAGTACTTGGAAAGTATAGAACGCTTCCATTGACCTTCTTATCCTTCCAGGTGATGCCATAAAACCAATAATTCCTTCTTTGCCATCTCTTTGTGATGGAGAAAAAGCAGCTTCCATGCAGCCAGATCAGGTATGTGTGGAACTCTGGATCATGCCCTTGAGTGTCTCCCTGCTCCCTCCCTAGCCTGGGGGGAATCACTATCACTTTCCCTCAGCTGCTATCTGTGCTGCTCACTGAATAGAAAATGAAAACATCTGATGAAGGTTTGAACCCTGAAATCAAACATCTAATTATATTCCTTTTGGAATGCCCCTAAGAAGGGGAAAGGTTGTTACATTATCTGTGATGGCAGAGGAGTTTCTTCTTTCTCTTTTCAGGGTCTGGTGACCTTTCAGGAGGTATCTGTTCATTTCACCAAGGAGGAGTGGGCCCTGCTGGATCCAGACCAAAGAAGGCTTCACAAGGAAGTCATGGAGGACAATCATGAGAATGTGGCCTCCCTGGGTAAGGCTCTCATTTCCGTTGATTCAGAGATGCTGAAGGCAGAAACCATTTCTCTGACATGAATGGGCCAGGTTAGCCTAATCTCAACAGCCCATGGAAGCTAACCAGGGTCATTCCAGGTGGGTACTTGAATAGGAGATCCCCAAGAAAGTGCACGGTTGCTATGCAGAGGAAGGCAATGGCAAACCACCTCTGTCCCTTTCTTGCCCTGCAAACCCTAGAGCAGGGATGGGGAACGGCCCGTGGGCCGTTTACGGCCCCCGAGGCTATTTTTGGTGGCCCTTGGGAGCTCCAGGGCCCTTCCACAGAAACAGCACAGCATGGCCCTCCCTGAAGCCGCAGCATGCATGAACGCTGCGGCCCCTTTAAACCCCCTGTCGCCGACTGTCAGCTGTTAATCGGCGAGAGGAGGGGGGGGAGAAAGATGCTTCCCCCAAGGGAAGGCCGCAGTACAACAGTTTAAACCTCTTTCGCTGCTGAAGGAGGGGGGAAGAAGAGGAAAAAGCCAGCCGCTCCTGGCAGCAGAGCATGCATGTGGGAGCCGATCAGGTGGAGGACTTTTGTGAACTGAGGTGGGAAGGCTGAAGCCCAGTCGCATGGAGCCAGCTGTGTGTGTGTGCGTGTGTGTGTGTGAGAAGGCTTTTCTCTCTTTTCTTCCTTTTTCTATCACTCTCCTAATCTTTCTGTCCTCTTTTTCTATCTCTTTCTTTCTCCCCCCTCTCTCTTTCTCTATTTTTCTTTTTTTTTCTTTCTGTCTTCCTTCCATCCTTCTTTCTGTCTTTCTGTCTGTCTTTCTTTCTTCCCTTCCTCCCTTCTTTCTTTCTTCCCTTCCTCCCTTCCTCCCTTCTTTCTTTCTTTCTTTCTTTCTTTCTTTCTTTCTTTCTTTCTTTCTTTCTTTCTTTCTTTCTTTCTTTCTTTCTTTCTTTCTTTCTTTCTTCCCTTCCTCCCTTCTTTCTTTCTTCCCTTCCTCCCTTCTTTCCTTCTTTCCTTCTTTCCTTCTTTCCTTCTTTCCTTCTTTCCTTCTTTCCTTCTTTCTTTCTTTCCCTGCAGATCGACCGCAGGCTGCAAGCTGCACCCCCCTGGCACCTTGGTTGCCTGGGCTCACCGCTGGCTGCCCTCCCACCTGGGAGGAGGGGGAAGACCTGGGGGAGCAGAGGCACCCTCCAAGCCTTCTCTGTGTAGCCTCCATTAGGGTTGCCAACCTCCAGGTGGTGGCTGGAGATCTCCTGCTATTACAACTGATCTCCAGCCAATAGAGATCAGTTCCCGTGGAGAAAATGGCCGCTTTGGCCATTGGGCTCTATGGCTATGCAGTCTTCCTCCCCAAACCCCGCCCTCCTCAGGCTCCACCCCCAAAACCTCCCGCCAGTGGTGAAGAGGACCTGGCAACCCTACTTTCTCCCCCCCCCCCAACCAGGAGATTATGCCCGGTATGGCCCCTGAATGATGTTATAAATATGCAAATAGCCCTTGGCAGAAAAAAGGTTCCCCACCCCTGCCATAGAGGTTGCCATAACTCAACTGTGACCTGACAGCACTTTCCACCCCCCCACCCCCAGTAAGAGCCCTGGGAGGGCTCTTCCAGTGGAGACTCTGGATAAGGGAATGCAGGAGATTTCACAGCAGGCCAGGGAGGGGGTTCTCTGCATACTTCCTGGACTCCGTTAGAATTAGTGTGGAAGCGAAAGGAAAAATGCCTTTGTAAAGAAAAACGACTACGACAGAGGAGGAAGATCCACCCTCACCCCCCCGACTGCCCATTGAGGAACTGAGCGACTTCATTGTTCTTCGGGGGGGGGGGGGAGAAATCCATTGAAAGGAGGGCAGGAGGGGAATTGGCCGCAATAACAGTTTGTGGGATGTCAACGAGGCCTCCTCTTGGGCCTTTTGGAGAAGCCATGGAAAGGAGCATTTGAAATTATAAAAACAATAACAATACTTGTATAGGACCCTTAATATGCATTTTCCAAAAGATCGAAAAGACCTTTGCTTGCCCTGAGGACATTACACCCCTCCCCTGGGACTTGAGGAGCATAAGTGTGGGGCAGAGGGGGAAGAAGGGATGAATTGGGGCCCTTCTGCTGCGTTCATTCCTGTTACGCCAGTATAAGCTTAGGCATGGTTCCTGATTCAGTTAAAAGAGGTGGCAGAGCACTGAAGTCACAAAACAATAACAAAAAAAGAACAGGATTTCAGGAGGTGAGGTCTGGCTCTATTTCCTGATGAGCTTCACTTGCTGAATTCCTGCCTCTGAGGCTTCTCTGGAATTCATTTGGGCGGGTGCACTTTTCCCGTTCTAGGCTGGAGGGAAACGGTGGCTCTGACTACGTCCAAGTCTGGTTTAAAAATCTGAAAATTTCTCAGAGTTGGAATGTCTGGAAGTCATTAGTCTGTTTCTTTTCCCTGTAGAAGGACTTCTACTTCTCCAACCTGATTCCATGTCCCAAGTGGAAGAAGCAGGAGATCCACTTGTCCAAGATGCAGAAGAAAGAGAGAGATCAGCAGGTAGCTTCCTATTTGTGTGGTGGAAGCGGGTAGGACTTCTCTTGGGCTAAATTTCACCAGTTGGGAAACGGAGGGATTTCTCTAGAGGCAACAGCCTGAGAATGGCCAGGAATGCTTTCTCAAGTGTGAAAGAGAAACTTAAAACAGGAACAAAATGCTGGCTAGTTTGTATCTAAGATTGGCAGGGAATATTTATTGTGCTCGGCTTTAATACACATTAATTTATTTGTATGCTGCCTGTTCGCAATCCAATCCAAAGAAAAACAATTTTCTTCAATAAGTACTGGCTTGTAATGATTAAGTCAATTAATTAAACAATTAAAGATTCAACTGCTTACAATATATGCACATCTAGTACGATAAGAATAACCCTTAGAAAAGCAAGTAGTACTGCTGTATATAAATCTAACAACAGTGCAAATAATAGTCATAAGAACATAAGAAAGGCCCTGCTGGATCAGACCAAGGCCCATCAAATCCAGCAGTCTGTTCACACAGTGGCCAACCAGGTGCCTCTAGGAAGCCACAAACAAGACGAGTGCAGCAGCACCATCCTGCCTGTGTTCCACCGCACTTAAAATAATAGGCATGCTCCTCTGAAACTAGAGAGAATAGGTATGCAGCATGACTAGTATCCATTCTAACTAATAGCCACGAATACCCCTCTCCTCCATGAATATGTCCACTCCCCTCTTAAAGCCCTTCAAGCTGGCAGTCATCACCAGATCCTGGGGCAGGGAGGTACACAATTTAACTATGCGTTGTGTGGAAAAATATTTCCTTTTATCTGTTTTGAATCTCTCACCCTCCAGCTTTAGCAGATGACCCCGTGTTCTAGTATTATGGGAGAGGGAGAAAAACGTCTCCCTGTCCACTCTCTCCAAACCATGCATAATTTTATAGACCTCTATTGTGTCTCCCCTCAGCCACCTTCTTTCCAAGCTAAACAGCCCTAAGCGTCTTAACCGCTCCCCATTGGACAGTTGCTCTAGTCCCCTAATTATTTTGGTTGCTCTTTTCTGCACCTTCTCAAGCTCTGTACTATCCTTTTTTAGGTGTGGTGACCAGAACTGTACACAGTATTCCAAGTGTGGTCTCACCATAGATTTTTACAAGGGCAGTATGATATCAGCAGTTTTATTCTCTATTCCTCGTCTAATTATAGCCAGCATGGAATTTGCCTTTTTTTACAGCAGCCACACACTGAGTTGACATCTTCATTGAGCTATCCATTACCACCCCAAGATCCCTTTCTTGGTCTGTCGCTGCCAGCTCAGATCCCATCAGTGTATATGTGAAGTTGGGATTTTTTGTCCCAATATGCATCACTTTACGCTTACTCACATTGAATCTCATTTGCCATTTTAATGCCCATTCTTCTTGTATGCAGAGATCCTTCTGGAGCTCTTCACGGTCCGATTTTGTTTTAACCACCCTAAATAATTTGGTGTCATCTGCAAACTTGGCTACTTCACTATTTAACCCCAACTCCAGGTCATTGATGAACAGGTTGAAAAGCACTGGTCCCATCACAGATCCCTGAGGCACCCCACTGCTCACATCCCGCTATTGTGAGAACTGACCATTGATTCCTACTCTCTGCTTCCTATTTTTTAGCCAGCTCTCAATACATAAGAGGACTTGTCCTCTTATCCCGTGACTATGAAGTTTGCTTAGCAGTCTTTGGTGGGGGACTTGGTCAAAAGCTTTTTGGAAATCCAAATACACAATATCCACAGGCTCTTTCCTGTCCACATGCTTATTGACACTTTCAAAAAACTAATAGGTTAGTGAGACAGGACCTACCTTTAGAGAAGCCATGTTGGGTTTTGCCCAGCAGACCCTGCCCTTCTATATGCTTGTCTCTGCTGGAACTACCCTCCAAGGAAGGATCAACAGCTGATTCATAGAGGGCAGGATTTGTCTCTCCTTTAAGTGATTCCAGTTTGTTCATTGTGAAGAGCAGTTAATGATCTTCTTTACTTGATTCCACTTTTGCTTGAAGGTCTTACAAGTAGTTTCTCTTTATTCTAGCGGCTGATGGTTGCCAGAAAAACTACGAGGGTGAATCACAACACTTCTTATTTGACGAAAAACAGCAGAAGAGAAATGCTAGAATGAAAAGGAAGAGGGTGAAAGAATGCTCTGCTTCTCAGGCTGCTGAATCCCAGGTGTTTGATACACACTGGAGAATCCACACAGGGGAGAAACCTGGTAAATGCTTAGAGCGTAGAAGGAGCTTTGCTCAGAGTTCAAAGCTTACTAGACATCAGTGTAGCCACACTGGAAAGAAACCTTATAAATGCTTGCAGTGTGGAAAGAGCTTTACACGGAATTCAGAACTTACTATCCATCAGCGTACCCACACTGAGAAGAAACCATATAAATGCTTGCAGTGTGGAAAGAGCTTTGCTTGGAGTTCTCTGCTTACTATCCATCAGCGTACCCACACTGGGGAGAAACCTTATAAATGCTTGCAGTGTGGAAAGAGCTTTGCTTCAAATTCAGAATTTACTAAACATCAGCGTATCCACACTGGGGAGAAATCTTATAAATGCTTGGAGTGTGGAAAGAGCTTTGCTCAGGGTTCATATCTTAGGGTCCATCAGCGTATCCACACTGGGGAGAAACCATATAAATGCTTGCAGTGTGGAAAGAGCTTTGCTTGGAGTTCTCTGCTTACTATCCATCTGCGTACCCACACTGGGAAGAAACCATATAAATGCTTGCAGTGTGGAAAGAGCTTTGCTGAGAGTTCAAACTTTACTAGACATCAGCGTATCCACACTGGGGAGAAACCTTATATATGCTTGCAGTGTGGAAAGAGCTTTGCTTCAAATTCAGAATTTACTAAACATCAGCGTATCCACACTGGGGAGAAACCTTATAAATGCTTGGAGTGTGGAAAGAGCTTTGCTCAGGGTTCATATCTTAGGGTCCATCAGCGTATCCACAGTGAGGAGAAACCTTACAAATGCTTGCAATGTGGAAAGAGCTTTACTCGGAATTCAGAACTTACTATCCATCAGCGTACCCACACTGGGAAGAAACCATATAAATGCTTGCAGTGTGGAAAGAGCTTTGCTGAGAGGTCAAACTTTACTAGACATCAGCGTACCCACACTGGGGAGAAACCATATAAATGCTTGCAGTGTGGAAAGAGCTTTGCTTGGAGTTCTCTGCTTACTAGACATCAGCGTACCCATACTGGGGAGAAACCATATAAATGCTTGCAGTGTGGAAAGAGCTTTGCTGAGAGTTCAAACTGTACTAGACATCAGCGTATCCACACTGGGGAGAAACCATATAAATGCTTGCAGTGTGGAAAGAGCTTTGCTGAGAGTTCAAAGCTTACTA
Source organism: Euleptes europaea (assembly GCF_029931775.1). NCBI lineage: Eukaryota > Metazoa > Chordata > Lepidosauria > Squamata > Sphaerodactylidae > Euleptes > Euleptes europaea. The sequence continues at coordinate 6,434,104 of NC_079312.1, forward strand.
TCCATCAGCGTACCCACACTGGGGAGAAACCTTATAAATGCTTGCAGTGTGGAAAGAGCTTTGCTTCAAAATCAAAACTTACTAAACATCAGCATATCCACACTGGGGAGAAACCATATAAATGCTTGCAATGTGGAAAGAGCTTTGCTAGGAGTTTACAGCTTACTAGACATCTGCAAACTCACACTGGGGAGAAACCTTATAAATGCTTGCAGTGTGGAAAGAGCTTTGCTTCAAGTTCAGAGCTTGATATCCATCAGCGTACCCACACTGGGGAGAAACCATATAAATGCTTTCACTGTGAAAAAGGCTTTGCTTCAAGTACTTTGCTTACTAGACATCAGCGTACCCACACTGGGGAGAAACCTTATAAATGCTTGGAGTGTGGAAAGAGCTTTGCTCAGGGTTCACGGCTTACTAGACATCAGTGTATCCACAGTGGGGAGAAACCTTACAAATGCTTGCAATGTGGAAAGAGCTTTGCTTGGAATTCTCTGCTTACTATCCATCAGCGTACCCATACTGGGGAGAAACCATATAAATGCTTGCAGTGTGGAAAGAGCTTTGCTGAGAGTTCAAACTTTACTAGACATCAGCGTATCCACACTGGGGAGAAACCATATAAATGCTTGCAGTGTGGAAAGAGCTTTGCTTGGAGTTCAAAGCTTACTATCCATCAGCATACCCACACTGGGGAGAAACCTTATAAATGCTTGCAGTGTGGAAAGAGCTTTGCTTCAAGTTCAGAACTTACTAAAAATCAGCGTACCCACACTGGGGAGAAACCTAATAAATGCTTGGAGTGTGGAAAGAGCTTTGCTCAGGGTTCATATCTTAGGGTCCATCAGCGTATCCACAGTGGGGAGAAACCTTACAAATGCTTGCAATGTGGAAAGAGCTTTGCTAGGAGTTTACAGCTTACTAGACATCTGCATACTCACACTGGGGAGAAACCTTATAAATGCTTGCAGTGTGGAAAGAGCTTTGCTTCAAGTTCAGAGCTTAATATCCATCAGCGTACCCACACTGGGGAGAAACCATATAAATGCTTTCACTGTGAAAAAGGCTTTGCTTCAAGTACTTTGCTTACTAGACATCAGCGTACCCACACTGGGGAGAAACCTTATAAATGCTTGGAGTGTGGAAAGTGCTTTGCTGAGAATGCAAAGCTTACTATCCATCAGCGTGTCCACACTGGGGAGAAACCTTATAAATGCTTGGAGTGTGGAAAGAGCTTTGCTCAGGGTTCACGGCTTACTAGACATCTGCGTATCCACACTGGGGAGAAACCTTATAAATGCTTGGAGTGTGGAAAGTGCTTTGCTGAGAATGCAAAGCTTACTATCCATCAGCGTGTCCACACTGGGGAGAAACCTTATAAATGCTTGAAGTGTGGAAAGAGCTTTGCTCGGAGTTCACAGCTTACTAGACATCTTCATATTCACACTGGGGAGAAACCTTATAAATGCTTGGAGTGTGAAAAGGGCTTTGCTCAGAAATCACATCTTAGGGTCCATCAACGTATCCACTCTGGGTAGAAACCTTATAACTGCTTAGTGTGTGGAAAGAACTTTGCTCAGAGTTCACAACTTAACACCCATCGATAAATTCTCACTTGAGAAACTATATCAGCGCATGGGTTGTAGAAAGAGTTTCTTTGGAGTAACAGGCTAATTGTTCATGAATGAATCCACACCAGAGGAGGAGCCACATCATCGCTTGGAATGTGGAAGGAGCCATATGAATGTTGCTGTGTTAATTCAGCTTTCTCTTGGTACGCTGGAAGTAAGAGTAATTGTTAGTGTTTTCTTTAATAGAGACTTTTTAAAACGGACACCACTGGAAGAGAGAGAGGAACATAAGCAAATATGCACAGTCGGCCAGGGAGCTTTTTGTCACTGAGCTGATGAATTGTAGTCAAAGGCCTTCCTCCAGTGCCAGTCAGAGAGAGAACAGATTCTACAGTGATACCATTTCTGTTGTCATCTTTGCATTGTTGGGCAACAGGATGGGAATATTCAGGTTCTCCCGCCTCCCTTAATTAAAAAAAAAAGTCAGAAAAATGGCTTTTTTGCTCAACACCGCTGGCTCAAATATCTGTTTCAAGGTGCTGAAATCCATATAGAAATCGGTAAACAGTTCTTTTGGGTGGGAATAAACAGGTCCCAAAGCTCGCAATAATATGTGACACAAGTGCTCAATGCACTATTCCTGTGTCCTGACAGATGTGTGCTGAGGATTCACAGGGGCATGGGGCTGATTTCTGTGGCATGTGGGGAGAAGGGGCTTAAGCCTCCCAATCTGATATGGCTGGAATTTGCTCCATTGTGGAAACTCACACGTCCTGAAGAGCTCTGCATGCAAGTTCCCCCTGTCCATGTCCCAGTCTCAATTGGGCTACCAGGCACCTTGGAATTCAGTTCCAAGCATTAAATTCCACAAGGTGAAACAATAACCACCTTGAAGTACATGAATGGCAGTCATACAGAGGATGGTGCGGTGTTGTTTTCTGTTGCCTCAGAAGGTCAGACCAGAACCAATGGGTGGAAAGTCAATCAAAAGAGGTTTTGTCTCAGCATGAGAAAGAACTTCCTGACAGTTAAAGTGGCTACTCTGTGGAACAGGCTTCCTCGGGAGGTGGAGGGCTAGAGATTTATTTGGCTATTTGACGACTGCAGCAAGAATAGTGTTGGCAGCACTATGGAAGCAAGAAAAGTGGCAACAAAAAATGGAAGAATGTGCGGCGATGGACAGACTAACTAATATGCTGAAAGGAAGCCTGAAGACATACAGACGAAATGGGAGAGCTTTTTTGAATCTGTTAATTGGAAAGTTTCGCTGAAGATGTTTTGAATAATATATAGATTAAGATAAATTCAGAGCCTAGACATAGATAAAAGCAATAACGGTTAATTTAAAGTAGAATATCGTTAACTATTATAGATGAAGTATACCAAGGGAACATCATAATAACAGAGTAATGTTTAAGATGTATATTGACCCCAGAAGTAAGGGTAAACTGTGTGGATGGAAGTGTATGTATATGTTTGTTTGTTATATTTTTTTCTGAAAATGTTAATAAAATATCTTTTTAAAAAAGTGAATTGTTTGCATTTCTTATGGTTCTAGGGGCCTCATATACAGTATATAAATATATATTGTGACATACACGTTTTAAAAATTCAGAATGTACACGGCGGTCAACTGGCGACGATGGAGAGGGGGAGAGCTTGTTTAGACCAGGCTAATGGCCTTTTAGACTTCCTCCACGTGAATAGGAGTTCACTTTTAGAATAATAAGAATTATATGTCACAGGGGGGCATCAGGATTTTAGAGAGGCTTAGGTGGGGCATGGCCAAAAAAAGGTTGGTTTCTGGGTGGCAGGTTAGTAAAGGGGCTGGTGGTAGCGTTACCTTGGGGTTGTGAGGATTCACATCTCAGCACTCTGTGGTTTTGTTTTTGATCAGCCGGTCACTACTCAGGAGATGCCTTTAAAGGCTCTGACACCTTCTGTATGCCAGGCCAATAACACAGTCCCAGGTTTGTGGGAGAGCAGGGAATATAGATCTCCCGTCCAGCTCACTGATATATGCCGCCGGATGAGTAATGGCAATCCCAGTCTACCGCCAGTTGCACCAGACTGTCCTAGAAAAGTCCCATAACCAACAGAGTTGAACTGTCTGCAAACAGCCACTTGGCTCCATGTTCTCAGCTAGTGAACAGAAGGGGAGCTGAACTGGCCGGTATTCGAGTTTCCCTACAGCACAGGGGAAGTTGTTCTGACACAGAAGTACATGGCGTCTACCTATAAACATACCCTTTGCAGGCTCAATAACGACCCTGCTTGCATTTCAGCTGAACTAGGTTTGATTCCACCTCAGGTATTGCTGACCAGGCTCCTAAGCAGGAAATTCTGCAGCCAACAGCAGGGTTGGAAACCGTTGAGAGTAACCTTGAAGGGCATGTAGTCCATCCCCCTGGTCAATGCAGTAGTAGTCAGCTACAGACCGTGCTCAGGAGGGCTCCCAGCCAGACATGGACGTGCTTAGCTTCCCCAGGGTTGCCAGTGCCACATAAGCGTTCCAGATGTACCCCTAACACTATATGCCAAGAAGAACTTTTGGGCAGTGAAGAACGGGACCCACCGACCATGAAGCCGGACTTGCCCCCATGCTATCTGGGGAGCTGGAAGGAACCCTGAAGGTCATCTAGTCCTGGTCAGTTCAGGCAGAGGCAACTTACGGAGCCTGCTCAGGAGGGCTCCCAGCCAGCTTAGCTTCCTGAAGGTGGCTTCATCAGCCTTTCAGTGATGCCCATGGAATAACATGGCAAGAAAAAGCTGCTCCTGCTCCTCCTCCTCTCACCCCACATCTGGCCACAACCCAGAGGAGGAGGGAGGAAGCGAATGCGCAGGCACTGAATGTGGTAGAATAATTGTCGTGGGCTAAGGCATTAATTCACCTGAGCATATGGTTTTCCTCTGGATCTATATGAGTAAAAGGCATTTCTTAAGAACTGATGCAGTAATGTGGGGTAAAGTTCATGCTGACTGAAAGCTGTTTTAAGATAAAGATAACTGCACGGCTGCAAGGTTAAGACTTTTTGATGCTGCCCGCTTGATAGCTGGGTCTGAAAAGTAGGCAAATGCTTATCCAGAGTGCTCTTCTAGGCATAAAACTAGAAGGTCATCTCTGTCTGGAGGTTTTTTGGGCTCTGCTCTGAGATACAGTGTGAAAGAAGGAATTATGTCACTGTCCGATAAGCAGTACACCAGCTGTACACACTAAGCAGTACACCACCTGGTGACCTTGGGACCTTGGTGACTTAATGTCACATTAATACATAATAGAGCTTTCTCCACAGACCAGGTAGAGGTGGACAATGCCAGTCACTATCAGGAGTGACCAAGTTGGACCCAGGACAGAAGCCTTTAGCCTCCTCAGCTCAGATAACCACTGGTCTGAGAGAATATAAGGAAGCCTCAAACAGCCAGAAGGCAGGAGGGTTGGTAGAGGACAGCTGAACGCTGTCTGGCTGCTGGGCCTCCCCAAACATCAGCTAAGATGTAAAACTAGGAAAGCAGGGAGTTGATGGAAGTTGGCTGACACTGACTGACCTCACTCCCTATATCTGTCTCTTGCGTGAGACACAAGAAATGAGTTACAGAGAGGGCAGCAAGTCTGTCTGGCCATAACTCATTCTATTATTCCATATCTTGCGTGATATGGAACTATATCATTTCACAAGCTCTCTGTGAGGATGGGAAAGACTCTCCTTGAGAGCACTTCATTTCAAGATGACCTGCTAAGGCTGGACATCTGAAATGACTGCTGGCAGACTAATGATTTAAATGGTCTGACCTGGCTTTCCTTGAGAAACATGGAAGTTGTGAAACCCAAGTTACAGAACTGGTTTCTCCAGTTCCCAGAACCAGAAACAGGGAAAAAAGAGTCAGAGGTTCCCCCAACATAACAGGGGAAGCTTCTACACTCAGAATAAGAGGCCAGAGATGTTCCTGGGGGAAAAAGGAGAATCTCTGTTCTCTATATCAAAGCTTAGGGCACATATAAAATGCTTACATAAAACATATACAAAATCTATTAGGCCTATTCATGGAGACTCTTAGTCCAGGAAACATATTCACTGAAATTGGCAAAGCCAGAGAATAACTGAGTCTTCCATACAAACCCTAATACAGCCTTAAGCTTACACATAATGAATTATACATAATACATAAGCTCTGCATTGCTGACTGTTAAGAAATACACATACCATCAGCATGTATGAAGCATTCCTGATCTTAACAATGATCAGAAGTCCATAAACATAAATATAAAATATAAAAGCTTACCACACATAGCTATAACAACTGACTAGAGTCTCAAATAGCTCTAACTTTAGCTGTATCTGATAAATAGACTTCAGAACAGTATTTTAATGAACCTAAACTGGCATGAAATACTCAATGAGCTTTTGGACTATAATTCTCAAGTAAAATAAGAACCAGAGAATCAAAGATATGGTAAAGACATAGAAACATGGGAAAAGACTATGTCCTTACAGAAAAGTTTTGCAGTATCCTAAATATCAGCTATGCATATGAGCTGGAGAGGTTTAGAAATAATATAAGGTTGTACTCAATTTACTATAACTTATAGTTTATATTTCAGGTACTCTGGATTAAGATGCTCTTAACTATGACAGGTCTTTCCCCCATTATATTTAACCATATCTTCTCTCCCATAATACTAACTTATGTTTTTACAAGATTCTGTAACTGTAGTATTCTAAATGAATCTAGAGATACAAGTTAAAATCTCATAGAGAGAAATGCATTAAAGGTTTAAGGTTAGAAAACCTTACATAGAGAAATTGCTTATAAAGACTGTATGAAACTGCTGGCATATATTAACGTAACTGAACATGTAAAAGAATGCTCTTAACTATGACAGGTCTTTCCCCCATTATATTTAACCATATCTTCTCTCCCATAATACTAACTATGTTTTTACAAGATTCTGTAACTGTAGTATTCTAAATGAATCTAGAGATACAAGTTAAAATCTCATAGAGAGAAATGCATTAAAGGTTTAAGGTTAGAAAACCTTACATAGAGAAATTGCTTATAAAGACTGTATGAAACTGCTGGCATATATTAACGTAACTGAACATGTAAAAGAATCATAATGTTTGTACTTTATGACATGTTTTGAGAGTGTGTAAATATTCACATAAATTGTCGAAGGCTTTCACGGTCAGAGTTTATTGGTTCTTGTAGGTTATCCGGGCTGTGTAACCGTGGTCTTGGAATTTTCTTTCCTGACGTTTCGCCAGCAACTGTGGCAGGCATCTTCAGAGTAGTAACACTGAAGGACAGTGTCTCTCAGTGTCAAGGGTGTAGGAAGAGTAATATATAGTCAGAAAGGGGTTGGGTTTGAGCTGAGTATTGTCCTGCAAAAGTATTGTCCTGTAAGTATCAAGATAATGTGCTAATGAGGGTATGGTATGTTAATATGGAACCATTGTATCCTGAAGTGATCTGTTAATGTGTGTAATCCAAAACTAATCTGTATGGCTATTGTTGAATGTTGTCTTTGTCTGGAGGTTTTTCAGGGCAGGAAGCCAAGCCTTATTCATTCTTAAACTCTCCTCTTTTCTGTTAAAGTTGTGCTGATGTTTGTGAATTTCAATGCACAGAGAAGCCATTGAAATTCACAAACATCAGCACAATTCACAAACATCAGCACAACTTTAACAGAAAAGAGGAGAGTTTAAGAATGAATAAGGCTTGGCTTCCTGCCCTGAAAAACCTCCAGACAAAGACAACATTCAACAATAGCCATACAGATTAGTTTTGGATTACACACATTAACAGATCACTTCAGGATACAATGGTTCCATATTAACATACCATACCCTCATTAGCACATTATCTTGATACTTACAGGACAATACTTTTGCAGGACAATACTCAGCTCAAACTCAACCCCTTTCTGACTATATATTACTCTTCCTACACCCTTGACACTGAGAGACACTGTCCTTCAGTGTTACTACTCTGAAGATGCCTGCCACAGTTGCTGGCGAAACGTCAGGAAAGAAAATTCCAAGACCACGGTTACACAGCCCGGATAACCTACAAGAACCAATTCACATAAATTTTTTGGCACTTCTCAACAGAAAGCCTACAGTCCCTGTAGGAATTATCATTGACTTCTGGCTGTGAGGTCTCGCTGAATAGATAGCTCCATTTCTCAGTAAGTGGTACATTCTAGGAGTGTAGGCCCCTTAACGCCACAAGCGGTGACAGTGCCAACCTTTTATATATGCTGGGCAATACCCTCTTGCGAGCCCTTTATATATGCTGGGTAATATATACCCTCTTGTGATCCTTAAGAACTGCATGGAGGAAGGGGAGAAGCTTCTGGCCAGGCTCACTGTCTTGAGCCACACATACAGAGCCTTTCCCAGGCATCGGCTGCGCTGCTCCCTCTTTAGGATCCCTCCTTGGAGGCAAGAAGGAGCATCAGGTGGGGTGGAAAAGGAGGGGGGGCGAATCCTGCCTTCCCTTTGCTGCCCTTTGGCAGGGAAATCGGAGCGGGGCTGGCAGGGGCGAAAGGAAGGTGCAGCCTCTGGCGGGGCGAAGCAAGGAGGCGGCCCCTTTTGCCTTCTGGAGAGAATCAGCCTAAGGGTTAAATGGAACGAGTCTCAATTCCTAGAGCGGCATCAACAAAGAAGGCCGCCTGACTTGGGGCAAGCACTTCCGGCTCGTGCCTGGGGGGAGGAAGAGAGGAGGGAAGCGCCGGTGGGGACTTTTCAAAAGAACTGGTGAGCAATAAGAGAATAGTTCCTGTGCAAAAACCCTCCCTGGTTTTGACGGTGGAACAGCCCGGGAGGGGAGGGGGGCGTTTGAGGCGTTGCAAAGACCCCCTGCAACAACAACAACAACACCCCCCCCAAAAAAAAAACACCCATATGATTTAACCAGGCGGGCCCCCATGTCCCCAGGCGTCCTCCTGCTTTCCCCCTCCGGGCGCTCCTGTGTCCCCTGCAGGCAGAGCCCAGCTCGTCCTCAGGGCTCCGCCGGCTCCACCGGGCTGTGGGTTTCTCTGGGCCTCTTCGGCTGCAGCCTGCAAACTCTTCGGGGATTTTGTTCCCGTCCTTCCCACCCCTCAGCGGCCCTGGCTAAAGGGCGACCCTTGGTTTCCGGCAACCTGCCTCTCCTCTTGCAGTCTGGGAGTCCTGGGAGGATCCGATGAGCCCTTCCGGATGAGCCACCAAGGTCTCGGAAGTTGGCCTTGGGGTTTCCTGAAATGAGCCACAAACCCTGAAAGATCTCTGCCTTGCTTTGCATTCTTGTGGGACAAACATTTAGGGGTTTTTTGTGTGTGCTGGCTCTCCAGGGAACCCGCCTGAGGTGGTGTAAAAAGTAAAATATAATAATCAACCTAAAAGAGTAATATCCCTTAAGTAGAGGTCAGCATAAGCTGCCAGAGCATGAGAACATAGATCTTGGAGCAGCTTAAAATGGGTAACCGTTTCCAGACCAAAAGCACCCTATAAAGATTAACTCCCCGTTCCTTTCTTTCCAACCACTTGTGTAAATTGGCCGCCTGCTCCCATGGGGGGTTCCTCTGGTTGGGGAATGGTGCAGGAATCTTTCCTTTATGCTTTACCAACACTTGTATTAAGCAGCAGATAACCTTTTTAAGAAGGCCTTTCTGGTTGACTCATGACTGGCATATTAAGATTGAGGGGTACAACTTGTTTAAAAGGGATAGACAGAAAAGGAAGGGGGGAGGAGTAGCATTATATGTCAAAGATGTGTACACTTGTGAAGACGTACGTGAATCTGAGCATGGTAGTTCAGTCGAGTCTATGGGTAAAAATAAAAGGAGTAAGAAATAATAGTGATATTATGGTGGGGGTCTGCTATCCACCACCAAACCAGGTAGAGGACTTGGATGGGACGCTCCAAGACCACATTACAAAGTTCTCAAAGAGACGGGACGTGGTGGTCATGAGAGATTTTAATTACCCGGATATCTGTTGGAAGTCCAACTCTGCTAAAAAAGCCAGATCCAATAAATTCCTGAATTGTCTTGCTGACAACTTCCTATTCCAGAAAGTGGACAGGTAAACAAAGGGATTTGCTATCTTAGACTTGATTCTCACCAACAGGGAAGAACTGGTCGATGAGGTTAAAGTAGTAGGCACTCTGGGTAGTAGTGACCGTGTACTCTTGGAATTTACAATCTTGGGGAAAGGGAAAACTGTACATAGTCAGATCTATGGGTTGGACTTTAGGAAAGCAAATTTTAACAAGCTTAAACTTATGCTGGTAGCATTCCAGGGTCAGAAATACTTAAGGAGAAGGGAGTTCAAGAAAGGTGGGAGTTTCTTAAAAATGAAAGACTGAAGGGGCAATCTCAAACCATTCCTATGAGAAGGAAAAATGGCAGGAGCCTAGAGAGGCCAGGGTGGCTCCATAAACAGCATTTTAAAGAGTTGAGAAATAAAAAAGACTCATTTAGGAAGCAGAAGGAGGGCCTTATAGCCAGAGCGGAATACAAACAAATAACTAGTGCTTGTAGGGAGAGTGTTAGGAAAGCTAAAGCTCAGGATGAGATTAGGGTAGTGCGAGATGCTGAACACAACAAAAAAGGGTTCTTTTCCTATGTGCAGAGTAAGAATAAGAACAAGGACAAAATAAGCCCATTGTGGGGACCGGAAAGTGAAATGTTAACAGGAGATGAAGAGAGGGCAGAACTGCTCAATTCCTACTTTTCCTCAGTCTTTTCTTTCGAGGGAAATGGTGCTCAACATGGCCTAAACAGAACACATGATGAGGGAAGCGAGTTGCAGCCTAGGATTGGCATTCGGGTAGTGCACAAACACCTAGTTTCTTTGAATGAAACAAAGTCCCCAGGGCCAGATGAATTGCATGCAAGGGTACTTAAGGAACTTGCAGATGTAATTTCTGAGCCTCTTACCATTATTTTTGAGAATTCTTGGAGAACAGGTGAGGTGCCAGAAGACTGGAGGCGGGCAAATGTTGTCCCCATCTTCAAGAAGGGGAAAAAGGAGGATTGCTAAGAGCCAGCACGGGTTTCTCAAGAACAAGTCATGTCAATCTAATCTTATCTCCTTTTTTGAGAAAGTTACTACCTTGCTGGATCAAAGGAATTCTGTAGACATAGTTTGTCGAGATTTCTGTAAGGCTTTTGATAAGGTTCCCCATAATATTCTTGTTGACAAATTGGAAAGATGCAGTTTAGATCCTGTTACTGTTAGGTGGATCTGTAATTGGTTGACAGATAGCCCCCAAAGAGTGCTTATGAATGGCTCCTCATCCACTTGGAGAGGAGTGACTAGTAGAGTCCCTCAGGGATCTGTCCGGGGCCCTGTGATGTTCAACGTCTTTATAAATGATTTGGATGAAGGAATAGAGGGGATGCTTATTAAATTTGCAGCTGATACTAAATTGGGAGGGGTAGCAAATACTGTAGAAGACAGAGCCAGGATACAGGATGATCTTGACAGGCTGGGGAATTGGGCTAAACCAATAAAATGCATTTCATGTAAATGTAAAGTTCTGCATTTAATTCTAGGATGGGGGAGACTTGTCTTAGGAGCAGTGTGTGTGAAAAGGATCTTGGGGTCTTAGTAGACCAAACACTGAACACTGAGCAGTGTGATGTGGTAGCTAAAAAGGCAAATGTGATCTTGGGCTGCATCAACAGAAGAATAGTGTTCAAATCACATGAAGTGATGGTATCGCTTTACTCTGCTCTGCTTAGACCTCACCTAGAGTATTGTGTTCAGTTTTGGGCACCACAGTTTAAGAAAGATGTAGACCAGCTGGAACGTGTCCAGAGGAGAGCAACAAAGATGGTGAGAGGTCTGGAGACCAAGTCCTATGAGAGAAGGTTGAAGGAGCTGGGTATGTTTAGCCTGAAGAGGAGAAGACTGAGAGGTGATAATGATAACCATCTTCAAGTACTTGAAGGGCTGTCATATAGAGGAGGGTGCTGAGTTGTTTTCTGTTGCTCAAGAAGGTCGGACCAGAACCAACGGGTTAAAATTAAATCAAAAGAGTTTCCATCTAGACATTAGGAAGAATTTTCTAACAGTTAGTGCGGTTCCTCAGTGGAACAGGCTTCCTGGGGAGGTGGTAAGTGCTCCTTCCTTGGAGGTTTTTTAGCAGAGGCTAGATGGCCATCTGTCAGCAATGCTGATTCTATGACCTTAGGCAGTTCATGAGAGGGAGGGCAGCTTGGCCATCTTCTGGGCATGGAGTAGCCTCGCTGGGGGTTTGTGGGGGAGGTAGTTGTGAAATTCCTGCATTGTGCAGGGGGTTGGACTAGATGACCCTGGTGGCCCCTTCAACTATGATTCAGTGATCTCTGTAAGGCAGAAGGTCAGAAAAAATGGGAACCTGAGGAGTCATTACTACTTCAGGCACTGTGTGCTCTTGCTGTTCTCTTGGGTCTGATCTTCATCTGGGTTTAATGTTTTAAATCTCATTTAGAGTCCACTTTTCTCCCGAGTGGGGGCCCAAAGTGGCCTGCCATGTTCTCCCCTTCTCCACTTTCTCCTCACAAGACCCCTGTAAGGTATGGTCAGCCTGAGAAGGTGTGACTGGCCCAAGGACAACCAGGTAGCTTTTGAGGTAGGGTGGGGATTCGAACCTACATCTCCCAGACTAATCTGACATTCTAACCACTGCACTATTTGCTCCCTTCAGCTAATTATTCACTCATTTCAGTGTTTTGTCTATTGTAACAAAATAAAACAGAGGAGTTCAGAAGACTGACACCCTTGATTCTAGTATGAGCTTTCGTGAATCAGAGCTCGCATCTTCAGATGGAGATATCACGTGTATGTGGGTGTTTGTGTTCATATAAAATCTCAATGCAAAAATCAGTCTTGGCTTCTCAGGAGGTCACAGATCCGGCACTTGTCTTTACAGAAGAATCTGGCAGCAGAGGAAGGGTAACTGCTAGTCCTGGTGGAGGCACTTTGCAGTGGAATGAAGGATGAGGAGAGAGCACGACTCAGCTGTCGCTTAATCAGGAAAAGTCCTTGATGCCACCAAGTTTGGGAGTAGTGCGGAGATGTGGGGAGAAGCCATGCAGAAGAGCCTGGGAGACAATGACGTCCTCTTTCAAGATGCGCATCGACAGCAATTCAGGCACTTCAGCTACAAGGAGGCTGAGGAGCCCCGAGAGATCTGCAGTCGACTCCACCATCTTTGCCACCAGTGGCTGAAGCCAGAAAGGCACAGCAAGAAGGAGATGCTGGACCTGGTGATCCTGGAGCAATTCCTGGCCGTTCTGTCCCCAGAGATGCAGAGCTGGGTCAGGGAATGTGGGCCGGAGTCCAGTTCCCAGGCGGTGGCCCTGGCAGAAGGCTTCCTCCTGAGCCAGGCAGAGGACAAAGACTGGGACCAGCAGGTGAGACATTTTCATCTAGGTAGTGTGGGGGCACATAAGATAAGATCAAAGTTCCCCTCTAAATCGACCGGGACTGCTGCAGCTTTTTGGAAAACCCCTTTTGCCTGTTTTCCTCTTCCTTTTCTCACCAGACTGTCCTTTCACGTATCGCCACTTCTGTTTCAGGTGCAGAAGAGGATGGTGCAGGACTCTTATCACAGAGCAGCTTTTCCAGGTAAGATCAAAATGGGTATCGTTCCCACTGGATGGCCTCCTTGAGCGTAGAGGGGCTCCTCTGATTCCCCACCCCTCGGTCCTGGTTGGGAAAGATCCTCCACTCCAGCCTCTCAGTTTAGCAATTCCGTTTGGGGAAGTAGAAACCTATAATCTGTCAAAATTCTCAGCAGGATAATTGAACAAATACAGTAGTGGAGTTGAAGACAGAACGGCGTCTGAGAGCGGGATATAATAATAGATAAATAAATAAAGGATGGTTAACGTCAAAAATTGGGGAAATGGTGCATGGAGCGAATAACAAGAGTCACAAAGTCATAAGCTTTCAGGAGCTCTTATGCTGTAGTACTTCCAATACTTTTAAGTCAAGAGCTTTTTGCTACCCAATTATCAACAGGGCAAGGTGCGTCCAGAGTTGATACACAAGAGAAGGATGGTAGTGGAAGGTTGCCGTCGGTGGTTTTAAAACTATGTTGTATCCAACTGGGTGTTAAATGCCAGAATAGGTGAAATATGACGTCACTGGGCTCTTCATTCTTAGTGAATATTATATTCTGTTATTATTATCAATGACAATGCAATGCAGCTATTCCGGTCCTTACTGGGACCCCATGGAGAGCACGTATATGACTGGTGCTCTGTCAGCCTAATGGACTCCAGGTTAAATACCAGATCAACTTCATGGTGCTGGTGCTGACTTTTAAAGCCCTACCCAGCCATCTAAATCTAATAATAAACTGTAAATAAATGAAATTATTAATAATACACTATTTTCATTTCTACTCTGCCTTTCTAACTGGAACTCAAGGCAGAGTTCATTGGTTCTTGTAGACCACGGTTACACAGCCCGGATAACCTACGAGAACCAATGAACTCTGACCGTGAAAGCCTTCGACAATATCAAGGCAGAGTACTTCTACAATAAAAAGAACCACAATCAGTAAACAGATTAGATGAGAATGTCAGGCAATCAGAGGATTACAAGAGAGGACAACGGTATTAGATTCGATAAGAATATTTAGTTTTAACCACACAGAACCTTTGGAAGATGGAATAAAGTATTTGGGCTAGGATTGTCGATTGGGGGTGAAACGTCAAGGCACGAAAATAGAATAAAGTTGATGTGTCAGTGGCGTCTCCCACTGTGCCGTCTCAGTACCATGTCAAGAGGGTAACTGCTGGTCCTTCACCAAGAGCAAGGCTGCCTTTTTCCGGATGAGCTCATAGTCTTGCAACATGGAAGGAGATTCTGGGATCTGGTGGTTGTTTTGGTGTCCTTCTTTACCTCTGCGAGTTCCTTGCATTGCAGAGTTCTTCCTTCTGATATCTGTGAATTCTGAGCCATCAGACAAACACAAAAATACTTTTGTATATGGTAACAGGACCAAGACTAGGGCTGTTACCGCACTTTGTATTCCCAGTGATGTATTAAGAGTTTGAAAATGTTATAAAAAACACCGCTTAAAAAGGGTTTTTGGATACCACGGCTAACAAATGGTTAGAAGACGTCTTCACAGTTAAAGGGGCCAAACAAAAGTGCGAACAGATTTTTTTATAACATTTCTGAACTCTTGATACATCGCTGGGAATACCTAGTGCGGTAACAGCCTAGCTTTGGCAAAAGCACAGAGGCAAAAAGGGTATGCAAAATGAGGATGCAGGGACAGTTGAGATCATGAGCCAAGAGAGGGAGATTCGAATCCCCCCACCAAGGAAGCATAACACAAAGTACTGGGAAAGTAAAGAAAACCTTCCATTGACCTTCTTATCCTTCCAGGTGATGCCATAAAACCAATGATATCTTCTTTGCCATCTCTTTGTGATGGAGAAAAGGTGGCTTCTGTGCAAGCAGATCAGGTAAGTGTGGAACTCAGGATCGTGCCCTTGGGTGTCTCCCTGCCCTCCCCCAGGCCAGGGAGAATTTCTCTCTCTCTCTCTCTCTCTTTCCCTTGGCTGCTAGTGGTGCTGTTCACTGGATAGAAAATCAAAAAGATCTGATGACGTTTTAAACCCTAAAATCAAACATCTAATTATAGTCCTTTTGGACACAGTCCCTATGAAAGGGAAGGGTTGTTACATTATCTGTGATGGCAGAGGAGTTTCTTCTTTCTCTTTTCAGGGCCTGGTGACCTTTCTGGAGGTATCTGTTTATTTCACGGAGGAGGAGTGGGCCCTGCTAGATCCGGACCAAAGGCGGCTTCACAAGGAAGTCATGGGGGACAATTATCAGAATGTGGCCTCCCTGGGTAAGGCTCTCATTCCCCTTGATTCAGAGATGCTGAAGGCAGAAACCATTCCTTCTGAGAAGGACCCCAACTCTGACCTGAATGGCTCAGGCTAGCCCGATCTCAACAGCTAATGTTGGTCTTTCCAGTTGGGGTACTTGGATGGGAGACCACCAAGGAAGTCCAGGGTCACTATGCAGAGAAAGGCCATGGCAAACCACCTCTGTCCGTCTCTTGCCTTGAAATTTTTACAGGGTTGCAGTACTTTGGCTGTGACTTGACAGCAATTTCTACCACCACCACCACCACCAAGCAGGACCCTGGGAGGGCTCTTCCAATGGAGACTCTGAATAGGGGGATGTAGAAGATCCAAAGGCCAGGCAAGGGGATGGGGGTTCTGCATATACTTGCTGGAGTCCGTTAGTATTAGTGCGGAAGCGAAAAATATTGGTTTGTAAAGAAAAAGCTCTCCCCACGTCCCTGACTGCCCACTGAGTACTGAGCAATGTCATTGTTCTTTCTTTTTTTGGGGGGGGGGGATATTTTTTATTTTGAAATTATGGGATACAAAAAGGAAAAAATGGGAAAGGGGAAAAGGAATCCGTCTGCAAGTAATATACGTCTGCAAGTAATATACGTCTTAAGTAATATACATAAACACAGAGATAAAAAAAAAGAAATCTTATCAATCTAGTAAGTTCATAAAACACTTAAAAAATCCTTCTACTGGGTGTATTTTTTTTTTGCTGCGTGTGGGTTAAATCACATTAAACATTTATTACCATACTAATATGCTATCCAGTTACATATATCTATGAACTAAGTAGAAAATAGTTGTAAAATGGTTGCCATTTATCATTAAACTGTTCTAATGATTCGTTTGCAGTAGGACTCATCCAGAAAGTCAATCTGGCCATGTTTGCATACTCAAGCATTTTATCTTTCCATTCCTCAATATCGGGTATAGATGTTTGTTTCCAGGTTTTTGCTAGTACAGTTCTTGCCGCTGTTGTAGCATATTTGAAAATATCTCTAAATCTCGGTGGCAAATCTGATGGTGTTATACTCAATAAGAAATATTTAGGATCAAGTTTTATTTTCATTTTAATTATGTTCTGTAATTCATGTTGAATTTTTCCCCAGTAGATTTGTATCTTTGGGCATGTCCACCAGACATGAAAGTAAGAACCGTCTCTCTGTTGACATTTCCAGCAAGCTCCTTTTTTTTCCTTTGGATTGAGCATTTAAGAGATCATGTTGGGTGTCAAATACCACCTATAAAAAGTTTTGTACCAATTTTCCTTGACTTCTTGACTTACAGTATATTTTAGTTCTGTGGTACAGAGTTTTTCCCAGGTTTCCATTGTTATCATCTCTCTGAAATTTTGCATCCATTTTATCATATTCGTTTTAACCTGCTCATCCTCTGTGTCATATTTCAAGAGTAGTTTATAGATTTTTCCTAATAGATGATTGTCTTTTTAGTCACAAGTGTTTCAAATTCCGTTAGTTCTTGGAATGAGCCGGATTGTAAGCAGTCTACTTTTAGATGGCATCTCAGTCGAAGATACGTTAACCAAGCTGTTTTTTCTATTTTGTCTTGGAGTGTTGCTAAGCTTTTGATCTCTCCCATTGAGTCTACCATGTCACAGTACTTTAGTGGTGGATCATCGTTTAGGTTAATGTCTTCCAAGTAGGCCTCAGTCGGAGATATTATACAAGGCGGAGAAGGACTAATTCTTTTGATGTCACAATCCTCTAAAATTTTGCCCTGTTGTGACTTTCTTGTAGGGTTCCAAAGAACTCGGTGAAAGCCCTGTTGAAGGTCTGCTCTTTCCAATGTTAAATTTCTATTCGTAGGACTTTTAATCCAATCTGTAATCCAAGTCAGACAAGCTGCATAATAATATAATTTAAAATTCGGTAACGCAAGCCCACCTCTCTTCTTATCATCCTGTAGAACCTTGAATCTAATTCTTGCTTTTTTGCCATTCCATACAAAACGGTTTATCTGTTTCTGCCAGGTATCTAACGACTTGTCTGGTATATTAATTGGTAAAAACTGGAACAGAAAGTTTGTAAAGGAAAAGCTCTCCCAATGTCCCTGACTGCCCACTGAGTACTGAGCAATGTCATTGATCTTCAGGGGGGAAAATCCATTGAAAGGAGGGCAGGAGGGGATTGGCCTCCATAGTGGGCTCCTCTTGGGCCTTTCAGAGCAGCCATGGAAAGGAGCATTTGAAATAACAACAACAACAATAATAATATTTGTATTTATATAAAGCCCTCTATATGCATTTTCCAAAGTTCGAAAAGATCTTTGGTTGCCCTGAGGACATTACACCCCTCCCCTGGGACTTGAGGAGGATATGTGTGGGGTGGAGGGGGAAGAGAGGATGAATTGGGTCCCTTCTGCTGTGTTCATTCTTGTTACACCAGTATAAGCTTAGGCATGGTTCCAGATCCAGTAAAAAGAGATGGCAGAGCACTGAAGTAACAAAACAGTAAAGCTTTTGATAAGGTTCCACATAGTATTCTAGTTGACAAATTGGGAAAATGTGGGTTAGATCCTATTATTGTTAGATGGATCTGCAACTGGTTGACAGATCGTACCCAAATAGTGCTAGTTAATGGTTCCTCGTCCACTCGGAGAGAAGTGGAGTTTCTCAGGGATCTGTGCTGGGCCCTGTGTTGTTCAACATCTTTATAAATGATTTGGATGAAGGAATAGAGGGGATGCTTATTAAATTTGCAGATGATACTATATTGGGAGAGGTAGCAAATACGGTAGAAGACAGAGCCAAGATGCAGGATGATCTTGACAGGCTGGAGAAATGGGCTAGAACTAATACAATGCACTTCAACAAAGATAAATGTAAAGTTCTGCATTTAGGTAGGAAAAATGAAATGCATACTTATAGGATGGGGGAGACTTGTTTGAGCAGTAGTGTGTGTGAAAAGGATCTTGGGGTCTTAGTAGACCAAACACTGAACATGAGTCAGCAGTGCGATGCTGTAACTAAAAAGGCAAATGCAGTCTTGGGCTGCATCAACAGAAGTATAGAGTCCAGATCACACGAAGTGATGGTATCGCTTTACTCTGCTCTGGTTAGACCTCCACTAGAGTACAGTGTTCAGTTTTGGGCACCACAATTTAAGAAAGATGTAGGCAAGCTGGAACGAGTCCAGAGAAGGGCAACAAAGATGGTTGAGGGGTCTGGAGACCAAGTCCTATGAGGAAAGGCTGAAGGAGCTGGGTATGTTTACCCTGAAAAGGAGAAGACTGAGAGGGGATATGATAACATGTTCAAGTACTTGAAGGGCTGTCATATAGAGGAGGGTGCCGAGTTGTTTTCTGTTGCTCAAGAAGGTCAGACCAGAACCAACGGGTTGAAATTAAATCAAAAGAGTTTCCGTCTAGACATTAGGAAGAATTTTCTAACAGAACGGTTCCTCAGTGGAACAGGCTTCCTCAGGAGGTGGTAAACTCTCCTTCCCTGGAGGTTTTTAAGAAGAGGTTAGATGACCATCTGTCAGCAATGCTGATTCTGTGACTTTAGGCAGATGATGAGAGGGAGGGCATCTTGGCCATCTTCTGGTCACTAGGGGTGTGGAGGGGGGAGGTAGTTGTGAATTTCCTGTATTGTGCAGGGGGTTGGACTTGATGGCCCTGGTGGTCCCTTCCAAATCTATGATTCCATTCTATGAAAAAAGAACAGGATTTCAGCAGGTGAAGTTTGGCTCTATTTCCTGATGAGCTTCACTTGCTGAATTCCTGCCTCTGAGGCTTCTCTGGAATTCAGTTGGGCGGGTGCACTTTTCCCATTCTAAGTTGGAGAGAAACGGTGGCTCTGTCTGCTTTAAAATCTGAATATTTCTTAGAGTTAGAATGTCTGGAAGTCACTGGTTTGTTTCTTTCCCCTAAAGAAGGACTTCTGCTTCTCCAACCTGATTCCATGTCCCAAGTAGAAGAAGCAGGAGATCCACTTGTCCAAGAAGCAGAAGAAACAGAGAGATCAGCAGGTAGCTGCCTACTTGTGTGGTGGAAGTGGGTGGGACTTCTCTTGGGCTAAATTTCACCAGTTGGTGAACGGAGGGATTACTCAGGCCACAGGCCGAGAATGGCCAGGAAAGCTTTCTAAAGAATGAAAGCCAAGTTAAACAGGAACAAAATGCTGACTAGTTTGTAGCTAAGATTGGCAGGAAATGTTAATTGGGTGCTCAGCTTTAATCACATTAATTTATTTCTATGCTGCCTGCTCACAGACCTGCTCAAGTTGGTGCAAAACTCAAAATGATAGCATAAATTCCTAAATATTGTCTAAAGCAGGCTTGTCCAAACAGCGGACCCTGGGCCGCATTCAGCCCAGGATGGCTATGAATGCGGCCCAACACAGAATCACACACTTACTTAAAACATTATGAATCAGCTATCGTTAGTGTATTTTATGTGCGGCCCAAGACAATACTTCTTCCAATGTGGCCCAGGGAAGCCAAAAGATTGGACACCCCTGGTCTAAAGAATCAGTTTAACAATCCAAGGTCACAAAAGCATAAAAAACTACCAACTTGCCTCCAAATTGCTAAAACAGCTAAAAAAATAAATCCCAAAGTTAAAGCCTGGTTGAAAAAGAAATGTTTTCACCTGGCTAGGTCAGCTCTAGGTGAGTTTTTTTTTGGGGGGGGGGCATTCCCCAGAAAAGGGGCCACCACTGGAAATGCCCAGTCTCTAGTCACCACCTGCAGGCAGGGCCACAGAACACAGGGATTAGGAGGCCGAACATTTCAGTGGGGGGTGGAGAGTACAGTGAGCGTTATAAGTTTAGAGCTCATATAGGATCTCCATAGTTCAGGTGTAAAGCTCTGCTCCAAAATTGCTGTCCAGTCAACGCAGTCAGTTCTGTGTTTGAATATAGCAAGAGATTTGCTAGAGGTCCTTCTTGTCCAGCCTCCCATTTCACATGGTGGTAAACTAGAATCCCTGGAAGTTTCACAAATAGAGAAGCAGCTCCAAAGCATCCCTCTTCAGAGAAAGACTGCCTCTAAAAATGGAGGTTCCACTGGACTACCTTGTCTCTGCTGGAACTATCCTCCAAGGAAGCATCAACAGCTGATTAATACAGGACAGAATGTCTCTCCTTTAAGTGATTCTGGTTCTTTCATTAAGAAGAGCAGTTAATGGCCTTCTTTACTTGCTTTTGCTTGAAGGTTTTACCAGGCGTTTCTCTTTATTGCAGTGGCTGATAGTCCCCAGAAAAAGCCTGAGGGTGAACCACAACACCTTCTATTTGATGGAAAACAACAGAAGAGAAACGCTGGAACAAAAAGGAAGAGGGGGAATGAATGCTCTGCTTCTCAAGCTGCTGTATCCAACGTGTTTGATACACCCTGGAGAATCCACACAGGGGAGAAACCTTATAAATGCTTGCAGTGCGGAAAGAACTTTGCTCGGAGTTCAAAGCTTACTATCCATCAGCATATCCACACTGGGGAGAAACCTTATGAATGTTTGCAGTGTGGAAAGAACTTTGCTCAGAGTTCACATCTTACTGACCATCAGCGTATCCACACTGGGGAGAAACCTTATGAATGCTTGCAGTGTGGAAAGAACTTTGCTCGGAGTTCAAACTTTACTAGACATAAGCGTATCCACACTGGGAAGAAACCTTATACATGCTTGGAGTGTGGAAAGAGCTTTGCTCAGAGTTCACATCTTACTGTCCATCAGCGTATCCACACTGGGAAGAAACCTTATAAATGCTTGCAGTGCGGAAAGAACTTTGCTCAGAGTTCAGAGCTTACTATCCATCAGTGTATCCACACTAGGGAGAAACCTTATAAATGCTTGGATTGTGGAAAGAGCTTTGCTTCGAGTTCACATCTTACTGTCCATCAGCGTATCCACACGGGGGAGAAACCTTATATATGCTTGGAGTGTGGAAAGAACTTTGCTCAGAGTTCACATCTTACTGTCCATCAGCGTATCCACACGGGGGAGAAACCTTATAAATGCTTGCAGTGTGGAAAGAGCTTTGCTCGGAGTTCACAGCTTACTATCCATCAGTGTATCCACACTTGGGAGCAACCTTATAAATGCTTGGATTGTGGAAAGAGCTTTGCTTGGCGTTCACAGCTTACTAGACATCAGGGTATCCACACGGGGGAGAAACCTTATAAATGCTTGCAGTGTGAAAAGAGCTTTACGCAGAGTTCAGAGCTTACCAACCATCAGCGCATCCACACTGGGGAGAAACCTTATGAATGCTTGCAGTGTGGAAAGAGCTTTGCTGTGAGTTCAGACTTTACTAGACATCAGCGTATCCACACTGGGGAGAAACCTTATAAATGCTTGAACTGTGGAAAGTACTTTGTTCAGAGTTCACAGCTTACTAGACATCAGCGTATCCACACGGGGGAGAAACCTTATAAATGCCTGCAGTGTGAAAAGAGCTTTACGCAGAGTTCAGAGCTTATTAACCATCAGCCCATCCACACTGGGGAGAAACCTTATAAATGCTTGCCATGTGGAAAGAGCTTTGCTCGGAATTCACAGCTTACTAGACATCAGCGTATCCACACGAGGGAGAAACCTTATAAATGCTTGCAGTGTGAAAAGAGCTTTACGCAGCATTCAGAGCTTACCAGCCATCAGCGCATCCACACGGGGGAATAATAGAATCATAGAATAGAATCATAGATTCATAAAGTTGGAAGGGACCACCAGGGCCATCAAGTCCAGCCCCCTGCACAATGCAGGAAATTCACAACCACCTCCCCCCTCCACACCCCCAGAGACCAGAAGATGGCCAAAATGCCCTCCCTCTCATCATCTGCCTAAGGTCACAGAATCAGCATTGCTGACAGATGGCCATCTAACCTCTTCTTAAAAACCTCCAGGGAAGGAGAGTTTACCACCTCCTGAGGAAGCTTGTTCCACTGAGGAACCGCTCTAACTGTTAGAAAATTCTTCTTAATGTCTAGACAGAAACTCTTTTGCTTTAATTTCAAACTGTTAGTTCTGGTCCGACTTTCTCGAGCAACAGAAAACAACTCGGCACCCTCCTCTATATGGCAGTCCTTCAAGTCCTTGAACATGGTTATCATATCCCCTCAATCCTTTCCTCTTCAGGCTAAACATACCCAGCTCCTTCAACCTTTCCTCATAGGACTTGGTTTCCAGACCCCTCACCAAGATCCTTTTCACACACACTACTGCTCAAACAAGTCTCTCCCATCCTATAATTATGCATTTGATTTTTCCTACCTAAAGAAACCTTATAAATTCTTGCAGTGTGAAAAGAGCTTTACGCAGCATTCAGAGCTTACTAACCATCGGCGCATCCACACTGGGGAGAAACCTTGTAAATGCTTGGAGTGTGGAAAGTACTTTGCTCAGAGTTCACATCTTACTGTCCATCAGCGTATCCACACGAGGGAGAAACCTTATAAATTCTCAGCCAAGGTGACCTTTGGTAAATATAAACATAGATTAAAACGTTATTTTTTCATCTCTTTGAAGCCTGGAGTAGGGGTAATTTGAATTCATAGGGATTCATTATTCTATGTATATCAGCATCCTTTACGTGACTTTCTCACCATATTATAGTTAGCTTGACACTGAAAATCTGATTATCTATCTAAAAGGTAAAGGTCCCCTGTGCAAGCACCGGGTCATTCCTGACCCATGGGGTGACATCACATCCCAACGTTTCCAAGGCAGACTTTGTTCGCGGGGTGGTTTGCCAGTGCCTTCCCCAGTCATCTTCCCTTCACCCCCAGCAAGCTGGGTACTCATTTGACCGACCTCAAAAGGATGGAAGGCTGAGTCAACCTTGAGCCGGCTACCTGAAACTGACTTCTGCCGGGATTGAACTCAGGTCGTGAGCAGAGTTTTTGACTGCAGTACCGCAGCTTAACACTCTGCGCCACTCTGTCTATGTATATCTATATCAGTCAACCTTGCTAAAAACCTTGCTGATAAATTTGAAGGCTGAATTTTGTTTTGAGAAATTTTTAAATCCTTGAAGAGATGTAGTGTAAAGATGGTCATCGATAATTACAGATTAAGATTCCCATAGAAAAGGTATATAAGGGGTTAGAAATTGTTCAGTTGTGGGGAGTTCTTTAGCAGACTATGCTGCAATGCTGTCTTTCTGTCTAAAGAATTTCCCCCAGCATGGCTTATCCAGAGATATGTGAACTTTGTATTTTTACAGTAATTTTTACTGAACACATCTGTTAACATTCTGCTTATTTTCTATAACATTTTGTTCTATTCTGTTAGTGTTTTTCCTTCAATGTAACTTTCATATAGGAGCCCTGGGGCGCAGAGTGGTAAGCTGCAGTACTGCAGTCAAAAGCCCTGAGTTCGATCCCGACAGAAGTTGGTTTCAGGTAGCCGGCTCAAGGTTGACTCAGCTTGCCATCCCCCCGAGGTTGGTAAAATGAGTACCCAGCTTTCTGGGGGTAAAGGGAAGATGACTGGGGAAGGCACTGGCAAACCACCCCGTAAACACAGTCTGCCTAGTAAACGTCAAGATGTAACATCACCCCATGGGTCAGGAATGACCCGGTGCTTGCACAGGGGACCTTTACCTTTTAACTTTCATATATTTTCAATAAAAAGGAATTTTTTAAATTCAAAGCTTGTATAATTACTTATGGGGTAACTACTTAAGTAAGATAACATGTTTTCCAGTAAAATAAAACATCTAGAAACCTAGTTACCTATCATAGTATTGACCGCTTCAGGTTGTTGTGATTTTCCTGACGTGGGAGTAAGTGGATTAGCAGTTATCCAGGACATACCACCAGAACTCCTTGGCTTTATAGGAAACAGTGTTGTTTAATTTACAGTGCACAGATACAAAAAGACAAACCGTCACGTACACTTCTCTCCACCAAACTTCCCAACACAGAGTTATAATCACTCAGACTTATATGCATTCCAGCACCAGAAACCAATTAGGCCACTATTTTTCCTCCCCTCCTGTGCTTTAAAGGTATATCCACCCACGCCTTGGCACCAAACACTCTCAAATGCTTCAAGGATGGATTCCTTTTATACAAAGCTGTATAGGGGATGTTATCAATGCTTGACGTCCACAGTCTATTAATGAGGTAATTGAAACCTTAACTGCCTCCGCCCAGAACCTAGGCTTTAGATTAGCATCCTCCAAAGAGATTGCATCATGGATTTTAAATATCCTATTTGTCTTTCTGCAGTTCCATTTTCCTGGGGGACACAAGGGTTAGTAAGTCCGTGCTAAATCCCTTTGCTCTCTAACCACTGGGTTAACTCATGAGATACAAACTCTCCACCACGATCCGACTGGAGATTGGCAACTGGGAAACCTAGCTGCCTTTCCACCCTGTTCACCCAGTACTTGATTGTTTTACAAGCTTCACTCTTGTGCTTGAGCAGATAAATTCAGCCAAATCTCATGTGGTCATCAGCCAGTACAAAAGCCCACCTATTCCTAGAAACACTCTCTGTGAATGGGCCACAGAGGTCTAAATGAATAAGTTGTAAGGGTCTGTTTGTCACTCTTTGGCTGACTTTGGCCACTGGACACCTTCTGCTTTTTACTGATTTACACACAGTACAATCAAGGAAATTATTACATTTGTTTAGCTTCACCTCATTTTCCCCCAGCAAACTCAGGGTCTTCTGTATAGTTGCAAATGAGGCGTGGCCTAAACGCTGATGTAATAAATGCACGCAATCTGGATGAGGATTTTCATTTAAAGTTCCCACTGTGCTTGTGACATCTCCAGTCCCTCTGTTCACAACATAAACATCCTGCTTTAATTGCCCTTGCAACAGCGTGTCTCCCTCTCTGCTTATCTGGCAGGAGTTTCCCTTAAACTGCACAGAAAAACCACCCTTTGTCAAAGCTGACACGCTCAGCAAATTATTCTCCAGGAGAGGTACGCAGAGCACATTCTGGGATGTATTGCTTAATTCTGGAAAGTTTAGGCTGCCCTCACACTGGACCCCTAAACGTTTCCCGTCTGCCAAGCTAACATGAGTTCTTGCAGACACCTTTGTGCTTGACAGTAAGGAGCTATCTTTAACAAAAATCTTGCTAGCACTGCTGTCAACCAGCCATAAATTCTCACCCTTATCAGTCTCTGCCAGCACTACAGCTGTGTGTGAGGCAGTCTGGAATTGTTTCTTTGCCATCTTCTTTCATTGGGGGCAATCCCTTCTGAGGTGCTGAGTGCTGCCACAGGAATAACATTTCCTCACAAAGAGCACACAGTCCTCCTCCTCTTGCTTGAAGACGTCACTCCTCCGGTCCGTTCCACGACCTTGCTTCAACGACTTCTGCGCAGAGTAGAATTCATTCCCACTTAAAGGCTGAGTCCGCCGCTGGGCTGAGGTCCTCGGCGTTGACTGTAAATTACCTCGCTGCCAGGGGTGAAAGTCAGGGTTGTTAAACTCCTGGGCTGAGGTCTCCGAAGATGGACGAGATGCTGCTCTTTCCATCATGGGGTGACTCATTCGCAGCTGGGCTGTTGTCCTCTGAATCCGTCCCTCCTGCCGACGCTCCTCATCTTCCAGGATTTTGCCGGTAACATAATCTACAGCCATGTATTCCAAAAAGGCCACCAATACATCAAAGCTTGCATCCAGGGAACCCAGCATGATATATACTTTATCTTCATCTGAAACAGTTTTTCCTCTTAATTCCAGCTGCCGAAACAACTCAGCCAGAGACCTCAAATGCTCAGAGGCAGGAATGTGAGGCGATTTATGAGTCCTGTACAGCCTCTTCATTAGTGCAAGTATAGTTCCAGCCAAGTCCCTGCGATAAACGGCTTGCAAAGACGCCCACACATCTTTTGCGGAGGTTTTGCTGGCAACGTATACAAGCTGGCTATCCCCCACAGTCAAAATTATATTGGCAAGCGCCTTCTTATCTTTCTCCTGCTCCTCCTCCTCATCATCAGCGGGGGCTTGCACCACAACATCCCATAAACCTTCACATTTCAGGTAATGCTCAATTCTCACCGACCAAATACTGTAGTTGTCAGCGTTGAGCTTCTCCACAGGGATAGCAGATTGAGCCATCTCTCCACTCGATCACTCACTGTTCCAAAAGCCTCTGGACGTCCTGGAAACTGAATTGTGCTACCACTACACGTAACCTGCGCAGTGTAGCGAATCTGGGACCATAACCCTGACGGAGTAAGTGGATTAGCATCTATCCAGGACACAGCACCAGAACTCCTTGGCTTTATAGAAGACAGTGTTGTTTAATTTACAGTGCACAGATACAAAAAGACAAACCGTCACGTACACTTCTCTCCACCAAACTTCCCAACACAGAGTTATAATCACACAGACTTATATTCATTCCAGCACCAGAAACCAATTAGACCACCTGTAGACCTGGCCACAGTATTGCATCAGCTTTACTGCCTTAATCTGGTTTGCTGCAGTTCGCTCTGGGACCTCAAGGCACTTGCAGCCTCTTGCATCAGCTAGATGTCCCAAATCTGATGTCAAATCTATTTATGGCCAACTTGTAACTGACATTTCCTGCACTGTGCAAGGGGTTGGATCAGATGACCTTGGAGGTCCCTTCCAACTCAGTTCTTCTGTGTTTCTAAATGAGGCCCCGATTATACAGCTGTTGAACTGGTATTGGTTTATGGCATGTTCAGTTCTCATCTAAGATATTTGGAGTAAAATTTATTACAAAATGGGAGTTATTTGTCTTACCCTGTGAAGACATCTTATTGAGGGGTGTCACAGACCTTGAGGGTTAATAGATCATGTTGTTTAGGACCAGGTTCTCTGCCCTGCTTGCTCCACTCGCCAGATTTAGTGATCGTTTGACTACTGAAAGAGCAGTTCTGCCTCTTGCCAAGAGAGTGGCAGGATGAACTTGTGGCCTGTGCATTCGTCCTTTTGGCCAAACTATATCCAAAATGTTATTAATAACAAACATCCTACCCCGCCTTTCCCCCCAATGTTTACCCATTTTTCTCCCCTCTCCCAGCAGCAACATTTGGAAAACTGAGAGCCAGTGTGGTATAGTGGTTAAGATCAGTGGTCTGGAGCGGTGGACTCTGATCTGGAGAACCAGGTTTGATTCCCCTCTCCTCCACATAAGCAGCAGCAGAGGCTAATCTGGTGAACTGGATTTGTTTCCCGTCTCCTGCACATGAAGCCAGCTGGGTGACCTTGGACCAGTCATGCTCTCTCAGCCTCACCTACCTCACAGGGTGTCTGTTGTGGGGAGGGGAAGGGAAGGTGTAAACCAGTTTGATTCTGCCTTAAGTGGTAGAGAAAGTCAGCATATAAAAACCAACTCTTCTTTTGAGTGCTGTACTGGTCAGGCATCTCAAAATGGATATTGCAGTGCTGGAAAAAATAGAGATGAGGGCAAGCAAGATGATTTGGGGGGGTGGAGCACCTTCCCTATGTGGAACGGCTGCAGAGTGGGGGCCTTTTCAGTCTAGAAAAGAGATGACTGAGGGCAGGATCTGATAGCGGTTTCTGAAATTATGGCCAGTTTTGAATCTCTTGGTTTCGTCTGGAAGCTTCTGGGAGTAAGCCCCATTGAATACTCTTGAGTAAGGTTTTGAGTGGACCCACTTGGGTTTGCTTCAAGTAAACTCTAGTGCCTATAAAATTGCTTTCTATTTTGACCACAACTATGTACTGCAAAGATCAGCTTGGCCATTATTTCAGTTTTGTGCACCCTCTTCCTCTAATTTCAGCCTCTCTCTACCCCCAATACTTCTGTGTGATCCTTCTACAATCTTCATTCCTCTAATTTTTCCTTCCATTTGGTGTTCTCTGGGAGTCAGCTGTAGTCAGATTCCAATTTCCCCATTTGTTAGGAAATGTTTTAGGTGTTTTTGTTAGAATTGTTAGGAAGGCCAGCGTGGTGTAGGGGTTAAGAGCGGTGGACTCTAGTCTGGAGAACCAGATTTGTTGCCCCACATGAAGCCTGCTGGGTGATAGTCGGCTAGTCACAGTTCTCTCCAAACTCTCAGCCCCACCTACCTCACAAGGTGCCTGTTGTGGGGAGAGGTAGGGAAGGTGATTGTAAGCCACTTTAAGACTCCTTAAGATAGAGAAAAGCGGGATATAAAAACCAGCTCTTCTGCTGCTTCCCTTAGAGTATTTATAGGCCGCCTCTCCAAAGACCTGCTGAAGGCAGCTCAGCATTAAAAGTAAAACCAAACTCAACTGGCAATTGTCAACCAGCCAGGAGATAAAGCAAGCATTGAGCTGCCTAAAGCATATCTAGAAACAGTCCTCAGGCCAAGAGCAGACCATAAATGGAGCCCTTAGTGAAAAGCCAGGATGAAGAGAAGCCTCTTTTCTTAAAGGCACCAGGAGGCCGAGAGGGTGGCCCTATAGTCAGGAGTCCTCAATCTGCAGGGAGACTTTGATGGCAAACACCTCAAGCTGGAGAGAGGCTAACTCTTTTTAAAGGGGGATGAGGAGTGGTTGGAGAGAGATTTTCTCCTTCCCACAGCGGACACACAGATTTCTTTCTCCTCCCTCCAGGCAAATAGAGTTTGCAGGTTTTCAGTAATCACCCACAGCCTCTTTATTCCAGGAAAAAGCAGGACAGTATTCCCCACCACCCCCAGAGTGGTCGTGGCTCAGTGGTAGATCACTGAGGGTCACCATAAAGACTCCTGGGAGTAAGATTGGTCAACTAGAATCCTGCCAATGCATCTCGTTGGGCATAAAGAAAGATCCTTCATTTTCCTCTTAGCCTTGTGTGGATTACATCTCTCTTTGGGACACCTCTTGATTCTGGGGGGCCAGGTTGGCCGGAACACCTGTTTTGGACTTTGATTTATGGCCGCAAGGGAAGCTCAAGAAGCCAAAGTCTATATTGAGTTAGAAATAATCTCTAGCCTCCACTTAAGAGAAAACAGTTTCAAATTATGGACGTAGTCCCATTTAAAATATCAAAAGAAGTTTAATTTGTGGAGAGTTGTAGCCTGCCCAAATTATCTTGACGCCATCTTCGAGGGGACTCAGTCATGTCATTGGTTCTCGTAGGTTATCCGGGCTGTGTGACCGTGGTCTTGGTATTTTCTTTCCTGACGTTTCGCCAGCAGCTGTGGCAGGCATCTTCAGAGGAGTAACACTGAAGGACAGTGTCCTTGAAGGAGATACTCTCTAAAGGAGACACTGTCCTTCAGTGTTACTCCTCTGAAGATGCCTGCCACAGCTGCGGGCGAAACGTCAGGAAAGAAAATACCAAGACCACGGTCACACAGCCCAGATAACCTACGAGAACCAATGAACTTTGACCGTGAAAGCCTTCGACAATTTTTCAGTCATGTCAGCTTAACATCTGGATTTAGAGAACCAATGCTTGTCAATGTGCTTAGGTTTGTGATTGACCTTTTTATGAGTTCATCCTTGCTGTTCAGTGCTCTCCTATTGTCTATTTTTGTACATCCCTTTAATAAATGCTATTCACTGTATCTTGTAGTGTTCTTGGGTTTGGGGGCTTCCGTCTGAATCCAGTTCTTTCGCCTTCCTTGGCTGGGACCAAAGGGATCCCCAGACCGGGAAACTGGACCCCCTCCTATGCACATCTGGTTGAGGGTCCCTCCTCCTCCTCTCACCCCACATCAAGCCACAACCCATTACGCAGTTTCTCCTGTGAGGTTCAGGAGGGGAGGAACGAAGCTAATGGTACCACATTCAGTAACTCCGCATTACATATTTATATATGCTGGGAAAGACCCTCTTGCGATTCCCAAGAGCTGCATGGAGGAAGGGGAGAAGCTTCTGGGCAGGCTCGCTGTCTTGAGCCACACATACAGAGCATCGGCTGCGCTGCTCCCTCTTTAGGATCCCTCCTTGGAGGCAAGAAGGAGCATCAGCTGGGGTGGAAAAGGAGGGGGGGCGAATCCTGCCTTTCCTTTGCTGCACTTTGGCAGGGAAATCGGAGCGGGGCTCGCAGGGGCAAAAGGAAGATGCAGCCTCTGGCGGGGCGAAGCAAGGAGGTGCATTTTGGAGAGAGACAGCCTAAGGGTTAAATGGAAGGAGTCTCAATTCCTACAGTGGCACCAACCAAGAAGACCACCTGGCTTGGGGCAGGCACCTCCGGCTCCTTTGTGCCGCGTGGTGGGGAGAGGAAGAGAGGAGGAAAGCGCCGGGGGACTTTTCAAAAGAACTGATAAGCAATAAGAGAATAGTTCCTTTGCAAAAAACCTTCCCTGGTTTTGACAGTGGAACAGCCCGGGAGGGGAGGGGGGCGTTTGAGATGTTGCAAAGACCCCCTGCAACAACAACAACAACAACCCCAAAAAACCCCATATGATTAACCAGCCGGGGCTCCATTTCCCCAGGCGTCTTCCTGCTTTCCCCCCCTGCAGGCGGAGCCCAGCTCGTCCTCAGTGCTCCGCCGGCTCCACCGTGCTGTGGGTTTCTCTCTGGGCCTCTTCGGCTGCAGGCTGCAAACTGGGGATTTTGTTCCCCCCTTCCCATCCCTCAGCGGCCCTGGCTAAAGGGCGACCCTTGGTTTCTGGCAACCTGCCCCTCCTCTTGCAGCGTGGGGCGCCTGGGAGGATCCGATGATCCCTTCCGGATGAGCCACCAAGGTCTCGAAAGTTGGCCTCGGGTTTCCTGAAATCAGCCACAAACCCTGAAAGATCTCTGCCTTGCTTTGCATTCTTGTGGGACAAACGTTTATTTAGGGTTTTTTTGTGTGTGCTGGCTCTCCAGGGAACCTGCCTGAGGTGGTGTAAAAAGTAAAATATAATAATCAACCTAAAAGAGTAATATCCCTTAAGTAGAGGTCAGCATAAGTGCCAGAGCATGAGAACATAGATCTTGGAGCTGCTTAAAATGGGTAACAATTTCCAGACCAAAAGCACCCTATAAAGATTAACTCCCCATTCCTCTTTCCAACCACTTGTGTAAATTGGCCGCCTACTCCCATGGGGGGTTCCTCTGGTTGGGGAATGGTGCAGGAATCTTTCCTTTATGCTTTACCAACACTTTATGCTTTACCAACACTCACCGTATCCACACTGGAGAGAAACCTTATAAATGCTTGGAGTGTGGAAAGAGCTTTGCTCAGAATTCAGCCCTTTATAGGCATCACCATATCCACACTGGGGAGAAACCTTATAAATGATTGCAGTGTGGAGAGACCTTTGCTCAGAGTTCACTCTTTACTGCCCATTGATTAATTCTAATCTGAGAAACTATGTCAGCGCTGGGGTTGTGGAAAGAGCTTTCCTCAAAGTGACAGGCTAATTGTTAATGAATGAATCCTTACCAGAGGAGGAGCCACCTCATCGCTTGGTATGTGGAAGAAAAAAGGTAAAGGTCCCCTGTGCAAGCACTGGGTCATTCCTGACCCATGGGGTGACGTCACATCCCGACGTTTCCAAGGCAGACTTTGTTTATGGGGTGGTTTGCCAGTGCCTTCCCCAGTCATCTCCCCTTTACCCCCAGCAAGCTGGGTACTCATTTCACCGACCTCGGAAGGATGGAAGGCTGAGTCAACCTTGAGCCGGCTACCTGAAACCGACTTCTGTCGGGATCGAACTCAGGTCGTGAGCAGAGCTTTTGACTGCAGTACTGCAGCTTAACACTCTGTGCCACAGGGCTCCTATGTGGAAGAAACCATATGAATATTGCCAGCTTTGCAAGATCTTCAGCCTCCGATCCAACCTTGACAGATTTTTGGTGCTAAATTCAGTTTTAGCTTGGTTTTGTTTTCTTTAAGTTAAACTTTTTAAAATGGATACCACTGGAGGACAGAGAGGGACCTGTGAAAATATGCACAGTAGGCCAGGGAGCTTTTTGTCACTGAGCTGATAATTGTAGTCAAAGGCCTTCCCCCGTTGCCAGTCAGAGAGAGAACAGATTCTGCAGTGATACCATTTCTGTTGTCATTGTTGGGCAACAGGATGGGAACATTATAGATTCTCCTGTCTCCCTTCATAAAAAAAAAAAAAAATCAGAAAAATGGCTTTTTTGCTCAATACTGCAGCAATTTAATTGTATATAAGAACGTGGCTAAAATATCTGTTTCACAGTAATGAAATCCATATAGAAGTGTGTAAAGAGTTCTTTTGGGTGGGAATAGGCATGTCACATATTGTTGTGACCTTTGGGACCTAACTGCTCAATGCACTATTCCTGCGTCCAGACAAATAGATGATTCACAGGGGCACGTGGGCTGATTCAGAGTGTGACCCTAGCATGTGTGGAGAAGGCTTAAGCCTCCCAATTTTGATATGGCTGGTGTTTGTTCCATTGCAGAAACGTATACGTACTGAAGAGTTCTACATGCAAGTTCCCCCTCTCCCTGTCCCAGTCCCAATTGGGCTGCCAGGCAGCTTGAAATTCAGTTCCAAGCATGAAATTCCACGAGGTGAGATGATAACCCTCTTCAAATACTTGAAGGGCTGTCATATAGAGGATGGTGCAGTGGTGTTTTCTTTTGCCTCAGAAGGTCAGACCAGAACCAGTGGGTGGAGGGTAAATCAAAGGTTTTGGCTCAGCCTTAGAAAGAACTTCCTGACTGAGAAACCTTGACTCAGTGGTAGATCACCTGCTTCGCACGGCACTACAGAGCCAACGTAACTTCTGGGTCATCCATGTTGACAGCAGTCGAGCTGTGCTGTTTGCTGTTCTTCAGGCCAGAGCTCTAGAGTGTCCCCTTGGATTGCTTTCAAAACCCACAGGATGAAAATGCTCAGGTGGGGCCTAGTGGAGAGTGGGGTTTGGGATGGGGGGACCTACGGAAGGATATAATGTCAAAGAGTCCCCCCTCCAAAGCTGCCATTTTCTTCAGGGGCCACAGCTCAGTGACAGATCACCTGCTCTGCACAGTATAACGTGGCTATAAATTCCAAATCAATCGCAGTAGACTCCTAGTTTATCCAGGAGGGTTGGCAACCCTACAATGACCAGAGAAGCCAGGCACTTCATAGCAAACTGCTTCAGTGGCTGAACATGCCTCATTCGACAACTGCCAAACCCCATGAGCCAAACGCTTGATCTATTTCTCTGCTGAAGTCTGGTGCTGAGATCTTTGGACTTGGGATCTTCTGTATGCCAAGCAGAAACTCTGTCATTGAGCTATGGACCCAGATTTGGGTAAGAGGGGGAATGCGGGACTGTTTTCCAGCTCCTTGAGAATGTCAGTGTGTGAACTGGTGTCATTTGCTGTGTTCTGTACTTGAAAAGTAAAGTGAAGGACAGGCTGTACCTGTCTACAGACAGTGAAATAATGGATGGATGATCGGCTCCCTCTTTGCAGCCAAGTAGGTGATGTGAGACCTCAGCCTGAGACCCTGGAGAGCCGCTGCCTGTCTGAGTAAACAATACTGACTTTGATGGACCGAGGGTCTGATTCAGTATAAGGCAGCTTCAAACAGATGATAGAATCATACAGTTGAAGGGGCCACAAAGGCCATCCAGTCCACCCCCTGCTCAAAGCAGGATCAGCCTATAGCATCCCTGACCAGTGTTCGTCCAGCCGTTCCTTGAAGACTGCCAGTGAGGGATGTAACCAGCAAAAATAAAAATACAGAAAGCTTGTAGAATTGTCCTATTTGAAGTCCAAAAGCACCATCTTATTTAGAGAGCACAGTCCTATTTAGAGGCTTGACTTTTCATTTAAAAGCAAAACAAGCCTAGACATTCTTTACCAAGGGCTTCAGGGTTACTCTGCCCTTTCCATGACACCACAATCAAAGCAGTCTCTGACACAAGCACTCTCTGCCACAAGCAAAGTGCTCTCTGCACTCTCTGACACAAGCACTCTCTGCCACAAGCAAAGTGCTCTCTGCCCTCACTTTCAATGACTCCAGTTTTTGCCCTGTAGACTGATAAAAATTGTGCTGACTGTGAGCTAATGATGTAATGGTGTAATGTAACATTATATTGTATTTTAAGGGTTTTAAATGAAAACACGATTCTAGGAATTTATGAATGGGTTCAATCTTAGTGTATTTTTCAGGAGATGAGAATACTGGTACAATTAGTTTTATAGAGATATAACAAGACTCAAAACTGACTGTTTAAGAAATAGCATGCTCAGCCAAATGACCTGCTGTGGAAAGGAACTCCTTATATGGTAAGTGCAGCAGAACTGCTGCCCGGGTAACATACAGTTAAAGTACAGGTTTGCACAACACACTCTCAAGATCAGATAGACACTGATCTTGAAGGATATAAAAGGAGGAACTTTCTAGCCAAGAGTCAGTGTTCCTAACAGGTTGATACCTTCTGGCCTGAATGGACTCTCCATCCCTTTTTGGGGATGTGGGCTCTCAGACCTTAATTCTTGCATGGGTTGAGGCTCTTAGACCTTCCGTATGGGTTAAGACTTTCTTGCCTAAAAAGTCTCTCTTAAGTATTCATCCCTTGTGTGCTCTGGATACTTACAGATTTCTCCAACATTTACAAGTCTTCGTATAAGACTGGAGAACTCCCTAAACTCAGGATTCTCTCTAGATATCCAGCCCTTGCGAGGACTGGGTGTCTGGACTGAATGCCTACAGACTTCTACATCTTTTATTTAAGATAGGAGCTCTTGGAGTCCATCAACCCTTGCGTGGATTCTTGGAGCTTATCTGTCCTCACGGACTGAGGGAGCTTAGATTTCCCCAAGTCTTTGCGTAGACATGGAGGTTCTAAAAACTCCCTATAGATCTCTCCATCCTTTGTATGGAGGCACTGAAAACTCCTTCAATACTTGAATGTATTGAGAAGTGTTCACTAAGATCTATCCAGCCCATATAGACATGGAAGTTCTTAAGACCTCTCTCAGACTAAGGTCTTACATAGAACTCTTTTGATCTTTACATGGCTTTAAGCTTTGCATAGCTTCCCAGTTCTGGCAAAGCTAAAGATGGCATGGACACACACACAGATCTCCCTGGTTTCAGCATAGATCAGAGGCCTTTCAAACAAATGGAAAGACTCATAGACTCAGTCCTCTCATAGGCTGAAAACACTCAGAGATTTCTCTTATGGTTTCATGAATCTGGTTCTGGCATGGACTGAAAATATGCTCTAAAGACTTCAGTTCTTACATGAACTCATGGAATCAGAGATTTCTCTAACCTTTGCATACACCAAAGACATTTAAAGACTAAAATAACACATAGAGGACCCTAAAGGTCTATTCATCCTAAACATGGATTAGGAATTTTAGATCTCTCTAGTCCTGCTATACTGGGGAGGTTCAAAAATGACATGACTGGGTAAAGTATGTCTACGTGTTTTATGTAATTCTAGATACTTTGAATTAAGATGCTTTTAACTAAATCAGATCTTATTCATAGAACTAACCATTTTTATAAGATTTCTGTAACTTATATTTTCTGAATGAAATATTACTGTTTTATGGTTTAAA
Organism: Euleptes europaea; assembly: GCF_029931775.1. Taxonomy (NCBI): domain Eukaryota; kingdom Metazoa; phylum Chordata; class Lepidosauria; order Squamata; family Sphaerodactylidae; genus Euleptes; species Euleptes europaea. The sequence goes on from NC_079312.1 coordinate 6,469,877, forward strand.
ACTCTCATATAGAGATTGTTTAAGATTGCTTGCATACATGAACATGTTTAAGACTCATAATGTCTGAACTTTGTAACATTTTTAAGACTTTGTAACCATCTACATGCATATATACTACTGTACATACATTTACATCTTTTTCATATTTTTTGAAGCAATTCAATAAAAAGCTTACTCCAGTAAGAAAGCAGTTGAGTCCTGCTTAGTAGGTATCTAACTGAATAAGATAACATACTTCTTCTCAGGAAGGGGTCGATTCTAAGAGCATAGGCACTGAAAAGCCTTGGCCCCTCTTCAGGGGGGAGCTCACCATCACCCTTGAAAGGATGGCTGCAAATGGGTTAAATACTAGCATTTATGGTGAATCAATGGAGGAGGTGTTGGAGAGCCGGTGGAGTGTAGTGGTTAAGAGCGGGGGAGTCTGCAGAACCGGGTTTGATTTCCCAGGGTGGTGTAGTGGTTAAGAACGGTGGTTTGGAGCAGTGCAGTCTGATCTGGAGAAGCGGGTTTGATTTCCCACTCCTCCACTTAAACGGTGGAGGCTAATCTGGTGAACTGGATTTGTTTCCCCACTCCTACACACAAAGCCAGCTGGGTGACCTTGGGCAAGTCACTCTCATCCTCACCTACCTCACAGGGGAGTGGAAGGGAAAGTGATTGTAAGCCGGTTTGATTCTCCCTTAAGTGGCAGAGAAAGTCGGCATATAAAAGCTAACTCTTCTTCACTCCTCCACATGAGCGGCAGAGTCTAATCTGGTTGAACCGGGTTGGTTTCCCCACTCCTACACATGAAGCCAGCTGGGTGACCTTGGGCTAGTCACAGTTCTCTGAACTCTCTCAACCTCACCTATCTCACAAGGTCTCTGTTGTGGGGAGAGGAAGGGAAGGTGATTGTAAGACGGCTTGATTCTTCCTTATAAGTGGTAGAGAAAGTTGGCATATAAAAACCCACTCTTCCCCTTATAAACATATCTCTCTCACAGACACAGATCTGGTGGCTGTCCAAGTCTCCGGCTGAAGTCTTTCAAATCATGTATCTTAAAACGATCCCTAAATTGGAGATGCCATACTCAAAAATTAGCCCAACAAACACTGAACTAATCAAGGGGCAATCGACTCTAATCAAAGGATAATCAAACTTCCTTAGTGGTCTCCCATCCAAATACTAACCAGGGCTGACCCTGCTTAGCTTCTGAGATCTGACGAGATCAGGCTAGCCTGGGCCATCCAGGTCAGGGCTCCTAGTAGCCATGAATACTCTCCTCCATGAACAAGTCCACTTCTCTCTTAAAGCCTTCCAAGTTGGCAGCCATCACCACAGCCAGGGAGTTCCACAATTTAACTGTGTGTTGGGTGAAGAAATAATTTTATCTGTTTTGTATCTTTCCCCTCAGCTTCAGCAGATGACCCCGCGTTCTGGTATTTTAAGAGAGGGAGAAAAGCTTCTCCCTGTTCACTCTCTCCAAACCATGCAGAATTTTATAGACCTCTTATCACATTTCCCCGTAGGAGCCTTCTTTCTTTAAAAAAAAAATTATTAGAAGTTTTTAGGGTACAGAAATAAATGGTTTTTATTTTTATTAAAAATAAATTATTATTTTATTAACAATAAAAACTTTATAAAGAAATAAAATGGCAACCTTTTTACAATAGGTATGCATGTCAGCAACTAGTTAATAGTATTTAATGGAGTAATCAGATTCAATTAGATATTAAAAATTAAAATAACATATCACCAGTGTAAAAATATGTGTAGGATTATATAATGATTATTAGACACTATATTATTTGATTGAGTGCATGATAGATCAACTCATCTTTGAGATATGTAAGGTTTTCATTGACTGACTTTGGATATTGAAACATAACTATTTCTCCCTTTCTCTTCCGCAGCTTCCCTTTTATTTCTGTACCCTAAAAACTTCTTTCTAAGCTAGAGAGCCCTAAGTGTTTTAACCGCTCCTCACAGGGCAGCTGCTGTAGCCCCCTGACCATTTTGGTCATCCAGTAGAGGGCAGAGGATCCTTACCCAAAGATACCTCATTAGCATCATCGTCTGGCGTGACTTTCCTGTGAAGGGCTTTATCATCCGAATCAAGCACAGAATGTTCTTCTTCTTTAGGGAAAGGCACAACCACCTTTTCAACAGCTCCAGAGTCCTAAAAGGACGGGGGTGGGGGTGGAAAGAAAAATCCATCTCCCATTCAAGCAGAATGTAAGATGATTTAAACTGGGAATTCCCCCGTTTAGCTGGTAGCCCGCAACAGTCCACATTTGGGGGAAATATTTTTGCTACACTCTAGATAGTTCATTCTGCAATTCATTTTGGCTCCTGATATGTCAATCGGGCACTGCCCACACATTGTCAAATGTATCCGCACAAGGACTAGAAATCTGTGTTTGTTTTCTGTTTCTAAAAGAAAAAGTGGCAGCTGAGATTCTCAGGAGGAAGAATCCGGGGGCTTGGTAGCAGCTTCTAGGCTTTTTATGCATTTTAGTGGCGTTTCTACAGGAAGAGAAGCCCCTGAATTCAAACCCCCAGAGAGATGTCAGAGACGAAAGCCCCCCAAGTACAACCCAGCTCTACCCAACAAATTGGGTTTCCTCCTGCCAGCCCCCTTTCACTTTCATGCGTCTTGATCCTGCTCTGTTTTCATTCCCGACTTAACACGTTCCTTTAATGCACTTCAGAGCTAGAAATCTGGCCACTTGCCTCAAAGCTGTTTTCCCTCATGGGGCTGAATTTAGCTCAGAGCCTCTTCAATAAATGCTAGAAGAAGAGTTGGTTTTTATATGCTGACTTTCTCTGCCACTTAAGGAAGAGTCAAACTGGCGTACAATCACCTTCCCTTCCCTTCCCCACAGCAGACACCCTATGAGGTAGGTGGGGCTGAGAGAGTGTGACCAGCCCAAGGTCACCCAGCTGGCTTCACGTGTAGGAGTGGGGAAACAAATCCAGTTCACCAGATTAGTCTCCGCCACTCATGTGGGGGAGTGGGGAATCAAACCCAGTTCTCCAGATTAGAGTCCTCCGCTCCAAACCACTGTTCTTAACCACTACACCATGCTGGGTGAAGGAATATCTGCAGCCAAGAAATCAGAAGGAGACTGAGGCTGGGATGGGGATCCATGAAGGAGCTAGAAAAGATCCTTAAATGTAAGGATGTGTCACTGGCAACCAAGATCAAGTTTATTCATGCCATTGTATTCCCTATTACTGTGTATGGGTGTGATAGCTGGACAATGAAGAAAGGTGACAGGAAGAAAGCAGATTCCTTTGAAATGTGGTGTTGGAAGAGAGTTACAGATATTGTGGACCTCCAACCCCCCCCCCCCACAAATAAGTGGGTTCTAGATCAAATCAAGCCTGGACTCTCCCTAAAATGACTAAACTGAAGCTATTGTACTTTGGTCACATTATAAGAAGACAAGACTCACTGGGAAAGATAATAACGCTAGGAAAAATGGAAGGAAGTATGAAAAGATGAAGACCCAACGGGAGATGGATTGACTCAGTCAAGGAAGCCACGGCCCTCAGTCTGACAGACCTGAGGCAAGGCTGTTAGCTATAGGACATTTTCTAAGTCTTATGAGAAGAGTCACTGGAAAAGATAACCACGCTAGGAAAAGTTGAAGGCAGTGTGAAAAGAGGAAGACCCAAGATGTGACCAGAGCAAGGCTGTTAACAATAGGACATTCTGGAGAAAATTGATTCATAGAGTCACCAAAATTTGGAAGCGACTTGATGACATTCAACAAACACGTGCACACATACAAGCAGGAGCCAGATATAGGACTAGGAACAGCACTTGCCCATAGACAATACATAACTGCCCATAGAGAATGCATGCTTACCCATTGGGAATAGTGGAAACCACGCTTGCTAATAGGGAATAATGACACCACGCTTGCCAACAGGAAATGATGACACCAAGCTTGCCAATAGGGAAAAGTGAGACCACGCTTGCCGATAGGAAATAATGGGACAATGCTTGCCAATAGGGAAAAGTGAGAGCACACTTGCCAATAGGGAATAATAGGACAACGCTTGCCAATAGGGAATAATAGGACAACGCTTGCCAATAGGGAATAATGACACCATGCATGCCAATAGGGAACAGTGAGACCACGCTAGCCAATAGGGAATAATGAAACGTGGTTTCATTATTTCCTATTGGTAAGTGTTGTCCCATTATTTCCTATTGGCAAGCGTTGTCCCATTATTTCCTATTGGCAAGCGTTGTCCCATTATTTCCTATTGGCAAGAGTGGTTTCGTGGTCTCACTTTTCCCTATTGGCAAGCGTGGTGTCATTATTCCTTATTGGCAAGCGTGGTCTCTTTTCCCTATTGGCAAGCGTGGTTTCCACTATTCCCAATGGGTAAGCATGCATTCTCTATGGGCAGTTATGTATTGTCTATGGGCATGCGCTGTTCCTAGTTTTAGTACGTCCCGATACAGGACTGTCAACTGCGGCTTGGGAAATTCCTGGAAATTTAGGAGCGCTGCCTGGGGAAGGCGGAGTCTGTGGAGGGGCGGGATCTCAGAGAGGTTATGATGCCATAGTCACTCATGCATGGTCGGTTTAGCCTCCTCCATTCCCTGTTTCGGCCAGGATCAAGTTTTTGACAATGCACGTTACCTCATTCCTTTTCATCTCAACCCCGTTTCAACCTTAAACGAACTCGGCTTTTCCCATTGCTCTTCTTACCCGAGTCAAACCGTCTTTCCTGGCTCAAACCAGCCAATGCATACAGTTTGACCCAACCCGGGTTCCTTTGATCCTGGCTGAAATAGGGAATGAAGGAGGCTCAACCGACCATGCATAAGTGACCATAGAGTCCACCCTCCAAAGCAGCCACTTTATCCACAGCAGCTGATCTCTGTAGCCTGGAGATCAGCTGTAATCCCAGGAGGACTCCCGCCCCCGACGGGAGATCGGTAACCTCACCCAGACAACCCACAGTCTCCTAAGGCAACGGCAATCCAGAGATATACTGCCACTGAACATGGAGGCTCCACTTGGCTATCTGGTCTGACAGCCATTAATGGATGCCTCTTTCGTCCATGCATTTGCCGAACCCCTTCCCCAGCAAAGGGGGGTGCCAGAGGGTCTCACTTTTACCAAGCAGCAATCTGCTATTCCTGTCCCCCTTGCATTTCCATTTTCGTTCCCCTCTAGCTCAGTAGCTTTAACCATAAATGCACCTGAGGCGAGTGCGCAGCAACTGGGGGGAAAAGGCAGGATTCTCACCCCCACTTCCCTTTTTTAATGCGTGCATGGATAAATTCCAGCTGTTTGTGTTGTTGTTTTTCTTCCACAGCCTGGATAAAGTGGAGGAGAATGGTTCTGTGCCCCTCCTATTTTATCCTCACAACAACCCTGTGAGGTAGGTTAGGCTGAGAAAGAATGAAACTGGCCCAGGGTCATGCTTAGAGGCCGGACAAAGGAAAAGGTTTGCCAACCTCCAGGTACCAGCTGGAGATCTCCTGCTATTACAACTGATCTCCAGCCGATAGAGGTCAGTTCACCTGCAGAAAATGGCCACTTTGGCAATTAGACTCTATGGCATTGAAGTCCCTCCCCAAACCCCGCCTTCCTCAGGTTCCACCCCAAAAATCTCCAGGTATTTCCCAACCCGGAGCTGACAACCCTACAAAGGAAGCGCTCCCATTTCACTAGAGTTGCCAGGTCCCTCTTCGCCACCAGCGGGAGGTTTGGGGAGGGGGAAGGACTTCAATGCCATAGAGTCCAATTACCAAAGCGGCCATTTTCTCCAGGTAATCTGATCTCTATCGGCTGGAGATCAGTGGTAATAGCAGGAGATCTCCAGCTAATACCTGGAGGTTGGCAACCCTACGTTTCCCACACACACAGGCGTTCTGCATGGTCCTGTGAATAAGCCCTGCGTTCTGGAGCAGGGAATTAGTCTGTGTGTGAAGATCTTCCTGCCCTCCCCAGCAATTTCTTGTTCCACATTTTCTCCCTGCTGGGCTCAAATTTTGCAACTTGAATGCGCTGCTCCCTCCCTGTATGCATAAAGCCTTCTCTCCTCAAGACACTCCCCAAAACTGCCCACCGCTTTCCAGCGAGGAATTTCAATTCCCCAGGTAAGAAAATTCTTGGAGATTTGGGAGTTCAACCTGGGGAGGGCAGGTTTAGGAAGGGAGGGACCTCTAGGGATGTAGTGTCATAAAGTCCACCCTGCAAACAAACCATTTTTCCAGGGCAACTGAGCTCTGTAGCCTGGACATCAGTTGTAATTAGGGTTGCCAGGTCCCTCTTGACAACTGGCGGGAGGATTTAGGGTCGGAGCCTGAGTAGGGTGGGGTTTGTGGAAGGGAGAGGCTTCAATGCCATAGAGTCCAATTGCCAAAGCTGCCATTTTTTCCAGGTGAATTGATCTGTCAGCTGGAGATCAGTTGTAATAGCGGGAGATCTACACCTAGTACCTGGAGGTTGGCAACCCTTGTAGTAATAATGACGAACTCCCGACCCCACCTGGAAGATGGCAACCCGTCTGCATGGCAGAGATGTCCAGGACTTCAGTGTAGCTCTTATTCAGCTGCAGTGTGGTGTTTGTTTCCCCCTTGCCAAAAAGGGATAGCGCTTTTTGGACCCTATGTGATGGCATCCGAAATAAACAAACTGGAGGGCTGAGACTTCAGAGAGAAGCACTGCCAAGCCAATCCCTATCCTGCCTGTGGTGGAGAACGCCTTCATGAGCACCCTCCTTGAGATGAGGTAAAATACACCTCCTAGGGTTGCCAACTCAGGGTGGGAAATGCCTGGAGATTTGGGGGTGGGGGCTGATGAGGGTGGAGAAGAGGGACAGCAACAGGGTGTAATGTAGGGCTGCCATCTTCCAGGTACTAGCTGGAGATCTCCTGCTAGTACAACTGATCTCGAGCTGATAGAGATCAGTTCACCTGGAGAAAATGGCTGCTTTGGCAATTGGACTCTCTCCCCTTCCCAAACCACGCCCTCCTCAGGCTCTGCCCCAAAAACCTATTGCTGCTGGTGAAGAGGGACTTGGGAACCCTAGTGTAATGCCACAAAGGCCCTCCTCCAAAACAACTATTTTCTCTGTCGACTGGAGCTTAGCTGCAATTCTGGGAGATCTCCAGGCCCCACCTTGAGATTGGCAACAGAAGCATGTCCAAAAAGTCACTCTATGGATGGGCTGGCCCCGCAGAGCATATTTGGAGAGAGAGAAGATGCTTCATCATCACCCAGTGCATATCTGCTCTTGGTCGTAATGAAAGGTACTCCCGGGACTTAGGGTTTTTCTTTAGCTGTCTGGGAACTCCTCTCCTGATGTAACTCAAACGTTCCTACTGGATGGATCAGGGCATCTTGTCCAAACTGACGTAGTGGTTAGAGTGTCAGAATGGAGTCTGGGAGACTCGGGTTCAAATCCCTGCTCTGCTGTGGACACGTGGCTGCGTGGGTCTGGGCCAGGTGCTTCGGGAGAAAAGTGGGGAGTTAAATAACTAACTAACTCTAGATGCAGCAATCAGGAGACACACTCTTACGAGCCATGCCCATTGAGAATCATATCTTCATTAACCACTGGCTGGTTAGTGTTAAATTGCTTAACATAACTCAATCACCACTAGGGTTGCCAGCTCCAGCTTGGGAAATACCTGGAGACTTTGGGGATGCAGTCTGAGGAGGGTGGAATTTGGGGAGGGGAGGAAGTTCAATGGGGTATAATGCCACAACCACTTCCAAAGCGTCCATTTTCTCCAGGGGAACTGATCTATCTCGCCTGGAGATCAGCTGTAATAGTAGGAGAATTCTGGCCCCCACCTGGAGGTTGGCAACCCTAATCACCAGCTACCCCAGAGGTCAGTATCTGTATCTGAGAAAAGGAGGTTGGCAACCCTAATCACCAGTTACCCCAGAGGTCAGTATCTGTATCTGAGAAAAGGAGCTTTGACTCTCAAAAGCTTGGATGTGTTAAGTGCTGTCAAGTCGCTTCCAACTCATGGCGACCCTATGAATCAATGTCCTCCAAAATGTCCTTTCTTTAACAGTCTTGCTCAGATCTCGCAAATTGAGGGCGGTGCCTTCCTTTATTGAGTCAATCCATCTCTTGTTGGGTCTTCCTTTTTTCCTGCTGCCCTCAACTTTTCCTAGCATGATTGTCTTTTCCAGTGGCTCTTGTCTTTGACCAACCCTTACCTTGAAGACCTCGAAAGCTTAGATCCTGGAAATCTTGTTGGTCTCTAAGGCACTACATCTGCAGAGTTAGGTATCTGAGATGAGGGACATATGTCACTATTAGATATATCAAAGTTCTCGTTGTGCTTCATTAACATTTTGGGAAGCAGATTCCTATGTGCTCAGAGTAACTATGGTGCTACTGTGACACAGCTGTTCCCAACATGGATCCCACCAATGTGTTTCTGGGCAGCCACATCACATCTGCACACCCTCAGCTTGGCCAGACATAGATTTTCTTTTTTCTCTGGCTTTGGCAACCTCTCCCTGTGGCCACAGAGGGAGCAAACCTTCCTCTTTCTTAAGAACCTGACACCAAGCAGCATCTCACAGAGAGACAATCCCAGCTCTCCTCTGCCTCCTTGGGATTGAAGGTGCTTCAGAAGAGCCCCAAATGCTCCACCTTTGTGTCTACAAAGATAACCATTGGGAAGTAGCTGTCTCAGGAGAACACTTAGTTAGGGACCTTCAACATTTAGGTATTGGCCACGCCTCCCATTTTGTAGCTGTGGCCACTACCCTCTCACAGATTTCCAAATGACTTAACAAGGTCATGCAGTTGATTAGCTGTTATTGTTTCTCTTCACTGATTTAAAAAAAAATTGTTGTTAGACAGCTTGAATACTCTTCAATAGGTCAGGACCTACATTTTATACATACGTAAATCGCCATAAGAAGGTGATGCCGTCACATCCGTTGTTAACTAGGCTTCAGTTGAGCAGACCTGTGAAAATTTGTAGATTCACATCACACAAATACACTTTAACCATGACAGGAAAGCACACTTTTCACGATAGTACAGGATTAATCTCAAAACCAATCTCATTACCTTCCATTACTCATATTGGGGAGGGGCAGTGGCTCAGTGGTAGAGCCTCTGCTTGGCATGCAGAAAGTCCCAGGTTCAATCCCCAGCATCTCCAGTTAAAGGGACTAGGCAGGTAGGTGATGTGAAAGACCTCTCTGCCTGAGACCCTGGAGAGCCGCTGCCGGTCTGAGTAGACAATACTGACTTGGATGGACCACAGATCTGATTCAGTATAAGGCAGCCTCCATGTGTTTACCCTACTCACAGCACATAGGCAATTGTCAGGATTTGTATGGTGATTAAAAGGTGGAATTTGCTGCCAGAGGATGCAGTGATGGCCACAGGCATAGACCCTGAGTGGAAAAGCAGCACTGAATTTTTTTAATGAGTGTGGGATGTAGTGAGGATGTAATGATGACCACAGGCATAGACTGCTTTAAAAGGGAATTAGACAGATTCATGGATGACATGTGTATCAGTGGCTACTAGCCATGGTGTCTAAAGAGAACCCTCGTGTTCAGAAGCAGTAAACCTCTAAATCCCAGTGCCAGGAGCCAACATCAGGGGAAGAAAACATTTTAACATTTTAACATGCAGATTAAAACTGTGTTGTGGACCCAGTAATATTTTTTGAAAAAGCAGCAAAACTTTCCTCATAAAAAAGAAACATTATCTTTGTTAAATATATCCTTGACTAGCCAACAACGCTCCTGTGGACCTAACGAAAATATGAAAACATATAAAACTTGGAATCAAGTATATGAAAACCTCACTCCTGTTTAAACAATTTGTTTATTTTATTGTCACAAACATGTCACAAGCTAACAGAATTTATTCCACTATAAATTCTGTGAATCAGAGTTTACTTCATCTAATGCATTACAGAATAAATCTATTAGGTTTTATATTCACAATAGACAGGCATTGGGGGGAGTAAATGTTACAAAGAGAGACAATTTAAAATAAGACCTAATCAGTTTATTCAGAATGGATGAGGGCTGTTTTTAAAAATGCAAAGTAGGATTAGCATAAAATCTAATGCCAGACAAGTACGTACAATAGAACATTACAAAAGGACATGCAAGATAGTAGCACCTATACTAAGTGTTCTCAGACAGGGAGCTTCAGAGGTAGAAGCTAACATAAAATTTGCTGAAGAAGAATTCATTATAAAGTTCAAAACTATTTACCCCCCACTCCAACCAAGTACTTAACAGGGACCTGGGAATCCTCCACTCCATTAGGTGCTAATATCTTGCAAAGAAAAAACAAATGTGAAAACAATCAACACTATGAACACAAGTTTACAATATCCATGAAATATGTTCTGCAAGAAGCCAGATCAAAAGTTCTCCTGAAAGGAAATATAATTTTATTTATATATTTATTTTCAAAAAATTATGCTGCCTTTCCACCTGATCAGGGTTCACAAGGTGGTGAACATAAAAGACATTAAAACAATTGAGCAATAAGAATACAGTTAAAATTATAATTGAGGCAAGGCCTCCAAGGATGACTGGAGTGAGCAGGTAGGTTTGTATGGGAGAAGGTGGTCTTCAGGTATTGGTATCCTTCTAAAATAGATACACATACATACACACAAAACCCTTTCCCAATGTTCTGTCATCTTCTAATGCCCCAGAAACAGACTCTGTGCCGCTTATTAGTCAACAAGGGATCAAATTCAGATGGGTCCACAGGCTCGCTCCTCCCCATGGGCACAGATAGCTAATGGATTGTTTCCTGGTTTCCCTGCAAATCCGTAGTTTGCCATTATCTCTCATCAAGTGGTTGAAACCTGGTTTTGAATCACCCAGCCAGGGACAATGGGAGAAGTCTAATCTCTGAACACTAAGGTAACCACTGACTATTAAATGCTGCAATTTACATCACTTACTGCTTGGTTCTTTTAACTGAAGATGCCAGGGATTGAACCTGGGACCTTCCGCATGCAAAGCAGAGTTTCTTCCATTGAGCCACAGCCCAAGTGACCGGCCCCAGGTCACCCTGCAGGCTTCCATTGACTGAGAAGGAGATTCTAACCCAGTTATCCCAGGTTCTAGTGGCAGATTCTAGTTCCACACTCTAACAACTACAGTAAATGTCACAGTAGACTGGTCACAGGATCCCCCACGCAGCAACGAGTAAATGATGTACCCATTATTGCATATGTTCTGGTTTCTGTCTGAACACAGCAATGCAAGATTCGGGCATACCATGTCACTTTTTCAGTGCATTCTACAGAATCTGACATTGGCATTACAAGAAGTTGGGGTTGCATCATCGCAGTTCTGCAATCTTGAACTTCAACCTGAAAAAAATGTTAGTGCAGAACCCGGGTGAGTGTACCTTGCACATGTTGCCGACGAATGGCTTGGAGCCGCGGCCGCCCACTGGCAACCCAGTGTCTGAGCATTAACCGGTGCTCCTGCCGCTGGGCGCTACTGCACCTCTGCATCTCCCTTTCTCCCGTGTTAAGGTTTGACGTGAAGTCTTCACAGAGCTGCCTGTAACGTGACAGACAGTCCTGCGAGGACCTCCTCCCGTATCCGAAAATCTGCAGCATTACTGCAAACTCCCGGAGCACAGCGAGGCAATAATCCTGAGAACGCCCCAAAAGATCTTCGAAGCACAGTTCCCTGTACTCCAGGAAACGCAGAAGATTCCTCGTCTCCATGCGAGTCCATCTGCGCTCCGTCATGTTTATAAGTGGACTGTGCTGATAGCAGAGGGCGTCAGCTGACTGTTGGGGCGTGGTCCAAAAGGCAGAAAACGAAACAAAGTGGGGTCCCCCTCAGTATTCCTGGAACCATTGTATCCTGAAGTGATCTGTTAATGTGTGAAATCCAAAGCTAATCTGCATGGCTATTGACTGTAGTCTTTGTTAGTCTGCAGGTTTTCAGGACAGGAAGCCAAGCCTTATTCATTCTTAAACTCTCTTCTTTTCTGTTAAAGTTGTGCTGATGTTTGTGAATTTCAATGGCTTCTCTGTGCAATCTGACAAAATAGTTGGTAAAATTGTCCAGTCTTTCAGTGTCTTGGAAAGACTGGACAATTCTACCAACTACATTAACAGATCACTTCAGGATACAATGGTTCCATATTAACATACCACACCCTCATTAGCACATTATCTTGATACTTACAGGACAATGATTAGCACATTACCTTTGATACTTTTTGCAGGGCAATGATTCAGCTCAAACCCAACCCCTTTCTGACTATATATTACTCTTCCTACACACTTGACACTGAGAGACACTGACCTTCAGTGTTACTCCTCTGAAGATGCCTGCCACAGTTGCTGGCGAAACGTCAGGAAAGAAAATACCAAGACCACGGTTACACAGCCCGGATAACCTACAAGAACCAAGGTGCTTCCATTCCTTCACACTCTCCAATGGTCTTCCCATTAAAAGAGCATTTATAAGTTTTTCCCCAATGTAAGTTCTCACGTTTTACATGCAAGTTCCTTCAGATTACCAGCCCAAGTGAATGCTTCATTCATGGTGCTTTCCCCTAGTCTGGGGCTTTCTACTGTTTTTGCCTAGTGTGAATAAGTGCATGTCTCATAAGGTTTGAGTGCTGAGTGAAGCAAGAGCCACATTCCTGGCATTTAAAAGGCTTCTCCCCTGTGTGGATTAGTTGATGTCTAAGAAGGTTTGAGTTGTGACTGAAGCAACTTCGGCACTCCAGGCATTGATATGGTTTCTTCTTGGTTTGAGTTTTTGGGTTGTTTTGCATCTGACTAAAGCCCTTTTTACATTTCCCTGTCTGCATATTTTTATGTCTCTTGAGACTTATACTGTGACTAAAGGTTTTCCCACAATCCAGGCATTTAAAAGGTTTCACATCTGTGTGGATTTTTTGATGGTTAGTAAGTCTTTTGCTCAGAGTAAAGCTCCTTCCACATTCCAAGCATTTGTATGGTTTCTCCCCTGTGTGAAGTAATTGATGTATTATGAGGTTTGCATTCCTTGTGAACTTCTTTCCACATTCTGAACAGTCGTATAGTTTTTCTCCAGTGTGGCTTCTTTGATGGGCTGTAAGGCTTGAGTTCTGAATAAAGCTCTTTCCACACTCTAAGCATTTATATGGTTTTTCACCTGTATGGGTTCTTTGATGCACAATAAGGTTTTTACTCTGCATAAAGCTCTTTCCACATTCTAAACATGTATATGGTTTTTCTCCTGTGTGGGTTCTTCTATGTACAATGAGGGTTGTACTCCGCATAAAGCTCTTTCCACATTCTGTACATGTATATGGTTTTTCGCCAGTGTGGGTTCTTTGATGTATAAGGAGGGTAGTACTCAGCTTAAAACTCTTTCCACATTCCAAACATTTATAACGTTTTTCACCTGTGTGGGTTCTTTGATTTGCAGTGAGGTTTGAGCTCTGCCACAATCTCTTCCTAGACTCAAAGAATGGAAATGGCTGTTCCCCCTCATGAATTCCTTGATGTCTAATAAGACTTGTACTTTCAGTAAAGCCTTTTCCACACTCCAGGCATTTAAATGGTTTCTCTACTGTGTGGATCCTTTGATGAACATTAAGGTTTGATTTCTTACTAAAGCTCTTTCCACACTCCAAACATATATATGGCTGCTCTCCTGTGTGTATTGTCTGATGCAAAATGAGGTTGGTGCTCTGCATGAACTTCTTTCCACATTCCAAACACTTATACCGTTTCTCTCCTGTGTGGATTTTTTGATGCATAGTAAGGCTTGACTTCATACAAAAGTTCTTTCCACACTCCAAACATTTATATGGTTTTTCTCCTGTGTGGATTCTTTGATGCAAAATTAGGTTTGTACTTTGCATGAACTTTTTTCCACATTCAAAACATTTATACTTTTTCTCTCCTGTGTGGGTTCTTTGATGTACAATAAGAGCTGAGCTATGACAGAATCTCTTTCCACATTCCAAACATTTATATGGTTTCTCTCCTGTGTGTGTTTTCCAGTGCACTTTGAGGGTTGATATACTAGCAAAGCTTTTCTCACACATAGAACATTCAATCCTTCCCTTTCTTTCACATATTATTTCTTGGTATTCAGCATTCTGAGAAGCAATGGATTTACCATTTCCATGACTCATCTGGTTTTTCTCCAGCTTTTTTGGGACATCATGATTCCCAAAGCTCTCTTTCAGTTCTAGGTTCTTATCACTTTCCTCCCATACTTCATGTGCTTCACATTCTTTCGCTACATCCCACACATCTCCTGTTGAAATAAAGAGAACCCTGATTTCAGCACAATGAAACCATTCAGTAGCCCTTCAGAAACTTTGGAGGGGGATGTTCCTGACAGAAATGAAACTATTGATTGAATGACTTTAATCCTTGGGGATAGTCACTAAGTAGAAATCCTTTTTCCAAGGAGAAGATGAAAGCTAGAAGACCTGTCACAAGTTGTAGCTGAAAACTAGTTGGTTTTACTCCTTCTTGGAGGGGGGGGGGAACATCTCAGAGACTTTGTCTACCCACTCAGCTCTGCAACAATCCATCCAACCCTTCTAATTTGGCTGCCTATTGTTCGTTTTCTCTCTCTCTCTCTCTCTCTCTCTCTCTCTCTCTCTCTCTCTCTCTCTCTCTCTCTCTCTCTGTTTGTCAGGGGTTCTATTGTGCCCTGGGCCCAGTGGTTTGGAACTAGAAAGTCCCACCTCTCACTTCCAGTCACGTGGCCATCTGCCTCAGAAAATCTGTAAAGAAGCAGAGGTGTGACACAGAAAGAAGACAAAATTTGCTAGAGTTATAAGTTGAGATACTCACTTTTATCAACCCTATTTTGGAAGGAAATATCCTTGGGCAATCTTCCTGGAGAATCCACAAGCATTCCTCTTGGCTCCGGGCCTTCTTGTAGAAAGTTCTCCTCTGTGATCTCTGTCATGGTCCGTTCATCTTTGGGAGACAGAGAAGATCATAAGAACCTTCAAACCTCATCCTAGTGTGACAAATTATTTTATTCACACCCACTCTAGAGATCTACAGAGCTTGGAGAGTTAAGGCCTCATTAGCTGAATACAGCACCATATTCTTTAACGAATTCTGCTAAAACAATCTAGCTGAGAGAGACTTATCTCTTCCAGTATAATGAAATATTATCAGTTAGATGTTACAACTTTTGCCAGCAGAACAGACAGAGGTTTCTTTGAGTTAAGGAGTTTATGCAAAATAAAGTATTGCTCTCTTTATTCGGAAAGAACTTTACCAATAGAAATGGTTGGAATTCTGGGAGATCTCCTGGCCCCACCTGGAGGCTGGCAACTCTAGTGTGTCAATACACATTCTACTGGAGGAGTATCATGGGCCACTGCTTTCTCTGTGACCACCTTCCAGGTTTGTTGTCCATTCCCTCTGGTCTGCCACACACACACACACACACACACACACACACACACACACACACAGAGTGGATGTTTTCTCCTCCCCCCATCCCCCGGCTTTTACCCTGTCCCTACAAAAAGTGGATGTGTGCAACCATCTGCAGGAAAAAGATTCAACGGGAGATGGTGAAAGGGATTTGATGGGGTGGGGAGCAACAACTTCTCTTTTACTCCTGCAATTCTGTAGCTGCCTGTCTTTTCTCTCTGCCTGGGGTCTTGCAACCCGCCCCCGCCCCCAATTCACCCCCTTTCCCCTCCCAAGCCCCCTTTGAACTCACTAATCCCTTATTTATTGATCTCATCCCTTATTTATACTTTGTAATAATTTTATATTAGGTTTT
This sequence comes from Euleptes europaea, assembly GCF_029931775.1. Taxonomy (NCBI): domain Eukaryota; kingdom Metazoa; phylum Chordata; class Lepidosauria; order Squamata; family Sphaerodactylidae; genus Euleptes; species Euleptes europaea. Next base: position 6,485,636 of record NC_079312.1, read on the forward strand.
GATTTAACAATGTTGGATAAGATAAGAACAGGTTAATTCAAATAATATTGGGATTGGTTCTTGTAGGTTATCCGGGCTGTGTAACCGTGGTCTTGGAATTTTCTTTCCTGACGTTTCGCCAGCAACTGTGGCAGGCATCTTCAGAGTAGTAACACTGAAGGACAGTGTCTCTCAGTGTCAAGGGTGTAGAAAGAGTAATATATAGTCAGAAAGGGGGTGGGTTTGAGCTGAGTATTGTCCTGCAAAAGTATTGTCCTGTAAGTATCAAGATAATGTGCTAATGAGGGTATGGTATGTTAATATGGAACCATTGTATCCTGAAGTGATCTGTTAATGTGTGTAATCCAAAACTAATCTGTATGGCTATTGTTGAATGTTGTCTTTGTCTGGAGGTTTTTCAGGGCAGGAAGCCAACCTCCAGACAAAGACAACATTCAACAATAGCCATACAGATTAGTTTTGGATTACACATATTAACAGATCACTTCAGGATACAATGGTTCCATATTAACATACCATACCCTCATTAGCACATTATCTTGATACTTACAGGACAATACTTTTGCAGGACAATACTCAGCTCAAACCCACCCCCTTTCTGACTATATATTTCTCTTCCTACACACTTGACACTGAGAGACACTGTCCTTTAGTGTTACTACTCTGAAGATGCCTGCCACAGTTGCTGGCGAAACGTCAGGAAAGAAAATTCCAAGACCACGGTTACACAGCCCGGATAACCTACAAGAACCAATGAACTCTGACCGTGAAAGCCTTCGACAATATTGGGATTAGTTCCGCTAGCAAAAGTTTATACAATTTATTTTTAGATGGAAGAGATGGAAGAGGGGGAAGTCATTTTATTGTCAAATTAGTGATACTATTTGTTTTTTTTCTTTTCATTATTACTATTATTTCTAGTATTGGATATTGTTAATAATGTTAAATGAATAAAATAAAAAAATATTATATAAAAAAAGAACTCACCGGCTCCCTCCCAGCCTCTGAAGCATCAATCAGAGGCTGCCTTGCCTTGGACAGGAAGGGAATTGGAATAAAGGACCTTTTTGCAGCTAATCCCCCCTCCTCCCCCCCCCATGCCAGTCTAGGACTGAGGCTCAGTCTCCTTAACCCTTACATGCATCGTATCTCATGCACATTGTGAAGCAACCGTTTATGCTGGACAGCCTGGTGGAGTGGAGTAGGATCTGGGAGTCATAGGTTTGAATCCCCACTTTGACATGGAAACATAATGGGTGACTATGGTTGCTAAGCTAAGCAATGGCAGGGGATGGGGGCATGGACTGCCAGATCCAGGTTGGAAACTCCTGGAGATTTGGGGATGGAGGCAGGGGATGACCTCAGTGGGGTACAATACCATCACCCTCCAGAGCATCCCTTTTCTCCAGGTAGGATTGCCAGCTCTGGGTTGGGAAATACCTGGAGATTTTGGGAGTGAAGCCTGGGGAGGATGGGTTTGAGGAGGGGAAGGACCACAGCAGGTGTAATGCTATGCAGTCCACCGTCCAAAGCAACCATTTTCTCCAGGGGAACTGATCTCTGTAGTCCAATGTAAAGAACGGGAGATCTCCCGGCCCCACCTGGAGGTTGGCAACCCTACCTCCGTGGTAACTGTTCTCTGTAGTCTGGGGATGAGCTGTAATTCCAAGGGATCTCCAGGTCCCACCTAGAGGCTGGCATCCCTACAGCTAACTCATCCCTGGAGATTTGGGGGCGGAAAATGGGGAGGGTGGAATTTAGGGAGAGGACGGGCACTAGTAGTGTATAATGCCATAGTATTCCCTATTACAATGTGTGGGTGTGAAAGCTGGACAATGAAGAAAACGCATAGGAAGAAAGTAGATTCCTTTGAAATGTGGTGTTGGAGGAGAGTGTTATGGATTCTATGGACTGCCAAAAAACAAATCAGTGGGTTATAGATCAACCCAAGCCTGAACTGGCCCTAGAAGCTGAAATGACTAAACTGAGCCTGTCATACTTTGGTAGGGTCTCCAGGTCCCTCTTCGCTACAGGTTTTTGTGGCAGAGCCTGAGGAGGGTGGGGTTTAGAGAGGGGAGGGACTTCAATGCCATAGAATCCAATTGCCAAAGCAGCCATTTTCGCCAGGTGATCTCTATTGGCTGGAGATCAGTCGTAATAGCAGGAGATCTCCAGCTAGTACCTGGAGGTCTGCAGCCCTATACTTTGGTCACAATATGAGAAGACTGGAAAAGACAATCATGCTAGGAAAAGTGGGAGGCAGCAGGAAAAGAGGGAGACCCAACAAGAGATAGATCGACTCTATAAAGGCATGGCCCTCAGTTTGCAGGATCTGAGCAAGGCTGTTAAGGATAGGATGTTTCGGAGGACATTGATTCATAGGGTTGCCATGAGTCGGAAGCGACTTGACAGCATTTCACATACACACACAATGCCATTGTGCCCCTCCTCCAAAACAGCCATTTGCTCCAGGGGAACTGATCCCTGTAGTCTGCAGATCAGTTGTAATTCCAGGAGATCTCCAGGCCATATCTGGAGGATGGCACCTTGGGTGAATGACACAACCTAACCTGCCTCAACGTTAAACCACTTTCGGTCCACCTTGGGGACAGAGGCGGGGGTTAAGTTTAATAAATAAATAAAGTGTCACTGGTTTGTTTAAAACACAGCTCTCCCTCTGGAATTGCTAACGCTTAGAGAAGCAAGAGGTATTTGACATTTTAAGATATTTATACCATGCTTTTCTCCCAAAAGGGACTCAAGTGGTTTACAACATCATTTGCTGCCACCCCACAACAATAACCCTGTGAGGTAAGTTAGGCTGAGTAAAAATGGCTGGCCCAAGGCCACACAGCAGAGTGAGGATTTGAACATGGATCTCTTATATCCTAGTCCAGCACTCAGATCAATACATCATGTTCACAGGAAACATAAACACACACAAACTACAGGCATACCTCATTTTATTACACTTCACTTTATTGCACTTCGCAGATGTTGCATTTTCAAGCAAGTCTATCAGCGCCGTTTTTCCAGCAGCACGTGGTTACTTCGTATCTCTGTGTTACATTGTGGAAATTTTCACAATATTTCAAACTTTTTCATCATTATTACATTTTTTAGACATAATGCTATTGTACACTTAATAGACTACAATATAGTGTGAACATAACTTTTATATGCCCTGGGAAACAAAAAAAAATTGTGTGGCTCTCTTTATTGTGATATTCACTTTATTGTAGTGGTCTGGAACCGAACCCACAATATCTCCCAGTGAGGTTGCCAGCTCCTGGTTGGGAAATACCTGGAGATCTGGGGGGGGGGGCAGAGTCTGAGGACGATGGGGTTTGGAGAAGGGATGGACTTCAATGCCATAGAGTCCAATTGCCAAAGCTGCCATTTTTCTCCAGGGGAACTGATTTCTATCACCTTGGGATTAGTTGTAATAGCAGGAGATCTCCAGCCACCACCTGGAGGTTGGCAACCCTATCTCCGAGGTATGCTTGTAACTCATTGTAACACACTTCCTTAACAAAGCCTGGGAATTCTCATCTGCTGTAAGCCTTAATTGGAATACCGTAATTGGTAAACCAGCTCTGTATTTTTCCTGATTATATCTGTCATTCATTCTGTACATCCTACATTTCATCCCTTCCTCCCCCATTATTGGGTTGCATTTCCCCAAATATCCTACATTAAAAAGATTACAGAGTGAGGATCCACTCACTGAGCCTGACGATCTGGGCATTGGTCCACAAATGTTTCTGCTGGAATGAAATATTGTTAGTCTTTATGGTACCAGAAGAGACTCCTGTGTTTTTTTTGATGCAATAGATTAACCCCTCACCACCCTTCTGGAAAAATCAAGGAGATAAAGCCTCTGCTCAAATCAAAATCAAGGAGATAAATCCTCTGCTCAAGTAGCAATGAGGCAGTGGGGTGTAATGGTTAGAGCGGCAGCCTGGTGTCTGGGTTTGAATCCCACTGTGCCAATAAACAGGCTAGATGACCGTGGGCCAATCATGACCACTCAGCCTCACCTATCTCACAGGGTTGTTGTGAGGATGAAAGAGAGTTACACATGGCACCATGAGCTCCTTGGAAGAACTGTAATGTCCAAATTGGGAGACATGTTGAACTCACAGCAGCTCCCAAGGAAACGCAGAAAAGTGGCTGCCTTTCCTGCACTGGAGCCTCTAGTAGGGACAGGAACACTTTCCCCATATAAATGTCTTTCAGTCCCAGTTTAAGAGGGCCTCCTTTCCCCAAGCTGTCTATGGCAACAGAGAAATAAATTTCTCCCTCTTTGGTAATCCTGCAATGTAAATAAATCAGTGGATTCAGGATACACTGCTACAATTTCTTATGCACTGGGAAGGATTAGGGATTAGACAACTTTATAAGAATTTTATCCTTGATTCAAAGTGACTGTTGGAGGGGTGGGGTTTGCTTTAAAGTTGATTTTTAAACTGATTCGTTTGTTGCTTGAAGTGTTGTTTTCACTGAAATCCAGTGTATAATTTCCCCTGATGTTTAATTTAGCCCCCGCTTCATCTCCCAAAGTCCCAAAGCTGTTCAAAACCATTTCAAATCTTCCTGCCCTCAAAAACCATGCTTAAAAGAAACTGCCTTGTCCTGTTTCATGTGAATATACTTTTAAGAGCCATGCTTTGCTCTGCACCTGTTTCTACTTGAGCTAGATGTTCTCACAGTCATTCCCACACAAGATTTATCAAGATAGCAGCCCGTCAGGGAGCTCCACTTTAATCCTAGGAATAGTAATATTAAGCCTTTTGGTAAGTTGCACGTTTATGCATATTGTAGTTTATCATAGAGGTTCTTTTGTATTTTTGTAATTTTGTACTATTGTGTGTATATATCTTTATATCAGGCTGATGAAGCTACATTTGTAGTGAAAACGCTGGAATACGTCCGGAGCCGCGTTACCATCTGTATCTCCGTTGCCTGAAGACACATTGACATTGATATTGACTAAAATATGACTCTATGTCTTACATGAACTTTTTTGCACTTATTATCAGCAACTCCAGCTGATTTTTTTCTTGACGTTGTTATTTCCTTGCTTTGTAACCCTTGTTGCTTAGCTTCATTTGTACATTTATTTCTTTGTAATATAGTTGCAGCCTTGGCAGTTTTGCTGCCTGCTATCCATTGCCTATTGTCTCATTCAATTTTGCCTACTACTGTTTTATTTGCATCATTACTATTTACAGTAGAGTGAGTTATTGGCATAACCTCCAGGTAATTAGCAAACAAAGGTTAGCCTGCTGTATGATAGTTATGCAATAGAATCATCAGTAATTGCCAAAAAAATTCTACTATAACAATTTTGGAAAATGAAATATTAGTGATATTATATTTTAATCTCACTCTCACACACACACAACTTATACTACATAGACAACTTATAAGAACAGCAGATCCACGGACGGACAACGTTTTGGGCGTATGAGTACAGCAGATACAGCACGTGTGTGTGTGTGTATGGCAGGACTGAGGAAACAAGAGAAGCAGCCACATGACCCTGTTTTCTTCCCTCTCCAGTTCTTAGAGCTACTAAAGGGTAAAGGACCATCAGGAATTATGCTTGATGAGTAGCAAACCAGTTCTGATTCATAGAAAGGGGTATTCTGTACACTGGAATGTACTTTTAAAATCACTGCAGATAGAAAGCTAGCATATCAGGGAAAAGACCAAGATAGAGCTCTTCTGTTTGACATAAACAAATAGATCAATAATGTTTTCTGAAAGAAAAATAGGGAATATGACAGTTTCCATGATGTAGTGGTTGGAGTGTTGGGCTAGGATCTGGGAGAACCAGGTTCGAATCCCCACTCTGCCATGAAAGCTTGCTGGGTGACCTTGGGCCAGTCACACACTCTCAGCCTAACCTACTTCACAGGGTTGTTGTTGTGAGGATAGAACGGAGGCGGATCATGTAAGCCACCTTGGGTCTCCTTTGGGGAGAAAGGTGGACCATAAATTAAGTTCAATAAATAAATATATGTGGAAACCTTAGTTTGATTTGAATAATTCCTTTATTTCATTTTCAGATACATGCAACAGGTGTAAAATCAATAGTAGAATAAATCCCAGACTGGCAAAGTTTTCAGATAATTAATTTGGCTAATATATTGCAGCTACCACATTTATAAGCAAAGGATAGGGAATGGGGAAATAAAAAAAATAGGGACTTTTTTAAAAGAAGAAGAAAGAGATATGCAATGTAAGGAACATGATTCTGCACTTCTAATTACTCTATTAGCTAACAGGTAACATCACTTCCTGACCTGGATGGTCCAGGCTAGCCTGATCTCGTCAGATCTCAGAAGCTAAGCAGGGTCGGCCCTGGTTAGTACTTGGATGGGAGACCACCGAGGAAGTCCAGGGTTGCTACATGGAGGAAGGCAACGGCAAACCACCTCCGAACATCTCTTGCCTTGAAAACCATATGAGGTCACCATTAAGCCAGCTGTGACTTCCTCCCTTGGTTCTGCCCTCAAAATAGTGGGCTGGGTATTACTGGGGCAGTTGCCCAGGGGTTCTGGCAGGGCCAACGCTGCTGATGCTATAAGAATGGTCAGTAAGAGGGCTTGTGAGCAGACAAGGGGGGGACATATAAGCATGTGCGAAGAATGAGGGTGGGTGGAAGGGAAAGAGGGCACAAGCAGCAGATGCCTGGTAGTAGGCAGAAGATGGGAGTGGTCCCTGGGAACTTTCTGCTCAGGACCCCCCAAAATCTGGAATCAGCCCTGCCTCAAAGTCTCCCAACATTTGCAGAGGCGATGTTGGGAACCCCGCTGGAGCTGGTTCATCAGCTGGAGCTGGCAAGAGGTGTTATTAGACCTATTGGTCATTGAAGGAGAGTCAGTGTGGTGTGGTGGTTAAAGGTGGTGGACTCTAATCTGGAGAACCAGGTTCGATTTCCTGTTCCTCTAGGAAGCCGGCTGGGTGACCTTGGGCCGGCCACAGTTCTCTCTGAACTCTCTCAGCCCCACTTATCTCACAATGCGCCTGTTGTGTGTGTGTGTGGGGAGGAGGAGGAAGGTGATTATAAGCAGCTTTGAGACTCCTTTTAGTAGACAAAAGTGGGGTATAAAAACCAACTCCTCTTCTTCCTCCTGTGAAGGAAATAGCCAGGCCAGTCCCTACTGAGCTTCACCAAGGTGGCTGTATCACGTGGCCTCGGTAATTTCATCTGAATCAAACCATTTGATTTAGCTTGTGTGCATCTAACAGCCAAGGGTTGCCAGTTCTGGGTTGAGAAATACCTGGGGATTTTCAAGGCGGAGCCTTAGGAGGGCAGGGTTTGGGGAGGGACTTCAGTGGGGTATAATGCCATAGAGTCCAGCTTCCAAAGTGGCCATTTTCCCCAGGTGAACTGATGTCTATCGGCTGGAGATCAGTTGTAATCCCAGGAGATCTCCAGCTGCTACCTAGAGGTCGGCAACCTGCAGGGCTCCTGTTTGCAAGTGGGTTGCTGAAGTAGCTGACCGAGAGGCCGACTAAAGAAGGCCAAGTCAGAATGTTAAATAAAAAACCTTCTTAAGTTGAACAGAAGCTGTGTCCTGTTGTTCACAATACTACATATGGCGACTAGGATAAACTAAATGATATGCAAAGCAAAAAATCATCCCTTGGCTTAGAGCAGTGGTTCCCAACCTTTTTTTGACCAGGGACCACTAGGAGTTTTTTGTTCGGTGCAGGGACCCCAAGGTTCAAAATAAAAATTCCGGGAATTTGAAAATAAACTTTAATCATAACTGTTAGTTAAACATTAAACTTAGAATTATATTTGAATATATATATTTTATAATAGAGAACTTTTAATTGAAAATATTAATTTATTATGGGTTTATAACTTTGTCTCGCGGACCTTAATTTAGTTCTCGCGGACCCCTGGGGGTCCATGGACCCCTGGTTGGGAACCAGTGGCTTAGAGGCTTCTTGAATACATTTAAACAGACCTGAAGGGGGCAGGATAGTGCCTTAAGAAAAGCAAGTGTTCTTTTTTGAAACCAGAGGTAATCTGTTGAGGATATTTTTTTAACGGCCCATGGCTATACAAATAAATGTGCTCTTACTCTCTTATAAAATGGATGCTCGAGGGCTGCACCCTGTAACGGACAAAATTCAAGCAATTTGGAAAGCTCCCAGACCGAAGAATGTTTCTGAGCTGAAAGCATATTTAGGATTGCTTAATTATTATACTAAGGTTTTGCCTGACTTGTCAATACTTCTCTGGCCTCTTTGCACCTTGCTCAAGAAATGAGTCAAGTGGCCTTGGAGAGTTTCTCAGGCCTTTGAGAACTCAAAGCAACTCCCGCAGACTTCAGATGTGCTGGTTCATTATCAACTGGATAAAGCCTTGGTTTTGACATGTGATGCTTCCCATTGTGGAATTGGGGTGGTTCTGGCTCATCAGATGGAGGATGGATCTGAGAAACCCATAGGATTTGTGTCATGAACCCTGTCCCCTGCTTAACACAATTCTTCACCCCTGGATTGGGAAGGATTCGCAGTTGTGTATGGAGTTCAAAAATTCAATGAATATATTAATGGGTGGAATTTTACCATTTGCACAGACCACAAATCTTAGATTTTGTTATTTAATGAAATGAAAGCAGTACCACAGATGGCTTCGCCAAGGATCCAGAGATGAGCTGTCACTTTGTAATGAGTATAATATTGCGTATAGAGCTGGGGAAAAACTGGGCCATGCAGATGCCTTGAGCCGCCTACAGTTACCTGAAGTGCCTACAACAGTCCATGATGACAATCGTGTCTTACTAATCAATAGCCTTGCTACTCCGCCAGTGTCAGCCAGACAGATAACATCATGAACTGATACAGATCCCGCATTGGCCAAATTAAGGGAATTTATACTGAAGAAGGAGGAGTTGGAGTTGGTTTTTATTTGCCAATTTTCTCTTACCTTTTTTTAAGGAGAATCAAACCGGCTCACAATCTCCTTGCCTTCCTCTCCCCACAACAGATACCTTGTGAGGTAGGTGAGGCTGAGAGCGCTCTAAAAGAACTGTGACTGCCCAAGGTCATTTAGTTGGCTTCATGTGTAGGAGTGGGGAAACCAACCCGGTTCTCCAGTTCAGAGTCCACGGCTCCTAACCACTACACCACACTGGCTCTCTTGAGGAGATGGCCACATTATTTGGAAGACAAAGAGCTTATATTATTCTACCAATGTCGATGGGAACTGAGCATCTATGATGGATGTGTATTGTGGGGTGCCCATGTGGTGATTCCAAAACAAGGATGTAAGGCCATATTACGAGACCTATACCAGGCTTACCCTAGAATCACTGTTGAAAATCTTAGCTAATATATGATCTTGGGGGGTATCTGGCTGCTACAATTAGCGACGTCCTCTTTGGCATCATCTGTGGTTTGGGACTCATTAGTTGAGATAGTTTTAATTATTGTTTTCGAGTTTTTAATGAATGTATAGGCTGTTTTAATGTTGAGACCCGCCCTGAACCTGGCTTCGGCTGGGGAGGGTGGCATATAAATTGAAAAAAATAACCAAACAAACCAATAAATAATAGAAGATACTTGTGGGGGCTGTGGGAATGGACCATGAGACTGAGCACATGGTACAGGCTTGTGATGTGTGCCAAGAAAGTTGTAAAAGGCCTGTTGTGGCTCTCCTCCATCTTTGGGAGTGGCCCGATCAACCCTGTGCCGATTTTTAAAAATGTTTCATTGGCAGCTGCCGCCACCGCAGCACAAGGATCTAAATGAAGTAAAGAAGTGGCAATCATATTGTGGCTAACTCCACCTCCTGCAGCAGCCATTTTTTTTGTTGTGCCCACCATACTGTGCCAGAATTCCAAATGTGGCCACAGGCTCAAAAAGGTTGGGAACCCCTAACCATTTGAACCACGGTCCATGATGCAAACAAAACACATTATTTCCTCCCAGCCGTTGCCACATGCAGGCTTGGAACAGAAGGACAGCACCGAAAAGAGAAGTTCTCAGAGATAAAAGAAACAGGACCTATGAGGCATACCTCTGTGGTGAATGGAGATAACAATGAGTGAATTTCATTGCTATAAAATGAAAGGACAGAACATGTTGGTGGGGATAAACAGTATTCCACGAAGTGTGCAACTCGAATAGTTCATCTTACATCTACATCATTGACCATATCACCAAACTGTACAACCAGTAAGGAAGCAAAAGAATTAAATATGCAGGCATCCACAGATACAGCTGTTCTCAATACAGATAACATCTATCTGACGTTGTCATAGCAGAGGAGTGAGATGCACAGAGGTGGAGGAAGTTCTGAATGATCCACCCTCTTTGCTGCTGATATTCTTACTGGGGTGGGCTCCACAATGTGAAGATAGGGTTCCAATGCTCTTTCCCTAAAAAGGCATTTGTAGGTATTGTTGTCGATGTTAAGCCTTATATTTTACAGCTGATTTACAACACACTTTCCTGAGCATCTAGACCAGGAGTCTCCGCCATGGTGACCACTAACACCTTTTCTGGCACCCACCAAGTCCTTTTAGAAAATGGGAGGGGCTAGGTGGGGCTATTGCTCAGCAGTGCCTCTGACTGGCTGTGCAGATGAAAAGGCATCCTATTAAATGGAGCTCCTGCCTGAAGTGCTGAAGAAGTACTATTAGAGTTATATATAACCTTGCTCCCTGACATTCTGTGGTCAGTTCTGCCTCCTGTGACAGCCGTTTTGTGATTGTGCCCACTGTCCTGTGTTAGAATTCCAAAGGTGCCCACAGTCTCAAAAAGGTTGGGGACCCCTGGTCTAGACAACTTACTTGAGTGAATGTTGTATTAATTCTTAATTTACAGACAAGAGCTCCCCCCGAGTCAGAATATACCTATTGTTTTTCCCGAGTGTGAATAACTGCATGTCTTGTAAGGTTTGAGTACTGACTGAAACAAAATCCACATTCCTGGCATCTAAATGGCTTCTCCCCTGTATGAACTCGTTGGTGTATAATAAGGTTTGAGTTGTGGCTGAAGCAACTTCGACATTCCGGGCACTGATACGGTTTCTTCTTGATTTGTGTCTGACTGAAGCCTTTTTTACATTCCCCTGTCTGAACATCTTTATGTCTCTTTAGACTTCTATTGTGGCAGAAGCTTTTCCCACAATCCAGGCATTTAAAGGGTTTCACCTCTTTGTGGATTCTTTGATGGTTAGTAAGCCTTTTGCTTAGGCTAAAGCTCCTTCCACATTCCAAGCATTTATATGGTTTTTCTCCTGTGTGGAATATTTGATGTTTAATGAGATTTGCATTCCGTGTAAACCTTTTCCCACATTCTGAACATCCATATATTTTCTCCCCTGTGTGCATCCTTTGATGGGTGGTAAGGCTTGAGTTCTGACTAAAGCTCTTTCCACATTCTGAACATTTATATGGTTTTTCACCTGTGTGGGTTCTTTGATGCATAATGAGATTTTTACTCTGCATAAAACCCTTTCCGCATTCCAGACAGGTGTATGGTTTCTCACCTGTGTGGGTTCTTTGATGTCCAATGAGGTTTGTGCTCTGCATAAAGCTCTTTCCACATTCTAAACACTTATATGGTTTTTCACTTGTATGGATTCTTTGATGCCTAGTGAGGTTTGTTCTGTGCATGAAACACTTTCCACATTCTAAACATTTATATGGTTTCTCACCCATGTGGCTTCTGTGATGTACAATGAGGTTTGCACTCTGTCTGAAACCCTTTCTAGACTTGAGGGACTGACATGGCCACTCCCTCATGTGAATTCTTTGATGTCTAATAAGACCTGATCTTTCAAGAAACCTCTTTCCACACTCCAAACATTTATATGGTTTCTCTCCTGTGTGGGTTCTTTGATGCATATTAAGGCTTGACTTCATACAAAAGCTCTTTCCACATTCCAGACATTTATATGGTTTCTCTCCTGTGTGGATTCTTTGATGCACAATGAGGTAGGTACTGTAAGCAAACTTCTTTCCACATTCAAAACATTTGTATCGTTTCTCTCCTGTGTGGGTCCTTTGATGTACAATAAGAGCTGAACTTTGACTGAATCTCTTTCCACACTGCAAGCAGTCATACGGTTTCTCCCCTGTGTGGATATTCCAATGCACTTTAAGGGTTGATATACTAGCAAAGGTTTTCCCACAGGTAGAGCATTCAATCCTTTTCTTTCCTTCCTGAATTGTTTCATAGTAATCACCACTGTGATAACCAACAGATTTACCTCTTCCTTGACCCATTAGGCTTTCCTCCTTGTTTTGTGGGATATCCTGATTCTCAATGTTCTCTTTCACCTCTACATTTGTCTCACTTTCCTCCAATACCTGATGTGTTTCATTTTCACTCCGTGTGTCCCAAATATTGTCTGCTGTAATAAAGAGAATCCTGGAGTGAATTCAAAGAAACTGAACATCAAATTAGAAAATGTTTGAAATGAAGCAATTCCAGTCCTATAGCAAATAACAGAATGCAAAAGGCGTGTCTGTCAGGATATACATTCAAAATTCGGTGGGGAGATGCTCCTGCTACCAATGAGACAACTGACTGAATGTCAATAACAACAAATCCAAAAGAGAATACTGGCTACCTGAAATGGTCACTAATTAGAAATCCTTTCCGTGATGAGAAGATGCTTCCACATTTGGCAACAAAGCCAGACAGAGTCTATCCTCTATCCTACTTTGCTCTGGAACTCAGAGAGGGAAAGTGGCATGGTACAGCCCGATCTTGTCTGATCTTGGAAGATAAACAGGGTCTGTACATGGATGGGAGACCACCAAGGAGGACTCTGCAGAGGAAAGCAATGGCAAGCCATCTCTGCTTCTCACTTGCCCTGAAAGCCGCTTGCTGGGGTCACCATGAAGTCAGTTGAAACTTGGCAGCACTTACATACACACGTGGCCTGGGCCTCTTTGGACCAATGTGAGGCCTGCTCAGATGTAACAGTGCTAGGAAAGATCCCTGCCCAAGCTGAAGGAAAGCCACTACCATTCTGTATAAACTACACTACCTGGACTACACTAGCTTTAATAATAATAATAAGAGTTGGTTTTTATATGCCAACTTTCTCTACCTTTTAAGGAGAATCAAACCGGTTTACAATCTCCTTCTCTTCCTCTCCCCACAACAGACATCTTGTGAGGTAGGTGGGGCTGAGATAGTTTGGGGAGAACTGTGACTAGCCCAAGATCACCCAGCTGGCTTCATATGCATGAGTGGGGAACCAAGCCAGGTTCACCAGATTAGAGTCCACCTCTCATGTGGAAGAGTGTGGAATCAAACCCAGTTCTCTGTATTAGAGTCCACCAATTTTAAACCACTACACCATTCTGGTTCTCTCATTGTAGGTCAACTTTGTATGTTAATTGGTTATCCCGAGGAGCTGAATATCTTCTTGCAATCGACAGAGCAGATGGTCAGTTATCCTGCTTCAACGGGCAATCCTTGCATGTTCAAATGAATCAGTGCTTCAAAAGGCAAAGGGGCTCCAGGAAAAGGATGTCTCACCCACATGTCCATGCCTGCATTCCAAAATCCTCTCAAGTCATTAAGCAGCTGCCCCACTCCCTCACATTTTGTGAGCCGCCAGTGCCATAGTCCATAGCCAACCCATTCCATTTCATTGTGCACTGGCTGGAAACCCTTGGCAGTGCTGCAAATTCTGCACTTTCCATGTGCCTTACTACTTGTACTGCTAATCTTTAAGGGATATGGGGAAGAAGTTGAAGGCCGTAACAAGAGCCTGTGGGATCAACCCTTTCAGCCTACTAAGGACGTTGCTTCCTAGCCCTAAATTGCATCTCTGACTGGAGTAGTGAAGGGGTGCTCTGGACTGGAAATCTCAGACCTTCTTCATTCCACTACAAAGATATGTATCTTGTTATGGTTCTGTTTCCCACAATTAGGATACAGTCATCTTGAAAAATACTCACTTTCAGGAACTGTAGTTTGGAAGAAAACATCTTTGGGCAGTCTTTCTGGAGAAGCCTCAAGAATTTCCCTGGGCTCAGGGCCTTCCTGTAGAAAGTTCTCCTCTTTGATTTCTGTCATGGTCCTTTCATCTGTAGGAGACAGAGAAAACTGTAATAACCCCCAAAACCTGAGCCCCCGTTTCCGCAAAAGCAGGAGATGCCAAAGAGAAGCAGAACAGAGGGAGAGACAGGAGAGCAAAGTATACAGAAACAAGATCAATGCTGAAAAAACATGTTTCATCTTATCCAATTTCTTCTGAGGAGAAGGAATTTTAAGGAGGAATCTACTGTGGTATTGCAGCAGAAAATTAATTCAAGGTACTTGTTTTAACTGCCCTGATCTAGATGCCCTAGGCTAGCCTGATCTCATCAGATGTCGGAAGGTAAACAGAGTCAGCTAGGGTTGCCAGGTCCCTCTTCGCCACCAACCTTACACAGCTTGGGAGATGGGTACTTAAAGATTCATTTGCTCCCATATAGCCCTGCCCAGGCACTGCGTTCACCATCACAGTCCCTTCTTTCTGCCCCACACCTTCAGAGGTGGGATTAGCGGCCATGAGAGGAGGGTGAGGGCCAGCATGGGGTAGTGGCTAAGAGCGGTGGACTCTAATCTGGAGAACCGGGTTTGTTTTCCCTGCTCCTCCACATGAAGCCTGCTCGGTGACCTTGGGCTAGTCACAGTTCTCTCAGAACACTCTCACCCCCCACCGACCTCACAGGGTACCTGTTGTGGGGGGAGGGGAGGTGATTTTAAGCTGCTTTGAGACTCCTTGAGGTAGAGAAAAGTGGGGTATAAAAACCAACTCTTCTTCTTCAGGTGTGGTCCCCAGGGTTGGAGCGCCTTCCCCAGTGGAAGAGAGTTTTATTTAGGACTATGTTTGACTGATTTAGATTTTATTTCTTGGCAGTCCTAATTGGAGTTTTTAAATTGTGACCGTTTATTTGTTTTTGTAACTGTTGTTTTATTTATATTGCTTTTATTGTGTTTTCTATAACCGTTTCATTGCTACTGATGAATGCAGAGCTATTATAAACTAAATTTTGCTGCCATTCATTTTTGCTACCTTTGCCACCCTCTCTTCAGTATGGTATGTCAAACTTGAGTTGGGTTGTTGCCTTAGACAGCTCATGGCATACATTTATTTTGTTTGAGTCCAGTAGCACCTTAAAGACTAACAAAAATATTTTCTGGTAGGGTATGAGCTTTTGTGAGCCACAGCTCACTTCTTCAGATACCCTGCCAGAAAATATTTTTGTTAGTCTTTAAGGTGCTACTGGACTCTTGCTATTTTCTACTATTGCAGACAGATTAACACGGTTTCCCACTGTGAATTATTTATTTTGTTTATTAGAAATCTTGCTCTTGAATTTTTATACTTTGTAACCCACTTACTGTTTGATTGAATTGTTGTTGTCCCCCCCCCCATATTTTGTAATCCACCTTGACTCTCAGTGAGAAAGGTGAACTACAAATGAAGTTAATAACAAAAACAACAACACAACAACAGCAGCAGGGGAAATAGTTTCAGAGGGTAGCTGCGTTGGTCTGCAGTAGGACAGCTAGATTTTATTCCAGTACCACCTTAGAGACCAACAAGATTTTCAGGTAGATCCCGATGGGTACCCATGTTAGCCTGTCTGTAGCAGTAGAAAAGAGCAAGAGTCCAGTAGCACCTTAAAGATTAACAAAATTTCTGGCTTGCGTGGGGCTGAAGAAGTGAGCTGTGACTCACGAAAGATCATACCTTGCCAGAAATTTTGTTAGTCTTTACAATTTTCAGGGTATGAGGTTTCAAGAGTCAAAGCTCCCTTAGTCAGATAGAAGAAATATTACCTAGTCATTAGGGAGACATTGCAAAATGCAAAAAATATATATGTGCATTTATTAAAGATAAAACCAAAACAACACGACACAGCGAGAGAGATGTCTGCAGAAGTCTTCATCAAGATCTATGTTTTAAAAACAGCCGGGTGGGGGCAGATGGTCCTTCAGGCCAAGAGGGTCTCAATCCCTCTTTGTTCTGGATGGGATTGTTCTCGGTGAACACACCTCCTTATGGGAGGGGGGCATCGCCCCCTTCTTTCTACCCTTTCCCCACAGGCAGGGGTCTCTTGTCCCTTCCTGGAGTCCAGCTGCCCACCCAGCTTCCAGCTACAAAAAAACGACTGTAGCAACCACCTTCAGAGAATGAGCAAATGCAAACCAGTGAAGGGGTTGTTTTTTTTATGGGGTGGGGGCTTCTCTTCCTTTCTACCCCCAGTCACTTATGGAGCAGCCTGCCTTTCCTCCTCTCCTTTTTCTCTGCCTGGGGTCTTGCACACACACCCCTCCCAATTCACCCCTTGCCCCCTCTGAACTCACCAGCTCCCTTGCAGCCTCTGAAGCATCAATCAGATGCTTTGGACTGGACTGGAAGAGAATCAGAATAAATGACTTTTTTGCAGCTGATCCCCCCCTCCTCTCCCTGAATGCCCAGCTAGGACTGCGGCTCGGTCTCTTTAACCCTTGGAGAGGATTGCAAAACTTCAGTTATTTGGGAAACAGGAGGGGGAAATGCCAATTATTTTCTTACCAAAACCTGGGATTTCCCAACCTTGTTCGCATAGTCAGTGAAGGGTCTCAGCATTTATGCTGATTTTACATCTCCAATAATAAAAGGAACATCGGAAGCATCATCTCAGCTAGGGTCGCCAGGCCCCAGGTAGGCTCTCTCCCAGCAGTACAACTTTTTTTTAAATAAAATTTTTATTATTTTCCAAAATTATTAATCAAAAAGTTTAACAATAACATATATAGAATAAAAAAATTTACTTCATTCTCCTGCTTCTCCCTCCGTCCTACAATAAACTTGTAAATCTCTTTTGCATAAATTTCTAATCCCGATATCATTGTTAATATTCATTAATCATTAATCACTTAGATATTATATTTTCTGTAACAAAACCAAGGAGAAAGGAAAAAGAAAAAGAATTAATTAATAACATCACACAAAAAGGAAAAAAAAAGAAATAAAAAAAGAAAGCAACATTAAATCTCCCTACTAAAAGATGGATTAGTATAGTAAAAAGCATATAATTATTTCTATTTCTCCCAGCAGTACAACTGATCTCCAAATTACAGAGCTCAGTTCCCCTGGAGAAAACAGCCGCTTTGCAGGGTGGACTCTGGCGTTGTACCCTGATGAGGTCCCTCCCCAAACCCTCCCCTCCTCAGGCTTTACCCCCAAAATCTCAACCCAGAGAGGGCAACCCTACTGCTACCACTCAAATTTTGTTGTGCAATGAAGGTATACCTGTTTTTACTGCATTGACTTTACCTTGTAATCCACTTTCTATATTGTTTACAACAGCATACCTGCTTTCCTTTGTTGTTCACAGTATTCCAATATTCTATAATCCTAGTCGTACTGCATTGTTCATTGGTTGTCTTATGAGAGCCAGTGTGGTGTAGTGGTTAAGAGCGGTGGGCTCTGATCTGGAGAACCGGGTTTGATTCCCCACTCCTCCACATGAACGGCGGAGGCTAATCCGGTGAACTGGATTTGTTTCCCCACTCCTACACATGAAGCCAGCTGGGTGACCTTGGGCTAGTCACACTCTCTCAGTCCCACCTGCCTCACAGGTGTCTGTTGTGGGGAGGGGAAGGGAAGGTGATTGTAAGCCAGTTTGATTCTTCCTTAAGTGGTAGAGAAAGTTGGCATATAAAAAACAACTCTTCTTCTTCTGATGATGATGTCTGACTGTACTGCTTAGATTAGTCTCAGAAAGAACAGCAGACTATAAATAATGTAAATAAATTCTCATTTATAGGAGAAAAGTGTGGCCAAATGCTGCTTTGGGAATTAACTTGGGGAACATCTCCAGAAATTAAGGGAATCAGGACATCCTTCTGCTATTTGCCCTAGAAGGCAGGAAGGTGCAAGCAGCACAGACAAAGAGGGTGGAACATATTCCGTCCTTTACAAAACAAAACTTCAAGGTGATACTCTAAGGGGAGCAGCAGCAGAAGATCTAGAGAAAGCAACTGTATGGAAAACATTGTTCGAGAAAAATATGGTCAAACACAACTTCTGGGGTTAGCCCACGGACTATGCAGACCAGAGACCCTATAAAATGCTACTGCAAATGCAGCAAGCTACGGGGCAATCAGGTGGGGTCCAGTTGATCATAACAGCTAAATCTCTATACCTTAGCCTTGACACATCTCGTTTACTGTAGAGTTCCTGGTGATTCCTAGAGTTACTTGGAAGTGACAATAGGTAGCTCCAGGAATCACCAGAAACTCTTATGGTAATCTTACTGTCATCACCAGAAATTCAATTATAATTTAGTTTGTTGTGGTTCCTAAAGCCAGCCTTTGACACTTCGGGGTAGCTCTACGAATCACCAGGAACTCTACAGTAAAAACTTCCGTAAGTTGATGAGGCCTTAGTTTTCTTTTTGATTTTTCTCCCCAGGATGATCATACACACCTAGTTTGGCCCCAGTTTCTGCCCGTCAACCAGGTGAGCATTGGCAGACAAGGTCTGCAATTACCTGGAGGTCTCCTGCCATAAGCAGGCAAACTTCAGGCCAGGTTGTTTTCATCTAAGCCCACCTCTACCACTAAGGAGTCGGCGTGCACTAATTCAAGGCTGGTAGTTTATGGTCTAACTTCTAGATAGGGTTGCCAGGTCCCTCTTCGCCACCTGTGGGAGATTTTTGGGGTGGAGCCTGAGGAGGTCGGGGTTTGGGGAGAGGGAAGGGACTTCAACGCCATAGAGCCCAATTGCCAACGTGGCCATTTTCTCCAGGAGAACTGATCTCTATCAGCTGGAGATTAGTTGTAATAGCAGGTCTCCAGCCGCTACCTGGAGGTTGGCAACCCTACTTCTAGATGGCCAGACTAGACATGACAGCATCCACAGGTCCAATGGCAGCATTTCAGAGCTGAACTCAGTCATTTTAAAACGTCTTGAGGGACCACCCCTAGTGTGTTGGGACCAGGGGATCTTGTTTCCCACTTCAAGTGCTGAAACAGCCATGGGGGAACGAGATTGCCTAGTTCTGCTGCACTGCAAGTCGGCACTTGAGCCATTTTAAAATAAACAAATTTAGCTCTAAAATGGTGTAGGTGTCCATGGCCCATAACGTCTAGTTTGGCTCTTCGTCTCCCCCTCTTCCTCTCACTGTGCACCCCCCCCCCATTGCTCTGACATTGCTTTTCCTAACATGGAGCGTCGCTCCATCTCTCCCAAAGCCCCTCCCCAGATCCCCTGGTTCTCCAGCTCCTGCCAGCAACCCTCCCCACATTTTTCCAGGTCTCTAGCATTAACTCTCCCACTTAAATGCCCAAGCCTCCTCCTTTCATTATCTTTTATTCCATTTTCTTCTTTCTTCTAGTCCTTCTAAACCCCGTCATCAGAGACATGCACACATCCAATCCAATCTTTATTAAAAAACAGTCATAGACCAGCACAGCTCTTCACAATTTACCATTAAAACCCTTAGTGTTACGCTCTACCATGACACATCCACACCACTCTCTCATGAACTAGCTGTGAGCAAGACATAACTGGGCATCTTAATTATGAAAGATTTTAATAATTGTTTGATAAGGACTTGCCAAAGGAGATACTTGGAGCATTTTTTTCAAAACAAAACTGGTCACATATTTTGATCACCAACTGCCTTTTAAAATTTCCTGTTCGTCTTCCCTTGAGTCTATTCATTCGTAGTTCATAAAGCTTAGCTTCTTTAGAACGGGGGTCTAACTCTTATAGGAAAATGACGCATCAGTCTGCAGTCTGTGTTTAGAAGGACTCAGGTCCCCACAGGTCCAGAGTTGGGGGTGCATGTGTGAATGGCCACATACATGTACCTCCCGCTGCCCCGATCCCTGGGTAAGAGGACAGAAAAATCTTTGTAGGGAAGGAATTACATAGTTTTGGTGCCACAGCCAAGAAGACCCTTCCTTCAAGTTGCCACCCATCTAGCCTCAGATGGCAGAGAACCCCAAGCAGAGTTCACAATGATCTGTAGTGAGCATGTAGGTTTCTAGGTGGTTGGCCCCAAGCTGAATAGCATCAAAACACTAGCACATTGAATTGGGATTTCCCCACAGTCCAGCAACTTATATGGTTTCACGTCTTTGTGGATTCTCTGAAAGTTAGTTAGTCTTTTGCTTGGACTAAACCTTCTTCTACATTCCAAACATTTACATTGTTTTTCCTCTGTGTACAGTAGCTGGCTGGGATTATCAGGATAAGGCTCCACCATAAAAATATCTCCCAGATGAACAGTTAGGGTCTCCCTCTGCACCCCATACTTCAATAGTTGAATGGTTAGGCCCTCTCTCCACAGCCCATACTTCTTTATCCTTCCAGGAGCCTCTCTTTCCAGTGCTGACTGGCATTCCATACAAGTGCGCAGAAAAGAAGGAAATTATGCAATTCATTTCCATCTGGTCTTATTGTGTTTAAATGGTGAGATAAATATTGTAACTTAAGCTGTGATATGATTAAGTCTGGAGACAACAGTTATATTTTAAGACAGCTGAAAGAAGCCAGGGAGAGTTGAAGTATACCATTCCAGATACTCTCGGTTCTCCCATCCATTCCCTCGAGCAGATATTTCATTTAAATACAAAAAGGACAACCTTTCACGCATACATTATCAAAATATATATTGTAGAACTCTACCAATAAAATATATGTATTCCTACAATGTTTTCAGTTTTTAGAGCTACCTCATTAACCCCTTATATGCCACTATGCTTTATTCATAGATAAGAGATTTCCCCAAGGCTGAGCAGATCTACTGTTTTTGCCTACTGTGAATAAGCACATGTCTCATAAGGTTTGAGTGTTGGCTGAAGCAAGATCCACATTCCTGGCATTTAAATGGCTTCTCCCCTGTGTGGATTAGCTGATGTCTAAGAAGGTTTGAGTTGTGACTGAAGCAACTTCTGCACTCCAGGCATTGATACGGTTTCTTCTTGTTTTGAGTCCTTGGATTGCTTTGGTTTTTACTTAAGCCTTTTCTACACTCTCCTGTCTGCGTATTTTTATGTCTCTTAAGACTTACACTGTGACTGAAGGTTTTCCCACAATCCAGGCATTTAAAGGGTTTCACCTCTTTGTGGATTCTTTGATGGTTCATAAGCCTTTCGCTCAAACTAAAGCTCCTTCCACATTCCAAGCATTTGTATGGTTTTTCCCCTTTGTGGAGTAGCTGATGTTTAATGAAGTTTGCATTCGTTGTGAACTTCTTCCCACATTCTGAACATTCGTATAATTTCTCTCCTGTGTGTATTCTTCGATGGATAGCAAGGCTTGAGGTCTGACTAAAGCTCTTTCCACATTCCAGACAGGTATACGGTTTTTCACCTGTGTGGGTACTTTGATGTCCAATGAGGTTCGTGCTAGCAATAAAGCTCTTTCCACATTCTAAACATTTATATGGTTTTTCGCCTGTATGAATTCTTGGCTGCTGGCTGCGGTTGAAGGTATTTCCAGGCTTGTGGAAATGATATGGTCGCTCCCTTGCATGAATTTTTTGATGTCTAACAAGACGTGATCTTACAATAAACCTCTTTCCACACTCCAAACATATATAGGGTTTTTCTCCTGTGTGGGTTCCTTGATGCACGGTAAGGTTTGACTTTGTACAAAACCTCTTTCCACATTCCAGACATTTATACGGTTTCTCTCCTGTGTGGATTCTTTGATGCACAATGAGGTATGCACTATATGCAAACTTCTTTCCACATTCAAAACATTTGTACCGCTTCTCCCCTGTGTGGGTTCTTTGATGCACCCTAAGAGCTGAGCTCTGACTGAATCTCTTTCCACACTGCAAGCAGTCATATGGTTTCTCCCCTGTGTGGATATTCCAGTGTGCTTTAAGGTTTGGTATACTAGCAAAGCTTTTCCCACAAGTAGAGCATTCAATCCTTTTCTTTCCTTCCTGTATAACTCCATGGTAGCTACCATTGTGATGAGCAATTGATTTACTGCGTCCTTTATACAGTTGGTTTTCCTCTTGGTTTTTTGGGACATTGTGATTCCTGAAGTTGTCTTTCACTTCTAGATTGATATCACTTTCCTCCAATACCTGACATGTTTTGTTTTCATTAGCTGTGTCCCACACATCTCCTGCTGAAACTGAGAACCCTGACAAAAATATAAAGAGAAACAGAAGATCAAATCAGAAAATGAGTCAAATGAAGCTATTCAAACTGCTGTGGATAATTATAGGGTTCAAATGGTACATCTGCGAGGACACCCCTTCAAAATTTGGTGGGGAGATGTTTCTGCCACCAATGAGACAACTGACTGAATGACAGTAACTAGAGATCCAAAAGAGAATACCAGCTTCCTAAAACAGTAACTAATAAAAAAACCCTTTCTCTGATGAAAAGATGTGAACAAGAAGGTATTGCCTCTCGTGGGACAGTGCCAGCCACCCTGCTCTGCTCAGCCCCTGCCATCCTCTTAAATGATGGGCTGCTTCTTCATCTTTCTGTGTTTCCCTCTGTTTGTCTCTCACCTTAGAGCTGGTGAGATTTGGCAAAAAATATAAAAGAAGAGTTAACTGATAAAATATTTTGTCAGTCTTCACTGGAGTCTTATTGTGTTTCCCTGGGCTATCTTTTTTTATACTTACATTAACCTCAAAACCTGTAGGTGGCCCAGTGTCTCTCTGGACCACTGAGACACCTACTCAGATGTAATAATGCTGGGAAAGATCCCTCCCCAAACCGAAGGAATGTCTCTGCTGTTCTGCACAAATGACACTGGCTAAATAGTCTAATTATGTAATTCATCAGAAGGAAGCCCTCCTTCATGAAAGCCCTCTTCCCACCTCCCCCTGCCTGTCTTGCAAAATCCTCTCACACGTTCTGAGCTACCAACTCCATAGTCCAGTACCAACTCATTCCATGCCATTTTTCACTGGTTGAGAAGTGCTGGAAACATTGGAAAATCTACACTTTAAACGTGCCTTTCCTCCTGTACTGTGAATCTTTATGGGATTGGGAGAGAAGTTGAAGCCTGTAAGAACAGCCCTTGGAAAATCAACCTTTCAGCCTATTAAGGGCACTACTTTAATTTATCTTGGTGGAGAAGTGAAGGGGTGCTCTGGGGACTGGAAGTCACTGATTTTATTCATTCCACTATCAAGATTTTTGTCTTGTTCTAGATACATTGTTCAATTTGCCAATAATTAGGATACTACACAACTGTACTTTTTCTTTCTTTCTCTGCTATATGAATATTTTCCCACCTAGAAAAATACTCACTTTCGTCAGCTATAGTTTCGAAGAAAATATCCTTGGACAATCTTCCAGGAGAAGCCTCAACAATTTCTATTGGCTCAGGGTCTTCCTGTGAGGATTTCTCATCTTTGATCTCTGTCATGATCCTTTCATCTGTGGAAGACTGTAAGAACCCCCAAAACCTCAGTTGCAGTCTCTTCGAAGGCAGGAGATGCTAAAGAGAAGCAGAAAAGTGGGAGAGACAGGGAAGCAAAGGATATAAAATCAAATCAGTGCTGAGAAAGCCCGTCACATGTTGTCACATCTAGTAATGGCCACAGGCATAGATGGCTTAAAAGGGGGATTAGACAGATTCATGGTTTATCAGTGGCTACTAGCCATGGTGACTAAAGGGAACCTCCATGTTCAGAGGCAGTCAATCTTTGAATACCAGTACCAGGAGGCAACATCAGGGGAGGCCTTGGCCTCTATGTCCTGTTGGCCACTGTGTGAGACAGGTTGCTGGACTAGATAGACCAAGGTTCTGATCCAGCAGGACTCTTCTTCTTATGCCCAATCTCTTTTGAAGGAATTCTCAGGTGGGATTTACTGTGGGGCTGGCCCGGAGGTTGGTTTGCAAACTCCAGATAGTCCCTAATGCAGCAGGAAGGTTAATTCAAGGTGCTGGTTTTGAACTATGAAACCTTATACAGCTTGATACCTGGATACTTATAGAACCACTTTCTGCATATAGTCCTGCCTGGGCACTGTGTTGATTATCATAGGCCCTCTATCGTGCACTCCCTCCCCACAGTCAGAGGGGGCACGAAGAATGTGGGACATTGGTTCTTTCCAGCCATGTCTGTCAACTTTGGAGTGCTGTCACCTTTCCCTATCAGGTAGAATGGATTTTGTTAGTCTTTGAAGTGTGACTTGCTTCTTGCTTAATTTTGCTGCAGCAGACTATCCAATAGCTAACCCAAAAGTGCTGCACTTTTTAATGACTCGTTGTCCATCCACCTGCATCCTCTTAAATTCTTTCCCCATCAACCCGCTGCTGCAAGAAAGCTGCTGCTTTTCTCCTTTCTGCAGTCCATCTAGCACCTACCACTGATCATGCTCCTGGAAGGACCTTTCACAGCGCATAGGAAACCCCAGTAATCCACATATGTCAACTTTTCCCCTAATGAACATCTAGCCTGATAAAGAACTCTGAGGTACTCAGAAACCTTGCTTAACTATTTTGAGGCAATCGAGAGGCTAATTTTTTAAAAAGCGGGGGCTGATTAAAAAAAAAAAGTGAGAACATCCCCACAGGTCATGGGCATTCTGATAGTTTTAGGTGGGCGGCTGTGTCTGCAGTGGAAGAGCAAAATCCAAGACCCATAGCACCTTAAAGACCAACAAGTGCCTTTTATGCATGGAGGTTTCCCTGCAGTCACCCCCCCACCAACTTCCTCGTGGCATCCTTTTGATTATGCACATATTTTCTGCCTTCAGAGGTTGCCTCCCTCTCCCTGCACTTTTAATTTGCAGCAGAAAAGGCATGCGTAACAAAAGGAAGCCCCGAAGCAGACAGCGGGAGTGACTGCAGCGGGGTGGGGGTGGTGACTGCCTAAAAGGCCAAGATTTCCAGGGTATGAGCTTTTGAAAGTCGAAACAGTCAGATACTGAGTGAGCGCGACTAACTATGAAAACTAAACTAAAACTGAACTAAAAAAAGCCACATAAAATCTTTTATTAAATGACACAACCCAGCATGCATGGGGGAGGGGGTGGCTCAGTGGTAAAGCATCTGCTTGGCATGCAGAAGGTCCCAGGTTCAATCCCCGGCATCTCCAGTTAAAGGGACTAGGCAAGTAGGTGATGTGAAAGACCTCCGCCTGGGACCCCGGAGAGCCGCTGCCGGTCTGAGCAGACAATACTGACTTTGATGGGGCAACGAGGGTCTGATTCAGTATAAGACAGCTTCATTTGTTCATGTGTTCATGACTCCAAAAGTAAATGGGAGAAAATGAGAAAAGGGTGGAAAACCCCAGTAATTATACATTTTAAAAGTCCAATGGAGGTGGGTAACCCATGGAGGAGTAACTCATAGCAAGACTTTTGTTCCCTCCTTGGGCTCTATGTCTCCTTAGGACTAAAAACATTGTATTCCATCATACATATTCATGACTTACAGGCTGAGTATCCCTTCTCTGAACTGCTTCGGACCAGAAGCATTCCATATTTCGGACATTTCTGTATTTGGAAATATTTTGGAATTTTTACGTATACATAATATCTTGGGGCTGGGACCCAAGTCTAAACCCAAAATTCGTTTATGTTTTATATGTACTCTATACACATAGCCTGAATGTAATTTTAAACAATATTTTAAATAATTATCTGTACATTGAACCATCAGTGGCACTGCTGAGCGCCTGTGAGTAATGCCAGCGTCCCGGCTCAAAAGGTTTGGTTTTCGGATCAGTCCGGATATTGGATGTCCGGATAAGGAATACTCGACCTATACTTGATTGCCTGATGTTATCATATTTTGTGATCTGCTTAGTGATTGCCAGAAAGTTGTTTTTTTTTAATCATACTTGTAATTTTAGTTTCTAGTTATCTCTGAGCAAAAGACAGTGGTAAATGCATTGGCCCTTACCAAAGTCCCCAAACAAAAAAAAGCCACGGGAACTCTTGCTAAAAGAGGCAGGAATCTTTTCAGCCCAGTGACTTTAATGGCCCTTTTGTTCTGGGTGGATTTGTTCTGCAGCCTTCGGAGGGTGTGAAGTGTGGCTGGTATCAAGTGACACCACACCATGCTTAGGCGCTCTGGGAATTCTGGGAGGGAGATGCAAAGAAAGAAGCCATTCAACTGCAAAACTGAACAGCTAAAGCTAAAAAGCCCATCAGCTTTACCTCTGAGACCAGACTGGAGTTGTAGGCATCATCCCAAGAGCAAAGGAATGCAATTGTCCTTTTATGAACAGCACTGGATAGTCATTTTCCTTGCCGCCCGAACTAAAGAGTCAAGGCCAACCAGGGTCATGTTACCTAGTGGTCATCAGAGCAATTAATTCCAGGTCATTTTCCTCCCCCCTGCCCCCCCCTCTTAACTGGCTAAATTCGGATATTCCCAAAAACGTAAGAGAGCCAAGTGGATCCATGGAAAAAAATGCAAAATACATAATATTCCACGGCACTTGTTAAGTTCAAACAAAAGAACACAACCAAGCTTTTGAGATGCATTTTTTTTTTTAAGTGTGCAAGGGGGCAATTCTTTCGTGCCGTGAGGATCTCAGCACCTCTTTATTCTGGCCATTGCTCTCTCTTTCAATACCCCCACCCACCCATCCCGCACACACTTCTTCTCTTCCTGGAGTCCCCGCAACCATCAATAAACATGTCATCATTTTTCTCTCCAACCCACCCCAGCTAAAAAAGCAGGAATCATGTTCAAGGGAGAAGCAAAAGGAAACCAGGGGGGGGGCTTCTCTTTTCCTCTCCCCCCCCCACTTATTTCTGCAGCAGCCTCCATTCCTGCTGTCTTGAGTCTTGCACTGCACACATGCACACACACTCCAAAATTCACCCCTTTCTCCCTCCAACCCTCCAAAACCACCCCTTTCTCCCCCTCCCCACCCCCAGCCCCCTCTGAACTCACCAGCTCCCTCCCAGCCTCCAAAGCCCCAACTAGAAGCTGCCTTGCTTGGGTAGGGGAACTGGAATAAATGACTTTTCGCAGCTAATTCGCCTCCTCCTTCCCCCTGAACGTCCGTCTAGGACTGCGGCTCAGTCTCCTTAACCCTTAGAGAGGATCTCAAAACTTGAGTTATTTGGAAAAACAAAAAAACAATCATTATACCTATGATTTTCTTACCAAACCCCCCGTATTTCCCTACCTCTAGTAGCTTCTAAGCATCGCCAGTGAAGGGTCTCAGTATTTCTTCTGATTTTATGTCTATAATAAAAGGGCTATATATGCCATTAAAGGTTTATGAATGAATGAATGAACAAAAGGGCTACTGGGAACAACATGGGTTGCCAGGCTCCAGGTAGGACCTGGAGATCTCCAGACTACATAGATGAGTTCCCCTGGAGAAAATTCACAGTGGGTCGCCGTGTTAGTCTGTCTGCAGTAGTAGAAAAGGGCAAGAGTCCAGTAGCACCTTAAAGGCTAACAAGAATATTTTCTGGTAGGGGATGAGCTTTCGTGAGCCACAGCATTAGTATGTAAATGTTAACAGTATGTAAATGTGACATAAGTCTGACATCAGAAACCACAATATTCAAAAACCAGTGGGAGAACATTTCAACCTTCCAGGACATTCTGTTGCAGATTTAAGAGTAGCACTTCTCTTACAAAGGAATTTCAAAGGGAGATTGGGAAGAGAAACTGCTGAATTACAGTTGATATTCAAACTAAAGTCAATGCATTTACCTTGGCTGAATAAAGACCTTGCATTCATGGCTCATGACCAATGCTGATTTCTCCACACCCATCTCTCCCCTGGACATCACAGACTCTTCTGCATACCACACCTAATCCCATCACGCCTCCTATTCACATTTACATACTGTTAACATTTACATACTAATGCTTGTCTGAATTCACTCTCCTCTACTTAAAGACAGATGGATTCACGTTCTAACTGTATCTGAAGAAGTAAGCTGTGGCTCACGAAAGCTCATACCCTACCAGAAAATATTTTTGATAGTCTTTAAGGTGCTACTGGACTCTTGCCCTTTTCTACTCCTGGAGAAAATGGCAGCATTGGAGGATGGACTCTATGGCGTTGTACCCCAACAAGGTCCCTCCCCTCCCCAAACCCTGCCCTCTCCAGTGGAGTTGCTAACTTCCAGTTGGGGGCTGGAGATCTCCTGGGATCTCTCCTGTGCTTAAGATTTGTGGATGACATTTGAAATCATTGCATATGGGAAAGATGCTCTTGAGAGATTCCACCAGGACTTTCAACAATTTTCACCCTCAATATGGGCTAGTCCCTGCAATACTGTGGACACAACTGCAAAACTTTGAAATGGACAGATAAGCACCGCCTTCTATCAAAATCCCACTGACTGCCAAACATACCTGCATGTTTCCAGCTATCAACTGGAACATATAGAAAATCTATAGTCTACACTACAGTGATTTTGAAGCAGTGCCTTACTTTGAAGGTTAAATTGTTAAGGGTGAAAAGGTTGAAACTGAATGTTGTCATGACAGGAGCCATGCTGGTAGAGAAGGCTGAAGTCTTGAGGAATATTGTGTGTGGGGTCCAGCTGACATTTGCTGTGTTAAGAGTAGGATTGCCAACCTCCAGGTAGTACAGGAATCCAGCCATAAATGATGCCAAATATATTCTGGCTAAATCTTTACAGCATGTGGTAATATAACCACCAACACCATATATTGCCAACAACAAGTGTATTTTTTCTTATTAACAGGATGTTTCAACAGGTAAGTACACAATTAATTCCTTTAACTAGTAAGGAGTCCTTACCTGGAGTGGAAGGAATCCAATATCTTACTCCTTTGGGGAAGAATTTTGCACTTTAATCTTGAATATGGTATTCAGCTGAAACCTGACATTATGAATGGTGATGTATAACCGCACGCAGTATATATTTTTGAAGAACTGAGGAAGAATTGGGCTTCATGCTCCGAAACGATCGTTTTCTCCTTCAATAGCCTGCTGTGCTGCAAAGAAAGAGATACACCTTAACAGGACATTTTCTAGTGAACTTTGCTTTAATACTTACTAGTTAAAGGAATTAATTGTGTACTTACCTGTTGAAACATCCTGTTAATAAGAAAAAATACACTTGTTGTTGGCAATATATGGTGTTGGTGGTTATATTACCACATACTGTAAAGATTTAGCCAGAATATATTTGGCATCATTTATGGCTGGATTCCTGTACTGAATTTCTCATCCTTTGGTAATTGTACAGAGGTGTCTGATTTTTCCTTCAACCTCCAGGTAGTAGCAGGAGATCTCCTGCTATTACAACTGATCTCCAGCCGATAGAGAACCGTGGGTTCTGTGAGACTTCAGTACCTCGTTGCATTTCTCTCCTAAGGAACTTTACTCCAGACATAATCGTGAGTTAAAAAGTTTTATTAGAGAAAGCCAGTGGGTTCAGTAGGTCAGTTGAAACATAAGGCTAGAATGCAGACATGGGGAAAAACCAGTACATTTAAAGGATTCATATAATAGGATTGATTAGTTTCAGGACATAATCCAAAAGGGGTGAGTTGAGGCAGAGTTGCCTTGATGGTTTTGGTATAAGGAAACAATACAGAAGGTAACAGCCGGTAACTATCCACAGGAAAAACCATACATGAAACAAATGTGTGAAATAGCTAAGTGATTGCCAGGGCTCCCAGGCATTGTTCCACGGGCCCTGGTGACTCAGTAACGATTAGCTGGGCAGGTCTCCATTGAGGTGTAGATGCGGGGGGGGGGGGAGATGGGCAGAGGCCGAAAGCCAGGAAGCCTTAGCCTTGATCAAGTCAATCCATCTCATTATGAGTCTTCCTCTTTTCCTGCTGCTTTCAACTTTTCCTAGCAGTGTGATGCGGTAGCTTAAAAGGCAAATGCGATCTTGGACTGCATCAACAAAAGTATAGTGTCCAGATCACGTGAAGTGATGGTATCGCTTTACTCTGCTCTGGTTAGACCTCATCTAGAGTATTGTGTTCAGTTTTGGGCACCACAATTTCAGAAAGATGTAGACAAGCTGGAATGTGTCCAGAGGAGAGCAACAAAGATGGTGAGGGGTCTGGAGACCAAGTCCTATGAGGGAAGGTTGAAGGAGCTGGGTATGTTTAGCCTGAAGAGGAGAAGACTGAGAGGGGATATGATAACCATCTTCAAGTACTTGAAGGGCTGTCATATAGAGGAGGGTGCCAAGTTGTTTTCTGTTGCCCCAGAAGGTAGGACCAGAACCAACAGGTTAAAATTAAATCCAAAGAATTTCCATTTAGACATCAGGAAGAATTTTCTAACAGCTAGAGTGGTTCCTCAGTGGAACAGGCTTCCTCGGGAGGTGGTAAGCTCTCCTTCCCTGGAGGTTTTTAAGCAGAGACTGGATGGCCATCTGTCAGCAATGCTGATTCTGTGGCCTTAGGCAGATGATGAGAGGGAGGGCATCTTGGCCATCTTCTGGGCATGGAGTAGGGATCACTGTGTGTGTGTGGGGAGGTAGTTGTGAATTTCCTGCATTGTGCAGGGGGGTTGGACTAGATGACCCTGGTGGTACCTTCCAACTCTATGATTCTAGCATGATTGTCTTTTCCAGTGTCTCTTCTCATAATGGGACCAAAGTATGATAGCCTCAGTTTAGTAATTTAGCTTCTAGGGACAGCTCAGGTTTGATTTGATCTAGATCTGTCTAATGGACTGCCCAGGAGCGCATCTTTCTAATGGAATAGTAGTCCACTACGATGATTATTTCAGATGGCTAGCTGTGTTAATTTGTAGCAGCAGAACAAAATTCGACACCAGTAGCTCCTTTAAGACCAATGAAATATTCTAGGGTATAAACTTTCATGAGTCAAAGCTCTTTGTCAAATACCAGATACTGACAAAGTGAGCTTTGACTCACAAAAGTTTATACGTTCTTAGTCCTTAAGGTGCTATTGGACACAAAACAATTTTCTGCAGTAAATGTATACTTGCTTTTACTTCACTGTATCTTGTAAACCACTTTCTGTACCTGCTTTAGTTTATTGTTCACATTGGGTGCTTTCACACATGCTGAATAATGCACTTCGTTTGCAAGTAGATTTTGCCATTTCACACAATAATATCGATCTGCAAAATGCATTGAAAGTGCATTATTCGGCATGTATGAAAGCACCCATTGTTCCTTCATTCAGTAAACCTAGTCCTATTGCATTGTTTGTTGGTTATTTTATGATGTCTGGTTGCACATTTTTATGGTCTGTAGTCCACCTTCAGTCTCAGCAAGATTGGGAGATTATAAATAATGTATACAAATACTCATTAAAGGAGAAAAATATGGCCAAATGCTTCTTTGGGACTTAACCTGGGAAACATCTCCAGAAATGAAGGGAATCAGGAGATCTTTCTGCTATTTGCAAAGGAAGTGATGGTTTGTAGATCATGATGGGTAGCCGTGTTTGTTTGTCTGTAGTAGAAAAGAGCAGGAGTCCAGTAGCACCTTAAAGACTAACAAAATCTCAGGCAGGGTATGAGCTTTAATGAGTCACAGCTCACTTCTTCATGTGAGCTGAGACTCATGAAGGCTCATACCTGCCAGAAATTGTTAGTCTTTAAGGTACTACTGGACTCTTATTCTTTTCTACTTCCCTTAGATTGTCGCCCATCTAGTCTCAGGTGGCAGGAGTATCCAAAATTGGGCTCCCGAAGAGTACCGTAGTGAGCACGTAGGTTTCTATGGGAGTAAGTGGTTATTCAGGTATGCTGCTCCCAAGCTGAAAAGGTCAATATACCAGTACTTTGAATTGGGTTCTCCTACAATCCAGGCACTTATATTGTTTCACCTCTGGATTCTCTGAGAGTTAGTCTATTGCTCATACTAGCAACCCTTTCCTGACTTCTGAGGATGAAAGTCCTCAGGAAACCAGGAAGGGGCCACGCCAGTGTAAGTGGCACAGCCGCCAGCGGCCATGTCACTTACGCCATGCAAGTTGGCACGGCCACCGCCAGGGAGGCCTGAATGCTGGTCTCCCAGCGCTGCCGCAGCAGCACCACCCAGGAACACTGGCTAGGCTTTCCATAAAGGCCTGCGCCAACATTCTGGGGGGCGTTCCCAGGGTGTGCCAGGGGAAGGAGCTGCCTTTAGGCAGTTCCCTGTCCCCTTTCAGCCCCCCAAGTCAGCAGCGAGAACAGTGGTGCTGCGCCTACTTTTTTCTACAAGACGAAAAGCCCTATTTAAAATTTACAAATCTTTTAAAAGGCTTTTTTCGAGCTTTCAACAGCCGGGAAACAGGTTAGGAGCCGCCACTGCCGCGCCTCCTCCCCGCCATCCCAGGCCACCGACAATGCACGAGAAAGGGCTGTTAACCTCCTTCTACATTCCAAGCATTTACATTGTTTTTCCTCTGTGTACAGTAGGTGGCTGGGATCATCAGGATTAGGGCCCACTACAAGAGTATCCCCCCCAGCTGAAGAGTTAGGCTCTTCTTTTGTATCCCAGATTTGTTTATTCTTCCAAGATCCTCTCTTTCCAGTGCTGGCTGGCATTCCATTCAAGTGAGAGAAAAAAGACTGGTGGAAATTATGTAACTCACTTGCATCCTTTCTGTCTCATTGTTATTCCAATGGTTAGCTGAATATCGTAATTTAAGCGGTGATATGATTAAATCTAGAGACAAGTTATATTTTAAGAGAGCTGAAAGCAGCCAAAGAGAGTTACAGCATACCATTCTGGTTCTTCTGTTCTTTCTCGCCTCAAGCAGACATTTTATTTAAATGGGGAAAAAGACAACATTTAAAGATCATACACTAGCAAAATATATATTGCAGAACTCTACAAATAAGGTATATCTTCCTACAATGTTTTCAGAAGTATCTCATTAACTGTTTCTATTTCACCATTCTATTTAACCCTATAAAGAACAGCCTCTAACATGTACTGTGTGTGTGTGAAGTGCAGTCAAGTTGCAGCTGACTTATGGTGATTTCAGCAAGGAGCTTTCAAGGCAAGTGAGAAGCAGAGGTGGTTTGCCATTGCCTGCTCCACAAAGCCTTTCTTGGAGGTCTCCCTTCCAAGAACGGACCCTGCTTAGCTTCCAAGATTGGGCTACACCATGCTGCCTTTCCTCCCAACAA
Organism: Euleptes europaea; assembly: GCF_029931775.1. Classification (NCBI taxonomy): domain Eukaryota; kingdom Metazoa; phylum Chordata; class Lepidosauria; order Squamata; family Sphaerodactylidae; genus Euleptes; species Euleptes europaea. The sequence goes on from NC_079312.1 coordinate 6,518,677, forward strand.
GCACTAAGGACTAGACTAGCTTAGTTTGTCAAAGGCACATCATTATGATTTGCAAGATGGCAAAAATGATTTTAATTGCTACAAAATGAAACAACAACAAATTGGTAGGAACTGTTCAAAAGGTAAGGAAGCAAACAAAGTTTTTAAAAATCCAGGGATCCAGCTTTCCTCTTAGTCCAGATATTGAAAATGTCTGCCTGGTATTTCCATAGGGAAGAAGTCAGATGCAAAGACCAGGAGGAAGTTCTGAATGAACAAATCTCTGTGCTACATATATTCTCTCTGGTTTGGGCTCCACAATGTGAAATTAGGATTCTGTTCACTCCAATGCTCTGTCCATACTATAGGATTTACAGATATTGTCATCAATGTTAATTCTCACATTTTATAGTTGTCACACATGCTCCCAAACAGCCTGAGCATTTTACACAGCCTACCCACATGAAGGCTTTATTCCTGGACTTTTTGCCAAGGTTGAGCACAGCTATTGTTTTTCCCTAGTGTGAATAAGGACATGTCTCATAAGGTTCGAGTGTTGGCTGAAGCTGGATCCACATTCCTGGCATTTAAATGGCTTCTCCCCTGTGTGGATTAGCTGATGTCTAAGAAGGTTTGAGTTGTGACTGAAGCAACTTCGGCACTCCAAGCATTGATACGGTTTCTTCTTGTTTTGAGTCCTTGGATTGCTTTGGTTTTGACTTAAGCCCTTTCTACACTCTCCTGTCTGTGTATTTTTATGTCTTTTAAGACTTACGCTGTGAGTGAAGCTTTTCCCACAATCCAGGCATTTAAAGGGTTTCACCTCTTTGTGGATTCTTTCATGGTTTATAAGCCTTTCGCTCAGACTAAAGCTTCTTCCACATTCCAAGCATTTGTATGGTTTTTCCCCTTTGTGGAGTAGTTGATGTTTAATGAAGTTCGCATTCGTTGTGAACTTCTTCCCACATTCTGAACATTCATGCAATTTCTCTCCAGTGTGTATTCTTCGATGCATAGCAAGGCTTGAGGTATGCCTAAAACTCTTTCCACAATCCAAACAAGTGAAAGGTTTGTCGCCAGTGTGGGTACTTTGATGCATGGTGAGGTTTGTACTAGCGATAAAGCTCTTTCCACATTCTAAACATTTATATGGTTTTTCACCTGTGTGGGTTCTCTGATGCATAATGAGATTTTTACTCTGCGTAAAGCTCTTTCCACATTCCAGGCAGATGTATGGTTTTTCGCCTGTATGGGTTAGTTGATGTCTAATGAGGGTAGTACTTTGCATAAAGCTCTTTCCACAATCTAAACATTTATATGGTTTTTCACCAGTGCAGTTCCTTTGCTGTTGGCTATGGCTGAAGGTACTTCCTGACTTGTGGAATAGAGATGGTCCCTCCTTCACATGAATTTTTTTATGTCTAACAAGACACGAACTTACAACAAACCTCTTTCCACATTCCAAACATATATAGGGTTTCTCTCCTGTGTGGATTCTTTGATGCACAATGAGGTTTGCACTATATGCAAACTTCTTTCCACATTCAAAACATTTGTACCGCTTCTCCCCCGTGTGGGTTCTTTGATGCACCCTAAGAGCTGAGCTCTGACTGAATCTCTTTCCACACAGCAAGCAGTCATATGGTTTCTCCCCTGTGTGGACATTCCAGTGTGTTTTAAGGTTTGGTATACTGGCAAAGCTTTTCCCGCAAGTAGAGCATTCAATCCTTTTCTTTCCTTCTGGTATTGCTCCATGGTAGTTACCATTGTGATAAACAATGGGTTTTCTGTTTCCTTTATTCAGCTGGTTTCCCTCCTGATTTTTGGTGACATCATGATTCCCAACGTTCTCTTTCACTTCTAGATTTATATCATTTTCTTCCAATAACTGACATGTTTCGTTTTCATTAGCTGTGCCCCACACCTCTCCTGCTGAAACAAAGAACCCTGATATAAATGTAAAGAAGAAACAGAAGATTGAATCAGGAAATGTCAAGTAAAGCAATGTCAAATAAAGCAATTCAACCTCCCGTGGAGTATTATAAGATACAAACGGTACGTCTGCAAGGGCACCCCTTTAAAATTTGGTGGGGAGATGTTTCTGCCACCAATGAGACAACTGACTGAATGCAGTAACTACAGATCCAAAAGAGAATACCAGCTAGCCAAGAAGGTCATTAATTAAAAGCCCTTTCTCTGATGAAAAGATGGGAACTAGACAGTGCTGCCTTATTTGGGAGAAATACCAGCCATCCTGCTCTCCTCTGGAGAACCCCTGCCAGCCTCTCAAATAATAAGCTGCTTATTGGTTTGCCCCTATTTCCCTCTGTTTGTCTCTCAGGGTAGAACTACAAACCTAGGAGATGAGAGTTGGCAAAAGGCGGTTTTTTGCTGCTGTTAATGGGTACAGATTCTCACCCTTCATCGGTGCCTGATTTTATTACCCTGTGCCATCATTTTTCATATTTTGCCATAACCTCATAACCTGGAGGTGGCCGTGTGTCTCTCAGGACCACTTAAGAGGCCTACTCAGATGTAACTTTTAGAAACCCTGTAGAGTTTTTTATGGCAAGAGACATTTGGAGGTGGTTTGCCATTGCCTGTCTCTGAGTCACAACCCTGGTGTTTCCCATCCAAATACTAACCAGGTCCAGCCATGCTTAACCTCTGGAATCTGATGAGATCAGGCTAGCTTAGGGCTATCAAGGAGCCCTTCCACATCTACCACACTAGAATCTCTTTCTCACAGCTACCTTTGGTCACCACTTCTCTCCACTCTGCCTGTCCCCAGAAGCTGCCACCAGCTAATCATGAAGGCCCCCTTCCCACCTGCCCCTGCCTGTCCTCCAAAATCCTCTCATGCCCCTAAGAACATGCCAACTCCCTCACATGTTCTGAGCCATCAGATCCATACCAAGAACATCTCATTTCATTTTCCACTGGTTGGAAGTATTTGGAAACATTGCAAATTCTGCACTTTAGACATGCCTTCCTGCTTGCACTGCAAATCTTTAAGGGATTGGGAGAGAAACAGAAGCCTGGAACAACAGCCATTGGGAAGGCTACCCTTTCACCTTACTAAGGTTGTTACTTCCTGGCTCTAAATTCATCTGAGTAGAGGAATGAAGGTGTTTTCTGCTCTAAAAGTCTTTGATTTTATTGATTCCTCTATCAAGATTTCCGTCTTGCTCAAGATACACTGTTCAATTTTGACACAATTAGGATATATAACAGTGATGGCGAACCTTTTAGAGACCGAGTGCCCAAACTGCAACCCAAAACCCACTTATTTACCGCCAAGTGCCAACACGGCAATTTAAACATGGCAATTTAAGCCAACACGGCTTAAAGCATCTACCGCAGGGGTGGGGTACCTTTTTCCTGCAAAGGGCCACTTGCATATTTATAGCATCATTCGGGGGCCATACCAGGTGTAGCTCTCCCGGCGGCGGGGGAGATGCTAGGGTTGCCAGGTCTCCAGCCACCACCTGGAAGTTGGCAACCCTAGTAGAGGAAGGGAGGGGGGAGGGATGGAAAAAGGAAGGAACTGGGAAAGGAAGGAAGGAAGGAAGGAGAGAGAGAGAGAGAGAGAGAGAGAAGGAACTGGGAATGGAAAGAGAAGGAAGGAACTGGGAAAGAGAAGGAAGGAACTGGGGAAGAAAGGATGAAAGGAAGGAAGAAAGAGTGGGGGGAGGGACAGAGAGAAAGAAAGAGAAAGGAAGGAACTGGGAAAGGAAAGAGAAGGAAGGAACTGGGGAAGAAAGGATGAAAGGGAGGAAGGAAGAAAGGAGAGGGGGGAGGGGGAGAAAGAAAGGACGGAGGGAGATGGCAGGCCCTTCTCTGGAGGATGAGCGGCTGTTGAGGAGCTGCCTGGCCCTCCGCGAGTGCCCTGAGGAGGAGACGACGGAGGGCGAAAACCGCCGGGGAGAGGCGCCTGAGGAGGACGAAGATGGCGGCGGCTGTGGCCTGGAGCTGGTCTTTTGGGAGCCGCCTGAGGGGGACGAGGAGGAGGAAGGCAGCGAGGAGCTGCTGCTGGAGCCTGGAGAAGGAGGCCTGGCCTCCTTGCTGCTGGCCTCCCCGCCTATCAGCTATTGGGGGGCGGGAGGGGGTAAAGAGGAAGAAGCCAGCCAGCCACGTGCGTGCGAGGCGGGAAGCCTTCAGCCTTGCTGATGAGCGTGCGCACGCAGGTGGGGGGAGAAAGGCGGTGTGTCGGGCGCTCTTCCCTGCCGGCCCCACTCAAAGACCCCCGCCAGTGGCAGCGGGGCCAGCCCAGGGGAATGACAGCGGGGGCGGCGAGGCCAGAGGCAATGACGCCGGGGCTCCAGGCTCCAGCAGCAGCTCCTCCTCACCGCCTTCCTCCTCCTTGTCCCCCTCAAGTGGCTCCCAAAAGTCCAGCTCCAGGCCACCGCCGCTGTCAGAAGGAGGTTTCGGACAGGAGAGTGCCGTCTAGCCCCTCGACCCAGCCCGGCTCCCCTGGCCCTGCCCCCGGGAGAGGGCTCCCCGCCCCTTCTATTGCGCCCAGCCTGGCCTCCGGAGGGAGGTGTCGGAGATGGTGCCTTTTCCGAAGGGAGTGCAGCACGGCTGCCACGCAGAAAGGCTCCGGCTGCTGCAAGCGGAGGAGCGCCCCGCCCGCCCAGTCCATGGCGACGGCTCCCTGCGCGTGCCCAATCCGGCACGGGTGCCATGCGTTCGCCAACACGGATATATATTAACTGTGCTGGGTTTCCCCCCCTCTTCACCACTGGATCATCATGCTCCCATCTGGGGGGGGGGGAAGACTCACTTTCATCATCTGTATTTTGGAAGAAAATATCCTTTGGTGTTATTTGTGGAGAAGCCTCAGGCATTTCTCTTGAATCAGGGCCTTCCTGAAGAAAGTTCTCCTCTTCGAACTCTGACATGGTCTTTTTCATCCTTGGGAAATAGAGAAGACTGTAAGAACTCCCAAAAGCTCAGCTGCAGTTTCCACAAATGTGGCTTGCTTCTTGCTTAATTTTGCTGCAGCAGACTATCCAACAGCTAACCCAAAAGTGCTGCACTTTTCATGACATCTACCCGCCTCCCCTTGAACTGTTTCACCACCAGCCCACTACTGCAAGAACTTTTCTTCTTTCTGCAGTCCCTCCAGCACTTACCACTGATCATGCTACTGGAAGGCCCTTTCACAGAGCATAAGAATGTCCCACAAACCACAGACATTCTGAGCTAGACTTATATGAATTCCCAAAGTGAATGCAAAAAACGAAGAAAGGGGAGAAAATCCCAGTGTGGTATAGGGTTAAGAGTGTCATACATCTGGGAGACCCACGTTTGAATCCCCTCTCATGCCATGGAAGCTCACTTGAGCTAGTCACTGTCTCTCAGTCTAACCTACCTCACAGGGTCATTGTGAGGATAAAATGAAGTAGAGGAGAATGCTGTAAGGTGCTTTGGGTCCCTGTTCAGGAGAAAGGCAGGGTACAAAAGAACTGAATAAATAAATGAATGAATAAAAGTAATCCACATATATCAACTTTTTTTTGTAATAAATATCCAGCAAAATTCTGATACGGATTACGTTCTGTTTCGGATTCTGTTATGGATACCATGGACCGCCCAAAAAACAAGTCAGTGGGTTATAGATCAAATCAAGCCTGATCCGACCCTAGAACAGGGGTGAGGAACCTTTTTTCCACCAAGGGCCATTTGGGTATTTATAACATCATTCGCGGGCCATACAAAATTATCAACTTAAAAATTAGCTGACCAAGACCTAAGCAGACAGCTGCCCCAGATGATCCCCGCCCTGGTGCGGGCCCGGGTGGGAAAGAGTTAATACGGTTTCTTGGGTAGTCCTAGCAGCTCCATAGCTAACACTCTTCCACAAGGGGGGGAAAGGTTCCTTTTCTGGGCAAAACAAACTCACAACTGCCTTGAATAGAGGCTATTCCTGTCTGCGGGAGTGGGTGGATCACCAGTTTTAGATTCTTCTGGGCTAGAGATCTGCCAGGACCCATGAAGGGCCAGTCCAAATGATTTCGCGGACCTTAAATGGCCCCCAGGCCTGACGTTCCCCACCCCTGCCCTAGAAGCTAAAATTACTAAACTGAGGCTATCGTATTTTGGTCACATTATGAGAAGACAAGACTCACTGGAAAAGACCGTCATGCTAGGAAAAGTTGAGGGCAGCAGGAAAAGATGAAGACCCAAGGAGAGATGGATTGACCCTATCAAGGAAGCCACAGCCCCCAATTTGCAAGATCTGAGCAAGGCTGTTAAAGATAGGACATTTTAGAGGACATTAATTCAGAGGGTCACCATGAGTCGGAAGCAACTTGATGGCAATTAACACAAAAAACATTCTGAGGAACTCAAAAAGCTTGCTAAAATATTTTGTGGGAGTCTAGTGGCCAGAGAGGGCTTTTGCCCAGCAAGGCTTCCGATTGACTATTGGCGATTTTATCGGCTGTGCAGATTTTTTTAAAAATGCCGCTCTTGCAGCAGCTGCCACCACAACACAAAGATCTGCACTGTGTTACCAAAGTTAAGCTGTGGCAATCATTTTGTGGCTGGCCCCACCTCCTGCGGGAGCTATTTTGTGGCAGCCCCCACCACCCTGCGTCAGAATTCCAAATGTGCCCGCAGGCTCAAAAAGATTGGAGACCCCTGAACTAGAGCATACTTATAGATTCTCAGTGAGAAAGCTGCACTAGAAATGCAGTGGATAAAATAAATCGTATGCAGAGTTACTCCAGTGCAAGTCCACTGAATCACATGCAATGCAACTAGATTAGAGTCCGGTAGCACCTTAGAGACCAACAAGAATTTTGGGGTATAAGCTTACAGAGAGTAAAAGCTCCTTTTTGTCAGATACAAATCAGAATTGAGATAGTGTCAACTTGAGTTCATTCACAATTTTTTTTAAAAAATGGATCCCTAGGGCTGAACAGGGACTAGGATTCTTACCTCTCTACAGATGAGAATCACCTGTTTTAATTAGGCAGATTACAATGTGCATTGCATCAGTGTTCCTTCTTTGCAGCACCCTTTCCAACTTCTAACTGGGGTATTAGGACTCAGAGCAGTAAAGTGCTTGTGAGTGTGTGTTAAGTGTTGTGAAGTCACTTCCGACTCATGCGACCCTAGGAATCAAAGTCCTCCAAAACGTCCTAGTCCTCCAAAACATCCTATCGGTTAGCAGCTTTGCTGAGGCATTGCAAACTGAGGGCCGTGGCTTCCTTTTTAGAGTCAATCCATCACCTGTTGAGTCTTCCCCTTTTCCTTCGGCCTTCAACTTTTCCTAGCATTATTGTCTTCTCCAGCGACTCTTGTCTTCTCATATTGTGACCAAATTATGATAGGCGGTTACTGCACTTAATACATCCCAGCGATGTATTAAGAGTTTGAAAATGTTATAAAAAATACTGTTCGCACTTTGGCCCCTTTAGCTGTGAAGACGTCTTCCAACCATTTATAAGCCGTGGTATCCAAAAACCCTTTTAAAGAGATGTTTTTTATAACATTTTCAAACTCTTAATACATCGTCGAAGGCTTTCACGGTCAGAGTTCATTGGTTCTTGTAGGTTATCCGGGCTGTGTGACCGTGGTCTTGGTATTTTCTTTCCTGACGTTTCACCAGCAGCTGTGGCAGGCGTCTTCAGAGGAGTAACACTGAAGGCAGTGTCCTTCAGTGTTACTCCTCTGAAGATGCCTGCCACAGCTGCTGGTGAAACGTCAGGAAAGAAAATACCAAGACCACGGTTACACAGCCCAGATAACTTACAAGAACCAATCTTAATACATCGCTGGGAATACAAAGTGCAGTCTCAGTTTTGCCATTTTACATTGACAGTTCAGGCTTGATTTGATCTATAACCCACTTGTTTGTTTTTGGGGCAGTCCACAGTAGCCGTAAAACCCTTTTCCAGCACCACATTTCAAAGGAATCTACTTTCTTCCTGTCCAGCTTCCACACCAATATATAGCAATAGGGAATACTACGGCATGAAGTGCTTGGGGGCAGAAAATTAGCATCTGAGGTGAGATAAGAATCCTGTGTCCTTATTCTTCCCTTGGGGGTCCATTGTTCTGAGTTTGCCAATGAACTCCCAGTTCAGCAATCTCAAGCAGTGTCCCCTCACTCAGCAGACATTTAATGCAGGAGATATAAAATAAATAAAGGGGTTCACAGAGGGCCATCAAATGCAAAAATAACATTTCTGCCCCCCCCCCATAGATCAGCTAAATCTGGGTATTCCAAAAACACAGAGATATACATTGATCCAGCAGACTCAGCAGACATTTAATGCAGGAGATATAAAATAAATAAAGGGGTTCACAGAGGGCCATCAAATGCAAAAAGAACATTTCTGCCCCCCCCATAGATCAGCTAAATCTGGGTATTCCAAAAACACAGAGATATACACTGATCCAGCAGACATTTAATGCAGGAGATATAAAATAAATAAAGGGGTTCACAGAGGGCCATCAAATGCAAAAATAACATTTCTTCCCCCCCCCCCAGATCAGCTAAATCTGGGTATTCCAAAAACACAGAGATATACATTGATCCAGCAGACATTTAATGCAGGAGATATAAAATAAATAAAGGGGTTCACAGTGGGCCATCAAATGCAAAAATAACATTTCTGCCCCCCCCCACCATAGATCAGCTAAATCTGGGTATTCCAAAAACACAGAGATATACATTGATCCACAGCAAAAATGTAAAATGCATGATATTCCATGGCATTTGTTATTTTCAACCAAACGAACACAACCAAGCTTTTGAGATACACGGGCTGTTGTTTATTTTTGAAGTGTGCAGAGGGAGGATGCTTTCATGCCCTGAGGATCTCAATGCCGCTTTATTCTGGGCAGGACTGAACGCGCCCCCCCCACCCCCAGGCCATTGCTATCTCTTTAAATCCCTCCCCTGCCTGGGTCTCCTCCTGGAGTCGTCGTCCCCCTCCCCCGGTAAACAGGTCATCATTTTTATCTCCCATTCCCTCGCCCCCTTTCAGCTACAAAAAGCAGAAGGAATCATGTCCAAGGAAGGGGGACTAGAAATGCAGTGGATGGAATAAATCATACATTTCGCTCGCCCCCCACCCCAATATCTGCAGCAGCCTACCTTCCCTGCTCTCCTTTCTGCATGCATTGGGTCTATAAACCCCACCCCACCTTTTTTTTTTTGCAATGGGTCTATAAACCCCACCCCACCTTTTTTTTTGCAATGGGTCTATAAACCCCACCCCACCTTTTTTTTGCAATGGGTCTATAAACCCCACCCCACCTTTTTTTTTTTGCAATGGGTCTATAAACCCCACCCCACCTTTTTTTTTTTTTGCAATGGGTCTATAAACCCCACCCCACCTTTTTTTTTTGCAATGGGTCTATAAACCCCACCCCACCTTTTTTTTTGCATTGGGTCTATAAACCCCACCCCCCTCTCTCCCAGGCCCCCTCTGAACTCACCAGCTCCCACCCAGCACCCGAAGCACCAAACAGAAGCTCCCTTGCTTTGGGCAGGCAGGAAATGGGAATGAATGGCTTTCGCAGCCAGTTCCCCTCCTCTTCCCCCCGGGAAGCTTGTCTAGGACTGCGGCTCGGTCTCCTTAACCCCTTACAACTTGGTGGCTCCTGGGAAAGAAAAAAACAAGGTGGGGTGGGTGGGGTTTCAAGGCACCTGTGACTTTCTTCCCACCACCTGTCATTTCCCACTCCTCGCTGAGCATCATTAGCGAGCGGCCTTTGCATTCACAAGACCACCTCTTTTCAAATATTTAAAGCAGTGGTTCCCAACCTTTTTTTGACCAGGGACCACTAGGACTTTTTTGTTCAGTGCAGGGACCTCCAAGGTTCAAAATAAAAATTCCGACAATTTGAAAATAAACTTTAATCATAACGGTTAGTTAAACATTAAACTTAGAATAATATTTGAATATATATTTTTATAATAGAGAACTTTTAATTGAAAATATTAATTTATTATGGGTTTATAACTTTGTTTCGCGGACCTTAATTTAGTTCTCGCGGACCCCTGGGGGTCCATGGACCCCCGGTTGGGAACCAGTGATTTAAAGGAAGTAAGCCTGTAAATATTTTTCACAGTGGGTCGCCGTGTTAGTCTGTCTGCAGCAGTGGAAAAGGGCAAGAGTCCAGTAACACCTTAAAGACTAACACAAATATTTTCTGGTACATTTTCTGGTACATCATGTACATTGCATTGGTCAGGGGCACCTGGAGTCCTGCATGCAGTTCTGGAGGCCTCACTCCATTCAAAAAGTAGAAAAGGGCCAGAGTCCAGTAGCACTTTAAAGACTAACAAAAATATTTTCTGGCAGGGGATGAGCTTTCGTGAGCCACAGCTCACTTCTTCCGATACAGCTAGAATGCACAGCTATGGCTCACGAAAGCTCATCCCCTGCCAGAAAATATTTGTGTTAGTCTTTAAGGTGCTACTGGACTCTTGCTCTTTTCTACTAGCTTAGCATAATTAGCGAGCGGCCTTTGCATTCACAAGACCTCCTCTAAGTGACAGCTTTTCAAATATTTAAAGAAAGTAATCGTGTACATTGCATTGGTCAGGGGCACCTGGAGTCTTGCAGGCAGTTCTGGAGGCCTCACTTCATTCAAAAAGATAATTCACAGTGGGTCGCCGTGTTAGTCTGTCTGCAGCAGTAGAAAAGGGCAAGAGCCCAGTAGCACCTTAAAGACTAACAAGAATATTTTCTGGCAGGGTACGAGCTTTCGTGAGCCACAGCTCACTCCTTCAGATACAGCTAGAATGTGCATTCTAGCTGTATCTGAAGAAGTGAGCTGTGGCTCACGAAAGCTCGTACCCTGCCAGAAAATATTCTTGTTAGTCTTTAAGGTGCTACTGGACTCTGGCCCTTTTCTACTTTTTGAATAAAGTGAGGCCTCCAGAACTGCATGCAGGACTCCAGGTGCCCCTGACCAAATGCAATGTACACGATTACTTCCTTTAAATATTCGAAAAGCTGTCACTTAGAGGAGGCCTTGTGAATGCAAAGGCCGCTCACTAATTATGCTAAGCTAGTAGAAAAGAGCCAGAGTCCAGTAGCTCCTTAAAGACTAACAATATTTAGTCTTTATAAAGACTAAAGACTTTATAAAGACTAAAAAATTTTCTGGCAGGGTGTGAGCTTTCGGGAGCCACCGCTCACTTCTTCAGATACAGCTAGAAAGAGAATCCATCTGTCTTTAACATTCTAGCTGTATCTGAAGAAGTGGGCTGTGGCTCCCGAAAGCTCATATACCCTGCCAGAAAATATTCTTGTTAGTCTTTAAGGTGCTACTGGACTCTGGCCCTTTTCTACTATTCATTCCAAAAGGATGTGGGCAGATTGGAGCGGGCGCAGAGGAAAGCGACAGGGATGCTCAGGGGGCGGACGAGGGACTTGGGAACGTGCTGCTGTGCACGCAGCGGGAAGGGGGCTTTTGTGTCGAGCTCGCGAGTCCCGATTGGGTCCGGGGAAGCAGCCGCCCAATCACGGGGTGGGTGGGCGTGGCCAGGGGGGGCGGAGGGGGGCGTTGCAAGCAGGGGTCCGGCAGCTCAGTTCTGCGCGCGCCACAGAGCGGAGTGGCTGCTGGCGCTCCGCCTCCGGGGTCGCGCATCGCCCACGTGGACTTAACCGTGGAGGTAAGCAGCCCAGCTTGCCCGCTGCAATCACTGCTTGCCGGGGGTGGGTGGGTGGGGGATCATCAGGATTAGGGCCCACTACAAGAGTATGTAGTAAAATTTCAATTTTACAATGAGGAAATTGAAATGGTTCAAGACTCTCTATTCCTTGGCTCCACCATCAACCAAAAGGGAGGCTGCAGCCAAGAAATCAGAAGGAGATTGAGACTGGGAAGGGCAGCCACGAAGGAGCTAGAAAAGATTTTGAAGTGTAAGGATGTGACTCTGGCCACCAAGACTAGATTAATTCATGCCATCGTATTCCCTATTACTATGTATGGGTGTGAAAGCCGGACAGTGAAGAAAGCTGATAGGAAGAAAATAGATTCCTTTGAAATGTGGTGTTGGAGGAAAGTGTTGCGGATTCCGTGGACTGCCAAACAAACAAATCAGTGGGTTATAGATCAAATCAAGCCTGAACTGACCCTAGAAGCTAAAATGACTAAACTGAGGCTGTCGTATTTTGGTCACGTCATGAGACGACAAGAGTCACTGGAAAAGACCGTCATGATAGGAAAAGTTGAGGGCAGCAGGAAAAGAGGAAGACCCAACAAGAGATGGATTGACTCAATAAAGGAAGCCACAGCCTTCAATTTGCAAGATCTGAGCAAGGCTGTCAAAGATAGAACATTTTGGAGGACTTTCATTCATAGGGTCGCCATGAGTCGGAAGCGACTTGACGGCACTTAACACACACACAAGAGTATCCCCCCCCAGCTGAAGAGTTAGGCTCTTCTTTTGTACCCCAGAAGATAATTCACAGTGGGTCGCCGTGTTAGTCTGTCTGCAGCAGTAGAAAAGGGCCAGAGTCCAGTAGCACCTTAAAGACTAACAACAATATTTTCTGGCAGGGGATGAGCTTTCGTGAGCCACTGCTCACTTCTTCAGATACAGCTAGAATGTGAATCCATCTGTCTTTAATTCGCAGTGGGTAGCCGTGTTTGTCTGCAGTAGTAGAAAAGGGCAAGAGTCCAGTAGCACCTTAAAGACTAACAACAATATTTTCTGGCAGGGGATGAGCTTTCGTGAGCCACAGCCCACTTCTTCAGATACCAGAAAATATTCTTGTTAGTCTTTAAGGTGCTACTGGACTCTGGCCCTTTTCTACTACAGCACATCCCCAAGTCCCTCGTCCTCCCCCACCCCCGGAGGGCTTGGTGGCAGGGCCCCTGATCATCCCTGTCGCTTTCCTCTGCGCCCGCTCCAATCTGCCCGCATCCTTTTTGAATGAAGATAATCCACAGTGGGTCGCCGTGTTAGTCTGTCTGCAGTAGTAGAAAAGAGCAAGAGTCCAGTAGCACCTTAAAGACGAACACAAATATTTTCTGGCAGGGGATGAGCTTTCCTGAGTCACAGCTCACTTCTTCAGATACAGCTAGAATGGGAATCCATCCGTCTTTAAGTAGAGGAGAGTGAATTGTTGAGTCTTCTGCATTTGGTGAGAAAAATGATGTCTGTCTGTACCTGTGCAATTTCCTTCACAAGGTTGATGGATTTCCATTCTGTACGGCTAAATGTGGTGCCTTCCATGAAGATAATTCACAGTGGGTAGCCGTGTTAGTCTGTCTGCAGTAGTAGAGAAGGGCAAGAGTCCAGTAGCACCTTAAAGACTCACAAAAATATTTTCTGGCAGGGGATGAGCTTTCGTGAGCCACAGCTCACTTCTTCAGATACAGCTAGAATGTGAATCCATCTATCACAAGGTTGATGGATTTCCATTCTGTACGGCTAAATGTGGTGCCTTCTGTGAAGCTAATTCACAGTGGGTCGCCGTGTTAGTCTGTCTGCAGTAGTAGAGAAGGGCAAGAGTCCAGTAGCACCTTAAAGACTAACAAATATATTTTCTGGTAGGGTATACTCATACCCTACCAGAAAATATTTTTGTTAGTCTTTAAGGTGCTACTGGACTCATGCCCTTTTCTACTTTTGAACCCCAGATTTGTTTATTCTTCCAAGATCCTCTCTTTCCAGTGCCCAGCGATCTCCGGCTGAATCTCTTCCGATACATGATAGGGAGGCACGACGCAACTTGCTATGGCCACCAGGGGTTCCATGGAGGCTTTCGACCCGGCCCTTCCCGCCGAGTGGGAGACCTACGCTGAGCGCCTCGAGTTCTTCTTCGATGCGAATGACGTGGTCGACGCCGGCAAGAAACGCTGGCTGTTCTTCAGCGTCTGCGGGCCACAGACATTCCAGCTGGCGCAAGACCTGCTGGCCCCGGCGAAGTTGTGCGAGACCCCATTCACGGCGATCATGGCGGCACTGGGGAACCACTTCGCCCTCGCCCCCCAGCCTACGCAACTCGCCAGGCGCCTGGTTTTCCACCAGAGGGACCAAGAGCCCGGGGAGACCGTGTCCGACTACGTCATTGCGCTCCGTCAGGCGGCCAGGTTCTGCAACTTCCCTGACCTTGAGGGCACCCTACGGGACCGGCTCGTCTTCGGCCTGCGGAACAAGAAGGTGCGCCGCCGCCTTCTGGTGAGGAAGGAGGTCTCCCTCCAGACGGCTATGGAGGAGGCCAGGGCGGCTGAGTTTCCGTCCAAGGCTGACCGCCTCAGTGACCGCAGGGGGTCCACGCAGCCGTCGTCCGCCGCAGTTCCTGTCCGTTACGAAGACGACGACGCGGACGAGGAGGAGGAAGCCCACAAGATGTCCGCCAGAGGGGCCACATGTAGGGGTCCAGCGGGCAGGCCGTGCGCAAGTTGCGGGTCCTGGCATGACCGCCGTACATGCCAGTTCCGCGACGCCAAGTGCAGGGCTTGTGGCAAGGTCGGCCACGTTGCCAGGGCCTGCCGCGCCGCGAAAAAAGGGGGCTCTTCGACCGCCCCCATGAGGCGAGATGGCACCGCCCGGCCCGCCCGCACCCTGTTCGATGAAGACTCCCCGCCGCCGTACCACTGCAGAGGCAGGGAGTGGCAAGTCACCTCTCTTTATGTGGCTTGAAAACGCTACCAGGTTGTCATGAGTCAACTGTGACTTGGCAGCCCCTTTCCACCACCCCCAAGCAGTGGGTGGTTTCCTGGGGGGGGGTGTAATAGAGTTTTATTATCTTTTATGTGTTTAAATTTTGTAAATGTAAGCCTGAAGAGAAAAGTGGGGGATTTTTTAAAATAAATAAAATTACATTTGGAAGGTTTTTGGCTTGGTTATTCTCAGCTATGCGTGTGTTCCCAAGAGGGGAGAGATGCAGAAGGTTGCAGCGGCTGCAGTATCGTCTGCTGCTGCTCTGCCGGTGTCCACTTCTCAGTTTTTGGACTGGACGACTGCAATGGAGTATCCCTTTTCTCTCTCTCTGCCACCTTCGGCTTGAGATAGCCCCTCTAAGGGTTAAAGGGAAAGAGTTCCCCGTCCTAGAAAGGCATGGGGGGGTTACCTTTCCTAGCTATTTCCTGCCTGCCCCCCCACCAAAGCGGCCTCAATTCTACAGGCTGCTGCATCAGTAGCCGGTGAGTTCAAGGGGTGGGTGGAATAAGACTGAAGGCAGGAATTGATGCATGGAGGGATGTGTGTGCATGTGTGCGTGCGTGCAAGAGAACCACCCCCTCCATCCTACTCCCCTCATCAGCTTCAATTTCTTCCTTGGCTTTGCAGCAAAATTTTGACCCCTGAAGTCTCTGTCTCTAGCTGAAGAAATTGGGTGGGCGGATGGAGCTGGGAAGGAAGAGGAGGAAAACCTTTGCAGCTGGGGTGGGGACTCCAGAAAGGGGCAGTTGAGAGGTGGTTAAGTAGAGGGCAAAAATGCCCCACCAGCAGAAGTCTTCAGTCTGTTGCTTTTATTTGTGTGGGTAAAATGCCATCAAGTTGCAGCCGATTTAGGGCGACCTGGGGGGGGGGGGTTTCAAGGCAAGAGACTTAACGGGTGCTTTGCCAGCGTGGTACAGTGGTTAAGGGCGGTGGACTGATCTGGAGATCTGGGTTTGATTCCCCGCTCCTCCACATGAAGCCAGCTGGGAGACCTTGGGCTAGTCACAGCTCTCTTAGCGCTCTCTCAGCCCCATCTGCCTCACAGGGTGTCTTGTGGGGAGAGGGAGGGAAGGTGATTGTAAGCCGGTTTGAGTCTCCCATAAGTGGTAGAGAAAGTCAGCATATACAAACCAAACTCTTCTTCTTCGCTGTTAGATTCAAGGTTATCATAATCTGCTTACTGATAGACTGATGATATCATGTAATTAGCTTATTGACTCAAAAGTGTCTGTAATACTTGCAGTCTGCCTTCAGTCCCAGTGAGAAAGGTGGACTATAAACAACAATAGTAATAGTTACAATAATCTTGAAACCTGCCTCGCACCCGCCACTGTGTGGTCTGTTATGCCTCTTAAGACTCTGTTTTAAGAAAGCTTCAAACGGCTTATCCACCATGCCCTGAAATAGATATTTCCTCTCTTCTCCCATCTCCATGAACAATTTGAAGTTTGGGTTTTTTTACATGAAAGAGCTGCCCCTGACCTGGGTGGCCCAGGCTAGAATCTTAGAATCATAGAGTTGGGAGGGTCCACTGAGGACATCTAGTCCAACCCCCCGGCTCAATGCAGGATCAGCCTAGAGCATTCCTGACAAATGTTCGTCCAGCCGCTGCTTGAAGACTGCCAGAGAGGGGGAGCTCACCGCCTCCCCAGGCAGCCAGTCACACTGCTGAACTATTCTCACTGTAAAAAAAAAAATCCTAATATGCAGCCAATACCTTTCCGCCCATAATTTAAACCCATTATTGTAAGTCCTATCTTCTGCTGTTCTTATGAGCCTAATCTCCTCAGATCTCAGAAGCTAAGCAGGATTGGCCCTGGCTAGTATTTGGATGGGAGACCACCCAGGAGGTCGAGGGTCACTACACAGAGGCAGGCAAAAAAAAGAGTCACTGTGGTGTAATGGTTAGAGTGCTGGGCTACGATGTGGAAGAACTGAGTACAGATCCCCACTCTGCCATGCAGTCTCACTGCACTGATTGATTTTGGGACAGTTGTTCTTTTTCCAACCTACCCTACTTTGCAGGGTTGTTGTGGGGATAAAGTGGAGCCTGATCTTGTAAACTGCATTGGGTCCCAGTTGGGTGAATTCAGCGAACTTAGCTGTGCGTAACTTTCTTTGACTGTAGAAGCCAGTGCAAATATTTAGGAGCCGGACTCTTAGCTCAGCCTTTAGGGTTATAAAAAGGTAAAGGTCCCCTGTGCAAGCACTGGGTCATTCCTGACCCATGGGGTGATGTCACATCCCGATGTTTCCTAGGCAGACTTTGTTTACGGGGTGGTTTGCCAGTGCCTTCCCCAGTCATCTTTCCTTTACCCCCAGCAAGCTGGGTACTCATTTGACCAACCTCGGAAGGATGGAAGGCTGAGTCAACCTTGAGCCGGCTACCTGAAACCAACTTCCGTTGGGATTGAACTCAGGTCATGAGCAGAGCTTGGACTGCAGTACTGCAGCTTACCACTCTGCGCCACAGGGCTCTTGCTTTAGGGCTATATATAGCCATATTTTATCATTATTGCTATCACAAAAAAATGGCACCACAATGTAATATCTAGATGCCACGGCAAACTGGAGTCTGGGATCATGTCCCATGACCACTTCTTATTGGGGGTTGGGGGTTGATATTTATTCTCATATAACTTCTCTAACTCTTTGCTGAGAAAATGCAGCAAATCACTGAGGCTCCATGGCAAAGATTTGCAATACTCATAAGCTTTTATCAGCTAATGTGCAAAGTTAAAAGTTACTCATGCCCATCTACAATGGAGATTCCCAAATAAAACAGGAAACCAAGTGGGCTAGTGTTTTGTTTTGTTTTTCCAAATTGGATGGGGAGTTTCTCAGATAACAGAATGGGAAAAACTGGAAAGAAGAGGAGAGAGCTTTAGGATCAAACCTTTTGAGCCTTTCTAGATCGAATCCAGTGTCCTGAATTATATATTTATCTATTTACATAATTTCTAGTCTGGCTTTCTCACTGAGAATCAAGGTGGAATATGCAACGTAAATCAGTGCAGTCGATAATGATGATAATAAGAGTTGGTTTTTATACCCTGCTTTTTTCTACCTTTAAGGAGTCTCAAAGTGGCTTACAATTGCCTTCCCCTCCCCACAACAGGCACCTTGTGAGGTAGGTGGGGCTGAGAGAGTCCTGAGGGAACTGTGACTGGCCCAAAGTCACCAGCAGGCTTCATGTGGAGGAGGAGTGGGGGAATCGAACCGGGTTCTCCAGATTAGAGTCCACCACTTCTAACCACTACGCCACACTGGTACATGTTAGATGGTGCATCTAATAAACAGTGTAATATGACTAAGCTTCCCACCCTCTTTCTTTGTATCCCAAGCAAGCAGAGGAAATATGTCAGTGATGGATTCCAGATCTCCCCCTAGTTGTGGTGAAGTTGAAAGAACTGCCAGGCAGACAACTCAGGTAAGAGATGAAAGGGGCTGTTAGGTACTTCTTTCCTTTTTCTTTTCCTTTCTTTTCCTTTTCCCCCCTTTTCGTCTTTTGATGCTCAACCTTCCACCATCCCTTTGTTTTTGGTGCAGCACAAACACTATTGATCCAGAGAAAAATCCCCAAAACTGTAATACTTCTGGAAAGGCATCTGATTAACTACAGGCTATTATATTCCAAGTTGGTTACTAGTCATGATGCATACCTATTCTTTCCAAGATCAGAGGAACATGCCTATTATATTAGGTGCTTTGGAACACAGGCAGCACAACGGTGCTGCAGTCATCTTGTTTGTGGGCTTCCTAGATGGACTTGGTTGGCCACTGTGTGAACAGACTGCTGGACTTGATGGGCCTTGGCCTGATCCAGCATGGCCTTTCTTATGATCTTATATCTTAAGAGAAAGAGAAAAAATGCCACCTCCCTTTCTTAAATGTTTTGGCTTCCCTACCCCAATAATTTTTGCTACACCCAGAAACATGTTTTTCACACAACACCACCTAATCCAAATAAATCTGCAACAGAAAAGTATCCGAATATTGACCTTAGGTTCTTTCACAAAGAGAAATGCAACACCCTGTCTAGGACTGCATGTTATCAGTAATCAGACACACAATACCATTATTAATTCCACTCCAGATTAACAGTCCAGGAAGCTTCTTTTGGAAGTTCATTAGATTAGGTTCTGGCTGGTGCAAAAAAAAAAAAAGTTTTTCTTTGAGAGCTAGTGTGGTGTTGTGGTTAAGAGCGGTAGTTAGAAGCAATGGAATCAAATCTGGAGAACCAGGTTTGATTCCCCACTCCTACACATGAAGCTAGCTGGGTGACCTTGGGCTAGTCACAGCTCTCTTAGAGCTCTCTCAGCCCCACCTGCCTGACAGGGTGTCTGTTGTGGAGAGGGGAAGAGAAGGTGATTGTGAGCCGGTTTGATTCTTCCTTAAGTGGTAGAGAAAGTTGGCATATAACTACTTCTCCTTCTTCTTATTCAATATTTCTATCCTAACTGTTAAATGTTCTTGAGATGGCTTACAATTATTAAAACCACAGAACAATTATAAATCAAATATGGTAAATTGCCTGACGTGTCCACCTCAGAACATTTTATACCTTTCTTTTCTTCTGTTAGGGTGCCATTGGAGATAAGAGAGGTGGAAGATTATCCACTCAAGTTTCTTCAAAAAACAAGTGACCAGGATTTCCCCCCCAAAAAATCATACCCATGTTATGGACATTTTTCATACACAAGAGCTAGATGTGCAAGATATTTTTCACTTGATAACATCAGTATTTATTTAGGCAAATTCACTTCCCTCCTGTTTTATATTATGACTGTGTCATTGGATGTCTAGAAGAAGCATATGATCTTCTTGTCCTTTTTAGCTGAGTAGCAAGTAGAGCAGGGGTCCCTGAACTTTTTGACCCTGTGGACACCTTTACAATTCTGACACAGAATAGTGGGGGCAATGACAAAATGGCTGCCAAAGGAGGCCCACACATACAGCTGAAGCCTAAGTGCAGGGGAGAAGGAAGGTAATTTTTAAAATGCACTGGGAAAGCAGAGTGAGAGCGAATAAAACCAACACTGGTGGCAATTGCCACTGAAAGAATGTTGTTTTAATCTGCCCAGCCAATTGGATCTTCAGCGGCCGCTGACCAGTCGGATGCCCTGCTAGGCAAGTGCTCCACTTGGCCCCATTAACTTTCTAAAAGCACTAGGTGAGAACAAGCAAAGGTGTTGGCCACGGGCACCACATTGAGGATCCCTGCATCAGAAGGTTCTTGGTAGGCTTCCTGTCATTTCTGAGCCTCCAAGGTCACCTGGCCGGGCTTTTGCTTCTCCTGAGCAGGATCCATTTTTTTCAAAGGTGATCCAGCAGTGCTCTTCTTTTGTTCTTATGTTTTCACTGTTCCTGCTTGAACTTTATTTCAATAGACATGCTGCTGCAGCCAGGCCAAAGAGTGCCATAAAGGGATCACACTGAAGAATTCTGGGTATGTTGGCATCCCTCTTTTCTTTGGTGCTAGGAATCAAGTGCTAATGCTTGTTTTTCCCTCCAGGCTTCTGCATCTACCCCTGAAGAAGAGCCCCTGATTCCCGAACCTGACCTCATTGCATGTTCTCAAGGAGAGGAAGAGTTGCATGCCCAAGCCCCTGATGAAGAGGCGAGATCAGAAGGTAGATGGATAGGTGAGGGGTGGGAGGAACCATTGCCTGAGAACGTTGGGTTTCCTTCAAAGGGCTGGTGGATTATAGAATCATAGAATCATAGAGTTGTAAGGGACCACCAGGGCCATCAAGTCCAACCCCCTGCACAATGCAGGAAATGCACAACTACCTCTTCCCTCCACACCCCTAGTGACCAGAAGATGGCCAAGATGCCCTCCCTCTCATCATCTGCCTAAGGTCACAGAATCAGCATTGCTGACAGATGGCCATCTAACCTCTTCTTAAAAACCTCCAGGGAAGGAGAGCTTACCACCTCCCGAGGAAACCTGTTCCACCGAGGAACTGCTCTAACTGTTAGAAAATTCTTCCTAATGTCTAGACGGAAACTCTTTTGATTTAATTTCAACCCGTTGGTTCTGGTCCGACCTTCTTGAGCAACAGAAAACAACTTGGCACCCTCCTCTATATGACAGCCCTTCAAGTACTTGAACATGTTTATCATATCCCCTCTCAGCCTTCTCCTCTTCAGGCTAAACATACCCAGATCCTTCAACCTTTCCTCATGGGACTTGGTCTCCAGACTCCTCACCATCTTTGTTGCCCTCCTCTGCACACGTTCCAGCTTGTCTACATCTTTCTTAAATTGTGGTGCCCAAAACTGTACACAGTACTCTAGTTGAGGTCTAACCAGAGCAGAGTAAAGCGATACCATCACTTCGCGTGATCTGGACACTATACTTCTGTTGATGCAGCCCAAGACTGCATTTGCCTTTTTAGATACAGCATCACACTGCTGACTCATGTTCAGTGTTTGGTCTACTAAGACCCCAAGATCCTTTTCACACATACTACTGCTCAAACAAGTCTCCCCCATCCTATAATTATGCATTTCATTTTTCCTACCTAAATGCAGAACTTTACATTTGTCTTGTTGAAGTGCATTTTATTAGTTCTAGCCCATTTCTCCAGCCCATCAAGATCACCCTGCATCTTGGCTCTGTCTTCTGCCGTATTTGCTACCCCTCCCAATTTAGTATCATCTGCAAATTTAATAAGCATCCCCTCTATTCCTTCATCCAAATCATTTATAAAGATGTTGAAGAACTCAGGGCCCAGCACAGATCCCTGAGGAACTCCACTAGTCACTTCTCTCCAAGTGGACGAGGAACCATTAACTAGCACTCTTTTGGTACAATCTGTCAACCAGTGGCAGATCCATCTAACAATAATAGGATCTAACCCACATTTTCCCAATTTGATGTCCACAGTTCTGGGTCGTATAATTCAGAACTGGGGGATTTTGATTCTCCCACAAACATCTTTGGTGGCTGCATGTCCTGCGCTTAATTCTTCATAGTCACTTTATCCTCAGATAGTCACTTTATCCTCTTGGATGGGCTTTGAAAGCTGAAATAGTGCTGATGGAGAATGGAGGGACCCCAGCCCCCGTGAGGACGCTCAGGCACCTAACCAGCAGGGGTTAGTGAGCCAGGGCTGAGCCTGCCAGTCACAAAGTAGCTGATGATGAGCTGCGTGGACCTGGGTCTTCACCTCAATGACACTGTTGGAGGCAGCCACCACTGGGTGAACCATCAGAAATGCCACCTTAGAAAGGATGGTCCCTGCCCCAACACCAAAGGCAGGAAGGGGCTTGGAATGGGCCTTAACAGCCCAAGAGGTGGCCAAAATGGAAGCTGGGGAGAAGTCAGAAAGAGGAAGCTACAGGTAAGGGCAAAACCTGTATGCCCAGAATTGAGGAGGACTCATAGAATCATAGAGTTGGAAGGGACCACCAGGGTCATCTAGTCCAAACCCCTGCACAATGCTCCCAAGGTCCAGTTTGGTAGCCAAGAAAACGCAGCTAAAGCCAGGAAGAAGAGGAGGAAACAGGTGCAGTAAAGGACTTATTACTAACAACTGTTGTAACTAGCTAATATTATCTTTTTGATTTGTTGCTAATAGTATGAGAGCCAAGGTAGTGTATTGGTTAGAGTGTTGGACTAGGATCTGGGAAACCCAGGTTTGAATTGCCACTCTGCCCTGGAAGCTTGTCAGCCAGTCATACACTTTCAGCCTAACATACATCACACAGTTGTTGTGAGGATAAAATAGAAAAGGGAAGAATGTTGTTAAGCCACTTTGGGTCCCTATTGGGGAGAAAATAGGGTATAAATGAAATAGTTAATATTATCAAATCAATAATCTCCATTGTGAGAAGATTAGACACCCTACGGGGACTTTCAGGGGGCATCCTGAGAAAGTACTGTATTCTGGAATTCTCCATGGAGTTAAATTGTCTGAACCGGATGTTCCATTTCTTCCTTGCTCTCATGTCAGCATTTGCTTTATTTCAACAGGAAATGTGCGAGACACAGCAAATGAAAACAATTTCAAAGGAAACACTAAATCTACTGGTTGTCAGAATAGTGAGTACCATGAAATAATACATGAAGGAAAGACAAGGATCGAATGCTCTGCATGTGGGAAGAGTTTTGCTAGTGTATCAACACTTAAAGTGCACTGGGAAACCCACACAGGGGAGAAACCATATGACTGCTTGCAGTGTGGAAAGAGATTCATTCGGAGTGCAAACCTCATTATCCATCAAAGAAGTCACACAGGAGAAAAACCATATAAATGCTTGGAATGTGGAAAACCCTTTATGCGGAGTACAAACCTCATCACACACCAAAGAACCCACACAGGCGAGAAACCATATAAGTGTTTGGAATGTGGAAAGAGTTTTATTCAAAACTCAACCCTTACTGCACATCAGGGAATCCACACAGGGGAGAAAACATATGAATGCTCAGAATGTGGAAAGAGCTTTATGAGGAGTACAAACCTTATAATACATCAGAGAATCCACACTGGGGAAAAACCATATAAATGTTTGCAATGCGGAAAAAGCTTTAGTCAGAACTCATCCCTTACTACTCATCAAGCAATCCACATAGGGGAGAAAACATATGAATGTTCAGAATGTGGGAAGAAGTTCATGCGAAATGTAAATCTCATTTTACATCAAAGAACTCACACAGGAGAAAGGCCGTATGAATGTCTGGAATGTGGAAAAAGCTTTAGTCAGAGATCAACCCTTACTAGCCATCAAGGAATCTACACAGGGAAGAAAATATATGAATGTTTGGAATGTGGGAAAAAGTTCACACGGAGTGCAAACGTGATTTTACATCAAATAATCCACACAGGAGAAAAACCATATAAATGCTTGGAGTGTGGAAAGCGCTTTAGTCAGAGCTCAAGACTTGTTGCTCATCAAAGAATCCACACAGGAGTGAAACCATTTAAATGCCTGGAGTGTGGAAAGAGCTTCACTCACAGCACAAGTCTTATTAGACACCAGAGAATTCACACAGGGGAGCAACCATTCCAGTTCCTAGAGTGTGCAAAGGGATTTGTGCAGAGTGCAAATCTCAGTGTACATCTGAAAACCCACACAGAAGAAAAACTGTATAAATGTTTGGAATGTGGAAAGTGCTTTGGTCAGGAATCAAGTCTTATTAAGCATCAAGAAAATCACAGAGGGGAGAAAACGAATGCATGTTATATATGTGGAAAGACGTTCACACGGCATGCAAACCGCATTTTACATCAAAGAACCCACACAGGAGAAACACCATATAAATGTTTGGAATGTGGAAGGTGCTTTAGTCAGAAGTCAACACTTACTAACCATCAAGGAATCCATACATGGGAGAAAATGTATGAATGTTTGGTTTGCAGAAAGAAGTTCACACGGAATGCAAACCTCATTTTGCATCAAATAATCCACACTGGGGAAAAACCGTATAAATGCTCGGAATGTGGAAAGCGCTTTGGTATGAGCTCAAGACTTTCTAATCATCAAAGAATTCACACAGGGGTGAAACCATATAAATGTCTCGAGTGTGGAAAAAGCTTCATTTACAAAACAAGTCTCAAGAGACATGAAGCCATACATACCGCAGACCAACAATTTCAGTTCTTGGAATGCAGAAACAACTTCAGTCTGAGGAAAAATCTAACTTTACACCAAAATATTCAAAGCACAGAAAAACCGTATAAATGCCTGGATTGTGGAAATCGCTTCAATCAGAGTTCAAGCCTTATTAGACATCAACGCATCCACACTGGGGAGAAGCCATTTAGATGTATGGAGTGTGGTAACTGCTTCAGTCAGAGCTCAAATCTTATTAGACATGAAATTATTCATGCAAGGCAAAAATTGTAGAAATGCTCAGACTGGTGAAAGGCACTGTCATAAACTAGGCCTTAATAGATATCAGAGCAGTCCCTTGGGGAGGCCGTATCAATGTCCAGACTTTATATAAGCTTCTGTGATAAACTGACCATAAATTGTGATAATTTACATTAAAACCATATAATTGTTTTGAGTTTGGGAAAAGCATTAGAATGAGTAGAATTTTTGTTCCACATCAAAGGGCACACAATAAGAGAAACAAATCAATCTCTATAGCAGAGCACAAACTGTGTCAACAATAGATAACAAAGAGGGCATTTCATTGCTGTAATAGGGTACGAAGTTAGTGGGGATGAAGCCAAGTGTCAAACATGAATTACTGATCTCTTGACAAAATTGTTGAATATATCATCAACCTTTGATTCTTTATCAGGTAGATAGGATATATCCTTTTTTAATTCGATTGTGGGTTGAAGATACTGTATGGGTCTGAAGATTAGACTGCTACAGCAACCCATTTAATGTGAGGGTTTTATATTGTTTTCTTTTAGTCCTTTATGTGTCTGCCTTCATTAGTAATGCTAGGAAAAGTTGAAGGCAGCAGGAAAAGAGGAAGACCCTCCATGAGATGGATTGACTCTGTAAAGGAAGCCACGACCCTCAATTTGCAAGATCTGAGCAAGGCTGTTAACAAGAGGATGTTATGGAGGTCATTAATTCATAGGGTCAGAAGCTTCGCACACACACGCACACACACTTTGTTAGTCCCTCTAAGAACCATTAGCTCAGTTCAGACAAAATGTCAAACCAGGGCTTGTGTCTCTGCGAACAAGCCTCGAAGTTCCACATAGCCAAATAATGGATTTCTCCCACTTTCACAGGCAGTTCATACCTGGTCATTTTGTCTGGAGCAGCAGACTTTGGGTTGTGTTTTCCTTCCAAAGCAGGGTTTCAAACCAGCAGAAAGACGTAATGGCAAAATACAGATTTGTGAAGAAAGCAAAAAGCACACGGGTTCATGGGGAGAACATGAGCTCACGTGAACTGAGCCCTTCTTGGCTGATCAGTGGCCATGGGTCTGATTATTGGCCATTAGAAGATGAAGGAACAGTTGCAGAAGGTTTTGAGTGCATTTTTGTATATATATTTTAGGATGACTGCAATAATGTCTCCATTCAGGAGAGTTTTCGATCTGAGTTAAGGAAGCTTGCATTTCATGGATACTGTAAACTGGGCTCCTATGGTTGATTGTTCTCATGTTTTAAATGTTTAAATTGGTTTTCTTTCATTAGCTCCACAGCCATATTGATATTGGGGGAATAAAGAAACACAATTTTTGTATGACATAGTGGAACTTTTCTGACTGTTGCCTTGCATGCTACAATGCTGAATGCTCCCTGGAGCTCTGGAATGGTGGAATGGATGAACTGACTTAAACAAATGGGCTGGTGCTAGCAGATGATGCTAAACCAGCCAAGGCTTTTGTTGCTGCTTCTAAAAACTATCATTGGCTTCACGGGCTTAGGCAATGTGGCTTGAATGCTGTGATATCACAAGCTGCCCCTGAAATTCTCCTTGGTTTCACACAGGGCTTGGGTGGGGTCCAGTCAGAGAAACACACATCTAGCGATTACATATTGGGTCTAAATAAGCAGGCACCTAGCTGCCCGGCAGTGTGGAAAGGTCACAGATGTCCTTGCAGAAGCCAAGCATGTTCACCAGGCCACCAAAATTCTCATGATTCAAAGGTTGCCAATCTCCAGGTGGCATTTATCCAGGCTGGAGAACAGTTGTAATAGCAGGAGATTTCCAGCTAGTACCTGGAGGATGGCAACCCTATTCCACCTCCACCAGGGGCTTTTTAGTTTTGTTTTTTAAATTGGCCATTTTTTATTGTATCAATATACTATTATAAAAAATAAGTGTAACTAGTTCTATGAATTTCCACCTTTCAATATTTAAAAAGTAAATTTCTATCCCTTTCCATTGTGGAGATATAAGGGGAAAGACATATACCCACGATGCAAGGGGCAACAGACTTATTTGTTTTAAAACTGAACGCTGGGAATACACAGAACCTGCTACACTTACTGTTATAATGTTATATTTATATAACAATACGAAATTGAAAAAGCCCCAGTGGCACAGTGGGAGGTGGGAACAGTTGCTGCTGGGGGCAAAAGCCAGGAAATCTGCCATGTGGAAGCCCATAGAGCCAACACAAGCCTTTGTAAGTGAGCATGTGTGGCCCAGTTGCCTATCAGTTTAATGGCAAAGTGGGGATTTGAACCTGGACCTCCCAAATCCTAGACTGCCACTCTAACCGCCATGAATTGCTGCTGCATAAGCTGTTCATTCCAGCATGTCAACCTGAAGCCACATCTTCAGGCACAGTGGGTGGATCTTCCCTGGGTAGTCTTATTTGGGGTGGGGGGATACAATTCAATATCAGGGACCTGGGGAAGGCATGAAATGTAGGAAGTACAAAGTTAACTAAATATTCCCTCAGGAAAAAGAACCTGCCCGCCTGTTCACTAGCTTACCGGGTTGTTATGTGGATTAAATTGCGGAGGGCTTTGCAGCCCTCTGGGGAGTAAAAAGGGATGATATCCTCCAGGTGGGACCTCGGGACCCCTTCGAACTACAGCTTATCTCCAGACTTCAGAGATCAGTTCCCCTGGAGAAAACGAATGCTTTGGAGGGTGGACTCTGTGGCATTGCACCCCACTGAGGTCCCTGCCCTCCCCAGGATCCATCCCCAAATCTCCAGGAGTTTCCCAACCTGGATCTGGCCACCCTACCCCACATCCCCCTTCTGGTGGCCAGAGGGAGAAAAGCAGTGGGGTATGAATATCTAAATAAATCCAAGGGCCTCTTGCTTGTGAGATCCTCTCTAAGGGTGCTTTCACCCCCCCTGAATAATGCACTTTCATTGGTTCTTGTAGGTTATCCGGGCTGTGTGACCGTGGATTTTTTGCACCTGGATTTTTTTGCACCTGGATTTTACTGAAATGGCAAAATCCGCTTTCAAACGATTATTAAAGTGCATCGAAAATTGAAAGTGCATTGTTATTCAGTAGGAAAGCACCCCGTGTGTTAATAATTTCAGAGGCGAGGCTGCGTTTGTCCGGTGCAGCAAAATCAAACAAGAGGAAGACTAACAAAAATTGACCCCAACATCAATTTTCATCAACCAGATGCCTGAAATGTGATGCATGTAAGGGTTAAGGAAACTGAGCATCAGTCCTAGACTGGCATGGGGGGGGGGAGAGGGGGGATTTGCTGCTTTAAGTCATTTATCACTGTTCCCTTCCTGGCCAAGGTGAGGTACCCTCTGTTTCTCCCCAAGCTGATGCTCCAGTGGCTGGAAGGGAGCTGGTAGGTTTGCAAGGGGGCTTTGGATGAAGAACAGGGTGGGCTGGATGGGTGTATGCGTGTGTGCAAAACCCAAGGTGGAGGGGAAGGAGGAAAGGCAGGCAGCTGCAGGACTGGGTGGGGGGAGGGAGAAGAGAAGCCCCCTCCCTTTCCCTGACTTCATGGCTGAACGGAGAAGGAAATTGGAGGTGGGCCTTGCAGGGGTGGGGGAAAGGGAGAAAGTATTTGGGGGGGGGGGTTAGTGGCTGGCGATGCTTCCCCATAAGGAGCTCAGATGCAATCCCACCCAGAACAGAGACACTGAGATCCTCATAGCCCAAACAGCATAGTGTGTGTGTGTTAAGTGCGCTTCCGACTCATGGCGACCCTATGAATGAAAGTCCTCCAAAATGTCCTATCTTTGACAGCCTTGCTCAGATCTTGCAAATCTGTGGCATCCGGTGTTATTTTTAACGTACAACTTGACGAAGAGTTCTTGGGATCTCCCATGCTTGCTCACTGTCTGGTGTTATTTTGGTTGACCTCAATAGCACAAGCCAAGCAACACTCTGCTGTGAATTGTGCCTCAGGCATAGCGGAGAGGCACGTTGATATACAGACCCGGTAGATAAGGCGTGAGAATCTGCAGATCACCTTTGTCTTTCCCAAAGAGATAATTCACAGTGGGTAGCCGTGTTAGTCTGTTTGCAGTAGTCAAAAAAGGGCAAGAGTCCAGTAGCACCTTAAAGACTAACAAAAATATTTTCTGGTAGGGTATATGAGCTTTCGTGAGCCACAGCTCACTTCTTCAGATACTTCTTCACGTCTTCAAATTCTAGCTGTATCTGAAGAAGTGAGCTGTGGCTCACGAAAGCTCATACCCTACCAGAAAATATTTTTGTTAGTCTTTAAGGTGCTACTGGACTCTTGCCCTTTTTTGACTTTCCCAAAGAGACTTCATGTTCGTCTCTTCTTCGTGATGGGTTCCACATAATTTCTTTGCAACCAGCTCAGTTAAGAAGTAGCCGCCTTCTTGATAGATAAATTTATTATGATAGGCTGGACAGAAATTGTAGCTATAAGATGCCACACCACCACCCCAACGAAGAAATCCTGTGGGTTTTTTTCTCCAGATCCCAATACTATATAATTTGGTGACTCACGCTCTTAGCAAATTTATAAAGATTGTAGCTTGTCTTGTTAGTCCATTATGAAAACAGCAACAGTCTGATGTATTTTTATGAGAACCAACCATAACAGCTCCAAACTACCTTCCCCCCATACCCCCAGGGACCCCTGCTCCATGCCCAGAAGATGGCAAAAACATCTCTAGGATCCTTGGCCGAGGCCTGAGGATCCTGGAGGTTTTTAATAGTTTTTTTCATAGGTTAAAACCAAAACCTTGAATTAATCTCAATGCAGCAACTCCACGGTAGGTACCTCCTGAGAGTTCCTTCTCCTCAGAAGAAATTGGATGAGGTATGATGAGTTTCCCCCCCCCCCCAGCACTGATGTTGTTTCTGTATCTTTTGCTTCCCCCATTTTCTTCCTCCTTAGCTGCCTTGCTGAAAAGTGGGAGTGAGGTTTTTGGGTTCTTACAGTTTTTTCTGTCTCCTATAGATAAAAAGACAATGACAGAAGGGAGCTTCCAACAGGAAGGCCTGGAGCCAAGAGGAATACTTGAGGGTTCTCCTGGAAGGTTGTCCAAGGGTGTTTTCTTCCAAAATATGGATGATGAAAGTGAGATTTTTTCTCTATATGGGAGGATGATATTAGAGTGGTAAAGAAGAAAAATAGTACAGAAAACAGCCTAATTGAGGGGGAAATTAGCAATACCAGGATACACATCTTTACACCAGAGTGCATAACATCAGAGAATTTTACTCCATAGAACCCTTTCAACACTCCAGTAAGAAGTAATGTTCTTAGAAGAATTAAAGTTTATTATTTATTTATTTAAAACACTTCTATGCCAAAATATTGTCGAAGGCTTCTATGCCACCTTCCCAGCTAGTCCATGGTCCCCAAGGTGAGGGGGTGAACATTAAAACACTAAACTTTTCAAACATTAAAAAGTGTTTAATATACAAATATGCATTATATATATGAAATATTTATAGCAATTAAATAAAAAATGAATAAACATGTATAAATGCACAAACTCGGAGAGTTAGTGAGGAAATACCATGACAAAAAAATATGTCTTCAACTGCTGGTGGAAGACAATGAACAGACAAATCTCCCTGGGGAGAGAGTTCAAAATGTCATCACCATGACCAAAAATGCCCTTTGTCATGTTGCCACCTGTCTGCCTTCTGTCTGCTAGTATTACAATACCTCCGCTTCAGTTTCTCCTCCAATCCCTTAAAGATTAGCAGTAGTTAGGAAGGCATGTGCAAAGTGTAGCCCCCCATATCTTCTCTGCTTTTCCTGCTTCTTTCTTTCCACCCACCAGCCAACCTACCTTTATCTCCCCCCTATCTTCAGCTTTCCTTCCAGCCCTCCTCCTGGAAGCCTCTCCCCAGGAAAATTATGGTCCGGTTGCGCAGCACCAGCTGAGCTGGGCTAATTTTCACTTGTGGGGGGGGGGGACCTGCAAGGGGATACTGTTTCTCCTTTCCCTCCTAGCAACTCCCATATCCCCATCCTTCCCTGCTTCCTTCTCTATTTCACACCCTCCAACCAATCTAACTTTATCTGCCCTCTCCATCTTCAGCTATATTTATTATTTATGTACTTTGTTTATATGTCGCTGTTCTTCACAATGGGAACCCAAAGCAGCTTAGATCATTCTCCTCTCCTCTATTTTATCATCACAACAACCCTTTGAGGTAGGCTAGGCTGAGTGACTGGCTCAAAGTCACCTAGTGAGCTTCCACAGCAGAGTGGGGATTCAAACCTGGGTGGCCCAGATCCTAATCCAAAACTCTAACCACTATACACAGTGGCTTTTGTGGGGTAGCTGCTGTTGAACACCAGCAAGCAGCTGGGCCTGGGTGACTCATGCAAGTCAGGTGAGTATTTTTTCACACAACGCATAGTTAAATTGTGGAACTCCCTGCCCCAGGATGTGGTGGTGGCTGCCAGCTTGGAGGGCTTTAAGAGGGGAGTGGACATATTCATGGAGGAGAGGGGTATTCATGGCTGTTAGTTAGAATGGATACTAGTCATGCTGCATACCTATTCTCTCTAGTATCAGAGGAACATGCCTATTATTTTGGGTGCGGTGCAACACAGGTGCTGCTGCAGTTGTCTTGTTTGGGGGCTTCCTGGAGGCACCTGGTTGGCCACTGTGTGAAAAGACTGCTGGACTTGATGGGCCTTGGTCTGATCCAGCAGGGCCTTTCTTACGTTCTTATGAGAGCGTGTTGCCCAATACTTTCTGCTGGGCCTGGCCCCAATGAGTCTTCCCTCAAAGGCCAAAACAGCCCCAGAAAGTGTCCTACCCCCTCCCCCAGGCTTTTACTGACAGAAACCTGGAATGCTGGCAAAACTGTTGTGGCCGCCTAGCAACAACCACTGAGGATATCCATTTCTTAAAGCTACAGCTGCTCCTTTTATCATGATAGGTTTTTAACCCCACTTTTTTAAGATTTAAGATTTTTGTGCAAACCTGAAGCTTTTCTCAGGTTTGTCAGAACATCCATCTTGTCCATCATGCTTGTAGACTTCCCATGCCCGAGCTCCTTGGTACTAAGCTATGTTGTGAATAGGAAAAAGAAAAAAGCACAGTCCAATGTACCAGCATTTTGCCAACAGTTAACAGTATAACACAGAGGAAAGACTCAACTTCGTATTTTAGCAAGAATTTGGCTTCCCTCTTTATCATCAGACCTTTGCTTCGTTATAGATTCTCTGAGGCAGATGGTCACATCTCAGGAAATGGGAGATGGGACTTTATAGGTCATGGACATAAAACCATAGCTATAGTACCAGTAACCTGGGAGCACGATATAACCCTTGACAAAAAGAAGTACAACAGGTGGTCAGATTAAAGGGGTTGAGTAGGATAGAGTACAGTCGTTGGGATGTTTAGTCCCCAAGGAAGGACCAAAAATGGCTAGTTTTCAGTTACAGATTGTAAGAAGCTCTGCTAGCTTCCCTCTTGTCACCAGAGAAAGGATTTCTAAACAGTAAATTGTCTCAGGTAACTGATTTATAGATAATGTCATTCAATCAGTTGTTTCATTTAAAGCAGGAACATCTCACCAAGTTTTGGAAGAGGTAATTCTCCACAGTAGATGAATTGCTTTATTTCCTGATCTGATGCTCTTTTTTGACTTTGCACTTATGTCAAAATTCTCTTTATTTCAACAGGAGATATGTGGGACATGGCAGAAGAGAATGTAGCACATCAAGTATTGGAGGAAAGTGATAAGAATCTGGACCTGGAACAGAATGTTGAAAATCAGGAAGAAAACAATATGGATAAAAGAAGCAGTAAATCCATTGCTTATCAGAATGGTGATTACCAAAAAACAGTATACAAAGGAAAGGGAAGGATTCAATGTTCTATCTGTCAGAAAAGCTTTGCTAGTATATCAACCCTTAAAGTACATTGGAAAACACATACAGGTGAGAAACCATATGACTGCTTGCAGTGCGGAAAGAGATTTAGTCATCCCTCAACTCTTACTGTACATCAAAGAACTCACACAGGAGAGAAACGGTATAAGTGTTTGGAATGTGGAAAGAGCTTTATGCTGAGTACAAACCTCATTTTGCATCAAAGAATCCACACGGGAGAAAAACCATATCAGTGCATGGAATGTGGAAAGAGCTTTAGTCTGAAGAAAAGCCTTACTCTTCATCAAAGAATCCACACGGGAGAAAAACCATATAAATGTCTAGAATGTGGAAAGAGTTTTAGTCAGAAGTCAAGTCTTAATATCCATCAAGGAACACACACAGGAGAGAAACGGTACAAATGCTTTGAATGTGGAAAGAAGTTCATACAGAGCACAACCCTCATTTTGCATCAAAGAATTCACACAGGAGAAAGACCATATAAATGCTTGCAATGTGGAAAAAGCTTTATTGTGAAGTCAAGCCTGACTCTTCATCAAAGAATCCATACAGGAATAAAACCCTTTAAATGTCTAGAGTGTGGAAAG
Organism: Euleptes europaea; assembly: GCF_029931775.1. Classification (NCBI taxonomy): domain Eukaryota; kingdom Metazoa; phylum Chordata; class Lepidosauria; order Squamata; family Sphaerodactylidae; genus Euleptes; species Euleptes europaea. Next base: position 6,551,596 of record NC_079312.1, read on the forward strand.
ACCTTTAATGAAAGTACACGTCTTCTTAGACATCAAAGAATTCATATGAGGGAGCATTCATTTCAATTTATTGAGTCTGGAAAAGGGTTTAGGCGGAGTACAAATCAAAAAACCCATACAGGCGAAAAACGATATAAATGTTTGGAATGTGGAAAAGGCTTTAGGCTGAGTACAACACTCATTATACATCAAAGAATTCACACAGGTGAAAAACCATACACGTGTTTGGAGTGTGGAAAAAGCTTTATGCGGAGTACAACCCTCATTGTACATAAAAGAATCCACACAGGAGAAAAACCATATATTTGTTCAGAATGTGGAAAGAGTTTCATGCAGAGTGCAAACCTCATCATACATCAAAGAACCCACACAGGTGAGAAACCATATAAATGCTTGGAGTGTGGAAGGAGCTTTATTCAGAACTCAAGCCTTACCGCCCATCAAAGAAGCCACACTGGGGAAAAACTATATGACTGTTCAGAATGTGGAAAGAAGTTTACACGAAATGCAAACCTTATAATACATCAAATACTGCACACAGGGGAGAAACCGTACAAATGCATGGAATGTGGAAGGAGCTTTACTCTAAGCAAAAGGCTTATTAACCATCAAAAAATCCACACAGATGTGAAACCCTTTAAATGTCTGGATTGTGGGAAAAGCTTCAGTCACAGCATAACTCTTAAGAGACATAAAAATACACAGACAGGGGAATGTAAAAAAGGCTTCAGTCAGATGCAAAGCAATCCGAAGACTCAAACCAAGAAGAAACCGTATCAATGCCTGGAGTGCCGAAGTTGCTTCAGTCACAACTCAAACCTTCTTAGACATCAACTAATCCACACAGGGGAGAAGCCATTTAAGTGCCAGGAATGTGGATACGGCTTTAGCCAGCACTCAAACCTTATGAGACATTTGCTTATTCACACTAGGCAAAAACAATAGAAATGCTCAGAGTGAGGGGAAATCTCTTGTCCATGAATAAAGCATGATTAGACCATTCACTCAGACAGGTCATCTAAAGCAGAGCTTCTTAAACTTTTTCCACTCATGACCTCTTCGCCTGAAATTTTTTTACGCAACCCCAGGTATATAGGTATTTAAAATCGGTATGCAAACCTGTTACTGTTGCCAAATTTTTCACGGCCCCCACATTCAGTTGCACAACCTCATATTCAGTTGCGACCCACAGTTTAATAAGCTTTGATCTAAAGAAATGTGCATGATAAATCCATTGTAAAATGTGATTATGTCAGAGACGATACCTATAAATGCTTGGGTATGCAAAGAAAACTGACATGGGTAGTATCCTATCTTCATAGCACAGAGCCCAGATCTGTAAGAATCCCTACGGAAATACTAGGTAAATATATTCACTGTTTGAACAATGAGGAAATCTGGATACACACATAATACTTTTGCTTCCTTACCAGTTGAACACAACATAGCCAATTTTGATGATATGTTGCCTGAACACTATTAGTCTCAACAGAGTTGTTCTTTGAGTTCATAGCAATGAAATTCATTCCTTGTTTCTCTTTCCAAGACCTTCTCTTTCCAGTGCTGCCTGACACTCCAAGCAATTGCGAGGAAAAGAATGGATGGTTTGCATGGTTAGTTTAATATTGAAATTTAAGCTAGAATAACTTCTGGAGACAAAGTTGTATTTTAAGAGAGCTGGAAGCAGTCGGGCAAAGTTAAAGCATACCAATATGGATAGAGAGCCAGTGTGACGTAGTGTTTAAGAGCAGTGGACTCTAATCTGGAGAACCGGGTTTGATTCCCCACTCCCCCATATGAGTGACGGAGTTTAATTTGGTGAACCGGGTTTGTATCCCTACTCTTCCACATGAAGCCTGCTGGGTAACCTTGAGCCAGTCACAGTTCTCTCAGAACTCTCTCAGCCCCACCTACCTCACAAGGTGCCTGTGGTGGGGAGAGGAAGGGGTTGTGATTATAAGCCACTTTGAAACTCCTTAAAGTAGAGAAAATCAGGGTATAAAAATCAACTCTTCTTCATATGCCTGTTTCTCCTATGTACTCTCAGCTCTCATGGTGCAAATATAACATTTTCAGTTTTCAGAGCCCATCCTTATGATTGGCCATCTGTGTGTGTAGAGGGAAGGCCTGAACAGGTTCATCTGGTGGCTGCTGTTACGGTGGAGCCTAATCCTGCTCAGGGCAGGGAAGGCAGCATGGTATAGCCCAATCTCACCAAAGTTAAGTAGGGGTCGGTACTTGGTACAAGTTTCTGCAGAGGAAGGCAACGGCAAACCACCTCTAAGTCTCACTTGCTTTGAAAGCCCCTTGCTGGGATTGTCATAAGTCGATTGCAACTTGATGGCACTGACATACAATCCTGCTCATTGTCCCTGCTGACCCCAACCGCTGAGGGTGATCCCAACCTAGGGTTGGCAGGTCCCTCTTTGCAACCGGTGGGAGGTTTTTGGGGCAGAGCCTGAGGAGGGTGGGGGGGAGGAGGGACTTTAATGCCATAGAGTCCAATTGCCAAAGCAGCCATTTTCTCCAAGTGAACTGATCTCTTATCGGCTGGAGATCAGTTGTAATAGCAGGAGATCTTCTGCTATTACCTGGAGTTTGGCAACCCTATCCCAACCACTGAGGGCATTCACATGTTACAAAGTCCACATGGACTTTGGAGCAGGCATGCTGTGGGAATTCCGTGCTTCCTAGGCACATGTGGGTCTGATTCAGTTCAGGACTGTGGTGCTTGGGGGGGAAAGGGTGATTAATCTCCCCTGCCCCATTTCCCCCCCAAAAAATGGCCCCAGGGAGGTGCCATTTGCCCTGCTGGATAAATTTGTGTGTGCTGATGGCTACATATGAATTTCCTCAATAGAGCACAGTGTAGCTCCCTGTAGATGTTTCAGATTGGGAAAATGGCACAGGGAGGGAAGGCTGTAGTTTCCTCATGCGCCATGGACCTGATCTGTATTGGGCCTGCATGTGTTTGGGATGCATTCAAAGTCTTCTGATTCAAAGTCTTCACCCCACTAATGTAGTTTATTGTGCTATGAATGGGGCCTGAGTATTGAATCTGCTCCTGTCTGCAGAACTCCCACCCAGAGTTGTCTTTCGGTCACACCAATGTTTGAAATAGTGTTGGAAGCTAGCTTTTGTATATATAGACAACGGGAAATAAGAGAAAACATTTTCTGTTAAGGAGGGCTTGTAATTTGATAGTTGGCTAAAGGCATTGTATGGGGTGCAGTAGACTAGCTTGTGCGCTACTGATCCACTTGAGGCTTTCCTATTCAATGTTTCCTATTTTAAGCCTTTAAAAGTTTTCATTTTGTCTTTATAAGAAGGGCCCTGCAAGGACTCTCCAGGAGAGAGGTAATAAACCCCCTTGCCTGTGCTGGATTGTTCTCCCTTTTCCTCCCTGCTTCCCACCCCCCTCACATTCTTAGCTCTGTCTCTCCCTTCCTTTCCTATTCACCTCCCCCCCCATGTGATAAGAAGGGATGGGGGCATACACAACAACTAGATACAGACATACCTCATTTTATTGTGCCTCGCACATATTGCATTTTTGAGCAAGTCTACTGGCACTATTTTTCCAACAGCATGTGCTCACTTTGTGTCTCTGTGTCACGTTTTGGTAATTCTTGAAATATTTCAAAACTTTTTCATTATTATTACAGTACATTTTTTAGATATGATGCTATTTCACACTTAATAGACTACAGTATAGTGTAAACTTTTTATACGCACTGGAAAATTGTGTGACTTGCTTTATTCCGATATTTGCTTTATTGCAGTGGTCTGGAACCGAACCCGTAATATCTCCGAGGTATGCTTGTATACATAAACAGAGATAAGCGTCCATGAGAACTGCTGGTTTGATTCAGACAACTGAGGTCATCCAGACGAAATGTCAACCTTACTGAAGCTCTGTAGGGTCAGGTCTATTCAGTGCCTGAAGGGGAGACTTAGGGTGAAAACTCATGGTCGCATTATCCTCCTTTAATCCCTGTTTCAGCCAGGATTCATCCAGGATCGAACCGATGCGTTTCACCTAATGTGAGTTCAATCCTGGCTAAAACAGGGATTAAAGGAGGATAAAACGACCATGCGTTTTCGCCCATCCACTGTGCAGAAAATGGCCAGCAACATCCCTTCTGATCTTAATGGTTTGCTGCTATGAGAATGAGCTGCAGGGCTCTGCTGCTTCATGTGTGGTCAGCTAATGAATTTATCCCGCTCTAAATAGGTCTGAGTCAAGCAAACTATAACTTTTACTTTCCCTGTAAGCCAGGATTCCAATCCATGGTTCAACCGCTCTTGAGACAGAATGGCAAACGACAGACCTTTGGGGGGGGAAACAGAAATCATCCACCCAATGATAGGAGGAAGTACAAGAGCCCCTCCGAATTGAGCCCATTTTGGCTAGTCAGTGGCAGAGTGTGTTTCATGGGCATTAAAAGATGACAGAACGTCGGGCAAGGGCTTTGTGTGTTTTCTTGTGTATTGTATTTTAGGACAACAGCAGTATTTTTTCCTGCTCTGACTGTTGGCAGAGTGTATTTTCTGGATGCTACAGGCTGCCTCATTACGGATCACTTTGCAGATAAACAGGTCCTAATGGACTACATTCCAACTTTGGGGAATCTTAAAATAGGTTAAAAATTGATTCCTTGAGCTTTGTTGACACTACAGGCATGGAAATATATGGATATATATCCACTCTAATCCACCAGTACACAGCTACCCATAACTATCTTAACTAATTATGAGAAGGTATACTATTGTAGGTTACTACATATGGACTTTGTCTGAGACATCTGTCTAGCTTCCACAGAAGTCTTTGTGTTACAACATTAACCAGCCGGTCAGACAAAAAAGTGTAATTAGAAATGGAGGATCGTGTTCCACTTACCCTGCCTATCCCTTCTCCTGTTCTTAAATTTTGTTTCTACTTTTTCTTTCCCCTGTCCTTTTCCTTTGCTTCTAAATTTGCTAATTTCAATATAGTAGTTGAATTAAGAATTCAAAACAATTTGCTATATCTCAGCTTTATGGTAACGTTTATTTTATACCTGTTATACTTACCGTATGCAAATGTAAAATAAAAGACATTATTTAAACTAAAGTGAGGGCTTCTGGAATTCTGAAGGAAGGTTGTGGCCACAACTACAAATCGGGTTCTATGAAAATTATCAGCAGTAGAGTGGGCTGCATTCACTTTGAGACAGGGATTGATATATCTGTATTGTGGAACTGGGGAATCCAGGAAGTCTTCTATAATTTGAAGTGCGGATATTCTATTAAACCAAGGGGGGTTTGGATAGCAAATTATTTTTGTAAGTCAAATGTTCAAAGAGAACTTTGATGTGGGAGTTTTCCTAATAAATTTGCTGGAATATCTGTTGGAAAAAAATGGGAGGGGCTGTGGCTCAGTGGTAGGGCATCTGCTTGGCAGGCTCAATCCCCAACATCTCCAGTTAAAGGGACTAGGCAAGTAGGTGATGTGAAAGACCTCAGCCTGAGACCCTGGAGAGCCTCTTGCCGGTTTGGGTAGACAATACTGACTTTGATGGACCGAGGGTCTGATTCAATATAAGGCAGCTTCATGTGTTCATGGGTGCCATGGGAGGGGGAGTGGCCAGTAACAATGTACAGAAGGTCCCTAGCCAAGTGGTCTCCTACAGCACATGGAGCAACTTCTCAGTGGCCGACTTGCAGAAACAAATGTGATGTGTTTTGGAGCTCTTCTGAAGCACCTTGAACTCCAAGGAGAAGGATGAGAGCTGGGATGGGCTCTTTGTGAGATGCTGTTTGGTGGCAGCTCCCTGAGCAACAGGAAAGTGTGGTCTTTCTGTGTGCCAGAGGGAGAGGTTGCCAAAGCCACAGATATAAGAAAATCTCTGTATAGGCCAAGTTGAGGGTGTTTAGAAGTGATGTGGCTGCCTAGGATGGGTTCCATTAGAGGCTCTTTGCAACAAATAAGTGGGTCCCACATATTGATGGGTGCTGCTATAGTCACTCCAAGAACATTCAATTATTTTATTTACTTTAAAGAACTGAATAACCTCCTTGCCCTGACCTGGGTGGCCCAGACTAGCCTGATCTCATCAGATCTCAGAACCTAAGCAGGGCCAGTCCTGATTAGTACTTGGGTGGGAGACCACCAAGGAATACCAGGGTCGTTATGTAGAGGAAGGCAATGGCAAACCACCTCTGTTAGTCTCTTGCCTTGAAAACCCTACTGGGTGGCTGTGGGGTGGGAAGCCTCCTCCAGGGAGGGGGGAAAATCAGCATGGCTCAATTGGATCCCCGATGCATGAAACTGACTGGGGGGGGGAATCAGCATGGCAGCAGGGGCTGGTGACATTTTTTAAAATTACACTACAGCAAATTACAAAGCAGTGTTGTCAGGGGTTGGAACTCAGAAGCTGTATTTCGTTGGGGAGACATAATTGATCACAAGGTACTTCTGGAATTTCTTTGGGGCAGAAAGCCCCCATGCATAGAGTTTTGAGAATTCAAATCAGAAAACTGTGCATCTGCAGAGCTGCAAACCCAACACAAACTTCCCATGCCTAAATGGCCTGAGTCGCTGAGAAACCTTTCTTCTGTGAATCTGCCTAATCCCTTCCCAAGGATCGTTATACATACCTCACCTTTCCTTATGGTTCAAGGTGGCTTAAAATAATAGGTGTTTTGTTTTGTTTTTAAGCAAGATTGAAGTCCAGTAGCACTTTTTTAAGGCTATAAGCTTTAAAGAGTTGAAGCTCCCATCATCAATTAAAAAAAATATACTTTTAGAACAAAATAACAAACCAGAACAAAACAACAAACCTCAAACCCAAAATGACTGCAACAAATCCTGAATGCACTGGTAACTGATTTCTCTGGATCACAAGATTACCAATGAGGGGGAAACGTATTTCTCCGCAAAAGATGGCCATGGACAGCCACTTTTCTGGGTTTCCTTGAAAGCTGCTGTGAACTTCCATGTGTCTCCTGTTCTGACAGTACACTTCCTCCAAGAAGCTCAGGGTGGGGTACATACCTCTCCCCCTCTGTTTCATCATTACGACAACCCTGGGAGGTGGATGAGGCTGAGGGACCATGTTAAACAGACCATCTAGCCTGTTTAATGGCAGAATGGGGATTTGAACCTAGATCCCAGTCTGCTGCTCTAACCATTACACCTCGCTGCCTCACTGCTACTTGAGCAGACAGCTCTATTGTTCTCTTCGATTTTTCCCCAGAAGGGTGATGTGGTGTTAACAAACTGCATCAAAAGTGAAGAGGAGTCTCTTGTGGCACCGTAAAGACTAAAATAGATTTCATTCCAGCAGAAGCTTTTGTGGATCAGAATCCACTTCTTCGGATGCAATGAGTGTATCCTCACTATGCAGTCTTTTTTATGAAACACCCCCCCCCCACCAACAACAGAGTTAGAGGTACCATGAAATGCAAGAATTATTATTATTGCTGCTGTTGTTGTTGTGTACATTTCCCCCTCCCATTTTCCAAGGAGCTCAAGGCAGTGTACATTGTTTCCCCCTCCTCCATTTTATCCTTACACATGAACACATGAAGCTGCCTTATACTGAATCGGACCCTTGGTCCATCAAAGTCACCCATCGCTGGGGATACATAGAAAGTGCGAACAGTATGTTTTTATAACATTTCCAAACTCTAATCCATCGCTGGGGATACATAAAAAGTGCGAACAGTATTTTTTATAACGTTTCCAAACTCTTAATCCATCGCTGGGAATACATAGAAAGTGCGAACAGTATTTTTTATAACATTTCCAATCCATCACTGGGAATACATAGAAAGTGCGAACAGTATTTTTTATAACATTTCCAATCCATCGCTGGGAATACATAGAAAGTGCGAACAGTATTTTTTATAACATTTCCAATCCATCACTGGGAATACATAGAAAGTGCGAACAGTATTTTTTATAACATTTCCAATCCATCACTGGGAATACATAGAAAGTGCGAACAGTATTTTTTATAACATTTCCAATCCATCGCTGGGAATACATAGAAAGTGCGAACAGTATTTTTTATAACGTTTCCAAACTCTTAATCCATCGCTGGGGATCCCTAGTGCGGTCACAGCTACCCACAGTGGCGGCGGGTTGGAATAAAGACGGGAGAGGAGGTGATTTGCAAGGGTTAAAGTGACTGAGCCCGAAATCCTAGATAGGCATTTGGGGGGGGGGGTGGAAAGAAGGTGGGGGGAGAGAAGTTTCCCCCTGGAAACCGTTTCCTGCCCCTCCCCTTCCCGGGACCAACTCGGCTTTTGTTGCCGTGGTTGGGAGGGAGCTGGTGAGTTCCGTGGAGCTTTGGATGGGGAAGGGGAGCAATGGGGAAGGGGAGCAATAGGGTGGAGAGGGGGGGTTTGCAGGGTGCCAGACTCAAGGGTTGTATGTAGGCAGACCCCATGCAAGAATCCCCCTTGAATGCACCCTTGCAAAACAGAGAGGGCCCTTCCCTCCCCCCACCCCCCAGCTCTTGAGGGTGGGGGGTGGGGGGAGAGCCGGTGAGATTATTTCTTCCTCTCCATGCAAAGTTTCCAACAGCAATTCCCCTTCCCATCATCCAGCAATGGCCCTTTTAGGGGTCAAAGGGGGTTAAAATAGGTTTGAGCCAGCGCTCCAGGTATTCTCATGGGCAGCTGAAATTGGGGGGAGGTGCAAAGACAATGGCTACGTAAGCACCTGGTAGGGTTAGCCAACCTCCAGGTACTAGCTGGAGATCTCCTGCTATTACAACTGATCTCTTGCTATTGCAACTGATTATCAGAGGAGCATGCCTATTATGTTGGGTGCTGTGGAGCCCAGGCAGGATGGTGCTGCTGCACCCGTCTTGTTAGTGGCTTTCTAGAGGCACCTGGTTGGCCACTGTGTGAACAGACTGCTGGACTTGATGGGCCTGGGTCTGATCCAGCATGGCTCTTCTTACGTTCTTATGAGAAAGTAAGAGGAAAAGGCAGGAGAGGAAAATCCCTTCACATCAAATAATTACACTATTCCATATCAAAGCATGCAGCAATATTGGGCCTCTAGAGGCACCTGGTTGGCCACTGTGTGAACAGACTGCTGGACTTGATGGGCCTGGGTCTGATCCAGCAGGGCCTTTCATATGTTCTTATGTTCTCCAGCCGATAGAGATCAGTTCCCCTGGACAAAACGACCACTTTGGCCATTGGACTCTATGGCATTGAAGTCCCTCCTCTCTTCAAGCCCCACACTCTTCAGGCCCCGTCCCCCATAATCTCCCAGCAGTGGCAAAGAGGGACCTGGCAACCCTACCTGGGAGTGGGGACGGGGGCACCCATTTTGTATCAGCCTCCCCCCCCCTTCACTGCGTTTCTGGCTTGATCTGGGTCTAATGAACCAAACAGAGGGGAACGAGACCCAACCTCACAAACAAAGGTTGCTACCCAAAAGGCTGGGTGAACTAAAATAAATTAAGCAATGAAATATATTTATTTCAGAGCACATATATATTAAAAACAAGGCCTTATGGCAACTGATGTGTGTGTGTGTGTAAAGTGCCGTCAAGTCGCAGCCGACTTATGGCAACCCCTTTTGGGGTTTTCATGGCAAGAGACTAACAGAGGTGGTTTGCCAGTGCCTTCCCTCTGCACAGCAACCCTGGTATTCCTTGGTGGTCTCCCATCCAAATACTAACCAGGGCTGACCCTGCTTCAGGGACGATAATCTAAAACCACGTGCCAAATGCATTTCGGCCCCCAGGCTGTCTTTGGTAGTCTAGTAAAGCACACAAAACAGTCCTAAACAAACAGAACGGTTTTACATCAGCCCTGGTATGTATTATAAGGATTATCCCAAGTGGACTATGCTAACAGAATGTTGTTTAAATATGTTTTGAATTGTAAAAGCATACATCCATGGAATGCAGTTTAATTATTTATTTCTGGAACAGGCTGGCATTACATACAAAGTGTGTATATCAGCATCAACCAAGAAAGAGAAAATGGCTGCTCCAGAGGGTGGGGCTCTGGCATTATATCCTGCTGAGATCCCCAACCTCCCCAGGCTCCATCCCCAAATTTCCAGGAAATTCCCAACCGGGAGTTATGTCTATGCCCTTCACGGTTAGCATTCAAACATTATCTAATTTTTTTTTAAGCCCCCCTTCTTGCCCTGGATTTGAACATTGTTAAATAATTTTGTAATGTTAAAAATACATTTCATTTGACTTAGATTTTATTTTATTTGTAAGCTACCAAAAGCGCTTTTTAAAAAGTGGAAGGAGGCCATGTAAGTAGCTTTAATAATTTTATTTATTTAAAACTTTTATTAGCCACTTTTCTTACCTATGGAGATCAAGGTGGCTTGTGTGTGTGCATGCTGTCAAGTCACAGCTGACTAGAGCGTTTTCAAGGCAAGAGACGCTGAGAGGTGACTTGCCTGCTTCTGTGCGGGCTGAGAGAGTCCTGAGAGAACTGTGACTGGCCCAAGGCCACCCAGCAGGCTTCATGTGGAGGAGCAGGGAATCGATCCCAGCTCTCCAGATTAGACTCCCCCGCTTTTAACCACTACACCACGCTGGTTCTCAATGTAGATGAAACACATAAAATACATTAAAACCATAAAAACCAAAATTTAAAATCGCAATTCAGGACTGCTAGTCAATTTAACCAAATGTAGTCCTAAATAAAACCGTCTTCAACTGGCCCCTGAAGATCGAAAGTGAGGGGGCCAGGTGCTCCTCCCTGGGGAATGAATAATAAATTCATTCACCCTAATTCAGTCCATCCCTGATTTAAAGCACAGCCCCGTTATTTCAATTGCCTTCTTAGAGTTAGATGGAAAAGAAAGTAAATTGGGACCATCTGTATTCTTATAAGAGTTCAGCACTGATGGTCTCGCCTAGAGGTTTCATGCTCATGTTAACAGCTGGGATGATAAGATATGGGTCCTTCTGGTGGTCCATAGGCCAGTGACCTGGGGCAGAATGAAGTCCCCCCAAACCCCACTGCAGGGTCCTATCGATCAGGAAAGACAGAAACCGACATAAAACAATGGCCCCTAGGTCTATGCTGCCACAGTGGTCTTTAAAAATAATGGTAGTGGGAAGTGCCATCATGTTGCAGTTGACTTATAGTGATCCTATAGGGTTTTCAAGGCAAGTGATGAACAGAGGAGCCAGTGTGGTGTAGTGGTTAAGAGCGGTGGTTTGGAGTGGTGGAGTCTGATCTGGAGAAGCGGGTTTGTTTCCCCACTCCTACACATGAAGCCAGCTGGGTGACCTTGGGCAAGGCACATTCTCTCAGCCCCACCCACCTCACAGGGTGTCTTTTGTGGGGAGGGGAAGGTGATTGTAAGCAGGTTTGAGTCTCCGTTAAGTGGTAGAGAAAGTCAGCATATAAAAACCAACTTCTTCTTTTCCATTGCCTCCCTCTGTGTAGCAACCCAGGACTTCCTTGGACTGCCATCCAAGTACGAACCAAAGCTGACCCTGCTTAGCTTCTGAGATCTGACAAGATCAGGCTAGCCTGGGCCATCCAGGTCAGGGCTTCTTTAAGTAGACCGTGCCTGATATCAAAAGACACTGAGGAACTGACAGAGAATTTCCCACCAGGGAAACTAACCAGAATGAGCTGTATACACCTCAGCAACTAAGTTGTCTTCTGTCCCATGCCTTGGTCAGAAAACAGATTGACAACTTAAAAGAGAGCCTTCCTATGTCCTTGAACTCGACGTCCTACTTTGTTTTGAAACCATGTTTTGTTTTTTGCTGGATAATTAAAATTGACAGGTGTTTACAGGAGGCAAAGTAGAAATCAAGGACCATTTTCATTGTGACTCAGCAGGTGGCCGTGTGTGTGTGTACTTCTTCAGTAGAAGAAAATGCTATTTTACTGTCCTGTCCTATTTGCATTTGGGGGGAAATGTTTAAATTGGGGTCTTATATGTGTTTTTTATAATGGTCACTTTTATTTATATTGTAAGCCATCTTAAGTGCTGCAAGACAAAAAGGAAGCTAATAAATGTTTTAAATTATTTATTTATTTTTGTTTGTTTGTTTGTTTGTTCGGTTTCTATCCCACCCCTCCCTGGCAAAACCAGGCTTGGGGCAGCTCACAAAATATTCCAAAATTAAAATAGCAATTACAGTTCAAATTTCTCCAACATCTGTTAAAATTCAAGTGGCACCCTTAAACCATCACAATAGGAGGGTAAACCGAGGAGAAGGAATAAAAGGAAAAAACAAGCAGTCTCAATAAAGAAAGGGATAGGGATTAAAAATAAGCACATCTAACAATAATAAACTAAAAAGATAGGCTGGCTCTGTTTGATCTTAAATGGCTTTTAGATATCCTTATTAGTCACTACCACTACATGCAAGACACATGCTTTCAAGAAGTAAACATCTTGAAAGTTACCGAGAAAGATACATTTCAGGGGTGCTTGTTTTGTTTATAGCAGGGGTTCCTAACCTTTCTGAGCCTGCGGGCACCTTTGGCATGGTAACAGCCACAAAATGGCTGCCGCAGGAGGGAGAGCCAGCCACAAAATTGCTGCTGCAGCTTGCCTTCAGTCACACAGCGAAGATCCTTGTGTTGTGGTGGCAGCTGCTATCAAAGCAACATTTTAAAATATCTGCCCAGCCAATGAAATCTCCAATGGCCAATCAGAAGCCCACCTGGTCCTTCTCACTTTCTAAATACACTTGGTGGGTGCCAAGAAAGGTGTCGGGAAGAGCCATGGTACCCATGGGCACCATGTTGGGGACCTCTGGTTTATAGTATTCATGTGTCTAATTTTTTTGAAATTGCCCCCGTCTTCCTCTTCCAGGTTCTGGTGTATTTGCGAAGTGGCCGTGTATTTCACCAAAGCACAGTGGGCTCTGATGGATCCAGATCAAAAGGTTTTGGACTGGGAAGCCATGCTGGAGAATTATGTGAATGTGGCCTCTTCGGGTAAGAATCCTTTTATTCCTTTGGTTGGTAGATGCCGTATTCTTTGTTTCCTCTTGTTTATCAAAGCACCATATAGATATTGCTCAGCAGGAAACATGGGTCCAAGCTCTCTGATGTGCCCTTACCAGCTCATTCTTGCTCTTGTGTTCTCTTCTCATTCAGCTTGGCAGCCCATTCATGCTCTCATGCAAAGACTCAGTGCCTACCTAGTGGTGCTGCACAAGGACCATCTCACAGGACAGCGGAGCAGGTGCCAAATTATGCTTCCTGGCTCCCATTGGAGCAGCCAGGAACATCTAAGCAGGCATTCCTTTCCAGGCTGGGCCTTCCCTTGAGCACAAATGAACACCTTATACTGAATCTATCAAGGTCAGTATAATCTACTCAGACTGGGAGTGACTCTCCAGCCTTTCAGGCAGCCTTTCACATCACCTGTTGTCGGGTAATTTTAAGTGGAGATTCTGAAGTCTGAACCTGGGATCTTCCTCTAGGTGGAGGGTGTTCCATTATTCATCCCCCATCTCTTGCTTGCCTCTTCTCAGCCTCACTCCATTTGTCTTTGCTGTGAATGTGAGTAGGATTTGGAAGACAATGGCTTGCAGTTCTGAATATTTTTTCATTTAGAAGAACAATAGTGTCATACCCTTAGTTCTTCATCAGTTCCTTCTTCAGAGTTCTGATTTCTAATCTGTACACATCTGCATGCTTCAGCAGTTTCTTGTTATTCTCAAGGTGCTTCTGGACTCAAATCTAGCTTTTCCACGCAAGAGATTTATTAGATTTGTTTCCGTAACTGATAACCCCTCTCCCCTTTGGGCTCAGTGTGGAGTCGTGGTTAAGAGCAGTGTACTCTAATCTGGAGAACCGGGTTTGATTCCCCACTCCTTCACATGAAGCCTGCTGGGTGACCTTGGGCTAGTCACAATTCTCTTTGAACTCTCTCAGCCCACCTACCTCACAAGGTGTCTGTTGTGGGGAGAGGAAGGGAAGGTGATTGTAAGCCACTTTGAGACTCCTTAAAGGTAGAGAAAATCAGGGTATAAAAACCAACTCTTCTTCTTCTCATGTCTGGTTTCTCTGTTTCAGCAGATGTGTGGGAGAGAGAAAATGAAAAGGAAGCACATCCATTGAAGAAGGAAAATGAAATGTCTCCAGACTATAAGGAGAATTTTGGAGATCTAGATGGAAAGAAAGATCAGGAGGAAAACCAAACACATAAAGGCAGGAACAAATCTCAGGATGACTTCTCTGAAATTCTACGTCTTCAACCAATATGCAACAGAAAGAGCAAGAATGAGTGTCCTGTCTGTGGGAAAAGCTTTGCTACTACGTCAAGCCTGAAAGTGCATTGGAATACCCACACAGGGGCGAAACCATATGTCTGCTCACAGTGTGGAAGGAGATTCAGCCAAAGCTCAACTCTTACTTCCCATGAGAGAACCCACACAGGAGAGAAACCATATAAATGCGTGGAATGTGGGAAAGGTTACAGTCAAAGTGCATACCTTATTTCCCATCAAAGAATCCACACAGGGGAGAAACCCTATACTTGCTGTGAGTGTGGGAAAAGTTTCTGCCACAAGTCCAACCTTACAACCCACCAACGAATACATACAGGGGAGAAACCATTCACATGCCGGGAGTGTGGAAAGAGCTTCAATCACAGCTCAACGCTTACTTCACATCAAAGACAACATACGGGAGAGAAGCCATTTAAATGCCTAGAGTGTGGGAAGACCTTCAACCAGAGTGCTCAACTTATTAGCCATAAGAAAAGTCACATGAGGGAAAAACCATTTAAATGCCTCGAGTGTGGGAAGAGTTTCTGTTCAAAAAGAACCCTTGCTTCCCATGAAAGAACCCACAGAGGAGAGGACCCATATGAAGTTTTCAAAGATAAAAAGAGATCCAGTCAGAACCTTTCATCCCATCAAAGTATCCCCACAGGGGAAAAAGCATATATATGCCTAGAATGTGGAAAGAGCTTTCGTCAAAGCACACACCTTACTGCCCATCGGCGTATTCACACAGGAGAAAAACCTTATATTTGCCCAGACTGTGGAAAGAGTTTCACCCAGAACTCAAATCTTAAAGCACACCAAAGAACCCACACAGGGGAGAAACCATTTAAATGCCCGGACTGTGGAAAGAGCTTTAATCACAGCACAACACTTACTTTGCATCAAAGAGTACACACAGGCGAGAAGCCGTATAAATGCCTGGAGTGCGAAAAGACCTTCACTCAGAGGTCTCATCTGCTTACCCATGAGAAAATTCACACACAAGAAAAACCATTTAAATGCCCTGAGTGTGGAAAGAGTTTCAATCGGAATGCAAAACTTATATTCCATCAAAGAATCCACACAGGAGAGAAACCCTATCAGTGCTTGGAATGTGGAAAGAGATTCAGTCAGAACACAAACCTTGCGTCCCATCGAAAAATCCACAGAGAAGAAAAGGAATTCAAATGCCTGGAGTGTGGGAAAAGTTTCACTCACAGCACATATCTTATCATACATCAAGAAATCCACTCAGGAAAAAAAGCATACAGATGTTTGGAATGTGGAAAGGCCTTCAGTCATAATGCAGGTCTTATGAGGCATAAAAAGAATTTTCACAGGGGAGAAACCATCTGAATTCCTCAAGTGTGGAAACTGCTTCACTTAGAGTAGATATCTTACTTTCCATCAAATAATTTGCCCAGTGGGAAAACTATTTTTCCTCACCGTGTACAAAATACACACACAAGTTTAACACAGGGGCCCTTTCACTTTGTTAGTGCGCTCCAATTCTTCCTCCGTAGGCTGTTCTACAGTCAGCTCCCATTATTTTTACTTGACTGAAATTGGGTTTTTTTGGGGGGGCAGTATTTTTTTAAATACGATTAATGGTTGATCTAGTTGCATAATTGTAGAGTTCTTGTAATTTTCTGAATCATCTATAGTGACAGTCTTCCTAAGCTGTTCCTTGGCTGACAGTGTTCCATTGGTGATTTCTATTAGCTTCCTAGCCACTATTATGATGTGTGTTGGGGTGTGTGTGCAGGTTTTTTAAAATTGTTTTAATATTTTAATATTTCCGCTTGTCAGCCCCTCCAACAGCCAGTGTTGGCTGGTTGGGGGCATATAAATAATGGAATAAATAGAAGTCATTTTCTTATATGGGTTCATTTGTCCATCATTCCTGCCTTCTCTGTAGCTGCATGTATCTGAATGTCTGCTAGAGTTCTCAGGTGGAGAAGACGGAACTGCTGCTTATGGAAACAGGAAATTGGGCCAGTGCTGAGGGGAAGGGAAATTCAGTATTGATTTTAAAATACTTTAATGCTACCTCCAAACTAACAAAAAATTCTAAAGCCAGCTGAAAATCTCAGTTTGCCAAGCAAACTGATATATTTATTTATGTTATTTATAGTCCACCTTTCTCACTGAGGCTCAAGGTGGATTATGCAGTGTAAATTGATGTAATCGATGTGATGAGACCTCTAATAAGATATGTAATAAGACTAGGATTACAAATATTAAGAACAGTGTAAAAAGTATCAGATGTGATGTGTCAAACAATGCAGAAAGTGGTTTTACAAAAGTTGGGAATGAAACAGTGAGAAACAGATGATATAGCAAAAAGGTAATGGGTCTGATATGCAGTAGTACAGTCCTGTTGCTTTTATCAAAGCACCTTCCTGAGCCATTCCATTATAACATTATTTATGTTATTTATAGGCTGCCTTTCTCACTGGATTACTTGAGGGTTGCCAGCTCCAGGTTGGGAAATACTTGGAGATTTTGGGGGTTGAGCCTGAGGAAGGTGTGGTTTGGGAAGTGGAGGGAGGGACTTCAATGGGGTATAATGCCATAGAAGTCCACCTTCCAAAGCAACCATTTTCTCCAGATGAACTTATCTCTGTCACCTTGAGATCAGTTGTAATCCCAGGAGATCCCAGCCACCATCTGGAGGCTGGATACCCTAGATTACAGAGTAAGTCAATACAATCAACAGGATGGGACATCCAATAAAAGAGTGCAACAGGATTTGGATGGTAGAATTCTGGAATCAGCCAGAAACCTGAAATTGGAACTGAAACAAAAGCATAAGTATTAACATGACATGTTTGTAAAAGGTGTAGTGCATCTAAAACAGCATGGTGCTTGACAGTTTCCCTTCCCCCTTTTATTGCTTTTCACACATGAATCTGCCTTATACTGAATCAGACCCTTGACTCACCAAGGTCAGTGCTGTCTACTCTCCAGGATCTCAGGCAGAAGTCTTTCATATCACCTCCTACGTTTCCACAGAACAGGATATCAATATGTTGATGGTAAATATCACAAAAACTGCAGGGACAGATGTGGGGGAAATGCATGGAACCCCTCTGTGTGGAAGCTGACCCACAAGGTGTTGCATGACTCGGAAGAACCTAATGCCAAGAGGAATACACTTTGAAATAGAAATGGATGCTGTGTAAGGTTACGATCCAGGCCGATGAAATTAGCCTGGTTGAGTGCCCAGTGGCAGCAGAGAAGGCAACAGATCATTTGAGAACAAAATTTATTCCAAAAAAAGCTTTTGTAAATCAGAACACTTCATCAGTTTTGGTGGCTTGCACATCCAACATCCAAAAGCACAGACACTCCAATCCATGAGATGACGTATGCATACATACATTTTATCTTCAAGGTGTCAGATTGTTTAATTTTGCTGCAATGGGCTCATAGAACTACTCCTCTGGTATTAGCATTTCCCTAAATATGTGTGTGTGTGCCCTGTCCTGGTTAGTTGGATGGAAGACTACTGAGAAAGTCCAGGATTGCTATTCAGAGGCAGGCAATGGCAAACCACCTCTGTTCATCTCTTTCCTTGAAACCCTACAGGGTTGCCATAAATTGGCTGTGACTTGACCACACTTTCCACTACCTGATACACGTGTAGGTTAGGAAAGGTATTCTCTTCTAGGGATTGTGTCCTGTTTAAGCTAGATGTGGGTTGTGAGTCAGATATGGTGTAAGATTCTCATTATAAAAATGGCAGCACTTCCCACTGTGCAATCTGACAACATTTAACCAAAATGTAATGCTGTTGAGATTTCTGTTATAACAGACCGGCTCAAAAAGATTTAGAATGATTTCTGTGTGCTACACAGCACATAGTGACACTTCTGTGTCCTGATTACCACAAATGCTCACATCCTCAAGGCATGGCTGATAAATCCCCCTCTCCCCCAACTAGGGCAAGAGCATGAGAATTATGGATTCAGATGGATGAATCCAGATTAGTGAATCTGGAGCAAGAATTGCAGTGTGAACATAAGAGGCACACCCTTCTCTAAAAAAACAACACACAACTAATTCCGAAGGTTTTTACTGATCCATTTCTTTTCCTCTCCATTAAATTATTGTTTAATTGTTGATAGGCGGACTGTGAATAAAGGAAACAAACATTAATTCTGCATGGTATACTGTTTTATTTTTTCACACAAATAATGATTAATAAAACAAAATATTTTTTCCTCTCTATGGTGGTTCAAGGTGCTTTTTAATTTGTACAGTAATTATTCCAAAATTTCCAAAGTGCTTTACAAAGTGTTCAGTAGATATTAACAAAGCTATTTAGAATGTTTTACAAAAGAGAGAGAGAGAGAGAGAGAGAGAGGAAAAAGCGTGAATAAATTCCATTCCGTGTTTTGCTGTTTCAAAACAATTATTGAAAGCTTAAAGAAACACTTTTTAAATAGCCAAACAAATTCCTTCATGTCACGATAGACCTTTCACAGACTTACCCAATAATTCACAGTGGGTAGCAGTGTTACTCTGTCTGCAGTAGTAGAAAAGGGCAAGAGTCCAGTAGCACCTTAAAGACTAACAAAAATATTTTCTGGTAGGGTATGAGCTTTCGTGAGCCACAGCTCACTTCTTCAGATCTACAGAATTACAGTTGATATTCAAACTAAAGTCAATGCATTTACCTGGGCTGAATAAAGACCTTGCATTCACGGCTCATTACCAATGCTGATTTCTCCACACCCATCTCTCCCCTGGACATCACAGACTCTTCTGCAGACCACACCTAATCCCATCACGCCTGCTAGTCACATTTACATACTGTTAACATTGACATACGAATGCTTGTCTGAATTCACTCTCCTCTACTTAAAGACAGATGGATTCACATTCTAGCTGTATCTGAAGAAGTGAGCTGTGGCTGAGGAAAGCTCATCCCCTGCCAGAAAATATTCTTGTTAGTCTTTAAGGTGCTACTGGACTCTTGCCCTTTTCTACTACTGCAGACAAACACGGCTACCCACTGTGAATTAAAGACAGATGGATTCTCATTCTAGCTGTATCTGAAGAAGTGAGCTGTGGCTCACGAAAGCTCATCCCCTGCCAGAAAATATTCTTGTTAGTCTTTAAGGTGCTACTGGTCTCTTGCCCTTTTCTGCTACTGCAGACAGACTAACACGGCTACCCACTGTGAATTAAAGACAGATGGATTCCCATTCTAGCTGTATCGGAAGAAGTGAGCTGTGGCTCACGAAAGCTCATCCCCTGCCAGAAAATATTCTTGTTAGTCTTTAAGGTGCTACTGGTCTCTCGCCCTTTTCTATTACCCCAATAATGTAAAGGTGAACATAAAGTCACTATTCAGATAAATTGCTGCAAAGAGAAAAAGGGAAAGGAAGCATATTACAATAACAAACAGCTTTGTATTGAAAGTGCAAAACAGATAAAAATAAATGCAAATAAATAAAATGATTATCCTCCATTCGATTAAGGAGGGAGAGAAGCCGCCTTCACTAAAAATAACTTTTTTGGGGGGGGGGCAATTATGCTTTCCAGTCAGAGTCACGCTAAGGGAAAGAGTGCCACGCAAATAAAAAGAAATGCAAATAAATAACACGACTACAGATTGTCCCCCATATTATTATGGAAGAAGAGAAGCAGCCTGCGCTAAAATAACGCTTTATCTCCCCACCACCACACACACACACACACACACATTGTACTGTTGCTTTGCAGCGAGAGTCACACTAAGAGTTAAGGGAGAGAGTGCAACTTCCTAGACGGGCATCTAGGAAGATTAAGGGAGAGAGTGCAACTTCCTAGACAGGCATCTAGGAAGATTAAGGGAGGGAGTGCAACTTCCTAGACGGGCATCTAGGAAGATTAAGGGAGGGAGTGCAACTTCCTAGACGGGCATCTAGGAAGATTAAGAGAGCGAGTGCAACGTCCTAGACGGGCATCTAGGAAGATTAAGGGAGAGAGTGCAACTTCCTAAACAGGCATCTAGGAAGATTAAGGGAGAGAGTGCAACTTCCTAGACGGGCATCTAGGAAGAAGCGAAGAAAGAGGTCATATCCTGCCCCTTTCCCTCTCCCCCCCACCACCTCCCCTTCCGTGGGAAAGTGACCTTTGACTTTCCCACCCGCGGCATCAGCAGACCACACGGGGTCTGGTGAGTTGGAAAGGCGCTGGGATGGGGGAGGGGTCAATGTGGGGCGGGTGGGGGGCAATGCAAGGCGAGGGGGTGGGTGGGGGACCCCCGCCTTGCAACTGAGCTGCTGGGTGGAGGGTGGCGAGGAAAGGTCATTTATTAAACGTTTTGCACCCTTTTAAACCCCCCCCCCCAATCAAACACCCCCTGCCAAATCTGTGAAGAGTGGGTGGGAATCTTTTTTTAAAAAATAAATAAATAATAATAATTAAAGAACAAGCAAAGAGGCATTTGCTGATTTGTTGCGGGCGAGGAGACAAAGCTATTGTTTCCTCTCTCTCCCCCCCCCCCCACTCGTGTCGCTGACAGATCTGGGGGCTTTTGTGCAAATCTCTTTTTGCACTTCTCTGCAAAGTCTGGAGGGCCTTGAGAGTTTTGTAGTTTTAGTTCTTTGTTATCACAGTCCGCGACCAGTAGGTATAGAAAGGAAACATTAATTACAGAAATAATAAAATTCATATACAAATGATCTTGATAAACACAGGTAGTCCTAATCAATACCAGCTAAATCTACACATATCTGTTAGCAATCTAACACTTCGACATTCACCTGGGCAAATGCTAGACATTAAGCCATTTCAGGAACTAAAATCTGTGCCGCTCTTCAGGATTAAAGGCCTTTCTCAATTTTTCTGTGGTTACAGACCTGGGTGCAAAACCGGGCAACCAATCCTGTTGTTTGGTGGTTCTTATCTGACAGAAGATATTCAAGTCAAATTTTGTTAGATCTTCCAGGAAACCTTTCTAGCAACGGTCCAATAGTTTTGCTACGAGTTTTACTGTGGAAGTATCCTTGGGATTTATTTCCGGGGACGCTGTTTTCAAGCCATGCCTTTTGAATTTGGCTGGGGGGAGGCAAAGCTACACGACCCCCTGTGCCACTGATCCCTCTGGCTATTCTCCAGTCTAACACTTCGACATTCTCCTGGGCAAATGGTAGAGATTAAGTCATTTCAGGAACTAGATGCAGGATGATCTTGACAGGCTTGAGAAATGGGCTAGGACTAATAAAATGCACTTCAACAAAGGCAGATGTAAAGTTCTGCATTTAGGTAGGAAAAATCAAATGCATAATTACAGGATGGGAGAGACTTGTTTGAGCAGTACTGTGTGTGAAAACGATCTTGGGGTCTTAGTAGACCAAACACTGAACATGAGTCAGTAGTGTGACGTTGTAACGAAAAAGGCAAATGCGGTCTTGGGCTGCATCAACAGAAGTATAGTGTCCAGATCACGCGAAGTGATGGTATCGCTTTACTCTGCTCTGGTTAGACCTCAACTAGAGTACTGTGTACAGTTTTGGGCACCACAATTTAAGAAAGATGTAGACAAGCTGGAACGTGTGCAGAGGAGGACAGCTGGAGACCAAGTCCTATGAGGAAAGGTTGAAGGAGCTGGGTATGTTTAGCCTGAAGAGAAGAAGACTGAGAGGGGATATGATAACCATGTTCAAGTACTTGAAGGGCTGTCATATAGTGGAGGGTGCCGAGTTGTTTTCTGTTGCTCAAGAAGGTTGGACCAGAACCAGCGGGTTGAAATTAAATCAAAAGAGTTTCCATTTGGACATTAGGAAGAATTTTCTAACAGTTAGAGCGGTTCCTCAGTGGAACAGGCTTCCTCAGGAGGTGGTAAGCTCTCCTTCCCTGGAGGTTTTTAAGAAGAGGTTAGATGGCCATCTGTCAGCAATGCTGATTCTGTGACCTTGGGCAGATGATGAGAGCGAGGGCATCTTGGCCATCTTCTGGTCACTAGTGGTGTGGATGGGGGAGGTAGTTGTGAATTTCCTGCATTGTGCAGGGGGTTGGACTTGATGGCCCTGGTGGTTCCTTCCAACTCTATGATTCTCCAGACTAGGTAGTTTCTGAGTGTTTGTAAAGTGCTATCAATTTGCAGCTCACTCCTTCTCCTTTCTCTCCCTCTCTTTCTCCCGGCTGGGAGGGGGGAGCGGGGGCGCCCTGCAGGCCTTCTCTGTGTGGCCTCCCCTGGGTTTGCCAACCTCCAGGTGGTGGCTGGAGACCTGGCAACCCTAGCCTCTCCCCCCCACCGGGAAATCTACACCTGGTATGGCCCCTGAATGATGTCATAAATGTGCAAATGGCCCTTGGCAGGAAAAAGGTTCCCCACCCCTGCTCCAAAGCATCCAATTTTCTCTAGGGGAACTGATTTCTGTCACCTGGAGATCACTTCTAATTCCAGGAGATCACCAGGCCCCACCTAGAGGTTGGGCAACTTGACACTCCCACCTCTGGCTGAGGATGTAAAAAATTGTATTCATGTATTCAAATTGAACAAGGCAGGGAATGAAGGTATAGTGGTTAGAATGTTTGACTAGGATCTGGGAGACCCAAATTTGAATCCCCACTCTGCCATGGAAGCTCAGTGGGTGACCTTGAGCCAGTCCCACCCTCCCAGCCTAACCTTCCTCACAAGATGGTGGTTATCAAGATAAAAGGGAGAAAGGAAAAATGGTCTAGTGTATACAGTTCTGATCACTGTATCTCCAAAAGGACATTGCAGAGCTGGAAAAAATACAGAAGAGGGCAAATAAGGTGATGAGGGGTTTGTACACCTTTCCTGTGAGGAAATGCTGAAGGGTATGGGACTTTAGAAAAGAGATGACTGAGGAAGGGCATGATAGAGGTTTGTAAAATTATAGAGGAGGGGCTGTGGCTCAGTGGAAGAGCCTCTGCTTTGCGTGCAGAAGGTCTCAGGTTCAATCCCCAGCGTCTCGAGTTAAATGATCCAGTAGTAGGTGGTGAGAAAGATCCTGAGACCCTGGAGAGCTGCTGCCATTCTGAGTAGACAATACTGACCTTGATGGACCCAGGGTCTGATTCAGTAACAGGTAGAGTGGGCAGAAATAACTTTTCTCCCCCACCCAAAGAGAGTGGGAAAACTTTTCTCCCTCTCCCAAAATATTAGAATTCAAGGACATCCAGTGACGTTGATGGGCAGTAGATTCAGGACAGACAAAAGGAAATAACATCTTTACTCAACAAGTGACTAAAATGTGGAATTCGCTGCCAGAGAATGCAGTCTATGGTGAGACCACACTTTGAATACTGTGTACAGTTCTGGTCACCACACCTAAAAAAGGATATTACAGAGATTGAGAAGGTGCAGAAAAGAGTGATTGAAATTATTAGGGGACTAGAGCAACTGCCTTGTGAGGAGCTGTTAAAATGCTTAGGGCTGTTTAGCTTGGAAAGAAGGTGGCTGAGGGGAGACATGATAGAGGTTTATAAAATTATGCATGGTTTGGAAGAGTGGACAGGGAGAAGCTTTTCTCCCTCTCCCATAATACTAGAACGCGGGGTCATCTGCTGAAGCTGGAGGGTGAGCGATTCAAAACAGATAAAAGGAAATTCACAGTGGGTAGCCGTGCAAAAGACTAACACCAGAAAATATTTTTGTTAGTCTTTAAGGTGCTACTGGACTCTTGCCCTTTTCTACCGGTAGATAAAAGGAAGTATTTCTTCACACAACGCATAGTTAAATTGTGGAACTCCCTGCCCCAAAATGTGGTGATGGCTGCCAACCTGGAAGGCTTTAAGAGGGTAGTGGACATATTCATGGAGTAAAGGGGTATTCATGGCTACTAGTTAAAATGGATACTAGTCATGATGCATACCTATTATCTCCAGGATCAGAGGAGCATGCCTATTATCTTAGGTGCTGTGGAACACAGGCAGGATGGTGCTGCTGCAGTCATCTTGTTTGGGGGCTTCCTAGTGGCACCTGGTTGGCTGCTGTGTGAACAGACTGCTGGACTTGATGGGCCTTGGTCTGATCCAGCAGGGCTTTTCTTATGTTCTTATGTCCTCAGGCATAGGCAACTTTAAAAGGACATTAGATAGCTTCCTGGAGGAGAGGTCTCTCAGTGGCTAGTAGTCATGGTGAGTAAAGGGAACGTCCACAATCAGAGGCAGTCAACCTCTGAATCCCAGTGCCAGGAAGCAGGCATCAGTGGAAGGCCTCAGCCTCTATGCTCTTTCTGTTGGTCCTCCCGAGGAACCAGTTGGCCATTGTAAGCTGCCTTGAGTTCTGCAAGGTAGATAGGTAGTTAAATAATCTTTTACATAAACACGAATCAATTGATAAATCAATACAATCACATCCTCCATCAGGAAGGAAAGGACTATGAAAAGGACACATCTGCTAACACCTCGTAAACGATGCCAAGAAAGGCATGCTTGGTACTAAAACGGAACATAGAGCTACTGTCTCTTATCTGCTCGTGGGTGGCAGGATGGCATGCTGCTGTCGCTGGACAGAAAATGCATAGAAAAAGCTAGGAAAGAGCAGGGGTCTCCAACCTTTTTGAGACTTTGGGCATTTTTGGAATTCTGACACTGGGTGGTGGGTGGTGGGTGCTGAAGCCCAAGTGCAGGGGAAAAGTGGGGTAATTTTAAAAATACACTAGGAAAGAGGAGACAGCAAGAATAAAACCAACACTGTAATTGGAACACCAGCCAGTCAGAAGCTAGGCAAGAGCCCCATACACTTTCTAACATCACTTGTTGGGCACCGAGAAAGGTGTTGGCAAGGTGCCATGATGCTCCCAGGCACCATGTTGGGATTCTGTGGCCCATTGCCATGTAGGATTCAAAACACGGGGGCGGGGGGTGGAATCAGAAGAAAAAACTCCTCTTCCTGGGGAGGCAGGACTGGAGACGCTCTGTTGCCCCTCCATCCAAACTCTGGAGCATGAGAATCTAGACTGGCAACCTGCCCAAGGAGGTCTGGAACACTCCTGCTCTCCTGGCTTTCCACAAACTATACAAAACTGAACTATCCAGGAAGGCTTTTCTGTGCAGGTAATAGGGTTGAACTGTATAAAATGGTTTTGCAAACTTGCTTGGATCAATGATTAGGGGCTGTGGTATGCACTGGTGTGGTATTCAAGAGGCCTTTTCGAAACTGAAAAGCAAGTGTTTTAATTGAATTATTTTATAATTTTAACTGTATTTTTAATTGCTCAAATGTTATAATGTTGTTTTTATGTTTGCCGCCTTGGGGACCCTGATTGGGTGGAAAGGCAGCATAAGTATGTTTTAAATCAATAAATAATCATGTTTTCCTGCCTTTCCTATAGGGAGGGCACTGGTCACTTGCTGGAATCATCCAAGTCATCTTGGTGCTGTTGTTTTTGTTTGTAAAAGCCCACGGCCTGATAGAAATCTGCACACATAATGAAGTTTCGGCCGCTCAGGACCTAAGCTGCCTCAGCTGAGTAAGTTCTGGATTTAGGAAGGAAGTCACGTGAGATTATCCTAGGTCACCATTGGAGAACTACTTGTAGTACAGAGAGAAGATGGCCGAGGAAAACGCAGCAGGCCCTGAAGGGACACAAGGCCCTCAAGCTGTTGACACTGGGAGCAGAGGGGAATTCTGGGAAAGAACGGTGCAGAAGATACTGGGGGAAGAAACCACCAGCTTAGAATTCCAGCGCCAGAACTTCAGGCAGTTCTGCTATCAAGGGGTCGAGGGCCCCCGAGAGGTCTGCAGCCAACTCCGCGATCTTTGCCGCCAGTGGCTGAAGCCAGAAAGGCACACCAAGAAGGAGATGCTGGACCTGGTGATCCTGGAGCAGTTCCTGGCTGTCCTGCCCCCGGAGATGCAAAGCTGGGTCAGGGAATGTGGGCCGGAGACCAGTTTCCAAGCAGTGGCCCTGGCAGAGGTCTTTCTCTTGAGTCAGGCAGAGGATGAGAAGCAGAAAGAGCAGGTGAGAGCATTTCAGGCACCGGTGCTTGATTCAAATTTGCTATTTTCCCTGAGCAATTCTAGGCGTGTTTATTATGCACTCCCAGTAGGGTTGTCAGCTCGGGGCTGGGAAATACCTGGAGATTTTGGGGGTGGAGCCTGAGGAGGGCGGGGTTTGGAGAGGGGAGAGACTTCAATGTCATAGAGTCCAATTGCCAAAGTGGCCATTTTCTCCAGGGGAACTGATCTCTATAGGCTGGAGATCAGTTGTAATAGCAGATCTCCAGCCCCCACCTGGAGGTTGGTAACCCTAACTCCCAGGTAAGTGTACATCAGTGCAATCCTAAATAGAGTTACACCCTTCTAAATCCATTGAAGTAAGTGGGTTTAGAAGGGTATAACTCTGCTCAGGATTGAACTGTAAACCACCAAGACATATTGATGTATTTTCAATGATGTTACCCACTCTGAGCCTGGCTTTGGCGGGGGAGGGCGGGTTATAAATCGCAAAATAAATACATATAATAAATAAGCCTTGGTTTTAAATAGAAAATCTCCATGTATTATGTAAACACTTCCTAAATAATAAGCAAACTGTCTGGTTGCTTTAACCATAAAACATATTGATTTAGAACTGGATTAGCATCTTAAATACTTAGTGGCATTTTTACTCTTTTAGACAGTGACACAGGCCTTATTTTTTAGCGCACAATGCTAATGAGCTCATATGCGGTTTATTTTATGGCCTGCAGCCAGAACAGATTTGAATAGATAATGTGTTGGTTGGGATTAACATTAGAAGGTGCTTACATGTGTACGTATGAAGCCGCCTTATGCTGGATCAGACCATGGGTCCATCAAGATGGGTATTTTCTACTCGGACTGGCAGTGGCTCTCCAGGGTCTCAGGTAAAGGTCTACCACATGAGAGCCAGTGTGATGTAGTGGTTAAGAGCGGCGGACTCTAATCTGGAGAACTAGGTTGGATCCCCCGCTCCTCCACATGCAGCCTGCTAGGTGACCTTGGGCCAGTCACAGTTCTCTCCGAACTCTCTCAGCCCCACCTATCTCACAAGGTGTCTGTTGTGGTAAGGGGGGAGGGGAAGAGAAGGTGATTGTAAGCCGCTTTGAGACTCCTTAAAGGTAGAGAAAAGCAGGGTATAAAATCCAACCCTTCTTCATCATCCTGTCCTGGTCCTGGATGCATTGAGCTGGCTCTCTCAATGCCTTGGGCTGTGAGCCAAGAGTCCTTTGGCTCTTCAGCTCATGCTTCAGCGTTCATACCTGCCACAGGAATGAAAAATGGAAGCTCAGTCCAGATCTTATCTAGCAGACAGGCATGTTCCCAGAATTCCCCCTCCTTTCTGTACGTTTGGTCAACATTGATGGTTTTTCTGCCGGTAACTTAGTCGCATTTGTATATTTTAGTTGTTTTTATTGGCCTGCTGTTTTAACGTCCGTATTTTATCTCTCCTTTTGGGAAGCTGCCTTAAGCAGCTATCTGGAAGAGGCAAAGTATGGAAATTTGAACTCAGCACCCCCTGCCAGTGGCCCAGTTATGTCTGAAAATCATCCAAGGCACAGAACCTTATTTTCCTCCCCATCCTTCTGAAAATCTTCTCCCCACTGCTTTGGTGGAACTTTCCCTTCCATTTCAGATGCGGGGCCTGTCAGTAGAAGCGGCTGCCAATTTCTGTGCAGTACAGAATGCTGCGTCTGACAGTGGACAGAGGCTGCCATTCAGGGGGATTTCACAGGATGAGGACCAAAGTACCATCTTACCGGGTAAGGATCAATGAGGCATATTTCAAATGTCTCTCTTTCTCTGTGTGTCTCTTTCTCTCCCTCTCTGTGCGACTGTCTGGTGTGTGTGTCATTTTCTGGATTCCCTTGAGTGGCTTCCCTCTTCTTTGAGTGTGCATGAACTTTGGACTTTTTAGATCCAAACCAACGCTTTGAATTATGCCTACGCGCCAATGTAAGAAAAGTGTTTTTTTTTTTTTTTTTGCATAACGTGCTGGAATTTAAATGGTGTGTTAAAGTCACAAAACGTTGATAAGGGTAACAATATTTCTCCGTCACGGTTGTTTCCCTCACAGATGGAGGAACGTCCCCAGAAACGCATACAAGGTCAACAAGGGGTAATGCTGGAGACGAAATGGTTCCTGCTCAGCCAGATCATGTAAGAGAGGGATCTAGCCCACAACTCCCCAGGTGTCTCTTTCCCCCGCGCCTTTCCTTTAGCTTGAATGAAACTCTCTTCCCTTCCCTGTGAGCAAAATTCCTATTGCAAAGGTTTGAATCCTGCAAGAGAGGCCCAGACGCTTTAACTAACTTGTCAGATTGTATTGGTGGTCGGGGGAGGACACAAACGAGTATATTGTCTTTGAGCAGAAATTTTTTTCTAAATTCTCTTTTAGGGTCTACTGACCTTGGAGGAGGTGTCTGTGCATTTCACCGAGGAGGAGTGGGCTCTGCTGGACGCAAGCCAAAGAGCTCTGCACAGGGATGTCATGCTAGAGAATTATGGGATGGTGGCCTCTCTGGGTAAGACATCCCTTTGGACTCTAATCGGCAGCTCCTTTTTAAGTTTTGAGTCCAGCATGGTGTAATGGTTAGAACGTTGGACTAGGAACTAGGTGATCCAGGTTCGAATCCTCACTGCCATAGAAGCTCGCCGGATTACCTTGGGCTTGTCACACATTCTCAGCCTAACCTACCTCACAGGGTTGATGTGAAGAGAAAATGGAGGAAGGCAGAATGTAAGCTACTTTGGGTTTCCCTTAGGGAGAAAAGTGGTGTATAAATGATGTGAATCAAACCTGCATTGTTTATCAGACGTCCTGTCCTATTGATTCTTTTGAATTAATCTTTGTAATCTGTCTTGAGTCCCATGAGAAAGGTGGGCAATTAATAACGTACATTGGGGGGAAATTTGTCAAACCGTGATGGTAGGAAATCACCAGTAGCACCATAAAGACTAACAAAATTTTTGGCAGGGTATGAGCTTTCAAAGCTAGGACATTTTGGAGGACTTTCATTCATAGGGTCGCCATGAGTCGAAAGCGACTTGACCTCACTTAACACACACACACACATGAGCTTTTGTGAGCCACAGCTCACGTCTTCAGCTACAGCTAGAATGTCATCAGTCTGTCACACATCGTGATCTGTCTCCATGCTGGTAGGATTTTCTAGGACCTTTACAGGGAGGGGAATCCCGTGTGTTGTGGTTGTGTCTCAAAAACTTATTGGATAGTGTCAGGTCTGGGTGTTAGATTCCAGTCCAGTAGCACTTTAGAGACCAAACAGACAACAAAAAAGAGGGGGAAACCCATCCATACAGGAACAGGGAGCCTCAAAGGTTAAGCTGGAAATGATAAAATCTTATAAAATAATTATGTGTATTAAGTGTACACAATATGATAAAAACCACTAGGCCTGGAATACAGGCTCCATGTAAAACCACCAATATAAATGACCAATAGACCATACACACTTCAGCCTCTTGGGCCTTCCTCAGTGATCATATATATAAAACATGACTTTTAAAAATACATCCAGAAATTAGAAACCCACACAAGATACAAGGTATATATGGTTTCCTTTTCAAAAAGCACATAAAGATTTGGTTATAATAATTATGTCATATTAATTTGGCTTTCTGTTTTCTCTCCCCTCTTAAGAGTTTCTAATTTCTGGATGTGCGTACAGCATATCCACCCTTTAAGAAGGTTTTTCCCCTTTGTAGCTATACAACAGCCTTATGAGGTTGGTTAACCTGAGGTACTGGTTGATCCCTGAGCATCCTGCTTAAGTTAGAAGCTGAGCCCGTGTCTCCCCAACCCAATTCTAATTTGCCACAACACCCCAGCTTGTGCTATTCACCACCGCTCTCTAATATTTGGCTATTTTATTCTGGAAATGTTTTCTGACTGAACCATGAGGAAAGGAGGGGTAGAAATGTTTTAACAAATAAATCTAAAACTGCTGCTGTATCAGCCAGTTGCCTGGTTCTGTTCTCTGGTAAGAATCTGTTTCTCTCATGGGATCATACCGGTTTTTCTCTATTCCAGAAGGTGACGTGCGGGAGAGCAAAAAAGAGGGAAAGCAGAGTGCGATTTTGTTGGATATTGTTAGGTTTAATGGAGGAGAGCAGCAGAGGAGGAAGACAGAAGCAAAACGGAAAAGGGAGAAAAAATCCTTTACTTCGCAGGAAGCTAATTTCCGTAAAATCCCAATCCGAGGGAAAACTGACGAAGGAAAGGAAAACAGTAAGTGCCACGTGTGTATGAAAAGCTGCAACTGTAGACTGATCTGTAATGCTGATTGGAGAGTATACCTTTCAATCAAGGGTCCCCAGCCTTTCTGAGCCAGTGGGTAACTTTGGAATTTTGAGAGGGCATGGTGAGCACCAACCCAAAATGGCCGCTGTGGGAGGTGGAGCCATAAGGAATGCCTCCCTCGTTGCACTACCTAGGAAGAAGGAAAGCCTGAAAGGGGAATGGAAACACATGCTGACTAAGTCTTCCGCACGCTAAGTCCTACCTCACTCTTCCTGATCCTATAGCGGGAAACCTATTAATTTGAATAGGAGGAGTACAGTGGCACCACCCGCTTTCTGCAAAGCTCAGTGGGTGCCAAGGGAAGTCCTGGCGGGTGTGGTGGCACCCATAGGTGCCACATTGGGGAATTCTGCTTTAAATGCGCACAGCCCAAAAGGAACATCAAATTTAGGCACAGCCTCACTGCCCACAAAAGAATCTACACAGGGCTGAAATTAACATTGTTTAATGCCCTCCATACCAGCAGTTAAATGGTTGTTTTTCGAGGTTTTAGGACCTTACCAGTTTTCTCTGTCTTTATTGCAGAAGGTGATATTTGGGAAAGCAAGAATGAAGGAGAATCACGCGAGTTGTTCCTGGAAGGAGCAGGATACACAGCAGAGGAGCCGATGTGGAAAATTGACATAAAACAGGAAATGGGGACTGAATCCTCTGCTTTTCAGGGTGGTGGCTTCCAGGAAACCCCAGTCCAAGAAAATATGGAAAAAGGAAAAGAAAGGAGTAAGTGGATTAGGTGTGGGAGAAGAATTGAGTTCTAACTCAAGCTTCTGTGCTTATGGGAGAATCCATATATAAAAGCATGCATCTACATTCTTACAGTGTGAAAAGTTTCTGTTGCCTGCAGAACCTTACTGCCCATCAAAGAATCCACACAGGGCAGAAATCAGTACCAGTTACTAGGTCATTCTATGTATCTTATTTTATTTACTTTGTGTGTAGTCTGAAGCTAGATGGGAGGCAACCCAAGAAAGGGCCTTCTCAGTCATGGCACCAAGATGCTGGAACTCGGGGAGATTCTTCTATCTCCCTTTATCGTTGTCTTTTGCCAGTCAGCGGATTAAGACCTTTGTGTTTCGTTTGGTGCTCCCTCACCAACTTGTATTAGCCGTCCTCCCTCTTTGTGTGTTTATAAGTTTTATTTAATTGTTTTAAATATTATGTGTATCTTTATCTGTATTTTAAATGCCTTGGGGGTCTTAAGTCAGGTGGAGAGGTGTGTTTTAAATAAAGAAAGAAAGGGTCCACCTTTCTCACTGAGACACATGACAGGTCACAAAATTAAAAACAATGCAGTAAAACAATATATTTGTTTATTTAAAATATTTCTATGCTCCCTTTCCACCCAAACAGGGTCTCCAGGGTGGCAAACATCAAGGCATTAAAACATTTAAAATTTGGTTAAACTTGGGAACTTTCTGCCCCAGGATTCAGTGATGGCTGCCAACTTGGAAGGCTTTAAGAGGGGAGTAGACATGTTCATGGAAGAGAGGGCTATCCATGGCTACTAGTCAAAATGAATACTAGTCATGATACATACCTATTCTATCCAGCGTCAGAGGAGCATGCCTATTATATTAGGTGCTATGAAGCATAGGCAGGATGGTGCTGCTGCAGTCATCTCGTTTGTGGGCTTCCTAGAAGCACCTGGTTGGCCACTGTGTGAACAGACTGCTGGACTTGATGGGCCTTGGTCTGATCCAGCAGGGCTTTTCTTATGTTCCTATTAAAACAGCATTTAAAATGTGCGTATAAATATTTAACAATACAATAAAAATGTATAGATATACAAACAAAAAACACAAAGAGAGAAACTGTCCTTCAGTGTTACTCCTCTGAAGATGCCTGCCACAGCTGCTGGCGAAACGTCAGGAAAGAAAATACCAAGACCACGGTCACACAGCCCGGATAACCTACAAGAACCAATGAACTCTGACCGTGAAAGCCTTCGACAAAACACACAAACATACAATAACACAGTGCAGTACATTTTTTTCACAGACATTAAAAAAGAGAGTATCTTTTCTACTCATTCTTAACCTCAGTTGATTGTGTTTGTTCCCTGATGTGAAGCTGCCTTAGTATCTTAACCAGTTTTCTCTTTTATTTCAGCAGGTTGGGAGAGCAGAGATGAGGGAGAACCAGAACAGGTCTCATTGGAAGGACTGGGAAGTACAGAAGAGGATCATCTGTGGAAAATTGAAATAAAAGAAGAAACGGGAAATGAATCCTCCACTTCTCAGGGTGGTGATTTTCCTGAAATCCCAATCCAAGTAAAAATAGGGAAGGGAAAGGAAAGGAGTAAGTGCCCTGTGTGTGGGAAAAGCTACAGTTGTAAATCAAGTTTTAATGCTCACTGGAGAATCCACACAGGGGAGAATCTGTACGAGTGCCTGGTTTGTGGCAAGAACTTCATTCAGAGCTCGCACCTCACTTCGCATCTAAGAATCCACACTGGGGAGAAACCGTTTCAGTGCTTGGAGTGCGGAATGAGCTTCAAATGGAATGAGCAACTTCGTTCACATAAAATAGTTCACACGGGCAAGAAACCGTACCAATGCATGGAGTGCGGGAAGAGCTTCATTCGCAGCACGCACCTTACTTCACATCAGCTAATCCACACAGGAGAAAAACCATACAAATGCAATGAATGTGGAAAGAGCTTCATCCGAAGTACCGAGCTCACTATCCATCAGAGAATTCACACAGGAGAGAAGCCATATCAGTGCTTAGAGTGTGGGAAGAGTTTCTCTCAAAGCACAAACCTCACTTCACACAAAAGAATCCACACTGGGGAGAAACCACACAAATGCCTGGAGTGTGGGAAGAGCTTCACCCAGAGATCCTACCTTAGCAGGCATCACCGGATTCACACAAAGCCCTACAAATGCTCAGAATGTAGCATGAGTTTTAGCGACGAATCGGACCTTAAAGCGCATCAGGTCGTCCACACAGGGGGAAATTCTTCAAATCCTCGATATGTTTGGAGTGTGGAAAGAACTTCAGGTTCCGCGCAGATCCTACTTCACATTGAAGGTCTGACACCTGTGTGGAAGCACGCGGGCAATCAGAATAAAAATTTCCCAACCGATCAGCCTTTAATAACTGTTACAAACCCAAATTTTTATTAGCTTAGGGTTTGTTTGTTTTTTACATTTTCTGTGCAGAAAAAAGCCCTTCCTGTCTTCTCTTGTCCAGAAACCTGTTTCCCAGCATGGAGTGAGGAGATTCCTTTGTGTCTGCCACCTTCTAGTGGGAACTCCAGATCCTGCCTTGTTTAATTGTTTTGCTAATGAAAGGTCCCTCTTTCCTGCCCACAGGACATCTTCCTTCCACCAGGTGTTCTCAGGTGCTTTGCTTCAAAGTTACCTGCTTGTTACATCAGGTTTCACTCCTGGTTTACATGCCCCTCATCTGACTGACTAGCTGGTTGCTTGCATAAGGAGCCTTCTACCACACCCAAGGAGGGGGAGCATGTGAGTTTTTTGTTTCTTATGAAATGTGTTTGAGGAGGGGAGCTGGAGCTGTTCTCAAGCTTCTCTGCAAACACTGCGGACTTTCAGTTTCCTGCTTCTCTGTCTGAAAGAGAGCATGTGCCTGATTCCATCTTGAAATACCTTGAATGAAGAGACTGCACTTATCCATACACATTTGAGCCCTGTCTGGCTTTAGATACACGTTTGTATTTTTGTATTTTGGTACCCTTTTTGCCGTTTTTGAACTTTTTCTGCTTTCTATCTATAAATGCCATATAGATTCTGATTTCCTTCTACATGAAATGCTATTTAAAAACAACCCTTTTTACTGTACATCCGTGTTCAGGATTTTCAATGAGCACTTACCTGCCCACATTAACGTATTTAACCCCGTTACCAGGTTGCTTTCCCCCCATTAGCACTGCAATTTCAGCCCCTTTTTTTAAACAAATGAGAATAGATACCTTCAGTGACTGAGTGAACGGCTGAAGTAGTAGCTGTCATTGGTTTTAAATGGTGCTCATGGTAGAATAAAGCTGGATGTAGCGAGGTGGACATTATGGCAGAAATTTGGGCAGAAAGAAACTGTGCACATGCTTGGTGTTCTGGATCTCCATGACAACTGAATTTGCACGGAGGAAAAAAAATGTATTAAGAAATGCCCAAAGTTTAGCAATGACTCCTTTTCCGTGTGTATGTCAAGCAAGCAACAGAAACCAACATCAGTTAAAGCCTTTATCTTACAAGAGATCAAAGTAAGCTTGTGATGCAGTTAGCACTTGTGAGTTTTTATGAGTAAAACCTCAAAAAGGAAATTGCAAGCTAAGAAAATTCCAGAAAAAAAGAAGGCTGAGTAATCACTGAGAGGCTAGCATGAGCCAGCATGACATGCTGTTGAACTATGACTGGGGAGACTCGGGTTCCAGTTCCTGCTCAGCCAAGAAGCTCGCTGGTGTTCCTCAGGCCAGTTCCTCTTTCTTAGCCTAACCTACCTCACAGGGTTGTTGTGAGGATAAAATGGAAGAAAGATATATGCCATGCTGAGCTCCCTGGAAGAAGATTTAAAAAAAACAGTAGAGGTTTTTTGCGCTTTTTAGTTTAGAAATAAGATGTTGCTGAGGCTTTATGATGCAATGAACAGTGTTTAGAGTGGAAATAGCAAAAAAAAAATCCTTCCCATCACGCAACACTAGAGCTCATGTTTATTTGGCGAAACTGATGGGAAGTGGAACGGTAGCACTTCTTTGTTCGACACATAATTAACGTACCGAATTCACTAATACAAAATGAAGGATGGCTTTAAATTGGGAGTTATTCAAATTCTACAACTGGCCCTGCTAGCAGTTCACAGCCATGATTGCTAAATGGAACCTCCATGTTCAAGAGCAGTATACCTGTTTGTATTGGATGTTGAGGATGAACACGGGGGGTACTCTCTTCCTGCATCCTGTGTAATCTTCACAGGATACAGTTGACCAGATCCTGTTACTTGCTAAAATAAAGCAAGGCCATTCTGATGTAGAGACTCCATTTTATTTTTGGTACTTTTATTTGGTTAATAGTTAGATGGATTATGTCAGTATGTTAGCACAACGTATCTGCTTTGCTTGGTTACTAAGGCTTCATGTAGGAAGTATTTTAGCTAACAGTTTGCTCTAAAGGGGGAACGGGATTTTCCCTGTGCAGCGTTGGAACCGCACAGAACTCTGCCTTACAAATTTACCTGCCCAGATATTGAACTTTTTACATAATAAAATATCAAAACATTTTTTCCAAAATAAAACAAAACTCTTGTTTCATTTATCCAAGGAAGAAAATTAAGTTTGAGAATTTAAAAAATGGCTTAACCCATGTCTCCACTCTAGGGGTTGTGATGGTTGTGGGGATGTATCAAGGCGTGCCCACGCACACTGTAAGTGTCCTATTTGCTACCTGATTTTAACTGTGATTTTACTACAGCCGCCAAAATAACAACACACAAAGTTACTTGTTTATCTTCATCACGTAGTAACCAAGAAGACTTGGCCTCTAAAGAGACAGTGTCCTGCTCAAGCAAAGGAAAAATCAATTCAGCTCTCAAATCTGAAAATTCAGGACAAACCAAAAGAATATGCTCTATAGGGTCAATTCGGTTAGTACCACATCTGCAGAATCTATTAGAGTAAGGAATACTATTGGGGAGTCACTCAGCTCTTGTGTGAGAATGTGAAAATTTATATTGACGTATTTAAATAGAATAGTGAGGGTACTCATGGCCTCTTACGATTCTGGGGAACCAGATTAGTTACGAATGGTAAATCTCGGTTACAAGATGTTCTTAGGGTAGCAAACGTATTTGGTTTACAGGTTTTTATTTTTAAAGAACCGATCAGCAGCACAGGTCTCCAGTCAGTCAAAGGAGAAACCTGGCTGAGGCGCATAAATTTAAGCTAGTTGTAGCTTCAGAGTGTGGTCTGAATTCTCTTTAATGCTTGCAGGTACAAACAGGCTTTCACTGACACCGCTACTAGGTTGGATCTTTTCACACACCCACAGGATTCCACCCGCACCAGCCTGCCCCTTCCCCCAAGAACCAGGCTAATGCTATGAGGTCTGCTCGTCACCAGAGATAGGCTTCACAACCGGGTACTCTGTCCTCTTCCCAGAGGTAGAGCTTAACCACTCTGCCACACTACCAGGCTGAGCTACCCTTCTAGCTGTCGGCACTGAGGCAGACCCAAACTGCCCCCGTGCTTTCCTCCAACATTTCATCCCACTAGAAGCTAAAATGACTACACTGAGGCTATGGTACTTTGGTCACATTGTTGAGAAGACAGGAGAAGACAATAATGCTAGGAAAAGTCAAAGGCAGCTGGAAAAGAGGAAGACCCAACATGAGATGGATTGATTCTGTAAAGGAAGCCGTGGCCCTCAGTCTACAAGACCTGAGCCAGGCTGTGAATGATAGGCTGTTTTGGAGGGCATTAATTCATAGGGCCACCATAAGTCTGAAGCAACTTACCAGCACTTAACGCACACACACACACATTGAAAGGGGATTAGATGCTGGGCTCAAGCTGTGTGGTTGTTTTTCCCCGGAGAGCAGCTTCCAGTCTGAGTAGACAATACTGACCTTGATGGACCGGTGGTCTGATTCAGTATAAGGCAGTTTGATGTGTGGTCAAATTATGCACTGGGTAGAGCGAATGGACAGAAAGGACTTGTCTTCCTCTCCCAATATTTTGAAGCTTGAGGAAATCCAATGAAGTTGATGGGCAGTGGTTTCAGGACAGACAAAAGGAAATACATCTCTACTCAATGAGTGACTAAAATGTGGAATTCGCTGCCAGGGAATATGCAGTGGTGACCACAGGAATAGATGACTTTAAAAGAAGAGGAAGAAGAAAAAAAAGAGAGGACAAGTTGGTATTTATACCCTGTTTTCTCTATGTTTACGGAGTCTCAACCCAGTTTACAATTGCCTTCCCTTCCCCTTCCCACAACAGACAGCTTGTGAGGTAGGTGGGGCTGAGAGAGTTTGGAGAGAACTGTGACTGGCCCAGGGTCACCCAGCAGGCTTCATGTGTAAGAATGGGGAAACCAACTCGGTTCACCAGATTAAAGTCCATTGCTGTCAACCACCACACCACACCGGCTCTCAAGGAGATTAAACAAATCAAAGGAAATTAAACAGATTCCTGGAGGAGCAGTCTCAGCGACTACTAGCTATGGTGACTAAAGGAAACCTCCACATTCAGAGGCAGTCAACCTCTGAATATCATTGCCAGGGGGCAACATCAGGGGAAGGCCTCGGCCTCTGTCCTGTTGTTGGCCCTCCAAAGGAACTGGTTGGCCACTGTGTGAGGCAGGATGCTGGACTGGATGGACCACTGGTCTGATCCGGCAGGGCTCTTCTTACATTCTTATGATCTTGTAAGCTGCTTTGAGTCCCCACTTGTGGAGTATAAATAGCACAATAAGTAGTACTGCATAGGGAACGGTTTCACGGGATGGTGCATTTCTTGTAGCTTGTTTAGGCATGAAGAAAAATCCTAAGAAGAAGAGTTGGTTTTTATACCCTGCTTTTCTCTACCACTTAAGTGAGAATCAAACCGGCTTACAATCCCCTTCCCTCCCCACAACAGGCTCCTTGTGAGGTAGGTGGGGCTGAGAGAGTTCTGAGAGAACTGTGCCTGGCCCAAGGTCACCCAGCAGGCTTCATGTGGACGAGTGGGGAATCAAACCCAGTTCTCCAGCTGCTCTTAACCACTACACCAGAGTGTAGTGCTGCTCCAGAGTCCAGCTGCTCTTAACCACTACACCATGCTGGCTCTCAGAAGAAAGCAGCTCTACCAGACAAACCATTAATAAAGACTTGATAACAGGCAGGAGCACCTAAATATATACCACAAGTAATAATTAACTATTTGCTTAAAAAAAACACACATTAAAAAACCAACATAGAATCATAGAGTTGGAAGGGACCGCCAGGGTCATCTAGTCCAACCCCTTGCACAATGCAGGAAACTCACAACTACCTCCCCTCCCCACACCCCCAGTGACCAGAAGATGGCCAAGATGCCTTCCCTCTCCTCATCTGCCTAACATTAACTAGTGCTAGCATACTCATCATCTGCCTACATTAACTAGTGCTATCATACACATTTAGCAAAAGCTAACACTGATTGTGCTGGCAAAATAAAGCTCTCTAATAGTGTTCACAAAGGAAGTATAATTAAAGGAAAACCTACAAAAATAACAATTCCATGGAGCTGTATGATAAGGAATAAAGACATATATCTAATTGAAAGATACGTCCCTAATACATCATCAAAAGACTATACATAAGAAATCGCCATAATCGCAGGATCGCCATAAGTCAACTGTGACTTGACGGCATTTCCCACCACCCCAATACATTTCTAGTCCTCCTTTCTCACTCAAGGCAGATTGCACGGTCTAAGTCAATGCAATCGATAGGATGAGACTTCCGATAAGCAATGTGACAGGACTAGGATTTCAGAATTCTGAAAGAAGTGTAGAATATTAGGTGTGAGTCAGAAAGCAGATACCATGCAAAAAATGGTGTTATGTTGGAACATAACCGGCACTGCAGTTTGTTGTGGGTTTACATCTAGTCCTTGAATCTGTATATTAGTGTGGTAGTTCATTGTTATAGTGCAGAAGGATAGGGGAAAGTGGGAACAGGGTAGAAAAGGTAGCCACTGTGACAGCAGAAAGGAGGGATATATATAAAAAAAGAGACACTGTCCTTCAGTGTTACTCCTCTGAAGATGCCTGCCACAGCTGCTGGCGAAACGTCAGGAAAGAAAATACCAAGACCATGATCACACAGCCCGGATAACCTACAAGTACCAGGGATATAAATGTTGCAAAATATAAATAAATAAATAAATAAAAGGGGAGGAACTGAGGATTCCTGGGATTGGTGTAGCTAGCTATGGCTGCTTTCCTAAGATCACTCTCCTGGGCATAAGCCTCATTGACTAAATATGGACTTACTTCTGAGTAGACCTGGTTAGTATTGCAGCTCAAAATGGTAGACCTGGTTAGGACCTGGTTAATGTTGCAGCACAAAACCTGTTGTTCCAAATCATTACAGATAAAGACTACTGATACACAAACTCAGGAATCCAACTTTTTGCATAAAGTGAATGTATTAAGTCGTTTTTATTGAAGTAGCCAAGTCCCAAAGGGCACAGAAATATTTCTCTACAGGAAAGGAGATCTTTTTTCCACTTAAATATGACTAAATTTGAGCTACTAGAAATTCCTTATAATCTCAAAGTCATTTTCCCAACATTATTTTCCCAACAGCCTGAGATATAGAAAGGTCCTTCTAAGACTTGTAATTAATATACTAGATGGTTCATCACCAAAAGTTTTTTCCATCCTCTACCTTTCAGAGTCTTTCAAAGCTTGTACCAAGCTACTCCAGGTGAGGTGTTACTTTCTTCACATTAGATGCTGGTGAAATGACATGCAACATCTGATATGGCACCTTGGTCTCCAAATAACAGTACTATCCTGGGCAGAGTTACTACATTAAATTCAACACTGTGTTTGAATGGCATATCTCTGTATAGGATTTCACTGTGATTATTTACAGGGTCTTCTTCTAACACCCTGATATCAATCTTTAGTGATAAAGCTCATTTCCCATCAAAGTTATTATTTGATCAAAGTTCAAAAGTTCCCTCTACACTTCAAAGTTTCCTCTACACTTTGAGCTTTACAATTATTCAAAGTTCCCTCTACACTTTGAGCTTTACAATTATTTATCTCCTGAGTGTATTCTTTGATCAAAGTTCCCTCTACCCTTTGAGCTTTACAATTATTTATCTCCTGAGTGTATTCTTTGATGGGATGCAAGGTTGTGGCTTCCACTGTAGTTATTTTCACATTACAAGCATTTAAATGGCTTCTCCTCTGATGGGAAGTAAGGCTTGATCTCCGACTGAACGTCTTTCCACATTCCAGGCATTTATGTGGTTTCTCCCCTGTGTGGATTCTTTGATGTGACCGAAGGCCTGAGCTCTGGCTGAAACCCTTCCCACACTCCAAGCATTTGTATGGTTTCTCCCCTGTGTGGATTCTTTGGTGAGCAGTTAGATTTGTCTTCTTGTGGAAGCTTTTCCCACACTCTGAGCAGTGAAATGGCTTCTCCCCTGTGTGTATTTTCTGATGGGCAGCAAGGCAGTCATTCCGTACGAAGCTTTTCCCACACTCAGAACATTTAAATGGTTTTTCCCCTGTGTGGATTCTTTGATGGCATGTTAGGTGAGAATTCTGGTTGAAACCTTTCCCACACTCTAAGCAAATATAGG
Source organism: Euleptes europaea (assembly GCF_029931775.1). Lineage (NCBI taxonomy): Eukaryota > Metazoa > Chordata > Lepidosauria > Squamata > Sphaerodactylidae > Euleptes > Euleptes europaea. The sequence continues at coordinate 6,592,377 of NC_079312.1, forward strand.
GTTTCTCCCCGGTGTGGATTCTTTGATGGTTAACAAGGCTTGATTTCACTGTGAAACTCTTTCCACATTCTGTGCAGACATGGGGCTTCTCACCCCTGTGTCTTCTCTGATGCGAAATCAGGCATTCATTCCAACTAAAGCTCTTTCCACATTCCATGCAAACATAGGGTTTCTCTCCTGTGTGGATTCTTTGATGGCTAATCAGACTCGACTTCATCACAAAGCGCTTTTCGCACTCCGAACAAGCATGGGGTTTCTCTCCTGTGTGGATTTTTTGATGGTTGATGAGGCTCGACTTCAACATGAAGCTCTTTCCACAACCTGAGCAAGTGTATGGTTTCTCCCCTGAGTGCGTTCTTTGATGGTTCAGTAGATTTGACTTTGCCATGAAGCCCTTCCCACACTCTGAGCAGGTGTAGGGTTTCTCTCCTGTGTGTATCCTTTGATGTATAATTAAACCAACCCTCTGGCAGAAGCTTTTTGCGCAGATGGTGCATTTAAATGGCTTCTCCCTCGTGTGCGTGTGTTGGTGTGAAATAAGGTGATGGCTCCAGCTGAAGCTCTTTTCACACTGCAAGCATTGGTGGGGTTTCTTACCAGTGTGAGTTTTTTTATGGGAAGTCAGGTTCGAACTCTGGCTGAAGGTTTTCCCACATTCCAAGCATTTATACGGTTTCTCCCCTGTGTGGATTCTTTGATGGGAAGTGAGGTCAGTACTCTGGTTGAAGCTCTTCCCACACTCTAGGCATTTGTATGGTTTCTCCCCTGTATGGATTCTTTGGTGGGAAATAAGGTTGTGACTCCACGTGAAACTTTTTCCACACGCCAAGCATTTATAAGGCTTTTCCCCTGTGTGGATTCTTTGATGGGACATAAGGTTGTGGCTCCACGCGAAGCTTTTTCCACACTGCAAACATTTAAATGGCTTCTCCCCTGTGTGGATTCTTTGATGGGAAATCAGGGTAGAGCTCTGACCAAATCTCTTTCCACACTGCAAGCATTTGTAGGGTTTCTCCCCTGTGTGGCTTCTTTGGTGCATCATTAGATTTGACCTCTGGTGGTAGCTTTTTCCACACAGTGAGCATTTGTGCGGTTTTCCCTGTGTGTGGATTCTTTGATGTGAAGTAAATGTTGTGCTCCCACTGAAACCCTTTCCAGATACTGAGTGTTCATACAGCTTCTCTCCCACACCTCTTATCCTATGAGCATTTGGGTTTAGTTCACATCTCAGGCTTTTCCCACCACCAGTGCTCTTCTTTTCCTGTCCTTTGTTTATTCCCTCTTGGATTATTTCACTGAAGTCACGAGCCTGGTTAACTGTAGATTCATTCTCTCTCTTCTCCTTCCCTTTCCTTCGTCCCCCCTGCTCTTCCCCTTTTGGACATCTTTCCAAAAACTGTTCTTGAGGTTCTTTCTGATTTTTGATCTCCCGTTTGACATCTATTAGAGTAAAGACAAAAAAGGGAGAAAAAGGAGTCTTATATCGGGGGGGGGGGGAACACCAATCAACTACCGCTTTGATTAACAGAACACACTTTAACGTTAGAAAGACCCTTCCACTATTAAAAAACCTTTGCTGGCTATTCTTAACTGACAGCCCAGGTAGAAAACTGGGTCTTGGCCTAATCCCCTCGCTGAGGCATAAAGCCCACTCAGAGACAGACAGACACAAGTGGGAAACTCACAAGGATTTGCAGGGATAATTTCATTTCCCTCTGTACCCCCTTCCCCATAATATTTCTTCTTTCTCTCTTCCTGGCAGCTCCTGTGTCCTCTCTCTTTCTCTGTTTCCTTCTCCTCTTCCTTTTCTCCTCAGATCTCATGCTAAGTCATGGTTCGGGTTCAGATATTATTCTTCACATTGTGTAAAATAGAATTGTTAGGGAGGGTATGTTTATAAAGGGAACTGGCTGTCCCACTGTTTATTGTATGTATTATCTCACTGCATTCTCTTCTAATTTTTTAATTTCATTTTCCGCACTGCTTATGGTCTTCCATGGCCTATGTAAACATTTACATTGCTTTCTAATTTTTCCAGAAGGTAGAAGAAGAAGAGTTGTTTTTTATACCCGATTTTCTCCACCTTTTAAGGAGACTCAACCCAGCTTACAATTGCCTTCCCTTCCTCTCCTCACAACAGACACCTTGTGAGGCAGGTGAGGTTGAGAGAGTTCAGAAAGAACTGTGACTAGCTGACAGGCTTCATGTGGAGGAGTAGGGAAACCAACCTGGTTCACCAGATTAGAGTCCGCTGCTAATGTGGAGGAGTGGGGAATCAAACCTTGTTCTCCAGATTAGAGTCCACCACTCTTAACCACTACACCATGCTGGCTCCTTGTGTTGGTCTGTAGTAGAACAGCTAGATTTGAATCCAGGAGCACTTCAGAGACCAAGTGTGCCAAGTCTGATGACCTTTAACCCAGTTCTGACAAAGGTTCAAAAATCAAGAAAAAGGGGGGCCACAGACAGTCACAAATAATTGGAAGACTGTGAATTCATTTGGTCAGCCTATGAAACAAGAACGCCTTACCTAGAACAGCCACATTCCAGTAGTTCTCCTCCGTGACTTCCCTGTACAACGTCCTTTGGCCTGGATCCAGCAGCTCCCACTCCTCCTCAGAGAAATACACAGCCACCTCCTCAAAGGAAATCAGACCCTGAAAGCGGTAAGACATATTTTTGTCCTCACAGATAACCTAACAGCTGTTTCCTTTCTAGGCACAATGCAACAATATTCTCAAGTGGGAGATGGCTATGTCTTCCCCGGATGCATTCAAACCTGCTGCCACTCCCAGGTGGCAACCGCAGCCTTCTTTTTGGGCACCTCTGATAAACCAACAGAGAGAGACCAGTTCTTTCAGGCCCAGGGAGATCTGCAGGGGTGAGGGGATGCGCCCTCTCTGTCTTGCTGAAGTTCCCTCCCTTACCTGAGCTGTGTGCTCAGAAGAGGTTTTCTCTCTGCCGCCAAGGAAAGGTGACCTTGGACAGATCCCTGGTGTGTTTCCATTGCCTGTGGGGAACACAAAAGGGATGGGAAGATGTTTCAACCCAATGCATAAAATACTTTATATTTCCTAATGTGTAAAAAATAAAATTTCCGTTGTGTCATTTCTTAGATGTAACTTAGCCACATAAGAACATAGGAACATAAGAAAAGCCCTGTTGATTAAGACCAAGGCCCATCAAGTCCAGCAGTCTGTTCACACAGTGGCCAACCAGGTGCCTCTAGGAGGCCACAAACAAGACGACTGCAGCAGCACCATCCTGCCTGTGCTCCATAGCACCTAAGATAATAGACATGCTCCTCTGATCCTGGAGATAATAGGTATGCATCATGACTAGTATCCATTTTAACTTGTAGTCATGAATACCCCTTTCCTCCATGAACATGTCCACTCCCCTCTTAAAGCCTTCCGAGTTGGCAGCCATCACCACATTTTGGGGCAGGGAGTTCCACAATTTAATTATGTGTTGTGTGAAAAAATACTTCCTTTTATCTGTTTTGATTCTCTCACCCTCCAGCTTCAGCAGATGACCCCGCATTCTAGTATTAAGGGAGAGGGAGAAAAACGTCTCCCTGTCCAATCTCTCCAAACCATGCATAATTTAATAGAGCCAAAAGAAGAAATGCACCCCATTCCTTTGTTCCCATTGCTGTGGCTCTTGAGTCATCCTCCTGGCCGATAGCCTTTGACAGCAGTCCCGTGACCTTTTCCACCTCAGGAAAATCACCAGCCTTTTCCGATGGCCTCAGCACCTGAAACAGAAGCTGGGATCCAAGGCATGGATTAGAAAAAGAATGGCTGGGTACCCAAGGTTGGGTGAAAAGAAAATATATATGTCTATGTATAAATACTGAAAGTATAATTTATTAGAAGTGCTATATAAAAGTTAAAATTATTTAAAAGCATTAAAATAGCACAATGGCATTTCCTGAGGATGATAACTATAACCACATACCAAACGTGTTTCGGCCTATGGGGCCTTCATCAGTGGTTAATTAAAACCCTTTGTAAACCTGCACACATTTACAGAAATACATTAATGAATACAAATACAAATACAAACAGTTCAAACCCAACCAGGCATGTGAATATGTTGTAAATTCTACTCTCAGTTACTCAAACATCTGGTATAATAGGTTCTTGTTGTAATACTGGTTAGTATAAGTCTCTCAAATACTATGTGTGCAGGTATCAACCTATTCCCTTCTTTTTTTTTCTTTCTTAGAAAAAGAATGGGCCAGCTAAAGGCTCACACATCTGGGCACGATACTGTAGGGGTTAGAGTGTCAGACTAGGCTCTGGGAGTTACAGAGGGGTAGCCATGTTGGTTTGCAATATAACAGATTCTAGTCCAGTAGCACCTTAGGGACCAACAAGATTTGTGGACTATAAGTTTTCAAGAGTCAAAGCTCCCTTCATTAGATAACGAGTCGGAATGAGTAGGAGTGAGTAGGATACGAGTCCTGCTAGTATCTGACAAAGGGAACTTTGACGCTCAAAAACTCATATCCCCAAAATCTTGTTGGTCTCTAAAGTGGACTTGATCTAACTGTTCCATATTCAGAGGCAGTGAATCTCTGGATCCCAGTGCCAGGAGGCAACGTCAGGGAAAGGCTTCGTCCTCTATGTCCTGTTGTTGGACCTCCAAAGGAATCGGTGGGTCAGCGTGTGAGACAGGATGCTAGACTAGAAGGACCACAGGTCTGATCCAGCAAGGCTCTTCTTATGAAGGCCTCGGCCTCTGTGCCCTGTTGGGCCTCCAGAGGAACCAGCTGGCCACTGTGTGAAGCAGGATGCTGGACTAGATGGACCCTCACTGGTCTGATCCAGCAGGGCTCTTCTCATGTTTTTATGTGCTTATGTAGAAGTCAGGTGGCACCTTACAGCCTAAGCATGAGCTTTTGTGAGACAGAGACCCACATTTGAACCTCCACTCTGCCACGGAGGTTCGTCGCTGCGAGACCTTGGGCTAGCCACACACTCTCAGCCTAACCAACCTTACAGGACTGTTGTGAGGATAAAATAGAGACAAGGAGTATGATGTTGTAAACCTCTTCAGGTCCCCATTGGAGAGAAAAGTAAGGGGAGGAAAGTTTTAGGATAAGTCAGTCTCACCTGCCCTTCCTTCATCTTGTCCTCTGCCTGGCTCAGGAGGAAGCCTTCTGCCAGGGCCACCGCCTGGGAACTGGTCTCCGGCCGGCATTCCCTGACCCAGCTCTCCATCTCAGGGGGCAGGACAGCCAGGAACTGCTCCAAGATCACCAGGTCCAGCATCTCCTTCTTGCTGTGCCTTTCTGGCTTCAGCCACTGGTGGCAAAGATGGTGGAGTCGGCTGCAGACCTCTCGGGGCCCCTGGGCATCCTCATAGCAGAATTGCCTGAAATGCTGGCGCTGCACATCTGAACTGGTGATGTCTTCAGACAGGATTTTTCGCACAGATCCTTCCCAGAGTTCCCCTCTGCTCCCAGCCTGGTTGACATGTAGGTTTCTTCTTGTTTTAGGGACAGCCAATTCCAGCTCTTCCATTTTTGATCCGAAGCACCCCACTCAGGGCAAGAGCTCCTTTTGCTCTTCTGCCAAGTTTTCTCGAGTCCCAAACAGCACCAGCTGATGGATCTCTGATTTCCTGCAAAGGCAGCCCCTGGTACCCCCGAGTGCAAATTACAACGTCACAGAGGCAGAAAGGAATTTTTCACAATCCAAAGTGTAACAACCACTTTTTTCTACAAGGAGAAGCCTTGTAGACTGAATGGAGATATTTTCATGGGAGGGCAATAGGCCAGAACCTTCCTTTGCATGGGGCAATTCAGAATCTAATTCTTGCCTTTGATCTGATGCCTTGAACACATGAACACATGAAGCCATGTATACTGAACCAGACCATTAATTATACTGAACCAGACCATTAATTCATCAAAGTCAGTATTGCCCACTCTGACTGACAGCAGCTCTCCAAGGTCTAAGACATAAGGTTTTTTCATATCACCTACTTCCTGGTTCTTTTTAACTGGAGATGCCAGGGATCTTCTGCATGCCAAACAGATGCTCCACCACTGAGCGACAGCCCCTCCCCTTAAGCCACCCTCCCTTCTACCCCAGATGACCCCAAATCCCCCCCCCAAAAAAACCCTGCCTCTTTTGCCTTAAGCCACAGCAAATGCACAAAAATCGCTTGAATGCTTTAAATCCTTCCCAACCAGATGGATTTTTGCAGAAGTGATCAAAGAGAGTCTCTGACCAGACAGGGTACCTTTGAGGGAGGGAGATGCGGGGGGCTCTCTTTTTTCTTTCTCAGCCCTTCCCAAGCAACGCTTGCCACCCTAGGGGGCTTTGCTCTGCTCTCCGTTTACTGTCTGGTGCTTCTCCCCCTCCTCCCCGGGGGCTTTAATCCACCCTCCCCATTTTCCTGCTTGGCATGACACTCCAAACCTCACCCAAATGCATTTGGCACTCACCAGATCCCAGCTAGGGGCTGCAACCCTGCACTTGCGCAGAAAAATTAAAAGCCCCTTTCCATCAAAGGCGGGTGGGTGGTCGTGAGGGACAGGAAGAACTCCCCCTGTTCATTCATTCATTCACAATTGCTTCTTCCTCTGGGTCTCTCTAGGAATCCCACCTCCCTTGACTTCACCAGCTTTTTCTTTGCTCTGCAGCCAGGGACGTTGTAATGTGTTTACATGGCGATTCTCTCTTGGGGTGACTTTAGGCAGATCATGAGAGGGAGGGCATCTTGACCATCTTCTGGGCATGTAGAGGTCACTGGGGATGTGGGGGGGAGGTAGTTGTGAATTTCCTGCATTTCCTGCATTGTGCAGGGGGTTGGACTAGATGACCCTGGGGGGTCCCTTCCAACTCTATGAGTCTATGACTACCAGGCCGGGCTGTCCTTTTTCTTCCCACACGAGGCAGCTGCTGTGATAGTAGCTGCTGCACGAGAGTCAGAAATTCACGCTTTGAAAACGTGATGGGGTTGACCTGTTGAGTTCCTGCCTGTCGTTTGGATCTGAAAAGCCAGAGGACTCCTGTTAGAGTTAAAAAAAAAAACCCAGCAACTTCAGGCTCTGCAATCAGAATCTCTTGTGTCACAGGCTCACAAAATGCAGATTAGCAGGGGTCCCTTAATGGCACAAAAAATAGGGGAGATGAAAAATGACCTAGATAAAGAAATATTCTTTCCCCCACCATCCTGATCTCGCAGCCTGGGAAAATGTATGAAGGTCATAGTCCTCCCCTTATTTGGCGCCAGCATTTGGTAGTGAGGTACACTGCCTCTGACTATGGAGGTTCCATTTATCTCTTAGAGCTAGAACCATTCATGAGAGTCAGTGTGGGGCAGTGGATAGAGTGGCAGACTAGGACCCTGGGCAGCCCTGCTTCGCGTCCCCACTGCTACCATGAAAGCTCTCTGGGTGGCCCTGGGCCCATCACAACTCCTGGCCTGGTCTACCCCACAGGGTTGCTGTGAAAAAATGGAGGAGGGGAGAACAATGTTCTAAGATTTTTTGAATCCCAACTGGGGAGAGAAGTGGGGTATGAATAAACAAATGCAAATGCATGAAGATACCCTCTTTCAATCCATCTGTCTCTCCCCCCCCACACACACTTCTACAGCCCCTATTATTATTTTTATTGTCAAGTCACAGCTGACTTCTGGTGACCCTGTAGGGTTTTCAAGGCAAGAGATGTTCGGAGGTGGTTTGCCATTGCCTGCCTCTGCACCACGACCCTAGAATTCCTTGGAGGTTTCCCATCCCAAAACTAGCCAGGATCAGAAAGCCACTGTGCTCCTGCATTTTTCACACCTTGTGGCAGTGAGTTCCATACACGAACTGCACATTGCCGGGAATCCTAGCTCCCTTGGTTGTGAAGGCGATGGCGATTAATTTAAATTAAAATGGCAGGAGCGTAAACGACCTAAGTAGGGGCCCACACAGTTTCATGGAGGATGCGCTGATGAATGGTTCCAGCCGTGAGGGAGAAACAGAACCTCCACGTTCAGAGGCAGTGTACCCCTGAGTACCAAACGATGGAAGGAAACAGCGATTGAGAGTTATTACCCACCTTTGTTAGCCCTGGTTGAGAGATCACAAGAGAGGGGAAAGGACACCGAGGGACAAATAATGCTATTTATTTATTTGGAAAAATTTATCCGCCGCCTCTCTGGCGAACCTGAAATCCACCTTTGGTGTTGGTTGTGAACATGTGGCATAAATCACTCTGATCCGAGTTTTTAGGAAAGTTTTTAGGAAAGGATGCCACCAATTTATTCCAGCAGGAGTCTGACAATATTACAAGGCTGTCAGATTAGTTTGACAGGTGCAGGTTAGATCAGATGGATCTAGTGATGGTGCAATCAGCCTGGGAAGTCCCTGGAGAGCTAGAGGAAGCTGGCCTGATCCAGTTATAGCCAGGTGGCTGATGCAATACAGTAGCCATGTCAGGATGACTAAGCGTCTACTGCTACTGCGTCCACCAGGTGTATATAATGGAGTGAAACTGAAGCTCTGAGTGGGATGCTATGAGAGGAGAGTGTGAAAGAAGTATTTGCATTATATCTTTGCACTGTGAAATAAACTACACTTTTCTAAGCAGCAGAGGACTTTCTGATGGTGTTATCCTGGACGGACTGCCAATCCGCTTGGCTTCCGCGTCAGAGTCCCCGGCTACTCAGATCGGCACGGCAGGCAGAAATTCAACAGGGCAAAAGTCACAGCATGACATCTTCGAGCTGGGGGGGGGGAAGGATGCAACTGCCAGATTTCTGCCTGTCCATCAGTTGCTAAAATCACCTGAGCTGGGGTGGTGGTGGTGTGAGTTATGGGAAGGCTGAATCCTGGTGATTGAATCTGGAGTCAGAGTTGCAGTGTCAATGCTTTGGGGTTGGGCTGCAAAGCAGAGGGGGTAGAGCCATTTGCTTTTTGGCTTTCTGGAGAGACTCCAATGCAAGGGTTAAAGAGAAGCGAGCGTTGGCTTCCTAGAGAAGCCAACCACTTTTTGTGAATGAATGGAAGTAATTTCCTGTCCTCCTCCCCCACCAAGTGTAGGGAAGGTTGCCTTTGCTGCTCCTTTTGGGTGCTGGTGAGTCTCTAGTGCCTTTGGATGCAGGGGGATTGGTGGGAAGGGGTGGGAAGACCCCCCTAGAAAAGGAGAGAAGAAACCCAGTTAGGGACCAGTGAGATCAAATGCAGGCAGTTCTTGCTGGGGGATTGGCTGAAAAGAGGGGACCCCACCCATAACTGCACTAAAGTGGGGAGAGGGTCCTTCATGCAGGGAGGTTTTGGGGGCTAAAGAAAACTGGGGGAAGCTGGGGCAGCATTTGTGGGAGGGGTACCGAGTGAGAGAGAGGAGCACGCGAGGGGACGAAGCGATCAATGCTAAGGATGGAGTGCCTGGTAGCCCCAGTCCGAGGAGTGGTTTGCAACCTCTCTTCCAGTCTGTTGGACAAGGATCAGGGAGAGCCGGGTTCGAATCCCCACTCTGCCAGGGAGGCTTGCTGGGTGACCTTGGGCTAGTCACTCTCAGCCTGTTGTAAGGAAAAATGGAGGAGAGGAGAATAATTGGGGAAGGGCCATAGCTCAGTGCTTGACATGCAGAAGGTCTCAGGTTCAATCCCCGACATCTCCAGTTAAAGGGACCAGGCAAGTAGGTGATGGGAAAGACCTCTGTCTGAGTCCCTGGAAAGCCGCTGCCAGTCTGAGTAGACAATACTGACTTCGATGGACCAAGGGTCTGATTCAGTAGAAGGCAGCTTCGTGTATTCATGTGATGTTGTAAGCTGTAGATCCCGTTGCCCTCTCCAAATGCAGGGTCCAAATGTCTATACGAATATCAAGATTTTATTTTATGTCCTTAATTTGTCATCCACCTCACTGAGACTCAAGACAAATGACAAGTTAAGTCAAGGCAGTCGGTGGGATGAGGCATCTGATAAGCAATGTGGTAGGATTAGGAGGACAGAAATCGGAATAAAGCAAGTCTTAGACACGATATGTTAAACAATGGAGATAATGGTGTGGTGGTCGAGAGCGGTGGGACTCTAATCTGGAGAACCGGGTTTGATTCCCCACTCCTCCACATGAAGCCTGCTGGGTGACCTTGGGCTAGTCACCGTTCTCTTAGAACTCTCTGAGCCTCACCTACCTCACAAGGTGCCTGTTGTGGGGAGGGGAAGGGAAGGTGACTATAAGCTGGTTTGAGACTCCTTAAGGTAGAGAAAATCAGGGTATAAAAACCAACTCTTCTTCTATTCCATGAGTAGAAATACAAACCAGTGGAGCAAGATAATATACACAGCAAATAGATAATAGATGTGTTAGTCACAGTTCACCTCCCTGAACTGTTCTGTTATAATTTAACACTATTGCATTCATAAAAAGGCCCTCCTGGACTTTTCTCCTTGGATCTTGGCAGTCAGCTGTTTTTCCAAGAGGGGGAAGCCGCAGCCACTTATAGGAGTCGACCATTTGCTAATGAAACACTTTCCTGCCTCGGTGATGCAAACACAGAAATATGTCTTGCTTTGGCAGAAAATAGGAACCCTACCATCTGGAGCTATTTTTGCATTGGGAAAGAAATCAACAGAACACATCGGCTCGTTTATTTCCTGTGTGCACTGCTACAGATCCAAGATGGAAGAGTGAGACTTGGCTGAGCCTCAGTCAAGAAAAGGCCCTCATGCTGTTGACGCTGGAAGCTGAGGGGAATTCTTGGGAAGAGCCATGCAGAAATATCTGGGTGAGGAAACCACCAGTTCAGATGTACAGGGCCAGCAGTTCAGGCACTTCTGCTATGAGGATGCCCAGGGGCCCCGAGAGGTCTGCAGCCGACTCCACCATCTCTGCTGTCAGTGGCTGAAGCCAGAGAGGAACACCAAGAAGGAGATGCTGGACCTGGTGATCCTGGAGCAGTTCCTGGCCATCCTGCCCCCAGAGATGGAGAGCTGGGTCAGGGAATGTGTTCCAGAGACCAGTTCCCAGGCGGTGGCCCTGGCAGAAGGCTTCCTCCTGAGCCAGGCAGAGGATGAGCATCAGGACCAGCAGGTGAGAGGGATTCATCCTTCTAATTCCAGTAAGTGGATGCTGTGAGCAAGAATATTCTTTTAAAAATTCATTACTTATGCTGTTGTTCGTTGACATCTCTCAAGATGGGAGGTCCTACCCTACTTTATTTTTGAATCCCTTTTCTGAGAATTCCCTGCCTGGGACCCCCCTTCTTTTTCAGGTGCCAGAGCCATCGGACAAGGCAGAGGAGGCACCAGTGTACACTAGACAGAAGCTGCTGTTTCAGAGGATCATGGTGAAGGGTGACTCAGGATCTACTCCGATGGGTAAGGATGAATGGGGGGGTAAGGTGGAAGGAGGGTGTTCCAGCCAGGTTTCCCTCCTGCATGCAGGCCTGAAATTTGTAAATTCATTTCTTATGTTCCCTGTGTATTTCAAGTTGTTCTGTGTTAGGGGTGGGAGGGACTTGCATCTCCAGCCTGTGCCTTAGTTCAGAAATATCCCGAGATTCAATAGTCAAAGGCTTAATTGTAGGAGCACAATCCCTTCTACAAATTAATCTCAGAGGATAGCCCTGTTGATCAAACACTGAACATGAGTCAGCAATGTGATGTGGTAGCTAAAAAGACAAATTCAATTTTGAGCTGTATCAACAGAAGTATAGTGTCATTTGAAGTGATGGTATTGCTTTACTTTGCTCTGGTTAGACCTCACCTAGAGTACTGTATTCAGTTTTGGGAATCACAATTCAAGAAGGATGTAGACAAGCTGGAACGTGTCCAGAGGAGGGCAACGAAGATGGTGAGGGGTCTGGAGACCAAGTCATATGAGGAAAGGTTGAAGAAACTCAATATTTTAGCCTGGAGAGAAGACGACTGAGAAGTGATATAATTACCATCTTCAAGTACTTGAAGGGCTGTCATTTAGAGGATGGTGCCGAGTTGTTTTCTGTTGCCCCAGAAGGTCGGACCAGAACCAACGGGTTGAAATTAAAAGAGTTTTCAGCTAAATATTAGGAAAAACTGCCTGACAGTTGGAGCAGTTCCTCAGTAGAACAGGCTTCCTCAGGAGGTGGTGGGCTCTCCTTCTTTGGGGGATTTAAAGCAGAGGCTAGATGGCCATCTGTCAACGATGCTGATTCTGTGAACTTAGGCAGATCATGACAGGGAGGGCGGGAAGGGTTGCGTCAGTGCTTGGCTCTCGTGGCCCTTTCTTACATGCCCAGGGTAGTGCTGATTGCCACTTTGGGGTCAGGAAGCCATTTTCCTCCAGGCCAGAGTGGCCAGGGATCCTGGAGGGTTTTGGGTTTTTCCCATCTTCTGGGCATGGAGTAGGGGTCACTGGGGGTGAGGGGGGGAGGTAGTTGTGAATTTCCTGCATTGTGCAGGGGGTTGAACTAGATGACCCTGGTGGTCCCTTCCACCTCTATGATTCTAAATATGTAAAAGAAATAAATCCGAGTCAGAATCTTGACGTATATCCATGAGTCCACATGGGGAGGTTTTTTTGGCCATGCGGGGAACTGGAATCTTAACTGTGCATTAAAAATATAGAAGGAGAAAAGAGCTTTCCTTCTCCTCTGACTCTCTCACAGGTGATGGTGTGGGATCGATGAGGCATACTAAGACATCTCTTCGTGAGGGAGAAGAAACAGTTTCTGCGCAACCAGATCAGGTATGGAAGGAGCATGAGGGAGGCAGGCAAGCATGCGTCTGTTCTTGGCACATCTCCCTGGGAGAACTTCTTTCACTTTGCCTGCTGCCTTGGTGGGTCTGATTGGGCAGACAAGTGGGATTTAAATTTTGTAAATAAGATAAAAGCAAAACCAGAGCAAGGTCGTGAATGCCTCTCATAAAGGTTTGAATCTGCAAGAGAACTCAAGAAGAGCCCTGCTGGATCAGACTAGTGGTCCATCTAGTCCAGCATCCTGTCTCACACAGTGGCCAATCAGTTCATCTAGAGGGGCAACAATAGGCCACAGAAGCCGAGGTCTTCCCCAGATGTTGCCCCCTGGCACTGGCATTGAAGAAGAAGAGTTGGTTTTTATATGCTGACCTTCTCTGCCACTTAAGGAAGAATCAAACCGGCTTACAATCACCTTCCCTTCCCCTCCCCACAACAGACACCCTGTGAGGTAGGTTGGGCTGAGAGAGCTGTGACTAACCCAGGGTCACCCAGCTGGCTTCGTGTGTAGGGGTGGGGAAACAAATCCACTTCACCAGATTAGCCTCCACTGCTCATGTGGAGGAGTGTGGAATCAAACCCGGTTCTCCAGTTCAGAGTCCACTGCTCTTAACCACTACACCATGCTGGCTCTGAATATTGAGAGGTTTACTGCCTCTGAATATTGAGTTTCCTTTCAGTCACCATGGCAGATGGTCCATGAATCTGTCTAACCCGCTTTTTAAAGCCATTTACCCTCATGGACGTCACTACATCCCCTGGCAGTGAATTCCACAATTTAATTACTCGTTGAGTAAATACGTATTTCCTTGTGTCCGTCCTGAATCTACTGCCCATCAACTTCACTGGGTGGCACCGAATCCTAGTATTACAGAGAGGGAGAGAAAGTGATCCTCTTATTCTACTTCAGACATTATTTTATAAACTGTCAGTTACTTTCAGATGGCACCTGGAAGAGAAGATTACATCATCTGAGGTGGCAAAATGTTTCCTCCTCCTTTCAGGATCAGGTGACCCTGGAGGACGTGGCTGTCTATTTCACTCGTGAGCAGTGGGCGCTGCTGGATCCAGAACAAAGGGCCCTGCACAGGGAAGTCATGGAGGAGAACTCTCGGATCGTGGCCTCTCTGGGTAAGGCTTTCTCTTCCATGTGTGGATGAAAACTGGTTCCCTCACAGACAGGAAGCAAAATAACTATGCAATGTGGCTGAATAGATAAAGGACTGCAGCTTTATTTATATGTAGAACAGATTTTGTTTCATTAAGAATCTTTGCCGCTGGACTTAATTATTTTATCATGTTTTGCACTCTGCTTGCTCATTGACCAAATAGTCTGTCTCATTTACTTATTTACTTTTTTATATTCTGCCTTTCTCTCTAATGGGGGTCCAAAGTGGCTTACATTGTTCTGCTCTCCTCCAATTTATCCTCACAGCAACCCTGTGAGGAAACTTAGACAGTGTGGCCCTAAGTCACCCAGCAAGCTTCCATGGCAGAGTGGGGATTTGAACTTGGGTTTCCCAGATCCTAGTCCAACATTCTAGTGCAGGGGTCCCCAACCTTTTTGGGCCTGCTGGCACCTATGGAATTCTGACACAGCATGGTAGGCACATTCACAAAATGGTTGCCACAAAATGGCTACCAGAGGAGGCGGAGCTACCCACAAAAGTGCTATTGCAGCTTACCTTCAGTCACACAGTGAAGATCCTTGTGCTGTGGTGGCAGCTGCAGCCAAAGCATTGTCTTTAAACCTATGTACAAGCAATCAAATCTTCAAGGGCCAATCAGAACCCTTGCTGGGACAAAGCCCCACATGGCCCCACTCCCTTTCCAAAAACACTTGGCAGGCACCAGGGAAGGTTTGGCAGGCACCATGGCACCGTCAGGCACCATGCTGGGGTCCCTGCTTATCACTACACCACGCTGACATATCAGCAATCTCATACCAGTTATCTGCCCAGCCCAACTCTATTTTTCTGTTTTATCAAGAATGTTTGCTGTTAGATTCAAATGTTTTCATCATAATTTGTCATTCCCTCATCAAGTGACTGAATAGTTTGTATCATATTTGTAATCTGTGTTGAGTCCCAACAAGAAAGTTGGACTATAAATGACAATGATGATAATAATAATAATAATCTGGCAACAGGTAGAGTAACTAGCGTGTGTCTGTTCTTGGCACATCTCCCAGCGGAGTGTAGTGATTAAGAGCAGTGGTTTGGAGCTGTGGTCTCTGATCTGGAGAATCCAGGTTTGGTTCCCCACTCCTCCACATGAGCGGCAGAGGCTAATCCAGTGAACTGGATTTGTTTCCCCACTCCTAAACATGAAGCCAGCTGGATGACCTTGGGCTAGTCACAGTTCTATTAAAAGCTCAGCCCCACCTACCTCACAGGGTGTATATTGTGGGGAGGGGAAGGGAAGGTGATTGTAAGCCGGTTTGATTCTCACTTAAGTGGTAGAGAAAGTCGGCATATAAAAACCAACTCTTCTTCTTCTCCTCCTCCTTCTCCCCCTCCTCTTCCTCCTCTTGAATTTTCTTGTCCTGCTTCCAAAGTGAGTTTGGCACAGTCAGGCTGCCTCCTGCTTCAAACCTGGCTTTTCAAAGGGAGTGCAACCTCATCCAAAACAGGAGAGATCTTAAGTCCCAGGTCTGCCTTTCTACTAACCCAAAGAATCTCTGTTTTGTCATGCTAAGTTTCAGCCTGTTCACCTTCATCCAGCCCATTACGGACTGCAAGCAGAAAGGTGGGGTATAAATTTTGTTAAATAAATAAATCTACATGAAGAGTCTTGAAGCCAATCTGATAGATTGGCATTTGTGTGGAGTTAGTTTTAGTTTTTATATAAGAAATATCAGTGATCATTTTATAATGTGAGGGTATTTTATTGGTGTGTATCTTGTAGGGGGTTTTGATTTGCATTTGTGAGCAGGGCTATATGGACTCTTAATGAAAATAAAGAAAGAATTCTTGGGGTGAGCTTTATGGTCTGAGGCTTCACTTCTCCTTACCATTTCCCCCTCTCGTTATTCAAACAGCCTGGAATAAGAGTGATCCCCATGAACTGTCATTTGAGAGAGCCAGATGTCAAAAAGGGGAAGAGGACAGAAGAGAAGCAGGACAGAGGCGAGACAACAAATCCTACATTTCTTGGGGTGGTGACTTTCTAGACATTCCAGTTCAAGAGGAAATGGATGAGGATCAGGAAAAGAGGAAAGGAAGTATTGATTTGGAAGGATTCAGCAGTAAACTAAGCCTGAATGCAGAAGAGAAGCCATACAAATACTTCGAGTCTGGAATGACCTTCAGTCAAAACACAACACTTAGTTCCCATCAAAGAATCTGCACAGGGAAGAAACCATACATTTGCTCAGAGTGTGGGAAAAGCTTCTGCCACCGCCCAAGTCTATTTAGACACCAGAGAATCCACAGAGTGGAGAAATCATATGTATGCTTGGAGTGTGGGAAGAGCTTTAGCGAGAGGATCAACCTAGCGAGGCATCAAACTGTCCACAAGAGGAATAAATCACATAAAAGCGCAGATGGCAAGACAGATCAGCTTCATACATCAGGCCTTCAAAACTGCCAAAAAGCTGAGATAGAGGAGAAACCATATAAGTGCCTGGAGTGCGGAAAGAGTTTCAAACAGAAGATCAACCTTATTTCCCATGAAAGAATCCACACAGGAGAGAAACCCTTTGAATGCCTGGAGTGTGGAAAGCACTTCCGACAAACAACACACCTTATATCTCATGCAAGGATTCATACGGGGGAGAAACCATACCAGTGCTTAGAATGTGGGAAGAGTTTTAGTCAGAGCACAACCCTTAGTTTGCATCAAAGTATTCACACTGGGGAGAAACCATATAAGTGCTCAGAATGTGGAAGAAGCTTCCACCAGAGGACAAAATTAATTACACATCAAAGTGTTCACACAGGGGAGAAACCATTTAAATGCCTGGAGTGTGGGAAAAGCTTCAGCCAGAGTGCATATCTCATCAGACATCAAGGAACCCACACAGGGGAGAAACCATACAAATGCTTGGAACGTGGGAAGAGGTTCAGCCAGAGTGTAAAGCTTGCTTCACATCAAAGAACCCACACTGGGGAGAAGCCATTTAAATGCTTGGAGTGTGGGAAAGGTTTCACACAGAGCACAGGTCTCATTAGGCATCAAGGAATCCACACTGGGGAAAAACCATTTAAATGTCTGGAGTGTGGGAAAGGCTTCACTCAGAGTGCTGATCTGATTAGACATAAAAAAATCCACACAGGGGAGAAACCATTTAAATGCTCCGAGTGTGGGAAGAACTTCTCACAGAGTAGATATCTTAATTCCCACCAAAGAATACACATAGGGGAGAAACCCTACAAATGCTTAGAGTGTGGGAAGAGCTTCTATCAGAGCAGAGATCTTACTTCACATCATAGAATCCACACAGGGGAGAAACCATATAAATGTTCAATGTGTGGGAAAAGCTTCTCGCAGAGTCGAGTTCTTAGCTCACACCAAAGAATTCACAGTGGAGAGAAATCATTTAAATGTTTGGAGTGTGGGAAAAGCTTTTTTGCACAGGCAAAGCTAATCAATCATCAAAGAATCCACACAGGGGAAAAACCATATAAATGCTTGGAGTGCGGGAAGGGCTTCAGTCAAAAGATAAACCTTACTTCGCATGAAAGAATCCACACTGGGGAGAAACCGTATAAATGCTTAGATTGTGGGAAAAGTTTCTGCCACAGCTCAGGCCTGAGGTCCCATCAAAGAATCCACACAGGGGAGAAACCATTTAAATGCTCAGAATGTGGAAAAAGTTTCAGTCACAGGATAAATCTCATGTCACATGAAAAAATCCACACGGGAGAAACCATACAAATGCCTGGAGTGTGGGAAGAGTTTCTGCCAGAGCTCAGGCCTTAAGGTACATCAAAATATTCACACCAGAGAGAAATCATTTCCATGCTCAGGGTGTGGGAAGAGCTTTAGTGCTAAAGGGAATCTCAATTCACATCGAAAAACGAACTCCGGATGTTGGAAGAAGGACTCTGTGAGCTGTCACTTGGTTTCCCCTCCTCTCAGTAAAGAAGTTGTCCCTGGTTCCCAGAATGACATCTGTTCACAGAATCCTGTGAATCAAGAATCCAGTCAAGCTGGAAATTTTCAGTTCTTTCCTGTGTTTCTAAAGGAGGAATTTATAGTTGTTCAGACATGAAATGGTTGCTTGCACGTAACTAGAAACTAATGAAAAAGATAATGATGCAGCAACTTTATGAACTAAATTTGGATCCAGGGGCACCTAAGAGAACAAGATTTTCAGGGTATAAGCTTTTGAGAGTCAAAGCTCCCTTCATCCGACTCCCAAAAGCTTGAAAATCTTGTTGGTCTTCAAAGTGCTGCTGGACTCAAATCTAGCTGTTCTACTGCAGACCAACATTGCTACCTCTGAAACTATCATTATGAAAAATGAGACTTTAAAGTACCATTGTAAAAAAAAAAGTTGATCTGACTGATCAAATAATTTAACTATAGAAAGCATTCACAGAATAATTTAAACTAATTTAATAAGACTAGCAGTTTCTTGGTTCATTGACACTGATACGGATTTATGTTACTTTTTCTCAATACCCTGTCAGATCTCATCCTATTGGCCAAGATTTCTCCTACAGTTTATATTAATGGTACCTCAAGTTAGTATGGTTGCTTGTGTCAAAAGTGAATGTTTGACTGTTACTGGATCATTCCCCCCCAGGAATAAAACCCCATGGTAAGGATTTAATATTTTGAATCTGAGATAATCTGATTTTAATGAAGACTCACTATTCCAAAGTAGTCCTGGGGGGTTGTGTCCATAAAACATTGACACCTTTTGCCTATAAGGAAAGATTTTGGTCTGTTTGTATCTTGTCTTTGGATGGCAAGCCCCCTTTCTGGCATGGCAGTCTTTGGCATGATCATATTTTCTGTCTGGCAGCTGATACTTCATAATGCAAATGGAATACTGTTCTATCCCATAGTTCAAGTAATATGCTACTCTGTTCACTATTGATGCCAAGTATGGTGAACTTCCCAAACTGCTTCTTGCTCTGCATGGGAGCTGTTCATGTTTTCAGGAGTTAAACTACATATTATCTTCCCTGCTTTGTCCACTTAACTTCAGCCTTCATTGGAGGCCTCCAGCAAAGCACCACCAAGGACTGCAGTAAAGTTGTCTTCAAATTGTGTTCATTGGCCACAGTAGAGGGAGATTATGTACACAAACTCTGGGAAAGCAGTTCATGATAGCAGAGGCAACTTTAAAGTACCCCAAACATTTATTTTGACACCAGATTTCATGGGAAGTCTTTGAGGCAAAGTCTCTTGACTGGATGCTATATTTTATGAGACAGTCCCAGGAAACTGATGGTGGAAATGTCTCCCAGAATGCAGACTTCAAACATGCCATTTTAAAAATTTAATGAGGGTAAAAATTTTGGGGATGGATATTCCTGGAATGTTAATGACAATGGCTAGTAGAATTATTTTCATAGAATCATAGAGTTGGAAGGGACCACCAGAGTCATCTGGTCCAACCCCCTGCACAATGCAGGAAATTCACAACTATCTCCCCCACACACCCTGTGACCCCCCACTACATGCCCAGAAGATGGCCAAGATGCCCGCCCTCTCATCATTTGCTTAAGGTCATAGAATCAGCATTGCTGACAGATGGCCATCTAACCTCTTCTTAAAAACCTCCAGGGAAGGCGCACTCACCACCTCCCGAGGAAGTGTGTTCCACTGAGGAACCGCTCTAATGGTTAGAAAATTCTTCCTAATGTCTAGATGGAAACGTTTTTGATTTAATTTCAACAAGTTGGTTCTGGTCTGACCTTCTGGGGCAACAGAAAACAACTCGGCACCCTCCTCTATATGACAGCACTTCAAGTACTTGAAGATGATTATCATATCACCTCTCAGTCTTCTCCTCTTCAGTCTTGTTATGTCTTGTTAAAATATTGGGTGCGTGTGTGGAAGATAAGGGTTGGAGTCAGAACATGCAGTTAATATTGCAATCTTTTTACTGGTAAAAGTACAAGAATGTTGTATAGTTCTGTGTGCTTTGGCTGTTTTAATGAAACCAACCTTCGACTCAAGACTGGATTCCTGAACTTTGCTTTTTTACAATAGTGGACTGTAATGTCTTCAAATCTTGTGATGCTAGTGTGTATATAGTGGTTTCTCTGCAGTGATTAAAAATGGGAAATGCATGCCATGCTGTACAGTTTTCATTTTCAGCCATGGATTGGTTCAGTTTCAATTCTTTTAAATGTAAAGAGGAGAGTAGGAAAGAGAAGCAATGTTATCTATTGGCTTCCCCACTCCTGTTTTGTGACCTCAAAGTTTTTCTACAAATGCTTGGAAAATTATAACTGCTAGATTCGGGTCCAGTAGCACCTAAGAGACCAACATGGTATTTAATGAAGGAAGCTCTCATTCTTTTCTTTTCTTTTTTTAATAATTTCTTTATTGCTTTTATAATTAAACACACACACAAAAAGAATTTTTTTAACAATTAAAATCATAATCCAGTACACAAAATATATAAAGTATACAAAAAACAAATATAGAGCACTATTACATCCATTGCTAATACATTTTTTTTTAATACATAGTGGCCAAACCTCTACCACCCACCCTTGTGCCCTCCACCCTTGGACTTCCGGAGCGGTGTTTTGACAATATATAAAAACTTAGTATTATGATCCTTGATTAAAATAAACACGTTAATCTATAATTCATTAACTATACTTATAAAATCAGTTTTTGCCGATTTATCCCAATATGCAGTGGCCTTTGACCATATTTGTTTAAATTCATCCATATCTTTACCATGTCAAGTCTGTAATTTTGGCCATCCACATATACATCCATAACTTTTCTCTCCACTCTTTAATTGAAGGTTTATTTGTTTGCTTCCAGTTCTTAGCAATTATAATTCTAGCTGCAGCAAAACTATATTGGCATATGACTCTATCAGCATTATCTAAATTCTTTTTAGGGATACCTAATAAACAAAAGGCAGGATCTTTTTTTATTTTTGAATTAATCATATTATTAGTTTCCTTTAAAATTAATCGCCAAAATCTCTTGAGTTTTTTACAAAACCACCAAACATGCATAAATGTACCAATATCCGTTCCGCACTTCCAACAAAGACCCTCATCTTCTTTTTTCATTTTGCTTAGTAATACTGGGGTTATATACCATCTATAAAACATTTTATATAAATTTTCTCTTATTTCATTAGTAATAGTAAATTTAAATTCCTTCTTCCACGAATTTTCCCAAATTTTGAAATCTATATTATAGCCTAATTCCCTCATCCATTTCACCGTCACTGGTTTAATCCTTTCCTGTTCTAAATTCATTTCTATTAATAATTTATAGATCCTTCCTATCAATCCTTTATTCCCCTTATTTAGTATAATTTCAAATTCCGATTTGGTATGATTAAAACCCATCCTATTGTCCTTATTAAATATATCCCCTAATTTATAATACATAAACCAATCTTTAATTTGAAGCTCTTCAGGAAGCTCTCATTCTTGAAGGCTCATGCTCCAAAAATCTTGTAGGTCTCTAAGGAACTGCTGGACTCAAATTCTAGCTGCTGTGCTAAAGACCAATACAGCTACCCTCTGAGACTATCTTCTCCCCAAATCTGTGAGGCTGGCAAAAGATCTCCTTGATGGGATCCCAAGAGGAAAAAATGGTTTTGTAACCTCAGATACCAAATGGATGGGTTATTTTCAGCATTTATTGGATTTGCCTGGAGCTGGTAGGGGCCAGATGCCAATGATTACAGCCAGTCTCCTGTACCTTTCCTGGGAATTGGGGTGTGTCGGAGAATCTTTGTTGCAGTTCTTCCTGACCCAGGGAGAAGAGGAATTCTGGAGAGCCACTTCCAAATATAAAGACCCCTGGGTACATTATGCTGTGTCAGTCTGGGTGGGGCACTGTGGAGGGAAGTCACCAGCCTCTGCCTCTTTTTTGGCAGTTCTCTTGCTGGCATTTGTTCATCTGGTCCAGTTGTTTCTCAGCCCACGACCCTGAGCCATTGATAATGGTTTGAGGTGAACATTCTGGAATAAATGTGGTGCAAAAAACACCGCTGGGTGATTTGCTGTCTTTGTGATCACCGGCTGGCTCCCACTGACTTTCTCAGAAGTGAGCCGTGGCTCACAAAAGCTCATCCCCTGCCAGAAAATATTTTTGTTAGTCTTTAAGGTGGTACTGGACTCTGGCCCTTTTCTACTACAGCAGACAAACTAACACGGCTACCCACTGTGAATTATCTTCATGGAAGGCACCACATTTAGCCATAGAGAATGGAAATCCATCAACCTTGTGACAGATGGATTCCCATTCTAGCTGTATCTGAAGAAGTGAGCTGTGGCTCACGAAAGCTCATCCCCTACCGGAAAATATTCTTGTTAGTCTTCAAGGTGCTACTGGACTCTTGCCCTTTTCTGCTACAGCAGACAGACTAACACGGCCACCCACTGTGAATTAAAGACAGATGGATTCACATTCTAGCTGTATCTGAAGAAGTGAGCTGTGGCTCATGAAAGCTCATACCCTACCAGAAAATATTTTTGTTAGTCTTTTAGGTGCTACTGGACTCTGGCCCTTTTTCGACTACAAGATAAGAACTGCAGTAATTTAGGATCAAACAGAAAAGCACCTGACCATGAGGGTCTGCACTGCTCCTTAGTGAGAATGAGACCACCATTTCTATGTAACGCCTCCGAATCTCTAACAGGGGGTTCAAACCCTTAAAGATCTATTATTGGGTCTGTGTATTGACGCCATGCATGTCGTCTTTTTGTACCTCCCGTTACCAAAGATTATATCCCTGCTTGCCCGCCTTTGATGTGTGGGGCCATTTATTCATGGAAGGTTTTGCATTGGATTTGCCACTCTATAGGTGCCCATTTCCCCCATCTGAAGTCTCAAAGCTCTGCCTGGCGGCTTATTGTTGAGTTTTGAGAATAGGGATGGGGGGGAAAGTGCATCTAAAGAGTGGCAGATCCAATGCAAAACCTTCCAGGAATAAATGGCCACAGTGTGTGTGCGACTTGTCCTGCGCATCTGGGGCCATCCTCACCCGGGGGGGTGCATTGGACCGCTTTGAACCCTCAACCTCCTGCTGTGCAATTGTCATTGGGAATTAATGCAATGCTACAGGCGCATCACGTCGCCTCCCTCTCCGATGCGCACTTCAGGGTTAAAACAAACCTACGGAGCGCGTCTGCTTTCCTAGAAAGCCCAAAAGGAAAGAGGGTTTGGGAAGGGGGAAGGGGGGGTTGGAGACCCTCTTCCTGCCCCGCCTCCCTCTGCGGGCAAGAGCCCTTTGTGGATGCCTTGCACGCGCCGGGATCCGGCCCCTTCTGGCACCCGGTGAGTCCCGTTTGCATTGGGGCGCAGGAAAGGTGCCAACTGCAAAGGGGGAGGAAGGGGTGGTCTGGCAGGCGGGGAGAAAATAGGGGGAAATGGAGATTTCCCCCCCCCCCGGGCCCTGCACCAAAGCCAGGGTCCTGTGCAGCTGACCCACCTGGAGAGGCGGTCCTATAGAGATCAGCTCCTCTGCAAATGTCAGGTGGGGAAGTCAGAGGATGAAGCAGGGGCACAATGAGGCAGAATGAGAGGGGCCCCCAGATCAGTCTCAAGAAGAGAAATAGAGGAATTATAATATTTAATATAATATAATATAATATAATATATAATATTATATAATATTATATAATATTATATAATATTATATAATATATAATATAATATATTATATAATATTATATAATATATAATATAATATATTATATAATATTAATATAATATAATATAATATATTATAATATTTATTCTCATTATTTATTCTCATTATAATATTTATTCTCAAAGGAAGTTGAAAATGATACTTATTATCGAATCCGTCTTTTGCCCTGACCTGGGTGGCCCAGGCTAGCCTGATCTCGTCAGAAGCTAAGCCGGGTCAGCCCTGGTTAGTATTGGGATGGGGGACCACCAAGGAAGACCGGGGTTGCTGTGCAGAGGAAGGCACTGGCAAACCACCTCTGTTAGTCTTTTGCCCTGAAAACCCCCAAAGGGGTCGCCGTACGTCGGCTGCGACTTGACGCCACTTTACACACACACACAATCCATCTTTTATTATAAAAATGGTGCTTTTTATTTCTGTTCTTCTTTCTTTTTCTTTTCTTTTTCTTTATTTGAATACAGATAAATGAAATAGTAAATACTTAGATTATGAGTAATGTTAAATAAACATATATATATATATGTATATATGTGTGTGTATATGTGTGTGTGTGTGTGTGTGTGTGTGTGTGTGTGTGTGTGTGTGTGTATATATATATATATATATATATATATAAAATAAACGTTTGTAACAATATTAGGATTGGAATCTTAAACAAAGGAGATTACAAATAAATGACAAGATTGAGGGAGGTGTAGGGGAAGTCTTTATTTTTTTATTGTTTTAATCTATATATATATATGTATTTTCAACAATTGTTTATTAGAATTTATACTCTGATGTTTACCTATATTGATTGTTGAATACTTTGTCTAATTAGTATAGAAAAATAATATTTTTTTTTTAAAAAAAGATCAGTCTCAAGAAGGAGGTATTGCCCACATACAGAAGAAGGGTTTGGTCTGGAGCCCCCCCCCCCCAGTGAAAGAACTGTCAGTGGATTCTTCATTTGCTTTCCAACAGGGAGAAACATATGTGCTTGTCACGGTCTTCAGAATGTGGTAGATTGCACATTGAACAATGTGTGTGTTTGTCTTTGCAGGAAATCAGAATCCTACCAGTTGAGGCGTTGATTTTTGACTTGAGCAAGAACTCGGCAGAAGAAGTCTATCGGCTTTCTGGCTCGGTTGGGGGGTGGGGGTGTCCCTCAGAGCAACGATAGAAAATGGAAGAGAGGGACTTCTCCTACTCCGAATCATGGAAAGGTCGCTTTGTCTTTCATGCTGGGAGTAGAGGGGAATTCTGGGAAGGACCTGTGCGGAAAATCCTAGCTGAAGACACCTCCAGTTCAGATGTGCAGCGCCAGCAATTCAGGCGGTTCAGCTACCAGGAGGCCGAGGGCCCCCGAGAGGTCTGCTACCGACTCCACCATCTCTGCCGTCAGTGGCTGAAGCCAGAGAGGAACACCAAGAAGGAGATGCTGGATCTGGTGGTCCTGGAGCAGTTCCTGGGTGTCCTGCCTCTGGAGATGCAGAGCTGGGTCAGGGAATGTGTTCCAGAGACCAGTTCCCAGGCAGTGGCCCTGGCAGAAGGCTTCCTCTTGAGCCAGGCAGACACCAAGAAGCAGGAAGGGCAGGTGAGACTGACTCATCCTTCCTCCACCTCTTGGAATTACTAGGGAGAAAAATACAACAACAATCTTTGTCAGTGGTGCAAATTGTTCTTGAAATCCTCCAAGTATGAAATGTCTTAACCACCCAAACCTCCCTACCCCATTCCTTTTCTAATTCCTCTTTGCTTTCCCTGCTGGGAATCCTCATATCTGGAGATCCAGCGTGGTGTGGTGGTTAAGAGCGGCAGACTCTAAGCTGGAGAACCAGGTTTGATTCCCCGCTCCTCCACGTGAAGCCAGCTGGGTGACCTTGGGCTAGTCACAGTTCCCTCTGAACTCTCTCAGCCCCACCTACCTCACAAGGTTTCTGTTGTGGGGAAGAGGAAGGGAAGGCTGTTGTAAGCCACTTTGAGAAAAAGAGGGGCATATTAACCAGTTCTTCTTGTTTCAGGCACCGGGGCCATGGGAAAAGACCAGTGGCTTCACAGAGGCAGAGACGGATCCTGTGGTTGCCAGGCAGAATCTGCTGCAGAAGGAGATTAAACAGGAGTGTGACTCAGGAAAGACATCATTAGGTAAAGGTTGATGGGGGAAATTTTGACTCTGTCCCTGCTTTTTATCTCTCCCTGAAATCCATTTGTTCTCCTTTTATGCTCCCCTGGTCCTTTCAGCCAAAGGACCAGGGGAGCATAAAAGGAGAACAAATGGATTTCAGGGAGAGATAAAAAGCAGGGACAGAAGCTGGTTTCCAGCTTCTCCTATGATGCCTGAATATTTCTGTGATTGACACCTTTCAGCTGTGAAAACTTTATTTCTAGCAGAGAGTTTAAACATTTCACTGATTCCACCCAATGTGAAGGAAACTGGAGGTTAAAACTCCCACCATAAGTTCCACGTCAAGTAAAATGCTCTAGAGTCTTGTCTGTTGTGCTATCTTTCAGCAGAGGGTCACAAGACCCTCGTTTAATATGGGAAGGGGGATAAAGAAGGAAAATGACATGCCCCCCAATTAATCTTCACAAGTCCCCTGCTTGTGGAAAGTTTCCTATATCCAATTCTGCATGGGAAGGGCAAACTGTATTGCTTCCATGAGCAATGGAACATCCATGCTTTATGATGGGGGAACATGAAAAATGTGTTCCAGCATATCATCAGTTCTGTGATCCATCCAAAGCACTTAGGCATAATTCACACTGCCCATTTGCGCTTTTTACACCCCCCCACACACAATGTATTGAAGTTTCAGCTGTCTGTGAAAAGATCTTCCCATCACGTTCGTGTTCTTCACAGATGATGGATCATTTCTGGCGGTATCTTTTAGACCCTGTTTTCCTTGTGATGGAGTGGAAAGCAGTTCTACGCATCCAGGTCAGGTAAGGGAGGATATCCTAAAAGCAATATCCTGACTGGGTCTCCCCTCTGCCCCACCCTACATCTCTCTGGACCCAAAGGAACCACTTGGAAGGTTCTGGATGCTTCTCATGAAAGCCTGAAACCTGCAACCGCTCCCCTTCTCTTGGCTCCACTCTCAGACTGAGCTTTGAAAGGGCTGCTATCTGTGACTGCCAACTGTTCCTTCTTTCAGGGGCCAGTGACCTTTGAGGAGGTGGCCGTGTATTTCACCGAGGAGGAGTGGGCTCTGCTGGATCCAGGCCAAAGAACCCTGCACAAGGAAGTCATGGAGGAGAATTATGGGCTGGTGGCCTCTCTGAGTAAGGTTCTCCCTCTCTGTGGTTTGACCAAAGCAAACTGCAAAAGCTTAATAAGGGAAGAAATCATCACCTTGCAGATTCTTCTTCCCTGCTTCTTGGATCCCTTTAGAGGTTGGGAGTGTCGTACAATGGTGGAGGAAGGTGCTGTCAAGTCACAGCCAACTTATGGCAACCCCATAGGGATGTCAAGGCAAGAGATGACAGTGGAGGATTGCCATTGCCTGCCTCTGTGTGGCAACCCCAAACTTCCTTGTTTGGTGGTCTCCCATCCAAGTGCTAACCAGGGCCAACCCTGCTTTAGCTTCCAAGATTTCACAAGGTTGGGCTAGCCTGAGCCATCTGGGTCAGGGAATTCTACTGTATGCAGGTGATGTGAAAGCCCTCTACCTGATACCCTGAAGAGCCACTGCCAATCTGAGAAGACATTATTCACCTTCAGTTCTTGTAGGCTATCCGGGCTGTGTGACTGTGGTCTTGGTATTTTCTTTCCTGACGTTTCGCCAGCTGCTGTGGCAGGCATCTTCAGAGGAGTAACACTGAAGGACAGTGTCTCTCAGTGTCAAGTGTTTAGGAAGAGTAATATATAGTCAGAAGGGGGTTGGGTTTGAGCTGAGTCATTGTCCTGTAAAATATTAAAGATAATGTGCTAATAATTGTCCTGTAAGTATCAAGATAATGTGCTAATGAGGGTGTGGTATTCACCTTGATGGACTGATATTCACCTTGATGGACTGATGGTCTGATTCAGTATAGGGCAACTTTGTATGTGACTATCACAGAATGTTGCTAAGCTGGCCATCCCTTTCCCCACAAGGAGCAGTGAAGGAAGAGACAAATGAAGATTAACTTGAGAGCAGGGAAAGAGTTGAGAAGACCCCTGTGGTCATGTCTCCTTTTAGCCCCATGGGAGGTGGGGGGTTGATTAAATCAAGCTGCACCAGAATTGTTGGTAAGCAAATCCTCTCCCCACACACACTTCTCTGAAATGGAATGGGCCACATGTTTATAGAAGCCAACCACACACACTGTTTCTCTATTAAATGCTTTTATTTTATGTTAAATAAATGTTTGTTATTCATCTCTATCTGTATCCTATCTGTTGAGACAAATAGGAAAAAGTTATCTCTATTTATCTCTATTTACATCACAAATAAGTACAGTGGTTCTTGTAGGTTATCCGGGTTGTGTAACCGTAGTCTTGGTATTTTCTTTCCTGACGTTTCGCCCACAGCTGTGGCAGGAAAGAAAATACTAAGACCACGGTCACACAACCCGGATAACCTACAAGAACCGAGGAACTCTGACCGTGAAAGCCTTTGACAAAATAAGTACAGCCTTGGTCTAGCAGGTTTCCAAATAAGAGGCCTTTAGGGAGCACATAGCGTACACACTACCACTTGTGTCCCTCTTTTTATTTGATTGTGGGTAGGAGGAGTTTAATGAATCCAATAGGAGAGGCCAGAGTGGGGAACAGTTTTCAGTCCAGAAGGCAGTTGCTCAGGGCTTTCCCCACCTCTCTCACCCCAAGTCTTTCTCACCCCAGAACCACCACAGTAAAAGGAGGCAGCTGTGTGATTTGGTCCTGACTGACAGAACAAAGGCTGAAGTGGGTAAAATAAACATCACATAGACAAGAGAAAATCCTGACAGAATATTAAGGTGTTAATAAAAGAAGGTTCTTAATAACTTATTTTGCTGAGGAGTTCCTTGATACTGGGGAACTCTTTAAGGAAAACATTCTCTCAGAAGTGAAAAGGAGGGAAAGTATGGACAACATGGCAGCATGAAGATTTAAGTAGATCATAGCATCTTGTTGAGGCACTTGGAGGCCGAAGTAGGTCTCAGGGCACTGAACAGGTTCAAATAATTCCTGTCTCAAGTTGTTACCCCCTTCTCTTTATTCTAGCAGGAAATGAATGGGAGAACGACAAGGAGACTGAACCAGATGGGCTGCCCTGGGGAAAAGACCCATACAAAGAAGCGGATCAACAAAAAAGGAAAACTGAAGCCAAAGGATGGAGGAGAAGGAATAAATCCATAACTTCTCAAGGTATAGATGTCTATGAAATCCCCATTGAAGAAAAAATGGAGAAAGGAAAGAGGAAGAGAAAATGTCTTGTGTGTGGGAAAAGTTTGAGCTGGAAGTCCAGCCTCAAGGCTCACTGGAAAATTCACACTGGGGAGAAACCATTTAAATGCCTGGAGTGTGGGAAGAGCTTCCGACAGAGGGCAAAACTAATTACCCATCAAAGAGTCCACACGGGTGAGAAGCCGTTCAAATGCTTGCAGTGCGGAAAGAGTTTCATTCAGAACGAATGCCTCACTTCCCATTTAAAAACACACTCTGGGGAGAAGCCATTTAAGTGCTTACAGTGTGGGAAAAGCTTCAGCTGGAGTCATAACCTGACATCCCATCAAAGAATTCATACAGGGGAAAAACCGTATAGTTGCTCCGAGTGCGGAAAGAGCTTTTCTCAGAGGAGAGACCTGAACTCCCATGAAAGAATCCACACAGGGGAGAAACCCTACACCTGCTCAGAATGTGGAAAGAGCTTCCACCAGAACGCACACCTGACTTCTCACCAAAGGATCCACACTGGAGAGAAACCGTACAAATGCCTGGAGTGTGGTAAGAGCTTTAGTCGGAGTTCAAGCCTCACTTCGCACCAAAGGACGCATACTGGGGAGAAGCCATTCAAATGCTTGCAGTGTGGGAAGAGCTTTAGCTGGAGCCATAACCTAACATCCCATCAAAGAATCCACACAGGGGAGAAGTCGTTCCAGTGCTTGGAGTGTGGGAAGAGCTTTAATAAGAAAACAAATCTCATTTCACATCAAAGGGTACATTCGGGGAGTTGGAAAAAAGATCCTGTGAATAACCACTTGGTTCCACCCGCTCTAGGTTCGGATGTTGTCCCCGTTTCCCAGAATGCCACCTGTTCCCAGAATCCCCTGAATTACGAACCAACTCAAGAAGAAAATTTCCAGTACTTTACTATATATCTAAATGAGCAGATTATAATTGTTCAAACGTGAAATGAACACTGGCAGTAGAAACCGAGATGCCTAAAAATGGCACATTGGACCTTAATATAGTAATAACGAAGAAAATATTAATAAATTAAAATGCCCATTTCACCTTAAATGAGAGGTGAATTAAATCTGATCAGACCAACCAAGTTTCTAGCTCTTAGAAATTAATATGAAGTTCTGACTATTGTGTGAATTCTGCCAAATGGCCAATGTTGTTTCTAACTACATAACTGCAGCTTGTATTACTGATATCCCAAACTCATAGTGATTTCTTGGCTACTCTTTTCAGGAATCAAACCCCACATTAAGGATTTAACACTGAGATAAGAGTTGCTGTAATTTGAAGGTGGGGTCCTTCTAACTCTTCCAAAACAGTTTTGTAGGTCTGATGTCACATTTGCAGAATATTGGTTTGGCCCCACAAGTCAGTAAATTGATTACTGGTGTCATAACTTTTGGAATTACGTCTCTTTTGCATGGGAGCTATTTGTTCCATCTTCTAAAAGTGGAATCACCTTTCTGATATTATTCTTCCATGTCTGCTGACTTCAGTTTCCATCTGGTGGAGTACTCCTCAGCACAGTGGCTGCCTTAAAAAAGGCAAAATGCATTTGATCCCGCCAAGAAAGAACTGGAACATGTAACTCAATTCCGGGAAATGTTATTTATTGTGGCGTGAGTGTTCATGAGATGCCTTTGAGGATAGAGAAAGTGCATGCCGCATTTTATAGGATAGCCCTGGGAAAGTGGGAGAGGACATTTCTTCAGAATAACTGTTTGTGCTGCTTTCTTTTCAGTTTTGAAGAAACTTATAGGAAGCTGTTAAACCTGGGTCTTTTTTCCTTCCGAGCTGGTGGTTGTTATGATGATCACACGTACACAGCACCTATCTGGGGCAGCATCTAATTTTTGGGACACTGCTAAACTGGCAGAAAGAAGAGAATTGATACATAAACGCTGTTGTTATTGCTGAACCTAATAGTGCGGGTGGGAGACGCGGATCTTCTAAGTAAGACTTCATACATAATGTTTTGAAATTATAAGGATAAAAATCCTTTTGAAGATTAGCTGACCTAGTGTACTGATGCCCGAGTGCTGGTGGAACCGTTCTGTGCTTTGTTAGTCTGTTTGAAAATTATAGTTGTGAAAAAAGGCTTAGAGCTTGTAACAAATTTATTTACCTCAGCTAGAATTACAATCTCTCTCTCTCTCTCTCTCTGTATTTTTGTTATTTCTGGAAACTGAGATTTCCTTGCTATTAGAGAAATGCTTCTGTAGTGTGGTGTGGGATTTGGCTCATTCAATAAACCTGAAATATTACTGAAAATGTGGATGAAGCTCAGATTTCTAAATAATAAGCAGACTTCTGCATACCAAGCAGATGCTCTGCTACTGAGCCACAGCCTCTGAGTGATACACACTCAGAGGCTGTGGCTCAGTAGCAGAGCATCTGCTTGGTATGCAGAAGGTCCCAGGTTCAATCCCTGGCATCTTCAGTTAAAAAGAAATTAGGTAGTAGGTGAGGTGAAAGACTTCCATCTGAGATCCGGTAGAGCCACTGCCAGTTTGAGTAGACAATACTGACTTAGATGGACCAGTGGTCTGATTCAGCGCAAGGCATCTACACACCCACTCTGCAGACACTTCAGTAGCTACCAGTCAGGTACTGGGCTCAATTCGATGCCCTAGCTGTCACCTGTTATGTGTGTTAAGTGCCGTCAAGTCGCTTCCGACTCATGGTGACCCTATGAATCAATGTCCTCCAAAATGTCCTATCTTTGACAGTCTTGCTCAGGTCTTGCAAATTAAGAGCCGTAGCTTCCTTTATTGAGTCAATCCATCTCTTGTTAGATCTTCCTCTTTTCCTGCTGCCTTCAACTTTTCCTAGCATGATTGTCTTTTTCAGTGACGCTTGTCTTCTCATAATGTGACCAAAATACGACAGCCTCAGTTTAGTCATTTTAGCTTCTAGGGTCAGTTCAGGCTTGATTTGATCTATAACCTACTGATTTGTTTTTTTGGCGATCCACGGTATCCGTAACACTCTCCTCCAACACCACATTTCAAAAGAATCTACTTTCTTCCTATCAGCTTTCTTCAATGTCCAGCTTTCACACCCATACATGGTAATAAGGAATACGATGGCATGATGGTAGCTGTCACCCACAAAGCCCTTAAAGGCACTGGCCTCATGTACCTGCAGGACTGTCTATCTTGCTGAGTTCTGCTGCAAGAGCTCCACTCACCTGTGTTAAACCTTCTGAAAGTGTGTGTGGCCATTTATGCACGGCTGCTTCTTCGCTGTCACCCCACCGACTATTTCAGGGCTTTGCTTTGATTATGCTTTCATTTTCCAAATGTCAGAGGTTGCCTTGCTCTCCCCCCGCATTTCCCTGTGTGTTCCCTGCATTTTCTGGGTGCTGGCTTAACACAAATCCAGAAAATGCAGGCAAAACGCGGGGAAACCAGCGGGGAGAGCGAGGCGACCTCTGACGGTTGGAAAATGCAAGCATAATCAAAGGAAAGCCCTGAAGTAGTCAGCAGGAAACAGCCATGCATAAATGGACTGTATGTTAAATGCTGAGGGTTGTACCTTCCTTTATAGAGTCAATCCATCTCATGTTGGGTCTTCCTCTTTACCTGCCGCCTTCAACCTTTCCTAGCGTGATTGTCTTTTCCAGTGACTCTTGTCTTCTCATAATGTGACCAAAGTACAATAGCTTCAGGTAAGTCATTTTAGCTTCTAGGGACAGTTCCGGCTTGATTTGATCTAGAATTCTTAAATGTCCACCCTGCATATGGACAGCATTGGCGGCTGCCTGTCCTCACCCATTCTCTGTGGAGTCTCTGCGCTGTGTATAGCAGTCTGCCTGAGGCTATCAGGAAGCCCCCACGCACACGCTTTGTCATCTTGCAAAATGGGCAAAACAATTGTTCAGGGGGTTATTTCTTGTAGGTGGAGCTAAACTGTGGTGTAAAAGATTGGCTCAGTCGGTGACTTATTAAGGACAAAGCTTTTCCTACAGAGATGATCTTTTTTTCTTAAACAGGTTTGCATGCATTATTCGTTTTTCCCCATTCTACAATCCCAGGTCAACTCCTCCATTTTATTGTACCAGGAATCTTTGCTGTTAGATTCAAAAGAGCCAGTGGTTAAGAGCGGTGGTTTGGAGCAGTGGAGTCTGATCTGGAGAACCGGGTTTGATTCCCCCTCCTCCACATGAGCGGCGGAGGCTAATCTGGTGAACTGGATTTGTTTCCCCACTCCTACACACAAAGCCAGCTGGGTGACCTTGGGCAAGTCACGCTCTCTCAGCCCCACCTACCTCACAGGGTGTCTGTTGTGGGGAGGGGAGGGGAAGGGAAGGTGATTGTAAGCAGGTTTGATTCTGCCTTAAGTGGTAGAGAAAGTCGGCATATAAAAACCAACACGTCTTCTTCTGCTCCTCCCCAGGGTTGCCAACTTTGGGTTGGGAAATTCGTGGAGAGTTGGGGGTGGAGCTTGGAGACGGCAGGGTTTGAGGAGGACAGGGACCTCAGCAGGGTATAATTCCATAGTCCACCCCCAAGGCAGCCATTTTCTCCTAAGGAACTGATCTCTCTTGTCTGGAGAACAGTAGTAATTCTGGAAGACCTCCAGGCCCCCACCTGGAGGTTGGCAAGCTTACCTCTCACCCATTCTGTCCCAGTCCCCATTCTCTGAGATTAAGCGACTGAGCCAGGAAGCTCCAGGGCAAGCAGGGATTTGAACCCAGATCTTCACATCTACGGGGCTGTTGTGAGTGCATTTTTCTAGGAGGGAAGAACAGTCCCCTTTGGGATAAACTTACTCTGCACATTGGCAGAGGCATTTCTCTGAATGGGGAAAAAAGGTTTCACAAGGAATGAGAGTTCGGAGAAGGCATTTTGCAAATGCATAAAGACATTTGCACCATAGGTTCTTTTTTGGGGCAACAGTTCCTTCCTGTGTGTATTTAATGGAGCTGCTAACCCCAGGTGGTGGAACGAAATAGACACCACTGTACAAGTATCAAAAGATTTGGAAATCAGCACAGGAGCGAAAACAATTTAAACAAAGTGCAACATTCTTTATAAGCTACTACATGAAAACAACACAAGACAAATTGTACACCAAAGACCTTCCAAAGACCATATATACAAGTTAATATGTACAAAATTGTTTTTCAAAGTTGTCTCAGTTATGAGTACAAATTCTTCTTATCGAAGGTAGACATCATGTAGTAAGATAGAGGCCATCAGTTTTATGGAGGATACGGCCGTTTCAGATTCTTAGCTTTTAAGCAGTTCTTCTTCAGTCCTTCCTATATTATAAAAAATATATAATTGTAATCATGCTATATCAGTCCTGAATTTTACAATATTTAAATAATATATTACAATTGTGTGTAACGTGCCTTCAAGTCGCAGCCGACTTATGGTGACCCCTTTTTGGGGGGTTTTCATGGCAAGAGACTAAAAGAGGTGGGTTGCCAGTGCCTTCCTCTGCACAGCAACCCTGGACTTCCTTGGTGGTCCCCCATCCAAATACTAACCAGGGCCGACCGTGCTTAGCTTCTGAGATCTGACGAGATCAGGCTAGCCTGGGCCATCCAGGTCAGGGCATGACATTGTGTGTGTAAAGTGCCGTCAAGTCGCAGCCGACTTATGGTGACCCCTTTTTGGGGTTTTCATGGCAGGAGACTAACAGAGGTGGTTTGCCAGTGCCTTCCTCTGCACAGCAACCCTGGTCTTCCTTGGTGGTCCCCCATCCAAATACTAACCAGGGCCAGCCCTGCTTAGCTTTTGAGATCTGACGAGATCAGGCTAGCCTGGGCCATCCAGGTCAGGATATTACAATTACTTACATTCAAAGTCCTTCATGCATTTCTGCATATTTCATTATCACAGTGTAGGTGACATCAGATGTCCCGCAAGGGGTAAAAGACAAATCCCCGTTCCGCTGAGGATAAGGATACAAAGTTACATCAGATGTTACATCAGATGTTACATACAAGGTGACATCACATGTCCCACAAGGGGTAAAAGACAAATACAAAGTGATACAAAGTGCAGTGATTGCAACAGTAAAATTTACTAATAGTTAAATAGCTAACCGGTGTGTGTGAAGCAAAGGTTAACCACAGCTGGAGATCTGCTGCTATTACAACTGATCTCCAGGCTCACCCCGCAATCTCCAGGCGCTTCCCAACCCAGAGCTGGCAAGCCTAGGGCGAAGCCTTCTGCACACGCTCAGAGGCGCCAGGCTTTGAGACTCCAGCTCCCCCCCCCCTTTCGTTGCAAGCAACGTCGGAGCGGCCGGCAGAGGGCCCCGGTGCGCAAAGCCGGGGCGGACCCAGCTGGGTCTCCTCTGGAGCAGGAAAGGGGTTTGCATCCGGGAGGGAAGGAGGGAAGGAAAAGGAGGATCCTGGCAGCGAGGGGAGGCTGCAGGCTGAGCAGCCGGGACGCGGTTTCCTATCCGAGAATCTCCCCCCAACCTGCCGGTCTGCAATCCAAGGCGTCCCTTTGCCCGGGTGGCTCCCGAGGGGATGGATGCGGCACACCTGAGCCAGGTAAGGTGTGTGTGTGGATGGGGGGGGGGCACGCATGCGTGTGTGCAGGAAGGGGGATGCGGGATGGGTCCCTAAGGAAATCCCCTCCTAGGGCAAGGAGTTGCAATGGGGTTCTCTTAGGACCAAGAGTTGCGATGGGGGTCTCTTAGGACCAAGAGTTGCGATGGGGGTCTCTTAGGACCAAGAGTTGCGATGGGGGTCTCTTAGGACCAAGAGTTGCGATGGGGGTCTCTTAGGACCAAGAGTTGCAATGGGGGTCTCTTAGGACCAAGAGTTGCGATGGGGGTCTCTTAGGACCAAGAGTTGCGATGGGGGTCTCTTAGGACCAAGAGTTGCGATGGGGGTCTCTTAGGACCAAGAGTTGCGATGGGGGTCTCTTAGGACCAAGAGTTGCAATGGGGTTGCGGCCCCAGCCCAATGGGGGACGGGGCAGGGGGGGAGCGGGGGACAGCCGTCCCGTGAGGCACCCCATCCCGGTGATGGACAGTGTGGCCTTACCAATAAGACTAGCACGCGATAGCTGGAGTAAACAGGCCACAACTTTATTGATTACAGCGTTAGGCATCGGCAAGCATGGAGGGCGGGAGCCGGGGATCAGCTGACCCGACTGCCAGCTGATTGCTCCTGCGCCCCGCCAGCCTGCTGGGCGCAGCCTGAGATGGCAGTGCGCTGGGGCCCACATGGTGGCAGCCAACTGTGTGGTCCCCTGCCATTTGGGAGGAGGCCAAACCGCAGCCCCCGAGACAGGCTCAACCATTCCAGGCCTCCCCCCAAAACCCCTTATTGGGGTCCCCAGAAAGGGAAGCGGGGCACGCAGGCCATCTTTCCTCTAAACTGGATCCGGCCCCATGCCCAAACTGCCACAAGAGGCCGGAGCTGCGACCCCCACCTCTCCGGGCGCCTCCCGCCAACGCCTAATGCTGCAACCACCAGCCGAGCCCCCCGCCGTGTGTCCAGCGGCCATGATCCGAGGAAGCCGGCCCGCCTGCCGGATAGCCGCTCGCCCCAGGCAGGCCTCGTTCCACGCCGGCTAGCCTTCGGTCTGGCCCATCGCTGAAGGGATATGGTCCCTCCAGCATCCAGCGGGGGGGGGGGGGATCCATTGCTTCTCTTAGGACCAGCCGGAGCGTCTGAGTGAGCAGAAGCGGGCGGAGGATCCTAAACAGTAAAAGAAGTAAAATAGAAGTCAAACAGCAGAAAGAAGTACAGCAGTGAAAAGAAGCGGGTGGAGGATCCTAAACAGAATGGGGGTCTGCCACTGTAATGCCCAGATATAAGGGCTGGTTTAGAACACCATGGGCAAAAACGCACGGTCGCTTTAGCCTCCTTTAATCCCTGTTTCAGCCAGGATTCAGCCAGGATCGAACGCATGCGTTTCGCCTAATGTGCGTTCGATCCTGGATAAAACAGGGATTAAAGGAGGATAAAGTGACCGTGCGTTTTCACCCTATGCGTTCATACGCACACACATGGAAGCTTTGGGAAGTTGGCATCCGGGAGCCATGAACCAACAAATCATGCTCTCTGTGCTTGGTGCGGCCTTTCACCAGTAGAGAGCTCTAAATTACCTTCATCTTTAGGTACGTGGTTTTCTAGTTACGAAGATCACAAGACCTAGAACTTGCTTAGAGACAGCCTTCGGTCAATATCTATAGGTTATCCTAATTAGAGTGGAGTAGACACCTAGTGTGCATTGGTGCTTTTGTGGATCAATCTGCTTGTCAGCAGCCATGGGCCTGCCCTATGCGAATGCATAAATGATACTGACTTTCCTTTGTTTCTCGGGTGAGTAACTCTGCACATCTTATTTGTGGGTTATTTCACCCCCAGGTCTGTGTTTAGCTAAATAAAGAACTGTGGCTCTTTTTAACCTCCTCCTAGTTGTCTTCATTGAACTCTATAAGACAACATGGCACTTCACCACAAAGATGCATAACTCCAAACCCACTATGGCCTGTGAAAATCCTGGAGATTGGGGGGGGGGTGCCTATGGAGGGGGAAATTTGGGGAGGGATTTCACCTAGAATCTTGCTTATATAGAGTTTTGCCCTCTGAAGCTCTCTCACCGAATGTCTCATGGCTTGAAAACCCTGCGGGGCCGCATCTCTGTCACCTCTCTCTCTCTTCTCTCTCTTAAAAGAAGTGGGTAATAATTAATTCACCCCAGGTTTGTTGTCTATGCTGGTGGTCTTAAAATCAAAATTCCTTGATCGTGGTTAGAGATGTCACTGCCAGCAGAGAATCCTTTTGGTTTCCGAAAGCATTTGCAGGTACGTTATGCCTGTTTTAGGGTTGGGTTTGATGAACTGTCAATTTTTATTTTTACTCATGCAGGTTCTGTTGGGTTTACATTTTTTTAATCGGTTGTAATTTTGTGGCTCTGAGCTCTTCGTTTCCGGTTTGAGAGGCTAACCAGGAAACGTTTTGGATGGATGACTGACTTGTGTCAAAAATAATTGAAAAATGTAAAATAATTCAGAATTCCTCTTTCCTCCCACCCCACCTCCTTCTCTTGTGGTCAGGAGACTCCGGAGCGCCTGATCTGTGTGAAAATGGAAGTGGATGAGACGCCGACAGTATCCAATCTCTCCTGTCAGGTTGGATACAATGGGAGCAAACCTGCACAGCTGTGTGCTTTTTTTGGGGGGGGGGTGGCACTGAGCTTGGATTGGGGCCTTGATCCCACAGAGCTTGTGCAAAGCAGCTGTGGCTTTCACATGTGTAGCAACCTAGGCAGTCTCCACAGGCCTCAAATGTTGACCGTGTGTGTGTTCTGCTGTCTTAGTTCTCTGGATGTATCTGATAAAAACAGGGAAACTGCAAGTCTGAATTTATCCTGTTTGGGAAGATTGTCACACAACTTAACTTCAGTTAACACAGCGCAGATCCTTGTGCTGTGGTGGCAGCTGCTGCCAAAGCCACGTTTTTAAAAAAATCTGCACAGCCAGTCAGAAGCCTTGCTGGGCTAAAGCCCTGTCTGGCCCCGTTCACTTCCTAAAAACACTTGGTGGATGCCAGAAAAGGTATGGGGGGGGGGGACCACGACTCCTGCAGGCACCGTGTTGGGGACCCCTGATGTAACCTCATAGGGAGGCGGCGAGTTATTTGGACTAATACTTGACGATTAGTAACATCCCTGCCCAAATGAAAATTGGTATTATCTGGAAGCTGAACTCTACACCTAGAACACATTTTTATGCTTGTTGTGGGAGGGGGGGCACAGCCTTAAAAATGCCTCCAGCAAAAAAATTCAGAGTTTCTCTGGAAACAAGTTCCGGGATGTACTGGAACAACTGTTTAAGTGCCTCCCCCAGCTTTTCAGAATCCAGTTAATGATGTTTTCTCATTCCTTTCAGGCTGCTGGAGGCCTCGGAAACTGGTGAGATCTAGACTCTTTCTTGCTGTTTTCATTCTGTGTCAAGCTTTGAGCGGGGGGGGGGTACAGGCTTGGCTGCTAAAAGTTTGGCCCTCCCAACTCAACAGTTGCTCTCCGAAGGGAGGAGACCAGAGCTGGAGATGGAAGTGCCCCATTCTATCAGTTTCACTGCCAGATTGGGACTCAGGCCTGTCCACTTGTGCCCAGTGAACAAAAGGAGAGCCGGATGACACCGAAGTCCTCCAGCTTTGGCTTCTGGATGTGAAGAAGCTGCTGTCTCCTCAGTCCATTCACCTTCCCCCCCCATCCTAGAATTGTCTCCTCTGAATGGCACAGGAAGGCCTTTCCCAGCTCCAGTGCCTCAGATTCTTTACCTGGGGATGCCGGGGATTGAACCAGGGGCCTTCTGCATGCAAAGCAGGTTCTCTGCCGCTCAGCCACAGCTCCTGAACCCAGGCCCCTTCACTCCCCTATGCCATACTTTGCCTGCATGTGGGTGACATTTGGGAAATACAGAGCCACAGGAGAATTCACATGCCATGTGCCTGTTGTTGATTCTTCTTTGATTCCCTGGGCTTAACGCCAAGTACTTAAACTTTGCTGAGCCCCAACTATGTGCACAGTACATGTCCTCAGGGCAGGACTTTGGTCTCAACAGAGGCTCCAAGACTGCACGCTTAGGGTCGGGGTGTAGATGAGTATTTCTTGTTCTCAAGGGAGAGCAATGTGGGCCCTGGGAGACTTCATGGAGAAGAAGGAATTCACTGGGGTGGAACTGTAAAAAGTAAAGCTGGTACCACCTCCAGAAAGCCATGTTGGGCAGAGGGACCGATGGAACTGGGGAGTTCATGTCATACAGGGGGCAGCACAAACCCTGGGAATTAGGGTGTGTTTGTGGGTGGAAGGAGGGAGGGAAAGAAATTGGGCACTTAGGACTGATGCTTATGGAAATTATTTTGGAAGCAGAGAGGTGTGGGAGCAGCTTCAAGTCTGGTTCCTTCCTTATTAAACATAATAGGACCCACACGAGAGAGAAGCCATACAAATGCTCGACCTGTGGAGAAAACTTCAGTGTGAGATCAAGCCTCAGTGCCCATGAGAGAATCCACACAGCAGAGAAACCTTATAAACATACAGAATGTCCAAAGAACATCTCCTTGAGATCTAACCTCAAAGAACACAAAAAATTCCACAGAGGAAAAATTACATATGACTGCGTAGATTGTGGGAAGAGCTTCACTTGTAGCTCACGTCTTCTTAGACATCAGAGAACTCACACAGGAGAGAGACCATACAACTGTTTAGAGTGTGGGAAGAGCTTCCCTTATAGCTCAGACCTCCTTAGACATCAGAGGATCCATACGGATGAGAAACCATACGACTGTGTGGACTGTGGGAAAAGCTTCAATTTGAGTGCAATTCTTATTGCCCATCAGAGACCTCATACAGGAGAAAAGCCGTACCGGTGCTCAGACTGTAGCAAATTCTTCCATGTGAGTTCTCAGTTCAGTGTGCATCAGGGAATCCACATGGGGGAGAAGCCCTATGAATGCTCAGTCTGTGGCAAGAGCTTCACTTGTAGCTCACGTCTTGTTAGACATCAGAGAACTCACACAGGAGAGAAACCATACAGCTGTTTGGATTGTGGTGACAGCTTCTCTTGTAGCTCAGACCTGCTTAGCCATCAGAGTATCCATACGGGTGAGAAACCATACAATTGTGTGTACTGTGGGAAAAGCTTCCGTTTGAATTCAGTTCTTATTGTCCATCAGAGAACTCATGCAAGAGAAAAGCCATACCAGTGCTCGGACTGTGGCAAATTCTTCAGTGCAAGGTCTCAACTCAATGTGCATCAAAGAATCCACACAGGGGAGAAGCCCTATGAATGCTCGGACTGTGGCAAGAGCTTCACTTGTAGCTCACGTCTTCTTAGACATCAGAGAACTCATACAGGAGAGAAACCATATCAGTGCTCAGAGTGTGGGCAGAGGTGTAACCTGAAGTCCAATCTCATTAGACACCAGAAAACACATAGAGGAGAGAAACCCTATAAATGCATATACTGTGCGGCAAGTTTTTATACGAGACCAAATTTTGTTGATCATCACAAAACCAACCATGTGGATGCTGTAAATATGAAAATGTGCTACCTGTGATATATTTTCCTGACTGCCAAAGTCATTTTTCCAACAACCCTCCAAAATTATTTAGTTTCCCCTCACTTTTTTGCCATCTATTTCCTATTTCTTGAAATTTAAGGTCTATTTCCCCCAATGTCATGTATTTTCTTTGAGATGTCCTTAAAATCTTTCAAGATTTTAATTTCTGAAAATCTTCAACAGAGGACATTGTTTCATCCACCTTAGAGTGTTCTTTGTTGTTTCATCCACCTTAGAGTATTTTTTGTTGACTTCCTTGAGGGAGAAAGGTGGCTAAGATTTTAAATAAAATAATTAGTTTATCTAGTGTTTGTGTTCTTTATTAAATGCAGCTTAATGTCAACATTCATGAATTTAAGAAATGTTATCTTGAAGATGAACCAGCCTAAAAATACCAGTGCCTATTCAAACTAACAACAGAATCTTATGTCATTATTAAGACATCGACAAATTATCCCAAGACCTAATAATATCAATGAAGACTATATCAGCTGGTTTCAAAACTAAGCTTGTCTGAATTGTAGATCAGCTTTGATAGATAAACAGAGGATACAACCAATCAACAGCTCAATCTACAAATCTCACAACCCCCCCACTTTAACAATTAAATAAATTATTTTCCTAACAATTGCACAACAATCCTTAATTGCAACTTATCCAAACACATACTGTCTTTTATTAAGAAAAGTGAAAAATTAAACAGACAGCAAGTGAGACTCAATGGTCCCCAGTAATGTAGTATAAGTCAAAGCAGATTCATTAACTTAGATAAACAAAAACCCTCTGTTCAAATTATAATTAATTCAGTTCCTTTGCATTGGTTTAATTCCTTCTTTTGTATATCTTGCTGGCCGCAATCCTAGATAGGAGTTCCAGTTGATTGGATGACACCAGTTCACAGTTTTATATGCACGGTCTTATAGATCCAAAATGGCAGATTCCCTTCCTATTGACGCATTAAGTTCCTCCAGTTCTTGCAAGCCTCCTCCTTATAAATATACCTAGGGTAGAAATCCAGATAATAAAGGTGAGAGGCAGGTACTCACAATATGTTTCCCAAGTGTCCTCCTGGTACCTGTGGTTCTGTCGCTCCCATGGCCACTTCAAGGCCCACGTTAAGGGTGGCTCTTTTTGCATGCAGTCTGTGTTGTCCACCAGCAGCATTGCTTCTGACTACTGGCATGGTCTTTAAAGAGGGCCTTAAGAAGAAGAAGAGTTGTTTTTTTATACCCTTCTTTCCTTTAAGGAGTCTCAAAGAGGCTTACAATCGCCTTCTCCTCCCCACAACCTTGTGAAACACCTTGTGAGGTAGGTGGGGGCTGAGAGAGTTCTGAGAGAGCTGTGACCGGCCCAAGGTCACCCAGCAGGCTTCATGTGGAGGAGTGGGTAAATCAAACCTGGTTCTCCAGATCTGAGTCCACTGCTCTTAACCACCATGCCACGC
The DNA here is from genome assembly GCF_029931775.1 of Euleptes europaea. Taxonomy (NCBI): domain Eukaryota; kingdom Metazoa; phylum Chordata; class Lepidosauria; order Squamata; family Sphaerodactylidae; genus Euleptes; species Euleptes europaea. The sequence continues at coordinate 6,634,730 of NC_079312.1, forward strand.
TGGCTCTTTAAAGAGGCCCTTACTGGAGGATGCCCCGCGTGCCAGTCCAGGAGGCAGGGGAGTGCTGTACCTTCCCATTTCTGGGAAGCGTGGCTGGCAGGCAAGTGGAGTGGAAACTGACTAGATACCCAGAGTCACTGCCTCTGCAGGGAGCTTTGTTACGGGGGTGCTGGGGGGTCTCCAATAATGGGGGGATTAGCTTATTGGAGACAAATTTGAGCACCACCGAGAGGCTTGCTTTAAAGCGGACCTTTAACCTATGTTTTGCGGGGGGTGAGCAAACTCGAGGAATAAACGGAACAGGAAGCAATTTAAAAATCAAACAGGTTGGTTTTATTTAGAGGAATGAAAGGGGGTACAAACACATAAAAGAGCAATAATAAGGCAAATCAATCACACACGGAGAGTCCTATTAAGGATAGGGAAATTGGAGTCTATGGGCGAAAATGCATGGTCGCTTTATCCTCCTTTAATCCCTGTTTCAGCCAGGATCGAACGCATGCGTTTCGCCTAATGTGTGTTCGATCCTGGCTAAAACGGATTAAAGGAGGATAAAGCAACCATGCGTTTTCACCCTATATCTACCTTCCGAGGTCTTCAGCGCGAGAGGCTGCAGCAGAAAAAGAATCGCTCTGCAAGCCAGGGCTTCGTGATAAGGAAGCTGTGGTGCGACATGGGGCAGTCGCCTGGATCTGATAGAGAACGAGTAGCAAATGGCTATTGCAAGGCTGGCCATACTTATGGGGCACAAAGGTAAAATTGCTCCTCAAGTGGCGGGAAGGTGTGGGGAGAATGGAAGGGTGCTGAGTTAGTTAGAATGTGGTAGGATTATTGATAGCTTTAGGATTATTGATAGCTTTAGGATTATTGATCACAGTATCGCGTGATTGCTGAAATCAGGCAGCTGTCAGGAACTGGAGGGTGTGAGGGGGAAGGTGAGGATTTGGGAGAGAGGATTAGCCTGGAGGAGGCTGAAGTTGGTTCCCAGTGCGTTCCCTATTCCCAGGTCCTTATCCACATCTCCTAGTTACTGGATGATATTGAGGACAATTTGAAAGCTCTGCACCCCAAAATAAGGATTGTGCCACCACATATGATACACGCCACATTCAGGGGACTGCCCCCTCCGAGAGGGCACATGCTGGGCCCTGGTCCAAAGTCCGGTTCTTGTGCCAGCTGCTCCCAAGTGGGGTGCCCCCAGGACCGATGCACGTACAGAATAGGGAACCAACTTCAGCCTCCTCAATCTCAGGGAAGGAAGTCAAGGTGTGACAGGGGAGCGCCGCTGCCCTCTTGCTCAGGTCATCAGGCAGATCTTGAGAGGACCGCCACATTAATGGTTATGCAAAAGTCCCAATGTCCTGTCTATTGTCTGGAAGGGAGCAGCTCTTCCACGGGGGAGCTCAGGGTGGGGGTGGGGGGTGCAGACGAGTCCAGAGATCAGTGCTTTCCTCCACTGTGCAACCACATCCAAAATGGAGCTCAGTTCACTTCCTTGTCAGGATCCACAGCGCTGCTTGCCATCTGCAGAGTCCATGCAGCTTGGTCCGGGATAGTGTCTGGGTTACTTCCATGCTTGGTCATGCTGCGATGTAGGCGCTCTGCATAGCCCCTTAGCTCTGCATGCTGGTCCATGTATTGTCAGGGAAGCCAGGTATGGGAGGCCAGGGTCACAGCTTGCCTCTGTCTCACCCAACTTGCTGGCATGGTTTTTAAAAAGGCTCGCACCAGAGGATGCCCTGTGCGCTCACCTGGGCAGCAGTGGAATGGCACTTCTTCCTATTCCTGGGAAATGTACACCTGCAGGGGATGGGTAGCCAGGCCTGAGAGCTGTGCTTGAGGTAAAGTGTCTTGAGGTCTACAGGCTGCTTCATGCCTCAGCCATACAGTCATGACACGTATTTATTTATTGGCTGGTTTATAGCTGCCTTTTCCCCCAGTGGGACCGAAAGTGGCTTATATTGTTCCCCTCTCCTCCCTTTTGTCCTAACAACAATCCTGTGCAGTAAGTTAGTCTGAGTGTGTTTGACTGGTCCAAGTATTCAGCATGTTTCCACGGCAGAGGGGATTCGAACGTGGGTCTCCCAGATCCCGGGTCTGACAATCTTAACTTCTACACCAAGGGTATAGTGGTTCCAAAGTCGGACCTGGGATATCCTGGTTCGAACTACCCCTCTGCCTTGGAAGCTTGTTGGGTGACTTTGGGCTGGTCAGTCTCATCTTGAACTACCTTGCAAGGCTGTTGTGAGGATAAAATGTGGGAGGGTGCCAGATATGTCGCCCTAAGCTCTTTGGAGAAAGGACAACACACAACTGTACAGAAAAACCACTGAATGCCTAAGCAAGAACTAAGCAAGACGATCAGTATAACAATAACAAATATTTAATGCTGTTAAACAGGAAAAGCTGGTGTATCGTGAGAACGTAAGAAGAGCCCTGCTGGATCAGACCAATGGTCCATCTAGTCCAGCATCCTGTCTCACATACTGGCCAGCCAGTTACTCTGGAGGGCCAGCAACAGAGCATAGAGGCTCAGGCCTTCCCCGATGTTGCCTCCTGGAACTGGTATTCAGGGGTTTACTGCCTCTGAATGTGGAGGTTCCATTTCGCCACCTTTGCCAGTAGCCACTGAAAGACCTATCAGTATAAGGTAAATCCCCCCATCAGCTTCAGTTTAAATCCAGTTGCTGGGGTGGGGTGAGGGTCTCTTTTCCCTCCTGCAGACAATCCAGGGCAAATGGCTTGTTAGGCACTGGGGGGCACCCTTGCCTCAAGGAAAGGCAAGGGAAGGATTTCCCCAGTTGACTTGGAGATGAAGTCACTCCCTTTCCCGAAACACAGTTCTACTTTCCTTTCCCCCTCCATGCAAACTGGTTGAACTGTCCGTCGGAGATGGATTTCAGAGGAGGTCTCGGAAGAGGACCAGCTTGGTCCCCAATGGTGAGAAAGTGGGGATCAGAGATGGAAGACCTCCAAAAATTAGAACTGGTCATTGGCATCTTTCTGGGGTTTGCTGGCTGGGTCTTCTTATTGCCAGGTGAGCAGGAGAGGTTTGTGCATCTTTCTGTTTAGATCCAGGGCATTTGGGGGCAGCTTCCTTTTCCAAGAATGGCATAAATGAAGAGGACTACTGACCGAGGGGGGGGCTGTTGTTTGTTTGTTTTTGTGTGTGCAAAGGATTGTGTTCTAGGACAGAATCAGCTGGCGCTCTAGGGTGGTTTTCCTCCTAGGCTAGGGTTGCCAACTCCAGCCTGGGAAATTCCTGGAGATTTCAGGAGTGCTTGGGGAAGGGTAATTTGGGGAGGAACTTCCCCTAGAATCTATGCTATACCATACAGTCTGCCTTATGAAACTGCTGTTTTCTACAGGGGAGCTGATCTTTGTCGCTTGGATATCAGTTGTAATGTTATGAGAACCCCAGGCCCCACCTGGAGGTTGGCAACTATCTGTGGATTTTTACCTGAGAAACCCCTAATGAATTTCCAGAAAACACCACTTGACAGTCTTCATGTGGGCGTCAGGGAAATTGAATGTGATTTCCTGGTAACCAACCAACTGTGTATTGAAGTGGATCCCCAGAAACATAAATGGACAAAACGAAGAAGAACATAAGAAAAGCCATGCTGGATCAGACCAAGGCCCATCGAGCGGCAGACTCTAATCTGGAGAACCATGATCGATTCCTACTCCTCCACCTGAAGCCTGCTAGGTGACCTTGGGCCAGTCATAGTGTTCTCAGGATTTTCTCAGCCTCACCTGCCTCTCATGAACCTGTGTGTGTGGGTGGATGGGTGGGTGGATGGGTGGGTGTCAGGGGCGAGGAGGCGATTGTAAGCCAGTTTGAGACTCCTTGAAGGTAGAGAAAAGCAGGGCATAAAAACCAACTCTTTGAGGGGGGGTTAGAAGCATTAAAAAGAGTGAATTTTGTTCAAAGTAGGGTAAGGCTTGTTCAGAAAAGGTTTTCTCAAAACAACCACAGTTCCTGGGTAAGACGGGATATCAGGTAGACCTCCCTCCAACTGTTCGGGAATCCCACACCCACTTGGCTTCTAACACTATCTGGTACAGTTTATAAAATTAATATTTAGCTGTTTCAATATAATAATTTGCAGTTCTCTCTGCGTGAGTTTAAATTCACACTAGGGACAGGCTAGGGGCCAAAAGGCATGTTATACAGAGCTGCATAGGGTTGCCAAATCGGGGCTGGGAAATTCCTGGAGGTTTAGGGGTGCATCCTTGGGTATAATGTCCTCGATTCCACCCTTTGAAGCAGCTGTCTTCTCCAAGGGAGCTGATCTCTGTCATCTGCAGATCAGCTGTAATACCGGGAGATCTCCAGGCCCTACCTGGAAGGTTGGCAACCCTATGCCATTTTCCCCCAAAAGCTCATTTTTATAACAATAACTGTTATTGGTGTTATGTTCATTTATGTGTTTTTATCGAATTATTGTATACATACTTTAAATGTTATTAATACTGAAATGTTTTAAAGTTTGATGGTTGCTGCATTGGGGGGAAAGGCGGTATAGAAATTTTTAAAATACATAAATATAGAAGCCTCAAAGCTTCCAGACAAACCAAGGCACAATTTCTCATGCAGCTGAACTGTCAAAACATCCTCCGTTGCCATCTTCAGATTATGAAACATGGCACCCAGCAGCCCACTAAGAGGAAGAGTTCTGTGTAACTCGGAAGCTCACACCCATTTGTTTTATCATAGAGGAGTAAGAAAAGCCATGGCTGCCAAATCAGGCCAATGGTTCTCTCTTTCTTTCTGGGTGCCCTTTGGTTTTCAGAGGGTAGCCCTGTTGAACTGCAGTAGAACACCTAGACTCGAATCCATTAGCACCTTAGAGACCAACAAGGTTTTTTGGATATTACCTTTAGAGAGTCAAAGCGCCCTTTGTCGAATATAAAGGGAGATTTGACTCTCAAAAGCTCATACCCCCCCTCCCAAATCTTGTTGGTCTCTAAGATATTACTGGACTGGAATCTAACTCACAAAGACCCACCCTATCAAAGGGGAAAGATTGTTGGATATGGGGTTAATTCCCATCATTTTATCCTCCCCCCCTTTCCAGTTTTTGAGTTATGTGAAACGTTCCTTGAAAGGGTGATGGTGGTGATCGTGGTGATCGTTGTGACCAACGTCCTGCTTCTGGCTAGACTCGTCGTCTTTGTCATAAGTAAGTGGGAAGTGGACCGCGGGCGGACTTTGTCATTCTGTGGGAGAGTCAGACAAGGCGAGATCCAAGTCTGAGCAGTCCCTTGGGAACCAGAATCTCACTAGATCCCCTTGGGATCCGGCCCAGAAGGAGATGATGGGCTGGCAAGTTACGGCAATTCTACAGTTCTTTCTCCAGGCTGACCCCCGCCCTCTTCCCTTTCCCCCACCCATCTTTCTATCATTACATTTTTGTCCCACCCTCCTTCAAAAGAGTTCATAGTGAAGGATGTGGTTTTCTACTCCTTCAGTTTTATCCTTACAACAACCCTGTGAGGTAAATTGGCTAGGAGAAAAGGACTTCAGTGAGGGTCATGGCTCAGTGGGGATTTTAACCCAGGTCCCTCCCTGATCTCCATCCAACACTTTTACTCAGCATTGGTTGTTCTTTAAAAAAAGGGTGGGTAAAGAACAACCAATGCTAACCACCAGGGAGGCCACTCCATAAGGTGGGTGCCACAAGAGAGAATGCGTGAGCACAGGGAAAGGTGGTCCTGCAGATAAGAGGGACCAAGACCATGAAGGGCTTTGTATGTAATAGACAATACCTTGAACTGAGCCTAGTAACTGATGGCAGTGACTGCAGAATGGGAGTGATATGCATGTTCTGCCTGGTGGTGGAAAGTGCCGTTAAGTCTTTACTTATTGGTTGTTCTTTACCCACCCTTTAAAAAAATGAATTATTTTTTAAAGAGGTACAGTAACTACAGCGTCATCAAAACATGGATTATATAGCAAGAGTTCTCACAAGAGAGCTGTATATTTCTCATAAGCAGAGGAATAGATAAGGCTTTATAAGAAGTGAGTTACTCTTCATCTTGACAGGCTTTCTATTCCACTGTGTGATAATAAAACATTTCCAGCTTTCTTTGTAAGAACATATGGCACAGGTTCATCTGCACAAACTCCGGAAAGGATGACCAGATCTCTGGGTGGGTCCTCCAAAGGAATTGGACTCTATACCAAAGTGCAATCCCTCCCCTTCCGAAACTTTGCCCTCCTCAGACTCCACCCCCAAAACTCTCCAGGTATATCCCAACCTAGGCAGAAGAATGCAGTTGCTAATGCTGGGAGCTATGGTTGCCAACCTCCAGGTGGGGCCTAGAGTTCACCAGGAACTACAACTGATCGCCTACAGAGATCAGTTCCCTGGAAGGAAATGACAGCTTCAGAGTATGACCTGTATGGGATTATGCCCTGCTTAGGTCCTTCCCTGCCCCAAGCTCTGCCCTCCTCAGTCACCAACCCAAAATCTTCAGGAATTTTCCAAGGCAGAGCTGGCACCCTGCTAGGGTTGCCCACCTCCAGGTAACAGCTGGAGACCTCCTGCTATTACAACTGATCTCCAGCCGACTGTGATCAGTTCCCCTGGAGAAAATGGCCGCTTTGGCAATTGGACTCTATGGCATTGAAGTCCCTCCCCAAACCCTGCCCTCCTCAGGCTCCGCCTCTGAAATCTCCAGGTATTTCCCAACCTGCAGCTGGCAACCCTACACCCTGCTCGCCCCCATCCATCATGGACAAAACACACAAAATCCAGCCCCAACAATAGCATCTGAAAGTCTCCCAAACATAGGATTGCTAGCTCCAGGTAGGGAGATACCTGGAGATTTTGAGGGTGGAGCCTGAGGAGGGAGGGGCTTGGGGAGGGGAGGGACTTCAATGGGGTATAAGGCCATAGAGTCCACCTTCCAACACAGCCATTTTGCCAAGTGAACTGATCTCTGTCGCTCGGGGATCAGTGGTAATAGCAGGAGATCGCCAGCCACCACCTGGAGGCTGGCGGCACGGAGGCTCAATGATACAAAAACACATTGGTATATTCATAGAAATTATAATGAGAGCATTTCTTCATGCAAACAATAAAAATGGCTGCTACAAGCATAAATCTCAAGTCTCAAATTCCATACAACAAATTCAGTAAAGCAACATAAAATCCTCAGTTGAGCGGGAGACGCCCGTCCCCAGTATGAATAGAGATACAAAGTAGTCCAAAAGTCAAAGCAAGGTCCAGAGTCCAAAAAGACAAGGAGAACGTGTGGCTAGTCATTGATGCACGTTTCAAAGCTTTCATCAGCTCCAATAAACAATGTTTTTTAAATATTTGCAAAGCAACCACAGGCTTCTGTATCCATAGTAAAGAGTAGCCGGTTGTCCAATCGACCATCAGCTAAGGAATGCATCTATTGGAGATTCCTGAGCGCATGTATCCTCGAGTAAACGTGCATCAACGACTAGCCACACGTTCTCCTTGTCTTTTTGGACTCTGGACTTTGCTTTGACTTTTGGACTACTTTGTATCTCTCTTCATACTGGGGACGGGCGTCTCCTGCTCAACTGAGGATTTGTTGTATGGAATTTGTTGTATGGGACTTGAGATTTATGCTTGTAGCAGTCATTTTTATTGTTTGCATGAAGTAATGCTCTCATTATAATTTCTATGAACATACCAATGTGTTTTTGTATCATTGAGCCTCCGTGCCGCCAATCTCTTTAACTACGTTAATTCTGGCACGGGTGTTTTGTATTATTGTACCACCTGGAGGCTGGCCACCCTATTCCAGACAGCATCTGAAGTCCTTCCCCTCCCCGCCGTGTCTCTCTTCATAGAACCAGTTGTCAAGATCGTGGCAACGGATCATCCCAGCCTGCTGAGCCAGATGAGGATCATCTTCTTTTTAATTCGTAAGTGTTTCATATGAATAGTCCGTGTCAAGTAGGAAGGACCTGGAGGCCATGAACTTGTTGCAACTGAGCAGATTTCAAGCTGCCCTATGGTTGCCCTTGGAAAATACCTGGAGGTTTCTGAGGGTGTAGCCTGAGGAGGGCGGGGTTTGGGTATAATGTCGTAGTGTCCACCTTCTGTTGTGTCTGTTGTGGGGAAATCAGCATTTAAAACCCAACTCTTCTTCTTCTCCTCCTCCTACTTTGGAGGGTGGAGTCTATGGCATAATAGGCTACTGAAGTCCTTAATAGGTCTGAGGTCTCCAGGAATTTCCCAACCCAGAGCTGGTAATCCCAAATCTCCTTCAGCCCCTTTCTCCCCTCTCTTCCCCATTTTCCATTCAGTGTCCAATGAGAGTCTGTTCTTCGATGGCCTGGTTATCACTCTGATGCTATCCGGGGTCTTCATCTTGATCCTGTGTAAGTAAACGGGGGAAATCGCTGATGAGGAGGGATTGCATGTTTCTACCCCCGTGCCCTACAATTGGGTTGCCGGGCAGTGCCTGGCATCCAGTGGGAGGGTTGTGGGTGGGTATGCTGACTGTGGTGCCACGTCACTTCTGGAAATGAAATCGGTTGCTCTAGAATTACCAGAAACTTTCTATGGTGAGTTTCTGGCAATTAGAGTTTTTGGCCATTCCTGTGTGTGTGTAAAGTGCCGTCAAGTCGCAGCTGACTAGAGCCACCTAGAGCTGGAACCCTACACCCTGCTTCCCCCCGTCCATCATGGACAAAACACTCAAAATCCAGCAACTCTCAGCCCCAACAATAGCGTGTGTGTTTTTTGAACTGAAAGTGATGTGGTACAACATTCAACTCTGTGGGTTTTTTTAAGTGTTTGCTCCTGTTGCTACTCCGAGCAAATAATTGTGGCTTTTGAGCAAGGGTCTCCAACCTTTTTGAGACTGCAGACCCCTCTGAGAAGGAGTGGTGTGTGCCACTCCAGAAATGGCTGCCACAAGAGGCAGTGCGAAACGCATCCGCAAAAGGCAAATTGCAGGTTCATGCAGCCTCATGTTTGCCTTGGGGACATGCAGGAAAGGGAAATGTTGCTTAACCCTTCAATATCCACTTGGCTTTGCGATTCAAAACCAGGTTCCTTTCCTTGTTAGTATCATTTTAAAGGGAAAAATGCTTGTGATATATCACCACCACCCCTTTAAAGTTCTAATAACAAAGCAGGGAAGGTGGTTTTGAATAGTGACGTGGAGTGGCGGTTGAAGGGTTAAACCCCCTCTCCCTTCCCTGTGTGGCCCAAGGCAAATTGGGGCTGCATAATCATCTGGTTGAAACTCTGCAGGTGCCTCCATCTTCTAGGTGCATAAAACGCTCTTCCATAACAGGAGGAGATTTGAGGCAGGGGCTGTTCCAATTAATAATTTTCTTGTTTCCTATTTCATATGTAGTGACTGGCGTGGGGACCATTAATGTAGTACTCAGCTCCTTGGCTTTGGCTCCTGTCCTGACAGTGGTGAGGATCATCACAGTGTTCATCAGTAAGTAAACTGGGGTAGGGGTCAAGGTATGGTAGGCTCTGTGTTACCCACAATTCCCTACCAAAGTTTCCGGTAGTGCCTATTAGGAGAGAAACAAACCCACTTCCACTAAAGCAAATACGGGATTTCCATTAATGTCAAAATTAGCATGTTATAGTAGATAGTCCAGGCTAGCCCCATCTCATCAGATCGCGGAAGCTAAGCAGTTAGGACTTGGATGGGAGACCGCCACGGAAGTCCAGGGTTGCTATGTGGAGGTAGGCAATGGCAAACCACCACTTGCCTTGAAAACCCTATGGGGTTACCATGAATTGGTCATGACTTGACAGCACTTTACATGATGATGATAATGATGATGATGATAATCATAATGATGTTTCTGGCAGTGTTCCTCTCGGTAACCAGAAAAAAACGCACATGAAAAATGCCCACATGAACATTGCTCACAAAAAAAAAAACAACCACGGTCATAAATGCACACAAGAAAAAAGCCCACATGGAAAAAAGCCCACATGGAAAAAAGCTCACACGGAAAAAAGCCCACCCGGAAGAAAGCCCACACAGAAAAATACTCACATTTGAATACTTAATATTATTTATTTATTTTGTTTTTTTTAAATTACAACTATAACATAATTTTTACAACCCATAACATAACTTTTACAACTATTAATATTAATAATTACTTAATAAAAAAACTAGAGCAGAAAGAACCATATTTTAATATTTCCAAATCATGAAAAACACAATTTGTACTGGCATGATAATACCTAATAATTATTCATTTTTAATTCTTACATTTCACATTAATTTTATTCACACTTATGTAAAAGTCTCTTATTCGTTATTTAACTATATACTTTATTCCTTTACAGTGATTATTTGACATGAAAATAAAGCCATTTAACTGTTTTAATATCTCTGCCAGCTGTTGAAAACAAATCCGGAATGAATGGTGACCCCCTGGATTAAATGAGAGACCCAACATTAATTAATAAATTGAATAAATAATAATTCAGATATAAATCTTTACTGCCAATTAGCCAATCTCCTTAAGTAAGTAAGTTTATCTTCCACCTGCTCATACTGCTGCACAAAAGCGGCAGCCACGTCATGTAGTGCCTCGTATCTTCTCTTTTTCACCTCTGGGCGACCTGCTTGTGCATTACCCAATGTTAATTTGTGGCAAGCCTGGTCCCTCTGCAGTCCATCAAATAGAAACCACACACTGGGATGACTGCAGTGGAACTGGGAATTAAAAAATCCTTCACAACAGTTAGTAGTTTTTGGTGACCGTTCAAGGGCTGCATCATGATGATTCCATATTCTTATAGAAAACTGAGGATCTCTACCTGCTGCACCTTCAAGCCAACATTGTTGATTTTCCTAATGAGACTCTGACACAGATGAAAATAACACCCTTTAACCTCAGTGTTTGGAAAGGCAATCTTCACTGCATTCATACAAGCCTTCTCAAAATTGACTAAAACCTTTTGAGGTGCCAGATTTGGAATCAATAGCTTCATTATTTGAAACATTCTATTATAGGTGTCTGTGTTCTTTTTTTGGAGTAAAATGTAAATACATGGCGGATATGAATTACCCACCTTGCCATGCCACGTGTACAGTTGGTAAAACATATTTGGCACTTTATCAAATGTGCCATCGCCATAGATGGTATCTTTGTTCAATTCGAGCATAAGATCTCTACCACCTAAAACCAGAATTCTGTCTGGATTCTCCACACCTGAATCATGAAGTATGAGTTGACTATACTTTTCAGGGATGTCAAAATTTATGGTTTTGGGGTTAGGCAAATTTGTTCTGTGATAGAGAAGACTTCTTGCGAGGGATGATTGTCTGGTCATATGGGCCAATATATCATTATTTAACTCCGACAACACATTTCCCATCACATTGCGAGGAGTAGCACTTACTGCTCCCATGTCTTGCCTCTGGCACACCTTCCCTGCCCCCCATCCGGAGTCCTCAGCTGGAGGCCTGGTCTACTGCCATAAAAGCCTCTTGGTAGACCTGGCCTCCCAATGAGTCCCATTGGGAGGCCAGGTCTACCCATTGGCTTTCTTGGTAGTAGACCTGGCCTCCAGGGGCCCATAGAAGCCAATGAATAGATACTCAGGAAGCCATTTGTTGTCAAGGTAACTCATCATTTTAAACAAATAAGATGTTTTGTCGAAGGCTTTCACGGTCAGAGTTCATTGGTTCTTGTAGGTTATCCGGGCTGTGTAACCGTGGTCTTGGAATTTTCTTTCCTGACGTTTCGCCAGCAACTGTGGCAGGCATCTTCAGAGGAGTAACACTGAAGGACACTGTCCTTCAGTGTTACTCCTCTGAAGATGCCTGCCACAGTTGCTGGCGAAACGTCAGGAAAGAAAATTCCAAGACCACGGTTACACAGCCCGGATAACCTACAAGAACCAAATAAGATGTTTGCTTCCAAACATATTGTGAATACGGAAATTTTTCTACTTTGAGTATTTTTCCATGGGGGCTTCTTTCTGTGTGGGCTTTCTTCCATGTGGGCTTTCTTCCATGTGGGCTTTTTTCTGTGTGAGCTTTTTTCCGTGTGGGCTTTCTTCCGTGTGGGCTATTTTCTGTGTGGGCTTTTTTCTTGTGTGCATTTATGACCGTGGGTTTTTTTCTGTGGGCAATTTTCTTGTGGGCTTTTTTCATGTGCATTTTTTTTCATAGAACCGTTCCTCTCACCAGGCTATCCAGACATTAGGGTCTCTCCCTGTACAAAATAATTCAGAATGGAACTTTGCTTGGTGTTCCCCATTCAGATAAGAAACCATAACAATACTTGGAATGAGGAATGAGTATCAGGAAGACCGAATGAGTATCAGGAAGACCAACACTTCCTTGACATCACACAAGGGTGAAATGAAATTCATGCTTAGACTCTGGAAAGGGCTTCCGTAAGAGGATGCACATCAAAGAATCCACAGTGGGAAATATTTTGAGAATCCCAGGGCTGCTTGGCATATGGACAGAACTGCAGGCCAAGCACAAATCTCCAGATCCAAGGATTCATGTCCAGGTGAAATCATACAAATGATTCGATTACAGCTTTCCTGACCAGTCACACCTAATAAGAACAGAGAATCCAGTCTGCATAAATACTCTTGATGCAATGGGAAAAAACTGTTCCATTTGCTTGCAAACAGAGGGAACGAAACTGTGTTGGAGACAAACGTCTGTTGTTTGCCATGTCCAGCAGAATGTCTGAGCAGTCTTATGCCCATGCATTCACTGGTGAATAAATCCCGTCTCCCAGCAACCTCCCTGAGCCTTTGGTACCCTAGGGGTCGACATGCAGCTTCCACTGCTGCTGAAGAAAACACGATCAAAATTGGAACCATTTTAACTTCTTTCCTGCTTGGTTGTTTGGACTGGTTGCATTATTGTGCCGCCCTATAAGATGTGATTGGTACAAACAAACCTCAAATCCTCATCCATTGTATTTGACGCAAAGCCAATGTTTCTGTGTTTTATACTGGCTTGCCCTCCTTTATATCTCAAGTGGCCAGATGTTCCAGAAGCTTTGTTGCAGGGCTTTGCCTTTCTTTCAGAGGAGCAATCAGAGCAATTTGTGATCTCCGGTGTCTTTTGTATGAGTGTATGAGAAGGGCGTAAGAACATCAAAAGAGCCCGGCCGGATCAGACTGGTGGTCCATCTAGTCCAGCATCGTGTTTCACACAGTGGCCGACCAGTTCCTCTTGAGAGCTAAAATCAGGGCATAGAGGGTGAGGCCTTCTCCTGATGTTGCCTCCTGGCACTGGGATTCAGAGGTTGACTTCCTCTGAACATGGTGGCTCCCTTTAGACACCTTGATGAGTAGCCACTGGTAGACATATCCTCCATGAATGTGTCTAACCCCCTTTTAAAGCTGTCCATACCCATGACCATCACTACATAGTCTGACAGCAAATTTCACATTTTAATCACTTGGTGTGCAAAGAATTATTTCCTTTTGTCCATGCCCTCGAGTTCTAGTATTTTGGGAAAGGGAGAAAAAGTTCTCTCTGTCTACTTTCTGTACCCCATGAGTAATTTTATAAACCTCTAAATGAAAAGTCAGAGCTCTAAGCAGTCAGACAGCTATTTCCAGAGTGGGCAAACAGGAGGGCTAACCGGTGAGTTTGCAAGGATTTGAATGGGCACGGAGAAGTTTGAAGGGGACGACACACGAGTTAAGCTCCTGTGCGAATTCAGCATCCCGGCAAGGAAATCGAGAGTACTACACAGGATCCTTCTTGGTACAGGATTCTGCATAGCTGCACAACTGTACCTTTCCTTGTGCCTTAACATCTTTAAACAACTAAGCCATCTATGATGGTAGAAAGGTTGGAGTTTTTGCAAAGAGTAGCACTAGGAAGTAAAATTTCTGGAAATTCTGAAGCCACAGGGAAAAAAATTCCCCCAGAAAAAAACAACAACATGAAGTTGTACAGAGTCAAACCCTTGGACTATTGAAGTTAGTATTGTCTGCTCTGATTGGCAGCCACTGTCCAGAGTCTCAACTGGAGGTCTTTCTATTTCCTGAGATCCTTTTTAAAAGAAGGGATGCCGGGAACTGAACCTGAGACCTTCTGCACGCAAAGCAGAGGCTCTACCCCTGAGCTGTGGCCCCATATAGATGGGTGAAGATGTCTGATCCAGTAAAGCAGTTCTGATAGAAAATGGCACTTGCTGTTTAGTTAGGGAAATAATCAGTTTATCATTCATATGCGTATTTTGCTTGTTGTAAATAACCTCCCTGAGAGCCAGCGTGGTGTAGTGGTGAAGAATGGCAGACTCTAATCCGGAGAGCCATGTTCGATTCCCCTCTTCTCCACATGAAGTGGACCTTGGCCCAGTCACAGTTCTCTCAGAACTCTCTCAGCTCACTCAAAGGCAGGCAATGGCAAACCACCTCCGAATGTCTCTTGCTTTGAAAGCCCTAAGGAGTTGCCATAATAATAAGAGCTGGTTTTTACACCCCACTTTCCTCTACTTTTAAGGAGTCTCAAAGTGGCTTACAATCCCCTTTCCTTCCCCTCCCCACAACAGGCACTTTGTGGGGTAGGTGGGGCTGAGAGAGTTCGGAAAGAACTGTGACTGGCCCAAGGTCACCCAGCAGGCTTCATGTGGAGGAGTGGGGAAACCAACCTGGCTCTCCAGATTAGAGTCCACCGCTCTTAACCACTACACCACGCTGGCTCTCTGACTTGACCGCACAAACACACAAGTGCCATCCTAGGCTAACAGCTGGTCTTAGGAGCAGGCGGTTCTTTCTGCGTCAGGGGGAAAAAAATCTGTTCTGTTGCCGTGAAAATTTGCCAGCTCCTTCATAAAGCAATAAGCTGTTAAAAGGTATGTTTGCTCAGTACAGAGTTTGAGAGGAAGCCAACAGGATTCTGTGCTGGAGCTGAGGCCAATATTATATCTGGTACATTGCTTTGAGCCCTGACGTGGATGGCCCAGGCTAGCCTGATCTTGTCAGATCTCAGAAGCTAAGCAGGGTCAGCCCTGGTTAGTATTTGGATGGGAGACCACCAAGGAAGACCAGGGTTGCTGTGCAGAGGAAGGCACTGGCAAACCACCTCTGTTAAGTCTCTTGCCTTGAAAACCCCCAAAGGGGTCGCCATAAATCGGCTTTTACATACGTGACAGCACTTTACATACACACACATACATATTGCTTTGAAGTCCTGAGTCTTGGGAAGTGAGATTTGTGTGACATTGTTGCATTTTCTGCTTGTTGTTGAACTTCAGCGTTTGTGAGAACTCCACTACTGAACCAAGGATTTATGTTTGCATTTGTTAGGATGACTGAGGGTGGGAATTTGGGGGGTGGGGTCTCCTTCTTTTTCCCCTTTGGGAAACAGATATTTGTTTTTGCCTGCTCCATTGATTTCCACGTCTGCCAATTTTACCAATTCTTGCATTTCGAAACGGTTTGTTCTTTTCGATGTTTTTGCACCATTTATACTGTTGTTTGCCACCCCACAAGCTGGGCTATTAAGAAGGGTGTCGGTGTGCCCATTATTAAAATGTATTTATTTTACTATGTTTACAACCTGCTTTTCTCATTGAGACTCAAGGGACCTTCTGCATGCCAAGCAGGTGCCCTGTGTTTAGATAGCCCAGAAGCAGCACCCTCTTCCTCTTTTAAAAATGGCATCCTCTAGCACAGACTTGTTTCTCCATGCCTGTTGGGATTAAGTTCCCATGGATTCAAGGGTATGTTATGAACTGCCCTTGTCTGGGCATCTCTGGTGGTTTGAGGTTGTCCAGGATGTGAACCATCCCCTTTCCAATGAGCAGTTTGCTTCCATCCTCCCTGACTGGAGTATTTAAGGCTGAATTGTGCTGAACCTTACCAGGGAGTAAGCCCAAGGAAACTTGGGTGACTTACTTCTGAGTAAACCAAAAACATTCAATGGTTGGTGCCAACCAGGCAGACCCCAGGAACCATTGTACACCGGACCGTCTTCTCCCGTATGTTCTTGCCCAGGAATTATCATCACAGTGAGAGGCCTTCTTAACTGTCCCATCAATCAAAGAAGCTTGTTTGGTGGGTACACAAGAGAAGGGCCTTTTCAGTGGCAGCCCCAAGATTATGAAACAACCTCCCCAAGGAGGTGCACCTGGCTCCTCACTTTGAAAACCAGTTGAAGATGGTTTTAATTTAGGACTATATTTGGTTAAGTTTACTTGCAATCCTGAATTGGGATTTGAATGTTGGTTTTTATGTGTTTTATTTTATGTAATTTTTTCTGTATCATATGCCACCTTGAGCTCCACAAGGAAGAAGGGTAGCTAATAAACGTTTAAAATAAATACATAAAATAAACATGCCCAGCTGCATGAGTACTATGGGAGGGGTTGTTGTTTTTTTGCCAACTTCTTTTATTGGCTGCTACTCCTGGGCCTTTGACAGCAGCAGACATGCGGAAGACTTCGTGGAGCCTTGGGAAACCTCACTTGCACAGGAGGAGGTCAGGTTGTCTTTCGGAGGTCAGTTGGCAGCCCTAGTTTGTAGACGACACCTTCAGCTGCCGTGGTTTGCAGAATACAAGCATTTTAATAAATGCAAAATAGTTAATAAAAATTCAGGAGTAACCAATTTGTTTTAGGGTTTCAAGGGTAGGGAAGCTTAATTTCAGACACCCGCACCCCAAACTCAGTGAGACTTCAGCCTGAGCTGGGGTCTCGCCTAAGGAGCTGTTGGTGTTTCTTGACAAATTGGTTGCAAAACTGGCAAGAAGGCTGTGGGAAGTATCTTCTTACAGCAGTTTTTCTTTTGTTTGTTTGGGTCGGCTTCTTTTAAATATGCAACATTTTAATGCAAATATACATTTAAAAAAAAAAGGAATCTGGAGACGTTTCTTCTTGAAGCAGTTCTTGACAGAGGGACTTGTCGTTAATGTGTGTCGTTGCTTCAGAGCACTGGTTCCCAACTGGGTGTCCATGGGTCCACAAGAATTAAATTAAGGTCTGTGAAACAAAGTTAGAAAGTTCCCGGAATATAACCAGACCGAATCAAAAGATACCCAAAAGCTGATTTGCAATCCTTTTGGTATTGCTGTTGAAGAGGTTGCAGAAGAAATCCAGGAAGAGCTCATTGAATTCCAAAACGATAGGCCCTGTAAGGATGCGTTTAAATCAGTTTCTCTTGAAGAGTTCTGGTGTAAAAAAGCAATTTCATATCCTACAGTTCAGGGATTCGCCTTGCGATATCTTATGCTCTCCTCCACAACTTATTTATGCGAACAAGGTTTTCTGCTTTGCTTATAATTAAGAACAAGACCAGAAATGGATTGGAAGCAAGTGATGATATTCGTGTAGCTCTGAGCAACAGTATTAGCCCCAGAGTTGCCCAGCTTGTAAAAAGGATGCAAGCTCAAAAATCACATTGAGTTTCAATTAAAAGTTCTCTATTATAAAAAATATATTCAAATATTATTCTAAGTTTAATGTTTAACTAATATGAATATATGTTGTGTTTTGGATTTTCCAAAAAAACAAGAATTATTATAGTCTATAATATTGTTTTCTTTTCCAGTTGGTATATTTCACATTATATTATCTTTGAAGCCGCGTGCTGCCATTTATTATAGTTTCTACCATTTCTAGCATAGGTATTTTCTTCTTCCACCTTTCTGGAGGTTGGCAACCCTAGGAAGAAAAGAGAGGGGGTTGCAGTAATGGGAAGGCAGAAGGAGGGGGGAGAGAAAGGGTCACCTTAAGCCACTGGTTCCCAACCAGGGGTCCATGGACCCCCAGGGGTCCGCGAGAACTAAATCAAGGCCCGCGAAACAAAGTTATAAACCTATAATAAATTAATATTTTCAATTAAAAGTTTTCTATTATAAAAATATATTCAAATAGTATTCTAAGTTTAATGTTTAACTAACGGTTATGATCGAAGTTTATTTTCAAATTCTCAGAATTTTTATTGTGAACCTTGGGGTCCCTGCACCGAACAAAAAAGTCCTAGTGGTCCCTGGTCAAAAAAAGGTTGGGAACCACTGCTCCAGAGTGAGAATTTTGCACCGGGAGAAATGGGTCTCTAAATCACAAAACCTTTGGCCACCACAATGAACCTCTTAGCCTCTAAGGTGCTCATGAGGTCTCCTTCTGTCATTTCTTCTGCAAGAGACCAACAGTGCAATCCTAAAGAGAGTTACTCCAGCCTAAGCCCACTGAATGAATGGAGTAACCCTCTTTAGGATTGCACTGCAACAGGGCTCCCCTTCTGGAGGGAGAATCAGCAGCTTGGAAAGGAAGAAATCCTCTCTTGAGCTGTCCCCCACCCTGCCCAGGCCCCCCCTTCCGTGTGCCAGGCGAGAAAGGGCTCCAGCTGGGCATCTGGGGGGAGAGCGGCTCTGCAAGGGTTAAAGGGAACATCTGGAATGGCCCGCCCACCTAGAGAGGCATCCAGGAGACTGGGGACATGAACTGGGAAAGTCACTTCCTGCTCCGCCCCCTAAGCTGGGGAAACCTGGGGGGAGCAGGTGAGTCAATAAGATCTTGGGGGAAAAGGGGGGCGGAGGAATGGGTAAGAGGGAGCCCCAGGGGGGGCAAAGCAGCTGCCCCAAGTGCCCCCAGGTACAATCCCGCCCTTGCCAGAATGGGGTCCTGGGGATGACATCCCTGCTTGGTGGGGATAGGTGACCCGAGAGTGGGATGAAATGTACTTCATGCAAGAATTGGGCTGGATTACAGATCAAGCGTGATGTAGCTTATATAAAAATAGTACAAGGTAATTTTAAATACTGTCAGAAGACTTCTCCGGAGGTCCAGTGGCGGTGGGATTCACATGTAAGGAGGGTGGTGGGTATATGGGCGCTGTTTATTTTATAATATTATAGTAGAAGATGAAAAACTGAATTTCAAGTGCTCTTTTTGTATTCTTTGTATTTTTGTTTGTTTTTTCTTTTTACTTTTTTTAGTTATTTGTTTATGTGATTTATAATTTGTTATGTTTTTTTGGTTAAAATTAATAAAAATTTATAATAAAAAAAAAAGGATTGGGCTGGATCTGACATGCGGGTCCATCTAACTATTGTATCCAGCTTTTAGCAGAGCCTGCCTAGTTGCTTCCTGCGTAGCCCCCCCCCCCAAAGCAGAGCGCTTGAAGGCAGCTCGCCCCACTTGGTGGCCCCTGAAGGTATTTCCCCCCCCCCCCCGCTTCCCTTGCTGGATTCCATAGCTCCAGGCTGACCCCCTAGCCAGTGAGGCTGGCTACCAAACTGGGAATCAAAATAATAGAATTTCAAACTGGTATAAATGTTTTAAAAATGGAATGTGTTTTATTGAGAATGGATTGGGGAGAAATCAGTATGTGCTTAAATCATTATTGTTATCATCATCATCCTCATCATCATTATTTCAAACTGGGATAAATTTAAAAAAAATTGAATTTGATTTCTTCAGAATGGATTGGGGAAAGGAGAAATCAGTGTGCGCTTAAATTATTGTTATTATCTTTATCATCGTCATTGTCCCCAATGAGCTTCCTCCCTTTTCCCAGACTTAATTCTCCCCAGGTACCACCACCCCAAAGTCCAGGAATTTCCCGGGCTGGAGACGGCAATCCTGCTGTGAGCCCTGAACTTGCAGCTCTCCCGTTCTCACGGAGACCCCTGTGTTCCTGCCAAAGCATCTCATGTGCAGACTCTCCATGTCAGGGTTTGGGAATCCAGACCTCTCTGGTCCACAGATCTCTGAGGATCTTGGCCTCCTTCCTCTCTGGTAAAAGCCCGAGCTCTGTGTACTCCCCCCCACCCCCAATCTGGTCCTGGAATTTCCCAACCTGGAGTTGGCAACCATAACAAGGGAGAGTGTGGAGTGGACAGTCTGTGGCTCCCTTTGATTTTAGGCAAGAGATGTTTGGGGGTGGTTTGCCATTGCCTGCCTCTGCATAGCAACCCTGGTATTCCTGGGCCGTGTCCCATCCAAATACTGACCAGAGTCGACTCTACAACAGGCTAGCCTGGGCTATCCAGGTCAGGGGTTTGATTATTTGATTCTTAGACCTTTTCTTTTTCCTCAGGGAGAAGCTCCAGATGTTAGTGGGAATCATCCAGTTTTGCCTCTGCTTGTGTTGACCGCGTTAGAACTCGTGACTGAAAAAGACCCCTGTCTTGGTGATCTCGGCAGCAGAAGCTCCCCACCAGTTCTCGCACTGGGAGGAAAAGAGGCAGAAGAGCAAGGAGAACTTTTGCCCCTGCGGCAGATGGCACTCGGGCACGTAAAGATGGTGGGCGAGAAAGGCCCTGAAGCCAGAATGGGAGTTGGAAAAGTCTGGGGTGCCACGGGACTCTGGGGGAAAAGCAGGCCGAAGATCCTCCTGAGCGGGGAGGCCCTTGGCTTGGATATACAGCACCAACGCTTCAGGCGGTTCTGCTACCAGGAGGCCGAGGGCCCCCGAGACGCATGCAGCCAACTCCACCATCTTTGCCAACAGTGGCTGAAGCCAGAAAGGCACAGCAAGAAGGAGATCCTCGACTTGGTTGTCCTGGAGCAGTTCCTGACCATCCTGCCCCTGGAGATAAAGAGTTGGGTCAGGGAATGTGGGCCGGAGACCAGTTCCCAGGCGGTGGCCCTGGCAGAAGGCTTCCTCCTGAGCCAAGCGGAGAAGCAGAAAGAGCAGGTGAGTGGGTTTCATCCTGGCAAAGCAAGAGCATCTGAGAACCGGAGTCTTTCCCCAAACATCTCTGCTTTGGCTTCCTGTCTTGAAAACCTCCATACTAACAAAGACTACAGTCAACAATAGCCATGCAGATTAGCTTTGGATTTCACACATTAACAGATCACTTCAGGATACAATGGTTCCATATCAACATACCACACCCTCATTAGCACATTAGCTTGATACTTACAGGACAATGGTTAGCACATTA
Organism: Euleptes europaea; assembly: GCF_029931775.1. Lineage (NCBI taxonomy): Eukaryota > Metazoa > Chordata > Lepidosauria > Squamata > Sphaerodactylidae > Euleptes > Euleptes europaea. Next base: position 6,655,589 of record NC_079312.1, read on the forward strand.
CCTTTGTTACTTTTTGCAGGACAATGATTCAGCTCAAACCCAACCCCTTTCTGACTATATATTACTCTTCCTACACACTTGACACTGAGAGACACTGTCCTTCAGTGTTACTCCTCTGAAGATGCCGGCCACAGCTGCTGGCGAAACGTCAGGAAAGAAAATACCAAGACCACAGTCACACAGCCTGGATAACCTACGAGAACCATCTCTGCTTCTTTCCCACACAGATGAAATTTCTCTCCCTATTTAGGAAGCCACTTCTAGAGGGCAAGTGCTACGTGGGGTGTTTGGGTGCTTCCCTGCCCCTTCTGGGTCACGATCCAGGATGTGGGGGAAGCCCAAGCCAGGTTCTAGCCCCACTGATAGCAGCAGGGGGTGGAGGGGCAGAATCCTTCCCTTTACTCCTCTGAGGCTCTGCCTCCTCTCTTTTTCCCCTACATGGGATCCTGGCTGCTGTTTCAGGTACATGGACCATTCATGGAGATGTTTGCTGAGTCAGAAAAGGATCTATCAAAAACCTTCCAGAATCACCAGTTCGGGGCCATCAAGCAGGAGGATCCAGCACCAGACACCTCCCCAGGTAAGGATTCCTTGTGCCTGATCTGCTGTGATGGTCCCAAGATAAATGTTGTCTCAGTCTTTCTCTCCAGGATGCCTGAAGTTCATTGCCACTATTTCTAGTCCTTTGGCCCCTGTTTGAGCGACTGGATTGTCCTCTCCCTCCCAGACTTTGGAACGGCATCCCTGACGCTTTTCAAGTCGTCTCCTCTTTGCGATGGGGCAGAAGCAGCCGCTATGCAGCCAGCTCAGACCGAGGAAGGTCCCGTGTCCTTTGAGGAAGTGGATGTAGATTTCACCAAGGAGGAGTGGGAGCTGCTGAATCCAGGCCAGAGGGCTCTGGCCATGGAAGTCACGCTGGAGAATTTGGGGAATGTGGCCTCTCTGGGTAAGGATCCTCCTCCTCCTCCCCCTCTTCCTACTCTTCCTCTTCCTCTTCTTCTTCTTCTTCTTCTTCTTCTTCTTATTATTATTATTATTATTATTATTATCATGGTCCACAAGGCAGTGAACATAAAAAACATTAAAACATCTGAGCTGTTAAAAATACAGTTAAAATAATAAATTAATTCAATTAAAACACAACAACAACAGGAGGGCCAGTAACCGTTATGGGGCATATGTCAGATGGAACAAAAAAAGTCTCCACCTGCTGGTAAAAGACCCCAACAGAAGAAACCAATAGACACCAATGGGGAGGAAGTTCCAAAATTTTGGTGCCACGACCGAGAAAGCCCTAGTTTCAGATAGGTAGTTTACTTGATAGATGCTGAAGTAAATTAATCTCCGGGACTGTTGTTAGTGATCAGTACACTCAAAGGAGTTTGTGAAGCAGGAGTAGGTGGCATGATACCCAAACTCTGCCCTCCTGAGCCTATTTCTTCTGGCCTGGTTGGGATTTAGAATCTCACTGCTGGCAGCCGAACTCTTTTCTGATTCAGAGTTAAGGGGGTGGGTGGGCAGAGTGACTGCTTCCTTTCTGCCCTTTGGATGGGAGGGATGTTGGCCAGTATGCTTCCTGTCTGCCCTTTGGAAGAGGTGGGCTTGTCAGAGAGGATGATTGCTGAACACACATGAATAAACATGAAGCTGCCTCATAATGAATGGACCATAAAGGTCAGTATTGTCTGCTCAGACTGGAAGCACCACTCCAGGATCTCAGATGGATATTGCACAAAACCTACTGCCTGGCCCTTTTTAACTTGAGATGCCAGGGATTGAATCTGAGACTTTCTGCATGCTTCCACTGAGCCACAACCCCTGCTTTCTGCCCTTTGGATGAGATGGGCTTACCAGAGAGGATGCTTCCTGTCTGCCCTTAGGGTGAGGTGGGCTTATGAGAGAGGATGCTTCCTGTCTGGCCTTTGGAAGAGGTGGGCTTGTCGGAGGGGATGCTTCCCTCTGGGCTGACTCTTGGTCACAGCTGCATTCCTGACAAGTACTTCAGCCCAAGCTTGGAGCAGCACTTTTAAAGATCAGGTGATGCTCCCAGGCTCATGTTCAGGTATCCTACCTGCTACATCCTTGTGCAGGTTAATGTTCTTAGCCTCCAACCTTTTAGCTTTTGGTTGAGAAGGCAGGGACCCAAAGTGAGATTGATATGGAATATTTATTTATGCCGCCAGAAAAGCCAGGAGGAACTCAACTCTTTTTGTTTCTCCCCAAGGAGAACTTTTGACTCCTAGACCTGAAGAAGAAAAGATGTTTGCCCAAAATTTCAAGGAAAGAGACAGAACAGGAGGTAGGTACCGAGAAGGGAGATATTTTGTTGCCTTGGAATTGTGGGACTTGGTCTGAGGGCTAGTCCCTGGTGATCTTACAACAAAATAAACCTGGTTGTTTTCCACACTGGGACTGGCTCATAGGGTTTCCCTGTTGCTGCTACAGCTGTCAAAACAGCACACCAGCAATGGGGCTTCCATGTGGCAGGCTTCCCCATACTTTCCCTGCCCCAGACTGCCAAGGTGGCCATTCCCCACTCTCATCTTCACCCTTGTTTTTTTTTGGGGGGGGAGGGGCTTTTTAAAAATCTGCAGTTGACATATTGGACATCAACACAAGTATAGTGTCCAGATCATGTGAAGTGATGGTATCGCTTTACTCTGCTCTGGTTAGACCTCACCTAGAGTATTGTGTTCAGTTTTGGGGACCACAATTCAAGAAAGATGTAGACAAGCTAGAACGTGTCCAGAGGAGTACAACAAAGATGGTGAGGGGTCTGGAGACCAAGTCCTATGAGGAAAGGTTGAAGGAGCTGGGTATGTTTAGCCTGAAGAGGAGAATACTGAGAGGGGATATGAAAACCATCTTCAAGTACTTGAAGAGCTGTCATATAGAGGAAAGTGCTGAGTTGTTTTCTGTTACCCCAGAAGGTCGGACCAGAACCAATGCGTTAAAATTTAATCAAAAGAATTTCCATCTAGACATTAGGAAGAATTTTCTAACAGTTAGAGCGGTTCCTCAGTGGAGCAGGCTTCCTCGGGAGGTAGTAAGCGCTCCTTCCCTGGAGGTTTTTAAGAAGAGGCTAGAGGTCCATCTGTCAGCAATGCTGATTCTATGAATTTGGGCAGTTCATGAGAAGGGGGGCATCTTGACCATCTTCTGGGCACTGGGGGTATGTGGGGGAGGTAGTTGTGAGTTTCCTGCATTGTGCAGGGGGTTGGACTAGATGACCCTGGTGGTCCCTTCCAACTCTGTGATTCTATGATATCATTATAGCATTATAACAATCTATCAGGTTCTCTACACCTGGTTAATCTTCTGCCTTTGGGCCTGCAAGCTCTGTGGCTGGTTGTCTCTCCATTTTACCTCACCTATGATGGGATTGTTTAGAATAATAGAATCATAGTTGGAAGGGACCACCAGGGTCATCTAGTCCAACCCCCTGCACAATGCAGGAAACTCACAACTACCTCCCCAGTGGCCCCCATTCCATGTCCAGAAGATGGCCAAGATGCCCTCCCTCTCATCATCTGCTTAAGGTCATAGAATCAGCATTGCTGACAGATAGCCATCTAGACTCTGCTTAAAAACCTCCAGGGAAAGGGCGCTCACCAACTCCCGAGGAAGCCTGTTCCACTGAGGAACTGCTCTAACAGTTAGAAAAGTCTTCCTAGTGTCTTCCTAATATCTTCCTAATGTTTATTTTATGCTCAGAGATAATGTAATACAGGGTGCCATCTCATTATGTTTTAAATTCTGAGATGTTTTATATTGTATATTTTAACTGTTAGAAGCCACCCTGAGCCCTGCTTGGTGAGGAGTGGTGCAGGATAAAAGTTGAATTAAAAAAAAAATGACGGTAGCTGCTTTGGATCACCATTGGATGGGGTATAAATAATAAAATTTTAAAAATAAAATAATAAAATAAAATTTCATTATGAGGACAAAATGGAAATTTCCCACTAAGTCCAAATGTCCAAATCTCCAGCAAGCGTCTCTCTAGCTGGTTTAACCTGTGGACCAATTTGCCTTCCTGTTAAATCTTTGGCAAGGATCTGGAAACTGTTTCTGCAGGGAAGTAATTTTGGGTTTTTTTCTTTGTTGGAGGCTCTGTTACTTACTTGTGCTCTGTTTTTGACCTTTCAGGAAGTGATGGGCAGAGAAGTGAGAATGAGCGAGAACCTTATGGGATGTTGGTAGACAGAGCCTGGCAGCCAGAGGTGGATAAAAACATCATGAATCAAGAAAGAACAAAAACGCAGGAAGGAAACCTCACACAGAATCTGCAAAGTACATCTCCTACGTCTCCAGGAGGGTACTCGCAGGTTACCCCAATCCAACAAGAAACCAAGAACGGAAAGGGAAAGAATGAGTGTCCTGTATGTTCCAAAAACTTCAGCAGTAAATCGAGTCTTAATGTACACCAAAGAATTCACACAGGGGGGAGACCTTACATATGTTCAGAGTGTGGCGAGGCCTTTCGCGAAAAAGCACACCTTACTTCACATCAGAGAACCCACACAGGAGAGAAACCGTATACGTGCCTGGAATGTGGAAAAAGCTTCAGCCAGAGCAAAAATCTGACTTCCCATCAAAGAAGCCACACGGGTGAGAAGCCATACAAATGCACTGAGTGTGGAAAGGGTTTTAGTCAGAAGGCAAATCTAGTGAAACACCAAGGAACCCACACAGGGGAGAAACCATATAAATGTCTGGAAAGTGGAAAGAGTTTAAGTCAGAGCGCACTCGTTACTGCACATCTGACAACTGATATGCGAGGGAAACAGCATAAATGCCTGGACTGCAATCGGGGCTTTTTAAATATGTCAGACCTGGTTCGACATCAGAGAATTCACACAGGAGAGAAGCCATATAAATGCTCAGAATGTGGGAGGAGCTTCAGCCAGAGAGCAAACGTTCTTAGACACCAAGAAACCCACACAAGGGAGAAACCATATAAATGTTCAGAATGTGGAAAGAGCTTCCGGTGGAACGCACAGCTGATTTCACATCAGACGGTCCACACGGGGGAGAAAATGTGCAAATGCTCAGACTGCGGCCAGAGCTTCTGTAGCACCTCCAACCTGGTCAGACATCAGAGAATCCACACGGGGGAGAAGCCATATAAATGCTCGGAATGCGGAAAGCGCTTCAACCAGAGGACCAATCTAACGTCGCATCAAAGAGTCCACGCGGCGGCAAAACTATATATTGCCTTGGGGTACGGAAAGAGCGAAACGCCAAGCCTGGACCCCCATGCTGCACACTGTGCTACACAACCCCAGTGTTCGAGCCCCCTCACTTTAAACCAGAATAGCAAAGAGCAGCAGCGCCCTCCGCTGGACACCACCCAGTTTGTGCGGCTTTATTTCAGTAGCCTCCTTAAAAATACCCCTGCTACTTAAGGTCGCCGTACTGGAGATGACTGGCCCAGGCTAGCCCAGTCTCATCAGATCTCAGAAGCTAAGCAGGGTTGGTCCTGGTTAGTACGTGGATGGGAGACTACCAAGGAAGTCCAGGGTCACTACACAGAAGCAGGCAGTGGAAAACCTTGTGGGGTCACCCTAAGTTGGGCCGCAACTTGGTGGCATTTTATACATACACACACTGGGGATGCCAGGATTGACTGTAGAACCTTCTGCTTGTAAAATATGGGCTGTGGCAATCAGCCTGGTTAGTGAGGAGTTATTTGAAATTATATATATGTGGACTTTCTGCCAGTCAGTTTCACCAGGTGTCCACGAGTTCTGTCATAATGAGATAGGATTGCCCTGTCCTCTACCGTTTCCAGGTGTACATTATTCTTTTTCAGATGGAGCGTCCAGAACTGTGCACATTACAGCAAATGTGGGCACACTAGAGATCTGGTGGTTGTGCAGTATGCCGAGATCCTTCTGGAGCTCTTCACATTCCGATTTTGTTTTAACCACCCTAAATAATTTGGTGTCATCTGCAAACTTGGCTACTTCACTGTTTAACCCCAACTCCAGGTCATTGATGAACAGGTTGAAAAGCACCGGTCCCAACACAGATCCCTGAGGCACCCCACTGCTCACATCCCGCCATTGTGAGAACTGACCATTGATTCCTACTCTCTGCTTCCTATTTTTCAGCCAGCAGAGCAGAGAGTAGGAATCAATGTTCATTTTTCACAATGGCGGGGTGTGAGCAGTGAGGTGCATCTGTGTTGGGACCGGTGCTTTTCAATCTGTTCATCAGTGACCTGGAGTTGGGGTTAAACAGTGAAGTAGCCAAGTTTGCAGATGACACCAAATTATTTAGGGTGGTTAAAACAAAATCGGAATGTGAAGAGCTCCAGAAGGATCTCTGCATACTGGAAGAATGGGCATTAAAATGGCAAATGAGATTCAGTGTGAGTAAGCGTAAAGTGATGCATATTGGGACAAAAAATCCCAACTTCACATATACATTGATGGGATCTGTGTTGGCAGCAACAGACCAAGAAAGGGATCTTGGGGTGGTAGTGGATAGCTCAATGAAGATGTCAACCCAGTGTGCGGCTGCTGTAAAAAAGGCAAATTCCATGCTGGCCATAATTAGTCGAGGAATAGAGAATAAAACTGCTGATATCATACTGCCCTTGTAAAAATCTGTGGTGAGACCACACTTGGAATACTGTGTACAGTTCTGGTCACCACACCTAAAAAAGGATATTACAGAGCTTGAGAAGGTGCAGAAAAGAGCAACCAAAATGATTAGGGAACTAGAGCAACTGTCCTATGGGGAGCGGTTAAGATGCTTAGGGCTGTTTAGCTTTGAAAGAAGGCGGCTGAGGGGAGACATGATAGAGGTCTATAAAATTATGCATGGTTTGGAGAGAGTGGACTAGAACACGGGGTCATCTGCTAAAGCTGGAGGGTGGGAGATTCAAAACAGATAAAAGGAAGTATTTTTTCACACAACGCATAGTTAAATTGTGGAACTCCCTGCCCCAGGATGTGGTGATGGCTGCCACTTGGAGGGCTTTAAGAGGGGAGTGGACATATTCATGGAGAAGAGGGGTATTCATGGCTATTAGTTAGAATGGATACTAGTCATGCTGCATACGTACCTGTTCTCTCTAGTATCAGAGGAGCATGCCTATTATTTTGGGTGCGGTGGAACACAGGCAGGATGGTGCTGCTGCACTCGTCTTGTTTGTGGCTTCCTAGAGTCACCTGGTTGGCCACTGTGTGAACAGACTGCTGGACTTGATGGGCCTTGGTCTGATCCAGCAGGGCCTTTCTTATGTTCTTATGTGGAAAGTGCTGTCAAGTCGTAGTCGACTTATGGCAACCCCGTAGGGTTTTCAAGGCCAAAGATGTTCAGAGGGGGTTTGCTCCATGTAGCAACCCAAGATTTCCATGGTAGTCTCCCATCCAAGTACTAGCCAGGACTTACCAGGAGAGCTAGCATGGTGCAGTGGACTAAGAGCAGTAGTTAAGGGCTCCTTCCCTGGATGTTTTTAAGCAGAGGCTAGATGGCCATCTGTCAGCAATGCTGATTCCATGACTTTAGGCAGATCATGAGAGGGAGGGCATCTTGACCATCTTCTGGGCATGGAGTAGGGGTCACTGGGGGTGTGGGGGGGGAGGCAGTTGTGAATTTCTGCATTGTGCAGGGGGTTGGACTAGATGACCCTGGTGGTCCCTTCCAACTCTATGATTCTGTGACTCTAATCTGGAGAACCTGGTTTTATTCCCCACTCCTCCACATGAGCAGCCGACTCTAATCTGGTGAACCAGGTTGGTTTCCCCACTCCTACACATGAAGCCAGCTGGGTGACCTTGGGCTAGTCACAGCTCTCTCCGAACTCTCTCAGCCCCACCTACCTGACAAGGTGTCTGTTGTAGGGAGAGGAAGAGAAGGAGATTGTAAACCGGTTTGATTCTCCTTAAAAGGTAAAAAAAGTCGGCATATAAAAACCAACTCCTCCTCCTCCTCTCCTCCTCCTCTTAGCTTCTGAGATCCGATGAGAGCAGGCCAGCCTGGGCCATCCAGGTCAGGGCACTAGGGATCTACACAAGGGCAGTATAGTACTGGTCATGTTTTGTTCAATCCCATCTCTAATAATAATCTTCTTTTTCACTGATGCTGCACAGTCAAAGGCAGCGGCTTCCCTATGAACTTGTGGAAGACTTTGGCTGGTATTGGAAAAGGATGGTGGACAAGAAGGGCCATTTTTGCCATATGGGTCTTTTTTGTTTCAAGAAGCACGGCTTCTGCTGCTCTTGTTGGGATCTTGACAGTTTGTGTATGTTGTCACCATAATGAAATCTCACTTAGCTCGATTACTAATGTCCCGTGTACAGTTGTGGTAACCAGTAATTGTACTGAGTGAGGACGAAAACTTTCCCCCACGTGCCGGATTCTCGGTCTTAAAAATGTACTTTTTGAAACTTTAGGACAAAACTTTGGGGAGGGGCTGTGGCTCAGTGGTGGAGCCTCTGCTTGGCATGCAGACGGTCCCAGGTTCAATCCCCGGCATCTCCAGTTAAAGGGACTAGGCAGGTAGGTGATGTGAAAGACCTCCGCCTGAGACCCTGGCGAGCCGCTGCCGGTCAGAGTAGACAATACTGAGTAGACAATACTGACTTTGATGGACCAAGGGTCTGATTCAGGACAGCTTCATGTGTTCAAGAGGTTTTGAAATAATAAAGCTTTTCTCAAAAGACGTGTGCTTTTTTTACCCAAAATAGAGGAATATCATATAGAGAACTGGGGATTGATTTTATAATATGTCTTTCCATCTCAGGATTTGTCTTGTTAGCCAGCAGGGAACTGGCATGGGAGCTTAATATGTGGGGGACTCTTGCTGCCTATTTATTTATTTATGTACTTCTTTTGCGGTGCTGGAAAGTGCCCCAAAGTCACTCCTGACTTATGGGGACCTCGTAGGGTTTTCAAGGCAAGAGACACTCAGGGGTGGTTGGCCACTGCCTGCCTCTGCATGGGCTGAGGGAGCTCTGAGAGAACTGTGACTGGCCCAAGGTCACCCAGCAGGCTTCATGTGGAGGAGGGGGGAATCGAACCCGGTTCTCCAGATTAGAGTCTGCCGCCCTTAACCACTACACCACACCGGCTCTCATGTTTACTTCTTTTATAACTCCCTTTTCTCCCAAATGGGGACCCAAAGCGGCTTATCTGGAGAACTGGGTTTGATTCCCCACTCCTCCACATGAAGCCAGCTGGGTGACCTTGGGCAAGTCCCACTCTCTCAGCCCCACCTACCTCACAGGGTGTCTGTTGTGGGGAGGGGAAGGAAAGGTGATTGTAAGCCGGTTTGATTCTTCCTTAAATGGTAGAGAAAGTCGGCATATAAAAACCAACTCTTCTTCTTCTTCGACCAACATTGCTGCAAACTGTTTCTGCTCTGGTTAGCTGCCCTGGCCAGGAAAGGGCAGGATAGAAATTAAATTAAAAAATAAATATTTTTCCCCCGCTAATTCTCACCTGGGTATAAAGCAGGGGTCGCTGGGGTGTGTGTGTGTGGGGGGGGGAAGGTAGTTGTGAATTTCCTGCATTGTGCTGAGTTTGGACTAGATGATCCAGCAAGTCCCGTCCAGCTCTGTGATTCTATGGTTCCACCCCTCTAGTGGGAAAGCAAAATAATAATAATAATGAGACATATGAACTGTTATGATCTAATATTCTCAAAAGCAATCAGGGCCTGCCCAGCGATTGCCATATTAGCCACAAGAGTTTGCTACAATGTAGGGTGTTGGAGTGAGTGTTGGAGGAGAGGGTTACGGATACCCTGGACTGCCAAAAAAACTAATCAGTGGGTTCTAGATCAAATCAAGCCTGAACTGACCCTAGAAGCTAAAAGGACTAAACTGCGGCTGTCGTATTTTGGTCACGTTATGAGATGACAAGAGTCACTGGAAAAGACAATCATGCTAGGAAAAGTTGAGGGCAGCAGGAAAAGAGGAAGACCCAACAAGAGATGGACGGACTCAATAAAGGAAGCCACAGCCTTCAATTTGCAAGATCTGAGCAAGGCTGCCAAAGACAGGACACTTTGGAGGGCTTTCATTCATAGGGTCGCCCTGAGTCGGAAGCGACTTGACGGCCCTGAACACGCGCGCGTGTAGGGTTGCCAACTCCAGGTTGAGAGTGACCTGGGGATTTGGGGGTGGGGCTTAGAGAGGGTGGGGTTTGGGGAGGGGCCTCAGCAGGGTATGTGTGTGTGTTAAGTGCCGTCAAGTTGCTTCCGACTCATGGCGATCCCCTTCTGGATGCACACCTTAACGTGGTGAGGGGGTTTGTGTGGGTCAGGGAAGCCGAGAGCAATCCCGTAAGGGGTCTAGACTCGATCAAGAGATTAAACTCCTAGCAGAGTCACTCAAGGCAGAACGGTCACAGCTGAGACACCAGACGAAGATGCACCCACCCCCTTAAGGGATCCATGGCCACATCCGCAGAAGAGAACAGGCGGTTCCAATGGGGATGGGGGCAGGGGAATCCCTGAAGGTTCGCTACTGGGCAGCAGCAGTAGTGGAAGGTGACACCGGCGGAGGATCTTTCGTAGACAACGGCAGCGCCACTACGGCTAACCCTGGTTAGTACTGCGCAGAAGGCGGCACTGGTAAACCACTTCCGACCAACCTTTACCTTGAAAACCCTAGGATGAGACAGCAGGGGATAATGCCATAGCATCCCCCTTCCAGAGACTTGTTCTCCAAGGGAACGGATCTTCGTAGCGGGGACAGCAGTTGCAATTCCAGGGGAGCTCCAGGCCCCACCAGGAAATTCCTCCTCCTGGCAAATCAAAGGGGGGTTAGGGGGGGAGGGGGTGGCGCTTCCTACCACGCCCCCTTCCCTTGCAAAACGCGGGCGCTGAGTTTTGGGATCCGGTGAGTGCCAAGACCCTTTGACACCCTTGCAATACAGAAAGCGATCGTGGGTGGGGTGGGGTGGGGTGGGGGGTGGCAGGGATGCTGGGGAGCGAGCCCCTCGGAAGTCTCGGGTCTGCTGCTTCAGACCAAAGGCTGGCCGAAGGAGCCCCCTCCCTGCTTCTTTGCAAAGGGGAGCCCCCCGTGCATTGGGCCGAAGAGGGGGGGGGTTCCCCCTGCCCCACTGTGCCCAAATCCCCCCCCCCCCCGGCCAAGCTCAGCCGGTCCCTCCCTGCAGCGCGGTCCTGCGGTCCGGGTTCCAGGGGCGCCAATCAGGTGCCGGGTTGCCAATTCTGGGTTGCGGAATGCCTGGACCTTTGGGGGCGGGGCCTGCAGAGGGGCGGGGTTTAGGAAGGGGGTGGAGCCGGTATGACGTCATAGAGCCCCCTTCCTCCAAAACAGCCGTTGTATCCAGGGGAACTGACCTCTCCAGTCTGGAAGGAAGCTCTCATTTATAACTGTTAAAAGCAATCTGTATATATACATTTTTTTTTAAATTTCAGACCCAGTGAGGTTTCTGTGTGGCTTCCAGCACGGTGTTTATGAATATATGTTGTGTTTCGGATTTTCCAAAAAACAAGAATTATTATAGTCTATAATATTGTCTATAATATTGTCTAATATTTTCCAAAAAACAAGAATTATTATAGTCTATAATATTGTCTATAATATTGTCTAATATTTTCCAAAAAACAAGAATTATTATAGTCTATAATATTGTCTATAATATTGTCTAATATTTTCCAAAAAACAAGAATTATTATAGTCTATAATATTGTCTATAATATTGTCTAATATTTTCCAAAAAACAAGAATTATTATAGTCTATAATATTGTCTATAATATTGTCTAATATTTTCCAAAAAGCAAGAATTATTATAGTCTATAATATTGTCTATAATATTGTCTAATATTTTCCAAAAAGCAAGAATTATTATAGTCTATAATATTGTCTATAATATTGTCTAATATTTTCCAAAAAGCAAGAATTATTATAGTCTATAATATTGTCTATAATATTGCCTAATATTTTCCAAAAAAACAAGAATTATTATAGTCTATAATATTGTCTATAGTATTGTCTATTTTCCAAAAAACAAGAATTATTATAGTCTATAATATTGTCTATAGTATTGTCTAATATTTCCCAAAAAACAAGAATTATTATAGTCTATAATATTGTCTATAATATTGTATAATATTTTCCAAAAAAACAAGAATTATGATAGTCTATAATATTGTATAATATTTTCCAAAAAACAAGAATTATTATAGTCTATAATAGAGTCTATAATTATTATAGTCTATAATATAATAGTCTACAATATTGTTTTCTTTTCCAGTTGGTACATTTCACATTATATTATCTTTGAAGCCGCGTGCTGCCATTTGTTATAGTTTCTACCATTCCCAGCATAGGTATTTTCTCCTTCCACCTTTCTGGAGGTTGGCAACCCTAGGGAGAAAAGAGAGGGGGTTGCAGTAATGGGAAGGCAGAAGGAGAGGGGAGAGAAAGGGTCACCGTAAGCCACTGGTTCCCAACCAGGGGTCCACGGACCCCCAGGGGTCCGCGAGAACTAAATCAAGGTCTGCGAAACAAAGTTATAAACCCATAATAAATATTTTCAATTAAAAGTTTTCTATTATAAAAATATATTCAAATATTATTCTAAGTTTAATGTTTAACTAACAGTTATGATTGAAGTTTCTTTTCAAATTCTCTGAATTTTTATTTTGAACCTTGGGGTCCCTGCACTGAACAAAAAAGTCCTAGTGGTCCCTGGTCAAAAAAAGGTTGGGAACCACTGCCTTAAGCACACAGTGCAGGAGGCTTCAATTGAAGGAGCCTTGGTGAAATCTCTGGCTCCTCTCTGCCATTTCTGCCAGAGAAAACAAATTGGCCTTTAGTGTGAATCAGCCCTTATTAACTGGCGGAGTCAATTTGATCTAGAAGGGTGGGACAAATCCCATTTCAAGGAGCAAGCAGGACTTTATTATTTATTTGCTTGCTTCCTTCATACCCTGTCTTTCTCCCCAAAAGCGACCCAGAGAGGCTTGCAATTTCCCCCTGTGCTCCGTTTTATCCTCACAACAACCCCACGAGGTAGGCTAGGCTGAGAGTGGGGGACTGGCCCAAGGTCACCCAGTGAGCTGCCATGGCGGAGTGGGTTCGAACCCGATTCAAGACCATTTCAGCTGACGGTTAGAGCAGTTCCTCGGTGGAACAGGCTTCCTCTGGAGGTGGTGGGCTCTCCTTTGGAGGTTGTTGAGCAGAGGCTAGGTGGCCATCTGACAGCAATGCTGATTCTGTGACTCACTATGAGTTTAGGCAGATTGTGAGAGGGAGGGCAGGAAGGGATCAGCCAGTGCACAGCTTTTGTGGTCCTCTCTCATATGCCAGGGTAATGCCAATCGCCACTCTGGGGTCAGGAAGGAAATTTCCTCCAGGCCGGATTGGCTAGGGATCTTTGAATCATAGAGTTTGAAGGGACCACCAGGGTCATCTAGTCCAACCCCCTGCACAATGCAGGAAATTCCGAACTACCTCCCCCACACATACCCCCAGTGACCCATACTTCATGCCCAGAAGTTGGCCAAGGTGCCCTCCCTCTCACCATCTGCCTAAGGTCATAGAATCAGCATTTCTGACAGATGACCATCTAGCCTCTCCTTAAAACCTCTAGGGAAGGAGAGTTTACCACCTCCTGAGGAAGCCTTGAAGTCCCCCCTCCTCTTCCTCTGGGCATAGGGCAGGTGTCACTGGGGGAGGGGGGGAGGTAGTTGTGAATTCCCTGCATTGTGCAGGGGATTGGACTAGATGACCTTTAGGGTCCCTTCCAATTCTATGTTTCTAAGATACCTGATGAAGGGAGCTATAGCTGTCGAAAGCTCATACTCTGAAAACCTTGTTGATCTCTAAGGTGCTACTGGACTTGAAATCTAGCGGATCCTAGACCTGCATTCTTTCTGCTACACCACACTGGCTCTCATCTAGCCTTATAAAATATCTTTCTTCTGCCACAGCACAAGCGTTCACTTACAAATTATCTGGCTGGCTTTGCAGGATGTCTGAGCTGCCACCCGCCCATCTGGGTAATTCTTGCCTGACACAGGAACCTAGTGGAAGAGGCAGATTTGCTGAAGGTTGTGGACCGAAGAAGGGAGAGCCAACTTTGATTGGCCCCGAGGCCGGAAGAGGGTCTGAAACCATGGAGGATGAAACCATGGAGGATGGGAGCAGAGGGGGATTCTCGGAAAGGTCTGTGCAGAACAATCCAGATAAAGACTCTACCAGCTCAGTAGCACAGCTCCATCACTTCAGGCACTTCCGCTACCAAGAAGCCAAAGGGCCCCGAGAAGTTTGCAGCCGACTCCACCATCTTTGCCGCCAGTGGCTGAAGCCGGAAAGGCACAGCAAAAGTGAGATGCTGGACCTGGTGATCCTGGAGCAGTTCCTGGCCGTCCTGCCCCCGGAGATGCAGAGCTGGGTCAGGGAATCCGGGCCGGAGACCAGTTCCCAGGCGGTGGCCCTGGCAGAAGGCTTCCTCCTGAGCCAGGTGGAGGCCAAGAAGCAAGAAGAGCAGGTGAGAGGGATTCATCCTAGTAACACCAAGACTCAATCTGAGATGAAAAGTCCCCACCAGATGCCCAACAGGAAGTCCTCTGAGAAAGAGATGTCCCAATTCTCCTGCCTTCCCTCTTAGATCCGGGGTTCCCAACATGGTGCCCTGGGGCCTGCCAACACCTTTTCTGATGCCCGCCAAGTGTTTTTAGAAAGCTTGGTGGGGCTTTTGCCCAGTAAGTCTTCTGATTGGCCATTGGAGATTTGATAGGCTGTACAGATTAAAAAAAAAATCATTGGCTTTGTCACCAACAGGGATCTTCACTGTGTCACTGAAGGTAAGCTGCAGAGGCCGTTTTGTGGCTGGTCTCGCCTCCTGTGTTGGCCATTTTGTGGCTGTGCCCACCCTGCTGTGTCAGACTTCCAAAGGTGCCCACAGGCTCAAATTAATTGGGGACCTGGGCTTTAAGTGTTTAGCTGGATCTTTTAAAATCCCCCCTCTCTGTGTCTTGCCTGTGACCCTCACTCCTGCTTATTTGGCAGAGTCCGCTAGTGGAAGCAGCTACCGAGTCTCCTGAGACAGAAAACACTTCGAAGCAGCCGTCCCTGTTCAGAGAGCTCCCACTGCAAACAGATACAGGGGCCACCTCCATAGGTAAGGGATGAAGGGACACATTTCTACTTGATTCCCCCTCGCTGGAGAGTGTCCGAAATGCATGGGCTGTTTTTACTGGCGCGATGGAGAAGTTTGGCTCTACCTTTTCCTATATTTTAGAAAGAGACGTATTTGAAAGCTTAGATGTATAAATAGATGCACGTTAAATCTCCAGGTGACTCTGGAGGGTTTTTATCTCTCGTGTCTCTCTAGTATCTCTCTAGTATCAGGGGAGCCTGCATATTATATTGGGTGCTGTGAAACACAGGCAGGTCTTGTTTGTTGGCTTCCAAGAGGCACCTGGTTGGCCGCTGGGTGAACAGACACTGGACTTGATGGGCACTGGTTTGATGGGCACTGGTTTGATGTCTGTTCTTATGTTCAAGGCAAGAGACGAACAGAGGTGGTTTGCCATTGCCTGCCTCTGTGCAGAGACCCTGGACTTCCTTGGTGGTCTCCCATCCAAGTACTAACCAGGGCTGTCCCTGCTTAGCTTCCAAGATCTGATGAGATCCGCCTCCACTGTAAATGAAAACTTCAAATTATGCGCAAGATCTGTGGTGGAAAGGGAGGCATCTACACACACACACACACCCCTCAAACATTTATTTAAAACTTTTCTATCCTGCCTTATCTGTGTGGACTCCAGGTGGCCTACAATGCAGCTGCCATGTTGCGGGGAATATAATTTTTTTTTGGGGGGGGGGGGAGGGTTAAATTAAGATTTAGTAATTTGCAACCTTGAACACTCTCAATTCTAGTTCTAACTATTCTTTTGCCAGTCCCATCCTCTGTACAAATCCTAATGGATATGTCACTTTTTTTGGGATAAGCCATCAATTTCACCAAACCATGGATCTCTTTTTCTTTCAATAGCCAGGCTTTAAGTTTGGGCATTTTTTTGCTTCCATTTCCTGGCAAAGACCAATCTGGCAGCAGTAATAACATATAAGACTACTATTTCAAGATCTCTAGGAATGTCGGGTATATAATTTAGCAGTAATGTCTCTGTTTTGTAGGGAATTTGTTTTCCTCACATGGCTGATAACAATCCTTACTGCTTGCCTCTAGAAACTGGAGGCACATTTGCAGTGGGGACAATAAATTATAATACTACTCCAGTTCACAAAATTAAGAACAAATTAAAAGAGACAAATGGAAAAGCAAACAACTTCAAACCATTGGGTTATCTATGGAGCAATTATTTAATATGAATGAAAAACAATCTTATACTGAAATAAAGAGACGCGTCCTCGACATTGCCTACCAGAGATTAATAGCTGGAGCACGGAAGACTTGCTCGCCCCTTTTCTATGATATAATACCTGCACCAAACACTCTGCAGAAGTACTTCTACGATCTGATTTCCCCGCCCTTACAATGTTCTTTCATGTTGGCCCGGCTGAATACTTTACCGACAGCCGGTCACGTGTGGCAGATACCAAAAAATACCCTACGGGAACAGAGTTTGCAGCTGTAATGGAAAGTCGCCTGAATCCACAGAACATGTGTTATTGTTCTGTGTGAAGTATAGAGCCAAACGAGATAAGTTAATTACACCATGGATAGAAAACGGTGAGGACAGTGAAAGTAGACGGCTAGCCCATCGACTACTGAAGGATCATAACTCACAGCTCTCTGAAGCGGTTGCTAAATTTCTTACAGTTACTTTGGAGTAATAGTGAATGTAGTTAAGGAATGAAGGATTCAGGTTATATAATGGCCTCCCTGGTCTCTATATGGAGCATTAAAGTGGTTTGTAGTTATTATTTGTATAGGTCTGGCCAAAGTATGGCCATTTTATAATTGCCCTGTATTTTGTATTGGATGCCCCATTTTTGTACTTGATGTTTTAGCTACTATGCCAATAAATCAGGCTATGAATGAACGAAATGGAAAAGCGCTCAAGATTTACAAACGCAGAAGGACTGAGACACACAGGATTCAGAGAGTCATAAACATAAGCTTTAGAGAAAAAGATACAAAAATTTGTATAAAAGAGGAAACCTCTTTCTGTCATCTTTGTGTCCCTCACAGGAGGAAGGACATCTCCAGTACAACCTGAGTCATCTTTGCTTTGTAATGGAGCTGAAATGGCTTCTGGGCACTCCAACCAAGTAAGTGAAGAATCACCAGGGTGCCTCTCTCCTGCACATCCCCCTGCCATCAAGAGATTTTCAGAGTAATCCTAAGCAGAGTTATACCCTTCTAAGCCCATTGACGTCCGTGGGTTTAGGTTGGGCCCCCCCAATATGGTGCCCATGGGCACTATACTGTACACTAATGCCTTTCCTGGTACCCACCAAGTGTTTTTAGAAAGTGGGCAGAGCCAGATGAGGCTTCTGCCCAGAAAGACCTCTGGTTGGCCACTGGAGATCTGAATGGCAGTGCAGATTTTTAAAAACATTGCTTTGCGAGCAGCTGCCACCACAGCACAAGGATCTTCACTATGTAACTGAAGATAAGCTGCAGCAACCATTTTGGGACTGGCTCCACCTCCTGAAGCTGCCATTTTGTGGCTGTGCCTGTCACATTGTGTGGGAATTCCAAAAAAGAATCAACTCAAAAAACTCAAGAAAAAAGAATCAACTCAAAAAAGTTGGGGACCCCTGAATTAGGTGGTTTCCACATAGGGACGGGCTCGTGTGGTTTCCCTGTTGCTGCTGCCGATAAAGCTCAGTGGTAACAGAGCTTCCACATGGCAGGTTTTCCTGCCTCAGCCCCCCAAAAGTGATCACTCCTCTGGGCCACCAGAGCTTTTTCAAAAAAAATTAAAAAATCAGCACTAGAATATTTTTAGATATTTAGACAGAACAGTAGGTGTCGCAGGCTTTCTGAATTCCCAGCTTTTGTTAAAAAAGCAAGTCTCTAACCTTATTCTGTTGCAGATGTATGCCTTTCCCCTTATATCGCCACAATGGAAAGGGCTGGAGACTTTCTATTGTTAGGATGTAAGCTGGGAATTCAGAGAACTTGTTACACCTGTCATTATAGTGTTGTACTGATGTAGTAATATTCACGTGCCAATTTTTTAAAAAATAAATGCCCCAGTGGCGAGAGGTATAGGGAAGGAAATGGTTACCGTCGGGTTGCCAGTGTCAGAGAAAATGGCTGCCATGCAGTCAGGAAAAATCCAAATTTCCCCATCTGCACAATAGCCATCCAGGCTACACTGAGGTCTTTCCGAAAACTTCAGAGCATAGCTGGTTTCAGAAAGATCAGAGAAAAGCCAGGGAAACCCACAGAGGTGCACGAATGTACCACAATATTGTGGGAAAGCAAGAAACAAAACCCTGTGTCTCAACAACATTGAATCCAGAGCAGAAGATAACTTGTGTGGACCTGGCTGTAGAAGGGTGCAACTCTGCATTGGGTTGCACAGTTAGCCTCTTCAGTTTTGCTTCCATCATGAGAATACCATTTCGTTAAGATAAAAATCTTGCAACGGTCCAGTGTTATATGTCAGGAGCAAATAGAGAGCCAGCATGATGTAGTGGCTAAGCGTGGTGGTCTCTAATCTGGTGAATCGGGTTGGTTTCCCCACTCTTCCACATGAAATCTGCTGGGTGACCTTGGGCTAGTCCCAGTTCTCTCAGGACTCTCTCAGCCCCACCTACCTCCCCCTCCTCTGTTAGGGAGAGGGGAAGGAGATTGTAGGCAGATTTGATTCTCCCTAAAAGGTGGCGAAAGTCAGCATGTAAAGACCAACTCCTCTTCTTCTTCTTCTTTTTAGGGCCTCACAGCCTTTGAGGAGGTGGCTGTGTATTTCTCCGAAGAGGAGGGGTCTCTGCTGGATCCAGACCAAAGGCGCCTGCACACAGAAGTCAAGGCGGAGAATTATGAGGCAGTGGCCTCTTTCTGTAAGGTTTTGCCTCCCCCCACCTTTAGTTCACAAAACCTACTTATAATGCTGAACAATTTTTTTTAGTCTTTCTGAAACCCAGGCCTGGACTGACTCTACAGGATTCGTAGAAAAGAGCAAGAGTCCAGTAGCACCTTAAAGACTAACAAGAATATTTTCTGGTAGGGTATGAGCTTTCGTGCGCCACAGCTCACTTCTTCAGATAGTGAAGAAGTGAGCTGTGGCTCACGAAAGCTCATACCCTGCCAGAAAATATTTTTGTTAGTCTTTAAGGTGCTACTGGACTCTTGCTCTTTTCTACTACTGCAGACAGACTAACACGGCGACCCACTGTGAATTATCTACAGGATTCGTACAGTGTCCTCAAAACGCGCTAGCCATGTTTCAAAAGGGGTCACTGAATGATACTTTGGAGAAGTGTTCTGGTGCGGAGACAGGATGGTTACAAGGCAGTGGGAGGTGGAGACCTATGGCAACATTAGGTTTGCCAGGCCAGTCCTGACAACCTTTGGTAGGGTTGGAGTTGGGGACGTTGTGGGGGGCAAGACATCAGTGCCATTGCTATAGGACAGGGATCGCCATCCTTTTTCAGGCGGTGGGCAACTGGAATTTTCAGAGGGGGTGGTGAGAGCCACCCCAAAATGGCTTCCACAGGAGGCGGAGCCAAACGCAAAATGGGTGCCTCTGGCAGCGGAGCCAAATGGAATACCTTTCTCTTCATACCTCCTGGGAAGAAGAAATCCTGAAAGAGGAATAAAACCGTACACTAATTAATGAAATCCCAGTTTCTCACTAGTCTTCCTCATCTTTTTATTTGATGCAGGGAAGCCAATAAAAAGCCCTGCCTTACAATGGCCTCTCCCACTTTTTTTTCTTTTTTAAATAATTTTTTTATTGCTTTTTATAATTAAAAATAAAATAAAAATAAAATCATAATTCAATACAAAAAAATATATAAAGTATACAAAAACACACAAAGAGCACTATTACATCCGTTGCTAATACATTGTGTACTATCCTTTGTAAAATACGTAGTGCCCAAACCTCCACCACCCACCTTTGTGCCCTCCACCCTTGGACTTCCGGAGCGGTGTTATGACAGTATTTAAAAACCTATTATTATAATAATTTATTAAAAAACACATTAATCTATAATTCATTAGCTATACCTGTAAAATCCATTTTTGCCAATTTATCCCAATATGCAGCGGCCTTTGACCATATATTTTTTAATTCATCCATATCTTTACCATGTAAAGTATCTGTAAGTTTGGCCATCTGCATATACATCCATAACTTTTCTCTCCAATCTTTAATTGAAGGTTTATTTATTTGCTTCCAGTTCTTAGCAATTGTAATTCTAGCTGCAGCAAAGCTATATTGGCATATAACTCTATCACCTTTATCTAAATTCTTTTTGGGAATACTCAATAAGCAAACGGCCAGATCTTTTTTTATTTTTGAATTAATCAAATTATTAGTTTCCTTTAAAACAAGTCTCCAAAATCTCTTAATTTTTTTACAAAACCACCAAACATGCATGAATGGACCTATATCCCTTCCGCACTTCCAACAGAAACCCTCATCCTCTTTTTTCATTTTACTTAGTAATACTGGGGTTATATACCATCTGTAAAACATTTTATATAAATGTTCTCTTATTTCATTAGTAATGGTAAATTTAAATTCCTTCTTCCACAAATTTTCCCATACTTCCAAATCTATATTATAGGCCTCTCCCACTTTCTGAAAAGCTTGGTGGGTGCCAAGGAACTACTGTCAAGCCCCATGGTCAGGAACCCTGCTGTAGGAATTGCCAAATGCTCTGTGGTTTTACCAGAGTTTCTGGTGATTCCTAGAGCTACTCTACGTCACTTCTGGGTTTTCCCCAGAAGTGAAATAGCAACTTCACTGATGTGTCTGTTTTTTAAAAAATATTTTTTCTCCTGCCACTGGTGGTAAGCAAAGAGGGCTCCCAGAGGGAGTCTTGCCACCTTAGCAGGAGGCCCAGCAGCCCTATGTGACATGGGGCCCTGTGGCAACTCAGACATCTGCACATTTATTGTGGCGGAAAGTTGCTCAGAGGCATCCGGGGTGAACAGCAAGGAACACACGAAGCTGCTTTAGACTGTCAGATCATCTGAGAATCCTTGCGAGGAAGAATCAATATGAACATGCAAAGTATGGAAAAAAAGCTTTTGCATGATGAGGCTGGGAAGGCTCCTGTTCTACTCTAGTTCCACAATGTGTCAAAAGGACCTCTTCAGGTGCATACTTTTTAAAGAAAGCGAATAGGGTTGTGGTTTTAATTGTCGGGAAAATGTTCAGTGTCTCCCCCACTCTTGTGCTGGGTGTTTTCATTTCATTGATTTCGAAGAGGGCGCTCCCCTGCCCCAACCCATTATTCTGTTTTGCCAGGATTCTTTGCTGGGGTATTCAAATGTTTTTACTATACTTTGCAATTTGCTCACTGGTAGTTTGAATAGTTCTCATTGCACTTGTAATCAGCCTTGAGTAAATGAAGCTCATGTAGTAGCAGTAGTAGTAGTGGTAGTAATAATAATAATTTAATAGCATTGTCAGTCTTTGTTGCATTGCCCTATAGTTCTTTAATCTTTGAAATGCCGTCCCCCTTGAGGATTGCCTGGTGCCCACTCTTCTTTCCTTTATGCTCCAAGGCCAAGCGTTTTTGTTTACCCAGGCTTTAAGGTGTGTGTTTATTTGTTTATTAAAACATTTATATCCCACCTTTCCTCATGGTTCAAGGCAGTGGATTCTTTAAAATCATGTTATGTTGATTGTAGAAAACCCAGCAGGATGCAGACACCTGCTGTTCAGGAACTACGCATTTCATATTTTTTTTGTGTGCACGCATTCGAACTGCAACACAGCAGAATATGTGCTTGTGGCCATTAGCTGAAGCAGTTGTCTGACACCATGTGTTTTCGTGGGTTCTGGTTATGGAAACTTCTGCCGTGGTCTTTAAGGTGCCGCAAGACTTTTTCTTTTGGCTCTGAGCTTTGACACAGAAGTCAGCAGAAAAGCACGGACAGTCCAGAGAGAGGTGAGGGAGGGGAAGGGGAATAATGGTGGGCTTCAGAGCGGCTCAGGATGACCTGACCCGCGATCACTTTCGCCTGGATCCTGCAGTTTGTAAAGCAGGAGCCCAGTACTCTTGGACCCCAATCCAATGGGGGGACTCGCAGAAAATAATTTCTGAGAGTCCGGAGCTCCTAGGCCAGCTAGAAGTCCTCCAACTGAAAGAGGGTAGCAAGTGGATAGTCTTAACTAAACCACCCATCGGTGTCAGACTTCAGTACCTCGCTGACAATCAGCTATCTTTCCTGCCAAAAAATCAATTAACATTCTAAAAAGCAGTGGAAGTGTCTTCTTCTCTGGAAAGTGAGAATTCTGGTAAGAGGGAAGGAGAAGTTAAAATGGGACCTTTAAATGACACCCAATTATTTGGGGATTTGATTGCCTCCGATGCGGAATATAACAGATCCAACTGTGAAATGCCAATCACCGTTAGCTGTTCAGTTCATGCAAGTTACTTCTGGTAACACCCTAAACCCTTTTTTCTCCTTTATTATTCAGTAGGAACAGTTTTGTGTTTTGTGCTGTGTTTCTCCCTTGGTCTGCCTTGATCAGGGGCCTGAAGACCAAGGCCCATGAGGAG
This sequence comes from Euleptes europaea, assembly GCF_029931775.1. Classification (NCBI taxonomy): domain Eukaryota; kingdom Metazoa; phylum Chordata; class Lepidosauria; order Squamata; family Sphaerodactylidae; genus Euleptes; species Euleptes europaea. The sequence goes on from NC_079312.1 coordinate 6,678,242, forward strand.
AGGCGGAGGGGCTTGGGAATGTTCAGTCTGAAGAAGAGGAGGTTGAGGGGGGACATGACTGCTCTCTTGAAGTAATTGAAAGGCTGTCACTTAGAAGAAGGCAGGGAGCTGTTCCTGTTGGCAGCAGAGGATAGGGCTCGCAATAATGGAAAGTACCGGCTGGACATTAGGAAGAAATATTTTTACAGTAAGAGTAGTTCAGCAGTAGAATCAGCTTCCTAGGGAGGTGGTGAGCTCCCCTTCTCTGGCAGTCTTCAAGCAGCGGCCGGACAAACACTTGTCAGGGATGCTTACAGTAATCCTGCATCAAGCAGGGGGTTGGACTAGATGTCCTGTATGGCTCCTTCCAACTCTATGGGCGAAAACGCACGGTCGCTTTATCCTCCTTTAATCCCTGTTTCGGCCAGGATTCATCCAGGATCGAACCCATGCGTTTCGCCTAATGTGCGTTTGATCCTGGCTAAAACAGGGATTGAAGGAGGATAAAGTGTTTTCGCTTGATTCTGTTCTGTGATCTATGATCTTACCTGTTCTCTCTTTGTTCCAGTGGGTGGGGTGCAGGAGAGCAAGAATGATGCCATGCCATATGGAGCCAGTGGTAAAGAGGGGGAAAAGCTGAGGAGGACAACGGGCACAAAGCGGAAGAGTGGGAATGAATCCTCAGTTTCCGGAAGTGGCGGTTTTTGTACGTTCCCAATCAAGGAGGAAGAGGATAAAGACCAGGAAAGGCGTAAGTGTGCCCCCTTTGTGGGAAGAGCTTCAGCTGCAAATGAAACTTTGTTCTTCATTGGAGAACCCATACAGGAGGAAAACCATTCAACTCCTTGGAGTATAGGAAGAGTCTCAGCTGAGGGACCCACCTTAAATCCCACGTAAGAATCCATACAGGGGGGAAAACCAGGATATAAATAAATCAAAGCAAATGCAACTACTGCATGGGTAAGGGCCTTCAGGCTTTGGCTGAAAATTTTATTCACCACAGAGGCTAACAAGTGCCTTGGTCTATTGAAATCTGACTCCTATGCTACCCCATGGAGGCCTGTAAGACCAATGGTTCAGGGCAGCAACTGTTTCCAACATAGCTGGCCTCCCTTCCCATTCCCCTTGCTGCTGATTTCATCAGGTCTTCTAATAGAAGACCCTGACTGCTTCCCCGAGCCGTCTGTGGTCCTGTGTGCCGGTAAACAAGCGCCATTTGACTTTAATTTAGAGATTGTTTGGTTTTTAGCTGGGGGTAATTTTTCTATATATGTTTATTGTGTTTTATGGTGTTTTTATCTGACGTTAGCTACCCTGATCCCTCCTTCGGCTGGGAGAATGGGCAGGATATGTCTAAAATCAATCAATTAATTAATTAATGGAGACTAGACTCCAATTGCTCGATTTTAGCAGTGGTGATTCGGAGATATTGGGAAGATCAGCGGCACACTCCGCGGTTAATAAACTGTTGTACTGCCCCAGTAGGAAAACAAACCAACATAAGTTTAACATTTTGGGGGTGTTCTCCAGCTGCCCTTTCAGGTACCACTGAGGGAGCGAATGTTGATGCGTCATCACCTGCCACACAGTCAGAGAACACGAGCAAGAGGAAGAGGCGTGCTGCTTCGATGGAAGATATTGCTAAGCAAGTATCAGCACAGTGGGCGTTTGAGCGGAGCGAAGCCACTCGCCGCTATGCAGAGATGCTGGAAGCAGAGAGACGCCGTTGTGCTGAGATGCTCAGGGAAGAGAGACTTGACCACCAGCTATTCCGGGACACGATGCAGCAAAACAGAAACATTATGCTCGAAGCTTTCAGTGTTTTCAAAATACTGGGTGGTTTCTTGGAAGAGGAGCTGAAGAGAGCTCTCTCTCAAGAAAGACCCCAAACCAATGATCCGCCACATCCAGAAGAAGCGTCACAGGCTCCTGCTGACAGAAGTCCCGCACAGGAGAATGCCCCTAGACCTGTTGCATAGAAGTGTTCCTGTAGGAGGCGTAAAAAGGGGCAATTCCTGCCATAGGTACTCTGAACAGTACACGTGAACCATTCAGCTCCTTGAGTTTAGCTGGGTTTTTTTTTTAATGCATTTCTTAGGCTTGTTCTGTTTTACAAATAAAAATAAAGCATCTTTCTGTTATAACCATTGGCCCACTTCATAGACCATAGGCAACTCCTCCAAGAAAAAGTTGTTTATTGAGATAAAACCCCAACACAACCCATACACGTAGGCCTTTTATGCATGGCTGTTTCCCTCATGGTCACCCCTCCTACAACTTCGGGTCTCTGTTTGGATTATGCATGCTGTTTCCGACTGTCAGAGGTTGTTTTGCTCTCCCCGTGTTTCTGCACGTTTTGCTTACAATTTTCAAATTTGTGATGAAACAGGTCCCTGAAAATGCAGGCAAAACACACTGAAATAAGCGGGGAGAGCTCTGCTGGTCGGAAAAGACATGCATAATCGAAACAAAGATCCGAAGTCATCGGAGGGTGACCGTGAGGGAAACAGCCATGCATAAAAGGCCATCGTCAACCCAACGCATTTATTTAAAAGATTTACTAGCCACCTTTCTTCCTTACGATGCTTAAGGCAGCTGGCAATATAAATAAAAGTATGTAAAAATACATAAAACCAAAATGTTTAAAATCACAATTTAGGACTGCTTTAATCAATTGCAGTCCTAAAAAAAGTTGTCTTCCGCTGCCTCCTAAAGCCACATGCACCTCCCTAAGGTGGTTGTTCCACAACTGTGGGGTTGCCGCTGAAAAGGCCCTTTCTCATGTGCCCAACAAAAAAGCTTCTTTGATGGATGGGACAGTAAGAAGAGTTGCTTCCTGTGACTTAATTCCTGGGCAGGAACATATGGGTGAAGACAGTCCTTCCAATAACCCGGTCCCAATCCACGTAGGGCTTTAAAGGTCAAAACCAACACCTTGAATTAGGATCAGGAGCAGATCCATAGCCAGTGTTAATTGCTGATGTATCTGGGTCACATGCTCCCAATAGCTGGGCCCAACCTGCAGTCTAGCCGCAGCATCTAGCCGCATCTAACTATTTACATTCCCAAACAAAGGCAGAGGAAGGCAATGGCAAACCACCTCTACTTCTTGCTCGCCTTGAAAGCCCCCTGCTGGGGTCACCATAAGTTGGCTACGACTTGACAGCCCATGCTCACATAGTTAAACCAGAATTGTGGAGGAATGGGACCCAGTGTGGAGAAAAATCACTGACCGCTGACAGATTGGGAACAGGGGAAATCATTCCTGCCAGGATCAGAATTCCTGTTCGGGAAGGCTCTGAATGGGAGAGAGTGGTGCCACCAGATGCTTGCTGAAGCCTGTAACTTTTATATGATTTTTAAAATTATGAATTTTAAACTTTTATACAGAAATACACAGTATTCAGAAAAAAGTTACATAAAATAAAAACAAAATAATGACTCTGCTAGTTGAGGTGGAGAGCCAACATGGTGTAGTGGTTAAAAGCGGCCTATTCTAATCTGGAGAACCGAGTTCAATTCCCCTCTCCTCCACGTGAAGCCTGCTGGGTGACCTTGGGCCAGTCACAGTTCTCTCTGAGCTCTCTCAGCTCACGTAGAGGCAGGCAATGGCAAACCACCTCCAAATGTCTCTTGCCTTGAAAACCCTACGGGGATGCCATAAGTGAACTGTGACTTGGCGGCACGCTCACACATACATAAAATGCCACATGGGCACACCAGTAAAGATGTGCGGCCTCTGCCATCTGGATAGACTAGAACCTTCCTGGGACCTAGGAGGTGGAGTCCCTGGCTGGGAATGCAGCCATTAACGGGCCTGCCTGGAACTTGGGTGAAAGATTGGCTGCCCGGTTGGATTGCAATTGGGGAGGTCCTGTGGCTCAGTGGTAGGGTATCTGCCTGGCATGCAGAAGATCCCATTTTCAATCCTCAGCATCTCCAGTTACAGGATCTTGGCAGTAGGTGATGTGAAAGACCTCTGCATGATGCCCTAGAGAGCCCCTACCAGTCGGAGTAGATGATACTAAACTTGATGGACCGATGGCCTGATTCAGTATGAGGCGGCTTCATGAGTGTGTCCATAGAGTTATTGGCCCCTCCTTCCTGGTTCTGGTGTTTTTCATTTGTGTGTTTCATGGAATTATTGTACCATTTTAAATATATTTTTAATTCAATTTTTTTTCACATTCGCCGCCTCGGGGATGCTAATCGGGTGGAAAGGCATGAAACAATTTTAAATACCATATTTTTCCGTGTATAAGACGCCCACTATTTTTTTTAACCCAAAATTAAGAAATCAATATTGATTCATAGGATAGCCATGAGTTGGAAGAGACTTGACAACACTTAACACCCTCCTAATGGATTGAACTCGGCATGTGATTATTCAGCCTTTTTGGCTTTAACTGACTCTCAGTTAAGCATCTGTGATCAGCGTTTCTTTAAATGTTACACCCACTCTCCCTTCTGTATCCCATCATGAAATAAGATACTGAATTACGGGGTTATCTTGATGAATGTATAAGACGTGGAAAGTTGTCAGTAAGTAACTTGTTTATTTATGATTTTGTTGTAATGAATGTCCATGCTGTTCCTAAAGGATATCGAATGATATCATTTTGCAAATACGTTTTTTAATGTATTAGAATAGAAACATCGTGGGATAGCCATTGAGCAACAACATTCTTCTATAAGTCTTCAGCAAGGAATCTGAAAATAAAGAAGAAGACAGAGGATTAAATATATCTGGACTTTCCCACCTGGAGGTTGGCATCCCTATCAAATGAATAGCAGTGATGGTGTCATCTTTGATTGCAACTGAGAAACAAGATAAGGGTTAAGGGCAGAGAATCTGAATTCCTAGAGAGACGAGAGGTGGATGTTGATGTGTGGTCGGATGACTGCACTCCCCGCTGCATCTTCCCATCAGCGGCATCAGCTGTTCCTTCTGGGATCTGGTGAGTTCCAAATGCATTGGGGTCGAAAAGGCCAGACAGGGAAAAGTGGGGAGGGGGATGGCTGGATGAGTGGGAAGCCCCCCCCCCTCCCTGCTGCAGAGCCTTTCGGGGATGCTGCATCGCCTCTGTGCCCCGCACAGCCTGCAAAAAGAGAGAAATGCCCCACCTGAGCATACTCCCCCAATGCTGCAGTCTGGGGCATGGAGGCAGGGGGAGGCAGGTGCCTGGGGGCAGTTAGAAGACCAGGAAGGGGGGGGCACCTGTGCCCCTGACCCATTGCAACCAATAACACACCCGCTTCTTCCACCTTCGGCAAACTCTTGGATCAGGAGGGTCATCTCCCTTTGAGGTGTGGCTGTTCCCAGGACAGGGTGGCGTGCATGTCTCTCTCCCCAGCCTCACAACAACCCTGCGAGGTAGGCCCAGTCTGGAGAAAAAGGCAGACGACGAAAGAAGCAAAGAGAAGAAAGCAATATCTCCTCGTCAACCCTAACAAGGAATTAATAACAAGAATGAAAACTAATACCTTCTATTAGGACCGACCAGAATGCTGCAAAACCGCAAGCTTTTGAACTCACCAGAACTTCATCGGACTGAACGTTACTGTGAGAGATCCCCCTCTCTGAGTTTGCTTCTCCAAATCAGTTGCTCAGACGTTGGTACAGAAACAATAGATTTATTGAAGCCTTCAGGAGATGAGACAGGCACAGGTAGAAAGTTGCAAGTGAGGGGCTATACGGGTTTACAGAATATATTGACTCCAGGGCACTGGGGCACTGGGGTTCACACTTATTGTTATGGGAAGTTACAAGCTTGGCATAATACAAAACATCAGACGGATCCCAGGAAGTCTGGTGCGGCTATCACACTTCCAAGGCCGCACCGGCCTGAGGGAGTACTGGCAGGAAGAACAGCGGGGGGGAAGATACATGGGCCATCAGGCCTGGCGCCTGAGACCAGAAGGTGTGAACTGCTTTTACGAGTTCACTGATAATACTGCAGGTGATGGAAAGCAGAGACACAAAGACAGAGACCCTCACATTCTGCCCCCCTTAAGGCCCCCCTCCGGGAGGACGAGGCTTATCGGGATAAGCGAGGTGGAATTCTCGGACCAAGCGAGGAGCTGCCATGTGGGGTGCGGCCACCCATTCGTCATGAGCGGAGCCAAGGTTTTTCCAGCGAACAAAGTAAAACAGTTTCCCTTTCTTCCATTTGGAATCTAAAACCTTGGATATTTCCAAATGGGTATCCCCTCCTACCACGGTAGGAATCTCATGAGCGGGAGGGGGGTGGAACTGGGGAGCTGCTACATAAGGTTTGAGGAGGCTTATATGGAAGACTGGATGAACTCCCTTGAGTGTCTTAGGGAGACTCAGTTCCACGGTAACCTCGTTGATTACTCTGGTAATGGGGAAAGGTCCTACATAACGGTCGCTCAGTTTTTTGCAGGGGCGAAGAGAGCGGAGGTTTTTGGTGGACAGATAGACTTGCTCCCCCACCTTGAGTTCCCATCCCGGAGACCGGTGTTTGTCTGCTTGTTCCTTGTACTTGCTTTTTGCCCTTTCCAGATTTTTGAGCAACCATGGCCAGGTGGATTTAACCACCTGAATCCACTCCTGAAGATCAGGGGTAGACTGGAGCTCTGGCGAGACGGGGGCAGAACCGAAAGGGCCAAAATCCGTCCCGTATATAACTTGGAAGGGACTAAAGCCGGTAGAGGAATGAGGCGCATTGTTGTACGCATATTCGGCAAATGGCAGCAGGTCGACCCAGTCGTCCTGGTGGAAATTTACATAGCAACGCAAATAACATTCTACTACCGCATTTACACGTTCTGTTTGACCATCCGTTTGGGGGTGATAGGCGGAAGAAAGGCCCTGTTCCTCCACTCCCATTAACTTTAGGAAAGCCCGCCAGAATTTGGCAACAAACTGGACCCCCCGGTCGGAGAGGACCTTCCTCGGGATCGAGTGTAGCCTGAGGACGTGCGTGATGAACAGTTTAGCTAAGCCCTGGGCTGAAGGAAGACCTGCACATGGAACGAAATGAACCTGTTTGGAAAAGAGGTCTGTGATAACCCAGAGAACCGTCTTCCCCCGACTTGGAGGTAGGTCGGTGATAAAATCCATGGCGATGACTTCCCAGGGACGGGAGGGGTTCTCAAGCGGCTTGAGAAGCCCCGGGGGTTTTCCCATCCGTTTCTTGGCTATGGCGCAGGTGGGGCAGCTGCGCACATACAACTCCACATCAGATCTCATACCGGGCCACCAGAATTGCCTTCGAACCAGGTGAAGCGTTTTTACGAAACCAAAATGACCCGCTAGCCTGGCCCCATGTACAAGTCCCAACACTTCTTTGCGAAGGGAAGATGGGACATATAGTTTCCCCCCTTGCACCCACCAAGTGTTGGTTCGTTCCAAGCCAGTGGGGAGGAGATGGTGCTCCTCCTCCTGTAAGGAGGCGTCCCGGAGTCGCTGTTGGAATGCTTCCGGGATACCTTTGAGCGTAGGGGGGGTCTCCGGTTGGCGGGCTTGGGATCGGGTGGTGACGGCCAAGCCAGGGACTTCCCCTCGCTGTTCGGGAGTGAACAGGGAGTCGACGGGGCGATCGAAATCGTTGCGATACTGGGGAAGTCGTGACAAAGCATCAGCTAGGGCATTTTCTTTGCCAGGGACATGTTTGAGGGTGAACCGGAATTTTGCAAAAAATTGGGCCCACCGAATTTGTTTGGCATTGAGTTTTCTAGCTCCCTTGAGAGCCTCAAGATTCTTGTGATCTGTGCACACTTCGAACGGCAGCTCGGCCCCCTCCAAGAAGTGTCTCCATATGGTAAGGGCATGTTTGACCGCAGCTGCCTCCTTCTCCCAAATGGCCCAGTTGATTTCGGACTGGGAAAACTTCTTGGAGAAGTAGGCGCATGGCCTCAACCGTCCCCCCTCATCCCTCTGCAACAGGGCCCCGCCCATGGCTACATCCGAGGCATCCACCTGCACCACGAAGGGCTTGGTGCAATCCGGGTGAGCCAAAACGGGTTCGGATGAAAAGAGTAGCTTTAAACGTTCAAAAGCTTGCTGGCACTGGGGGGACCATTGCAGACGGGCTGAGGGGAGTGCGGCGCTAGCCCCCCTGTCCTTGGTACGCAACAGGGCAGTGAGGGGAAGCGCAACTTGGGCAAAGTTGGGAATGAAATTCCGGTAAAAGTTGGCAAACCCCAAAAACTGTTGAAGTTGGCGGCGGGTAGTGGGGGTTTCCCAGTCCCGCACCGCCTGGACCTTGGCGGGGTCCATTTCCAACCCTTGGTGGGAAATCACATACCCCAGAAATGTAATAGAAGGTTGGTGGAATTCACACTTGGACACCTTAGCATACAGTTTGTGCTCCCGCAGCCGCTGGAGCACTTCTCGCACTAGGCGCACATGTTCCTCCATGGTCTCAGAGTAAATAAGAATGTCATCGAGAAATACCACCACCCCCCGAAACAGTAAATCATGCAAAACTTCATTAATTAATTGCATAAAGACACTCGGAGCCCCCGAAAGTCCGAACGGCATGACCAGGTACTCAAACATCCCAAAACAACTGGAAAAGGCCGTTTTGGGTTCGTCTCCTTCTTTGATGCGAATGCGGTGGTAGGCTTCTACCAAGTCCAGTTTGGTGAAGATTCGGCCCTCCTTTAATTGTGCTAGAAGGTCAGGAATAAGAGGGAGGGGGTAAGCATTAGACTGGGTGACTGCGTTCAGTCTGCGAAAGTCAATACACAGTCTTAAATCTCCCGTCTTTTTCTTTACAAAGAAAGCTGGGGCTGAATAAGGAGCCTTGGAGGGGCGTATGAAACCCCTCGCCAGATTGACATCCAGATAGTCTCGCAATACAGTCTTTTCACTAGGGCTCATGGGGTAAACCTTTCCCTTAGACAGTTTGCCGTCCCCTACAATCTCGATGGCACAGTCCGTATCTCTGTGGGGAGGCAGTTCGTCGCACTCTCTAACATCGAAAACATCAGTAAACTGCGAGTACTCAGAGGGTAATTGAGGAGAGACTGGGGCGGGGGACCCTACCAATGCGGCGGCTGGAGTTCTGAGTACCCGTTCCTTGTCATGCAACCCACAGGGGTTTTCGGGGAAGGAAAGCACCCGTTTAACCCAATCAATGGAGGGATTGTGTCCCCTTAACCAGTTCATCCCTAACACCACAGGGGTTACAATAGGGGCGATGGTGAAGTACAACCGTTCCCAATGTTCCCCCACTGACATAATCACGGCTGCAGTTCTGTGGGTCACAGGGCCCCGTTTAAAGTCACTCCCGTCCATTTGGGAAAAACGGAGGGGTCCCGGAAGCCGCTTGCGCCGGACACCCAACTTCTTGGCAGTTTCCTCATTTATCATGGTGCGGGCACACCCCGAGTCGACCAACGCGGGGACCTCTAACGGGGGACCCCCTTTGGGTAGGGACAGATGAACACGCACAAATACATTGTCCTCTTGGGCGCTTACCATCGGTGGAGCTCCTTGCACAACGATAGGGACGGTCTGCTGCGGAGCCCCCTCTACAGCAGACCGACGGCGTTTTTTGCCGGCTGTTCCCACTCTTCCTCCTCGCTGGAAGAGGGGGACGGGGTGGTGGCTTCCGGGGAGCCGTCCGAATCAAAGACGGTATTTGTAATCCGGGACCCCGATGGGACCGTAGAGTCGGATGCCCCATCCTGGGGGCGCGCGTGGAGAGCGGAGGGTGCGCCGGAGCGCCGGCTCAGTGGTCCGCTTCTGCGGCGAGGCTGGCTGTCGGCGGCCGGTTTCGTCGGCTCGGCTTGGGTTTGGCGAGGGGGGGTCGGACGGCCTGAGCGAGAGGGGCATTGCGATGCAAAGTGACCTTTTCCCCCGCAGATCAGGCAGACGCCGGCCTCGAACCGCTTGCGGCGTTCCGCGGCCGAGAGACCCCCGCCACCCCCTTGCCGGAGTTCCCGGCCACGGTCACCTCGGGGCCTGGGGTCTCGCCCAAGCCGTTGCTTGGACAAGTTCAGGAGTTGTTTGCGATTCTCGATGTCAGCAGCATGGCGAACCCAACCTTCCACATCCGGGGGGTTCCCTTGCATGAAGGCCCAATGTTGGAGGTCTGGGTTGAGACCCTCCCTGAAACATTGTACCAAGGTAGCTTCACTCCAGTCCAGAATTCGGCTAGCCAGTGACTGGAACTCACTTGCATACTGCGCCACCGACTTAGTCCCTTGGCGCAGTTGCATCAGGGAGGCTTTAGCCCGCTCACCCAGAGTCGGGTCCTCAAAACGGTTTCGGAGTGCTACCATGAACTCGTCCAGGGTTCGCAGCACCGGCGAGCGGAGTTCATACTGTAACACCATCCAGGCAGCCGCCTCCCCTTGCAGTAAGGAAGCCACGTACTGCACCCGGGACTCCTCAGAAACGAAGGTTCGACCTTGTTCCCGCATAAAAATGTCTACTTGGACCATAAAAAAGGTCAACTGGTCTCCCGACCCGTCATACGTGACTTTCAGGTCCCGACGGGCCGGGGGGGCAGGGGTTGCGGGCGGAACTACCGGCGCCCCGTCTGGGGGAGCACCGGCTGGAGGTTGCAACTTCAGCGCATCTAGGGCCGTGGCCATCTCACCCATTACGCGTTGCATGGTCTCCATCTGCTCCTGCATAGCTCGGCGGTCTTCCTGCCACTGCTTTCGTTCTTCCTCCATGAGGGCCTCTTTGCGGGCCGGGTCCCCTTCGAGTCCCGTGCTGGGGAAGGCCAACCGGCGATCCTTCGCCGCAGTCCGCGAGAGCGACCAGCCCTTGGGAGAGTCCAGCCAATAAGTAAGCCCCCGGGGACGTTCGTCCCGATCTTGGTCGGGGGCACGACCCTTCGGTTTCTTTGGCTTGGCTCCCTCCTCCTTCGGGTCCGGCTTCTCCGGCTCGTCCGGTTCCTTGGGGGCATCGGGGTTAGGGGTGGTGTCCTCGTCGGCTGACATTCTGTCCAAAGCGGTACAGCTGCAGTCCGAGAGGCAATGACTTGCAACTTAATGTGAGAGATCCCCCTCTCTGAGTTTGCTTCTCCAAATCAGTTGCTCAGACGTTGGTACAGAAACAATAGATTTATTGAAGCCTTCAGGAGATGAGACAGGCACAGGTAGAAAGTTGCAAGTGAGGGGCTATACGGGTTTACAGAATATATTGACTCCAGGGCACTGGGGCACTGGGGTTCACACTTATTGTTATGGGAAGTTACAAGCTTGGCATAATACAAAACATCAGACGGATCCCAGGAAGTCTGGTGCGGCTATCACACTTCCAAGGCCGCACCGGCCTTAGGGAGTACTGGCAGGAAGAACAGCGGGGGGGAAGATACATGGGCCATCAGGCCTGGCGCCTGAGACCAGAAGGTGTGAACTGCTTTTACGAGTTCACTGATAATACTGCAGGTGATGGAAAGCAGAGACACAAAGACAGAGACCCTCACAGTTACAGAATTTAAAATGGAATTAATAACCTTGTCTTTCACACACACTCTCTACACGCACAATATCTATATTCAACACTCTGTCTATACTCAGAGTGTTGAGTATAGATATTGTGCGTATAGAGTGTATGTGGAGAGAGAGAGAGAGATCATGATATGAGTATCTGAATCTATGTATCTATCCATACCATAAGCTACAGTTTGGACATTAAGATCCCAACAGAGAACAATTTCCATTTGCTCTGAATCTGAATGCTGGTGATATAGCGCTGAATTGCTAAAGTGGTCTAGCGCTATAGCACTAATCTCAGAACATAAAAAAAGCCGGAAAAGAATGTGCCTTGAAAAAAGGCAGGGAGGAAAAAAGGCAGGGGGGGAAACATTTTAAACAGCGCACTGTGGCGATTTCAGAAGCGCAAAGAAAAGCTGGAAACGGGAGAAAGCAGTTGACAAGTACCGCGTTGCAAATGGGACACTTTGTCTGAAAAGGTAAAATAACTCAGCAGCTGGGAGACAAAACGGTTGTGTCTGAAATGCCAAAAAATCCATTTGCCACCAGCTGCTAAAACGGATTATGAGGGCAATTTGAAAAGGGGCCTCTGTGTTTCCGCAGAAAAGAAAAGCCCGGCTTTTTAAAGTGGAAACTGATAAAACGTTGTGTTGGCTTTGCAGAGACTCGGAAGCCCCACCAGTCAAGGCAGCCATTGCCTTGGGTGGTGGGGAGGACATTGGGTGTGTGTGAAAAAAACCCTTTAGCTCTTTTGATGGTGCCTTGGAGGAAGGAGTGAAAATGGAAGAAGCAAGCTCAACTGGTCTTAAAGTGAAAAGAGATCCTGGTGCCACCGAGGTTGGGAGCCAAGGAGAATTCTGGAAAAGGACTGTGCAGAAGATCCTGGCTGAAGACGCCAACTGCTGGGATGCCCAGTGCCAACACTTCAGGCACGTCTGCTACCAGGAGGCCGAGGGCCCCCTAGAGGTCTGCAGCCGACTCCACCATCTTTGCCGCCAGTGGCTGAAGCCAGAAAGGCACAGCAAGAAGGAGATGCTGGACCTGGTGGTCCTGGAGCAGTTCCTGGCCGTCCTGCCCCCGGAGATGCAGAGCTGGGTCAGGGCAGGCGCGCCGGAGACCAGTTCCCAGGCGGTGGCCCTGGCAGAAGGCTTCCTCCTGAGCAAAATGAAGGAAGAGCAGGTGAGACTGGCCCATCAACCCATTTCCCCAAATTTGTCTGGCCATCATCCAAGAAGGGGCGTTCCAAACCTTTTCATTCCCCCTTTCATGGCCCCTTGGGGAGGGGCCATGGCTCAGTGGAAGAGCCTCTGCTTGGCATGCAGAAGGTCCCAGGTTCAATCCCTGGCATCTCCAGTTAAAAGGACCAGGTAGAGGTTGATGTGAAAGACCTCTCTGCCTGAGACCCTGGAGAGCCGCTGCTGGTCTGAGTAGACAATACTGACCGTGATGGACTGATGGCTCAGTATAAGGCGGCTCCGTGTGTCTGCGTAGTTGAGAACTTCTTTCCTCTTTCAGGGGCAGGGTCCAGTAGCAGAAGCCACCATGGATTTCCCTGAGGCAGAGAGGTCTCCGTTGGACACTAGAAAGTGGCCGTTGTCCACGGGGGTCAAGCAGGAGGCCAGCCACGAGACCACCTTGCTGGGTAAGGATTTAAGGGGGGCAGAATTCATCTGGGGGAAGGCGTGTAACTCCCTGCCCCGGGATGTGGTGATGGCTGCCAGCTTGGAGGGCTTTAAGAGGGGAGTGGACATGTTCATGGAGGAAAGGGGTATTCATGGCTATTAGTTGGGATGCTAATGCTGCATACCTATTCTCTCCAGGATCAGAGGAGCATGCCTATTATCTTAGGTGCTGTGGAGCACAGGCAGGATGGTGCTGCTGCAGTCGTCTTGTCTGTGGGCTTCCTAGAGGCACCTGGTTGGCCACTGTGTGAACAGACTGCTGGACTTGATGGGCCTGGGTCTGATCCAGCAGGGCCTTTCTGATGTTCTTATGTGTACGCGGCTTAAAACGACCGTTATTAAAACCTTGTGCCTCAGGGCACTGGCGTTGAAGTGCAGGGTCTAAATACCCTGTGGGAAGGGAGGCAGCCAAAATGGCAGGACTCTTATGTCCTCACTGTGGGGAAAATAGCTTTATTTAGGGTTAGCCCTTCTATGACATATGGACATCTGTCCAGCTGATTACTGTCTGGCAGCCTCTTTCCAGAAATATTTTGCCAGGGAATTCCTAGCCCCATTACTGAGGTAATTTAAACTGGGGAAGCTGGACAATCAACCCAGGGCCTTTGGCATGTAAATCTTGTGTTCTGCCTCTGAGCAAGAGGCCCTGCCCTCATTTATTCATTTTTTGTTGTATCTGTATCCTTGCTTTTTCCCATGAAGTTCTGAGTAGGGTGGTTGGGGGGGGGGGGAGGTTGTTCCATTTCCCTGTACAACCACCCTGCGAGGCAGGCAATGCCGAGTCTCAGCGCCTGGACACCCAATGAGCTTCAGGTGTGAGGCTGGAAAGGAGGCCCAGTCTCCATGACCCAAACCTAATGAAGTTGCCAACCAACAGAGGCCGTTCCTATAGGCTGGACTCTGCCAGCCCTAAAAGAATTTTCTATTCAGCCATTCACAATAGCAAAAGAACATAAGATTCCCACCAAGTCAGGAAGCAATTTTCCTCCAGGCCAGATTGGCCAGGGATCCTGGAGGGCTTTTTTTGCCATACTCTGGGCATGGAGCAGGAGTCACTGAAGGTATGTGGTGGGGGGAGGTAGTTGTGAATGTCCTGCATTGTGCAGGGGGTTGGACTAGATGACTATTGAGGTCCTTTCCAACTCTATGTTTCTATGATTCAATGATTGTAGGTCAGAACAGTGGTCCATCTAGTCCAGCATCCTGTCTCACATAGTGGCCATCCAATAGTCCCGCAGGGCCAAGTGAACAGGGCACAGAGGTCGAGACCTTCCCCTGATATTGCTTCCTAGCACTGGGTTTCAGAGGTTGGCTGCCTCTGAATATGTAGGTTTCCATTATTCACCATGGCAATAAAAAGATTAAAAAGCTGTAGATCAGATTTGTTCATAGAATCATAGGGTTGGAAGGGACCACCAGGGTCATCTAGTCCAACCCCCTGCACAATGCAGGAAATTCCAAACTACCTCCCCCCACCCCCAGTGACCCATACTCCATGCCCAGAAGATGGCCAAGGTGCCCTCCCTCTCATGATCTGCCTAAGGTCATAGAATCAGCATTGCTGACAGATGGCCATCTAGCCTCTTCTTAAAAACCTCCAGGGAAGGAGAGCTTACCACCTCTCAAGGAAGCCTGTTCGACTGAAGAACCACTCTAACTGTTAAAAAAATCTTCTTAATGTCTAGATGGAAACTCTTTTGATTTAATTTCAACCCATTGGTTCTGGTCCGACCTTCTGGAGCAACAGAAAACAACTCGGCACCATTCGCTATATGACAGCCCTTCAAGTACTTGAACATGGTTATCATATCCCCTCTCAGTCTTCTCCTCTTCAGGCTAAACATTCCCAGCTCCTTCAACCTTTCCTCATAGCACTTGGTCTCCAGACCCCTCACCATCTTTGTTGCTCTCCTCTGGACATGTTGCTGCTTGTCTACATCTTTCTGAAATTGTGGTGCCCAAAACTGAACACAATACTCTAGGTGAGGTCTAACCAGAGCAGAGTAAAGTGATACCATCACTTCGCGTGATTTGGACACTATACTTCTGTTGATACAGCCCAAGCTCACATTTGCCTTTTTAGCTACCGCATCACACTGCTGACTCATGTTCAGTGTTTGGTCTACTAAGACCCCAAGATCCTTTTCGCACACACTACTGCTGAGACAAGTCTCCCCCATTCTATAATTATGCTTTTGATTTTACCTACCTAAATGCAAAACTTTACATTTATCTTTGTTGAAGTGCAGTTTATTAGTTTTAGCCCAATTCTACAGCCTGTCAAGATCATCCTGTTTCCTGGCTCTGTCTTCTACCGTATTTGCTACCCCTCCCAATTTAGTATCATCTGCAAATTTAATAAGCATCCCCTCTATTCCTTCATCCAAATCATTTATAAAGATGTTGAACAACACAGGGCCCAGGACAGACCCCTGAGGCACTCCACTAGTCACGTCTCTCCAAGTGGATGAGGAACCATTAACAAGCACTCTTTGGGTGTGATCTGTCAACTAGTTACAGATCCACCTAACAGAAATCGGATCTAAACCACATTTTCCCAATTTGTCAACAAATGTCCTTGATAGGAAACTCTGCTACTCAATTAAGAACTTCCTATTTTTCTCTGTTTCTTCCAAAAGGTGATGGGTGTGAGATTAAGACTGAGGAAGATCCATGCAATGTCTCATTGGAAGACGTGGGGTGCCTCGAAAGAGAAGAGCAGAAATGGAAATCCGAAATAAAGCAAGAAATGGGGACGGAACCCTTGTCTTCTCAGACTGGCAGCTTCCAGGAGTCGCCAATCCAGGAAAATCCAGATGAAGGAAAAGAAAAGGGTATGGTGCCCTTTGTGATGAGAAATCATAGAATCAGAGAATTGGAAGGTGTTAAGTCCGTGTGGGGAGGACACATGAGGTCGAGACGGAGTTCCAACATCAACCCTTTATTGTAGTACAGAACAGAACTGGGAACTGTACAACCAGGCCCTGCTTAAAT